>NC_051233.1:14504844-15109010 GCF_015220715.1 Pygocentrus nattereri
GATAGTAGCAGGTTAAAAAACAGCACGTTTAACATGCATAAAAGTTTGAAAATAATTTGTATTTTTGTACATCTGTAATTTTCTCGAACGTTTATGTATTTTTAGATGTTAGAGCTAATTATAATATATATATATATATATATATATACATATATATAAATATATAAATAACAACAATTGTATACATACATCCATACATCTCTTTCTCTTTCTCTCTCTCTCTCTCTCTCTCTCTCTCTCTCTCTCTTTATATATGTTCATCAGTTTGTCAAATGTATTTCTTAAAAGTTTTGTGAAAGAGAAAATAGCGCTTAGCAACAGTGGGTAACATTTTTATATTCACTAGTCGAGGTTCTGTCCCTGTTTACTGTGCCAGCACTGACAGTATGTGGTGGTAACAGTGTATGGTGGGTCCCAGCCTCGTTGCCCTCACAAGCATTTCATGCTCTGCCTGATCATAATTCACTTTGACATGGAACCGGCAGTGTGGAAGTCTCTGATGTCTCCCCGTAATTATAATGCATCAACAAGTTTCTCTCCTATTTGAGAAGCCCTATGTGCTGATATATAGCTTGTTTGTGCCAGATCTCCAGATTGGTTGACAGTAACCTTTCCTTGACCTTTTGCTAACATTTCCCAACATATATGGCACGCTGTGCATTTTACCACCTAGCCATTTCTACTAACTGCTTTAATTTTTACAAATAAGGCTCAAAAAAGCAAAGAAAGGGCTTTTTTTCATTTTGCGCCTGTTTTTATCAATATCACTCCTTACTGTTGGGGTAAGGGAGATTCAGACCACTAGGCTTGAGGCGGCTCGAAGACGGAGGACAGTGAACTACATATGCAAAAGTTAGAAAAATTGATAGGCCTTATATGGAATGACTAAATAAATAAAATAAAAGACCCTCAGGCCATACCCGTCCACTGTATTTAAAGGAGTCAAAAAGAGAATTAATATTTTATTTACATTACATTTGTTCCCATGAATGTTCAAAGCGCATATAAACAAACACGAGCTGTTCATTGGAGTTTTTTTCCGCAGGTCTAGCATCGTTCGTCATTTTTTATCGTCATGTAATGCGGGATGGGGTGGTGGGTGCTGGAGCCCTTCCAAAGACACTTGTCCCCAAAGGCCCGCGAGACCATGATCCGTCCCTGTCCACGCAGGCATCAGTTAAGAGATGTAATTCTTTTTTCATTCATTCATTCATTCATTCATCCATTCATCCATTCATCCATTCATTCATTCATTCATTCATTCACTCAATTACTCACTCAATTGAATTGCATATCTAGAGTATATTTTGCATGTGCATTAAAATGGATTTTTAAAAATGGAGAAATAGGGAGATATTCCATCTCAGAGAGGCCAGTGTGGGATACGGGGAACACAAAGAAATCATTGATTCTCTAAAGAGGCCTGCCGCTGCCTGACAATGCCCAGGTCCACTGCCTCCAATAAAAAAACATTAGGAAGAAACGAGGAGGAAAAAACACCAAATGAGATTTGTTGTCGAATCCGGCGAGGGACATCAATGCTAAATTAATTTCTGCTTGTTGGATTTGGAAGACATTGTATGGCGAGCAATCCAGAGAGAATAGATGAGCTTATCAAGGAGGTCTGGGGAATACTGATGCTCGGATGAGTCTTAGATTAGTGTTTTTGATAAGACTTGCTGTTTATTTTATTTTTTCATCTCCTGTCTTTATTTTAATTTGTGTTCGGCTTTGCTGGCCGGAGCAGATGATGGAAATCTAGTCAGACATCGTTTTCAATTCAGAGCAGGTCTATCACATATTGCGTTTTACTGTGTGCACTTATAGAAGTGCATGCATATTGATGTATTTATACAAGTAAAATCGATTAACATTTTTTTTCAATTCTAATATTTATAACAAAATCTGCTGTATAATATTTTGTGAATCTTATTCTTGGCGCAGATAATAATTGTTGATCATTAAGAACATAACGATCTGGATTAAGTCCGATTAGCGTGTTATTTTTTCTCGTGTCATTAATACATGATGAGTAGCTTTAAAGCTGTGCTTCGGTCGTGCTCGGGATTTTTTTCTTTTAAAAAAAGCCGACGCCTCCGTGATTGGCCGCTGTAATGAGGTAGCGTGAAAAAATAAAGCATTCAGCTCAGCTATGCTTTTAACTTCGTGTGTGCCTAAACCCAGAGCTCTACACTGTCTTTGTGAATATTTACCTCTTTTTCACTTAACCCCCCCCAAAAAACCCCACAAAAACAAACAAACAAACAAACAAACAAAACAAAAAAAAAAACAACACGAGTGATAAGACAAGTATTCTAATTAAAAAAAGTTCCTGAGTGTTAAACAATGTTACAATTACAGAGCATTACAAGTTAAACCAATGACCAAACATCACTGAGATTTACACTTCCCCACAGGTCATCATACAGCAGGCCTTTGCTTGTTTCCATGTTTTCATTCAGTACAGTTGTCATTTGTTTTAAATACAGTTTTCAGCTTTCGCTTTCATATCACACCACAGGACAATCGTTCCAGCTGACCTTATTAGGTTAATTACGGTCTGTAATATAATGAATCTTCTTCTCTGCCCGTAACATTAATTCGAAGGTGTTTTCCAGTGTGTTTCATGGACAACTGTTGTGTTCTATAGAACACTGCTGTCCATTCCGAAACTTTAGATTTAATTATCACTCCTACCACCGCAGTAGCAACGAGGACATTTGAATTTACTGCTTCTGTGCTGAGGACCTTCTCAGTGTCAGTAGGTTACATAAACCACATGGTTGGTGTGACCAGAAACATGAGCCAGACATCATTCCTGAAGCTTGTCCCTTTGGGTGAGGGGAGGGGGAGCTGGTTGCGAGTTATGGACATGTAACTTTGCCATTTGTTGAGCCCATCTGTGTGTCTGCTGTATGAATTGCAGCATGAAATATTCAAGGTCCAGTGAAAATTGATCTGATGGTCTGAGTAAAGACACCCCCTCTCCAAACCCTCTGCCTCCTTTCTCTTAGGCCATCCAGCTCAGGGACCAACCATCACCAACCAAACAAGCAGACATTTGGCATTGGTGAGTGAACAAGCACTGCAAAAGAGCCTAATCAAGTTCTTAGAAAATGGACCTGTGCCACAAACTGACCCATACAGTGTCCCACTTCTGGTGACTGAGCATGTAGATGTGGGTATTTTTTGCCCCAAATATGAATTGGGCTTGATATCATTATCTCTGGTTTCATCAGCATGTTAGTTTCTTTCAAAAAATGTATAATGAACTGCATGTATGAGTGAAACAAAGCATTGTCATGTTTACTGCTGTGTGACTACATTATTCTATTGTCATTGATACATTTTATCATAAGAAATACAGTACAGTGCAAAAGTCAGGGACCATCTTCCTTTTTTTAATTTCCAGTCAAAATAGCTATTAAACAGAATGAATTTATTTTATTGATTTCATTTCTGATGAAGTTAAATATATCTCACTTACATAAGGAAGGGGAAAAATGGAAAAACAGTTTCCAAAACTGTGATTATTAAAAGATTTAAACCAAAGGGACTTCTAACAACCATACGATTGATCACCAAAACTATTACTATCAGATAAACCATAAGTTTTCTTATCTGAGAGGCATGAGAAAATTAAGGTCCACTTTTGCTTTAGGTCTAAAAAAGTCCACAGGTGTTTCTGTCCATCCTTCCACTGTGAGAAGACAACTCAGTGCTATGGCTCAGAAAGAACGTGTAGCTGTCAAGAAGCCCTTGACAAGAAAAAGAAACAGGGAAAAAAAGAAGCTGCTCGTGTTCTCATAACTATGGACTGACCACCCCAGAGCCCAGACCTTGATCAGTGAATATGTTGTTTGGGATTACAGAAAAAGGCAACCAACTTTGACGACTGAACTTTGAAGGTGTGGTAAAATATCTTACAGTATATATATAGTCTTCTTAAAAGAATGGAATAAAGGCAAAGGGGGAACACACTAAATACTAAAAAATGAAGTTTAGTTATTAAGGTTTGTAATTTCCTATCAAATATATTTTCCCTGCTTTATTGAAAAATGAAGAACTTATAGTTAATGTCTGCTTGACTGGGCATTAAAGAGTGAAGGTGACTCTTGCACAGTATTGTACAGATTAAACTTCGACAACATCTTAACATACTATGATGTAGATATGCTGAATCGCACCAAGACACAGATTTGCATGTTAGTATATATGCAGACTATCTCAACACTGCCCCAAGTCCTCCGGCAGCACAGGCTGGTCCCTGAATGAAAGAACTTATTTCCATGAGCCTATTTCACCTGTGTTTCTATAACATAGCTGTAAGACACGAACATGCAGAAGGTAGCCCCTCCTTTATCTTGCACACCAAACATACAAATTCTATTGTACACCTACCCACTGTTACGTGCTCCCCGAAGTGTCTGCAGTCCTCCGCCTTACCTTCGGAGTGCGCAAGGCACTGCACCCGCACTGCAGGCGAAACAATCTGAGGAAACTGGGAACAATCATAGGCAGGCTCCAGCGAGCTGCCATAAAAAAGCACACGGCTCCTCGCATCCAGTCCACTCTGTGGCCTGATGAAAGATCAATGGCAAGACAAGACTGCTACTGAACCCTCCAGAGCAGCAGGAAGCAACCTAATAAAAAAAGAGGGAAAAGCCTCTTCTGTGAGTCAAAGATGTTTTAGAAAACATGCCTAAAATAAGAAGAAGATGTCTGATGAAATATTGTCTTGTGTATTGCATTGTCTTAGATGGGAGGCCATATCTAGGTAAAGTCTTTATATAACTCAATGGATGAAACATTAGAACTGTTCCTTTTTATATGTGAGAAGTGTTGGTCAGATTGTTGCAGTGGCCAGTGCAAACATGCAGCGGCAGACAAACAAATTAAGTTACCTCTGGGCTGCTATTGCTGGCAGACTCATGGCCCCGTTGCTTCAGCCTACAAAGAGGAGGGGTGGATGAGATCCCCTACAAAGCTTGCACACTTCGGTGTGGGTTGCAGGCAGTAGTGCTCCTGCTGGATGGAATGCGTTACTGTGACGAATTTGGGAAGCAGTCTTTAGGGGAGTGTCGCAAAACAAACCTCAAAAAAAAAAAACTTAAGCCCACCACTCAGCACCACTCACTGTGTCTACATCATGGCTCATGGATTGAGCATGAATACACCTGCTAAGTGAAGCCTGCCACATTATAGAGCTCCAGACAAGTCACAATCGACCTCTCAACATACCTGTCTAGTGCACGATTGACAATGTTATCAGAACTGTGGAGGGGCTCGACGATTCGGGTCTATCACAGTCAAAGCATAACCCAAACCAACAGAATGTTACAAATGTTCTTCATCCACTTCCACCAGCCGAAACCCCACTGTAACCGATATGCAATATTTCAGGTCTATGGTTGTAGAGCAGGACATATTTATTTGTAAAGTCCATGGAGAGGCGACTATAATCTTTAGATTGCATTCCTGTGTGTTTTGCAGCAAGTTCTTTGCGGCAGTATGTCAGGGTGAAGAACAGATTTTGTCAGGTGGAGACGGGGGGTTCAGAAGTTCATGCTCAGTTCAAGCAAGAGCATTCCACACAGTCTTTAGATTTCCATTCAACCCCAGTGTTGCCCCCCAACTCGTCCTGGTTACATACATACAACACAATGGTTAGACTTTAAAAGAGAAAACTGACTTCTCCTTTAAAGACCACAGTATTAACTCTATTTCCCTTCATTCACTTCTGTTCTGTTTTGAGAGACAGAATATGTTAGAAGGTCACGTAACAAATGTAATTGCAGAGCTACAGTGTGCTGCATTTATTAATTAAGTAAATTTATTGGTTAATTTATTTTTGGTTCATAAAACTGCTTAATGTGAATAAATGACTAGAAAACTGCTGAAAATAACAGATAACAGATAATGAACTAGGTTAATTTATAGAATTTATTACTAAAATATAATAATACAATCAAATATTGTAAGAGCATTAAGTGTGCAAAAGTTCCAAGGTTTTTGCAGCTTTCTATTCGTTTAGTCTTTTGTAAGCAGTTTGGAAAGAGCATGCAAAGCAAATAATGAAAATAAGGGAAAAATCATACAATCAAAATATTTAAAGATATTACAGACAGTGCAACCAACTTCAAAGACTTAACTTTAGAGGGTTTGTTTTTTTTTGTTGAAAAACTGAAACAAGTTTCTGGAAAAGATGAATGACATGAATGATGAAAAGATGAAAAACATGAATGACCATTGGTACTCCTGTGTTAGCAGGCACATGGGTTTGCACGCACCTGTGCATTGTTTTCCTCATACAAATCCAGCACACAAGGTTACACTTGAATTACAATAACGTTCTTGCTACCACAAAGCATAATTTGAGATACAACTGAAAGAATATTATTCTTGGGAGTTATCCATGTAAACAGGCAGAATTGACTTTTAATGATCTATGAAAGAATCCACTGGCACAAAGCCATGTTGAAACCCGGCCTAAAAAAGGCCTGATGGCAGACATCAGTATTCTTTACAAGCTAATTGCAAGAGCTTGGCTGTTTGAAGGAACAGCACTGAGCTTTAAGTGTACAGGCCAAACAGGCCATCCATCCCTCGATAAAAATGCCAGCTGATTGCCTTGCCATTTCCGATGGAAGATTGCAGCTATAGAATTACTTGCTTTGTTTATGAAGGCATGCTGTTCAGGTCCATTTCGGAAGGACAATTAGGGAATGAATGCATCAAGAAGTTTCACCACATATCTCTTTCGATGTAAGGAGAAATGCCATTCAGAGCACAGTGGTGACTTGTCTGAATAATTGATCATGCATAGACACCATTATTATCTGCTTCCATTAGGCCAAGTTTACAAGAGTCCAAGACAGCTCTATCCAAATGGTCAAGTGGTGTATTATTTGCTCATGTGGTTTTGTTCACATGGATGCCAGATAATGCTGCAGTGTTATGATTAATAATCTGCGCATAATGTTTTCTGAATTACCCATCACCATAATGTGTAGGCCACTTCTCTGCAACCTCGCTTTCCAACTTCGAAATCGAATTGAAATCAAATCACAGCCTCCCACAGAATGCTGGTCCTGCATTTGCAATTTTTTAGCCTTACTGAGGTGGCAGGCTAGTGCTATTATAACCAGATGTGACCGGGTGAGCATCTGTATAGTGCCATATCTTATCATTCACATCACTGTTCCAGCAGTCTCAAAGATGAATTTCCAGCCTCATTAATGCAACGCCACAGTCTTGGCATTGGGACAGGGAACAAACATTTGGGCTCTCGTGTGTTTCCAGTTTGTGGATAAGTCCATGTTTCAGTCATTTATGAATCCATGTAGTGGGGCATGAGATGCTGTGCAGTCATGCAGTGGTTAAGAGGCTTCAAAGGCGGCATATGGATCATCATGAGAGGGGACAGAGAGAGGATTTGGGAAGAATCAGTCTATAGAATTTGAGAGATTGAAAGTTGAATATGGCAATGAAATTGTTGTGATGGGTAGTTGTGATGCAAACATTTCACAGCTTGTGACATCCTAGATTTTTATGGTTTTATGCACCAAAAATGGTCATAAGTCGTTGTTCTATGACAGTATCATTTTATAAAATCTCCCTTACCTTTAGAAATAAACAGGCTGTTTTTGATACTGTGCCTTTAAGACATGTAAATGAGCTCTGTTCTGATTGGCTGCTTTGTGTCACATCTTATTCAAAAAGCAGTCAAAAAGCAGGTTGAAAGACCCCTTATAATCTCAATATTAATGGGAGGACTTAACCTGCTGTAGGCTGAATAGGCTATACTTATAAATGTAATGGTTTCCACAATGTCACAAAAAAAAAAAAATCAAAACAAGCTGTTTTTTTTAAAAAAAGCTAAAGAGCTCAGTGACATTAAAAGTGACACTATCAAAGGATGCCACCTTTGCCAGAAGTCAGTTTTTGAAATTTCTGTTCTGCTAGATCTGCCCTGGGCAACTGTGAGTGCTATTATTGTGAAATAGAAATTTAGTCTAGTACAAACAACAGGTCAGCCCTGAAGCGGCAACTATGCAAACTCACATAATGGGTTTTGCTGAAGCATGTAATGCATAGAAAATGCCTCTCCTTGCAGTTCCAAACTGCCTCTTGAAGCAACATTGGCACAAGAACTGTATGTTGGGAGCTTCATGAAATTGGTTTCCATGGCTGAACAGTTGCATGCAAGCCAACAATCATTATGTGCAATGCCATGTATTGGCTGGAGCAGTGTAAAGCATGCCACCACTGAACTATCGAGCAAAGGAAATGTGTTCTCAGGAGTGATGAATCACTCTTATTGCACTGGCAGGATACTGGGTTTGGTGGTTGCCAGGAGAATGTTACCTTTTGGAATATATAGCGACAATAGTAATGTTTGATGGCGGAGGGATGATGGTCTGGTGCTGTTTTTCAGGGTTTGGGCTCAGCCCCTTAGTTACACTGAAGGGATATGTCAATGCTATAACATACAAAAACATTTTACACAATTACATGCTTACAACTTTTGGGCAACAGTTTAAGGAAAGCCCTTTCCTGTTCAGGCATAACTGTTCTCCTGTGCACAAAGTGAGGTCCATAACAAAATGATTTGATGACTTTGGGGTGGAGGAATTCCAGTGACTTATAGAAAGCCTTCAACTCACTGCATACCATTGGGATAAATTAGAACACTGACTGCAGGCCATACTCTCTTGTCCAACATCAGTGCCTTACCTCATAAATGCTCTTTTGACTGAATGGGCGCAAATTCCCACAGGCACACTCTCAAGTCTTGTGTATGACAGACTGGAGGCTATTATAGCTGCAATGGTGAGTGAGGTTCAGCTCCAGAATAATACCCAGGTTTTGGAAGGGAATGGTCCAATAAGCTCATTTAAGAGTGATGGTCAGGTGTAAACATATTTTTTTGGCCATATAGTATGTATAAGGTACTCCTTGTCTGTACTTATCCATATGGGGTCCACACAAGCTGCATTAACAACTATGAACAGACATAAAAGCTCTTTAAAAAATCGAATCTAATCCTGTATCTCCATGCTCAGCAAAGGAGACCATTACAGGCAAAACTCCTTTCTCTCTTGATGCTTTCCCTTTCAGGACAAAAGCGATGCTTCTAGGAGTTGCATTGGCCTCTGAATAAGCAGGCAGAGTAGTAACAAGATAAATGTGTCAACAACAAAGAAAAAGATGTGTCTGTCTACAGTAAATCAGCAGAGTGTGGCAGCTTTACAATACACTAAAGCAGAGTGGACATTGATGTGGTCTTTGTTCCTGTCTGTTTGTATGCCACAACATTCACTGTAGCATTCACAGGCTTTAAAAGATTATCGAGTGTATAATTGGTTTGTCAAGTCTTGTGCAAAAGAGAATCGGCCCGTCCGTGGCTGCAGAACTGAAGTCATAGCATTCTGCAATGGTTGAATCTTTAGTGATTGGAGCTCTTAGCTGATGATCAAACATAAATCTAAACCTCATGGCTTCTCCCTTTCTCTCTCTTGATTCATCCAGGGAGAGTGACTCATTTGAAATATTCACAGATGAAGTCCATCTAATTGCTGAGTTGGGAAACGTCTAATAAAATTATTCCTAGTATGGTGATGAAAACTGTTGTTCTTGGCTGCTCCCCAGCATGCACCCAGAGCATAACGTTAGTGTGGCAGGCACATTCTGCACATGTGATTCTTAATTGTGACTCCTGCCATGCAGAAACTGGTTTCGGTCAAACCAATCAAAAGTGTCACTGCAAGGTTAAGCCAACTTTGAAATGAACGCCTGGTTATGATTGCACAGCCCTTCTAAAGGGAGAAAAAGAGATAAAGAGGGAGAGTGAGAAGAGGTTTGTGTTTTGATCTGGTAAGTGGATTTCCTCAGCTTGTGAAAGACTTTGCTTTAACTCACCTACACAAATTAATGTAATCAATGCAACATCCACCACCTTGATGTCATTTTTAAGTTTTGTGTCCAGACACCAGGCATACTACATAATCCCCTGATAATATACAGTGCTGTGCAAAAGTTAGATATCACTGCTTTGTTTATTTAAAAGGTTTTTCAAAGTTATTCATTTTCAACATCAAGACAAAACACAGGAAACAGACGTCATGAACAACTAAATATAACATCAATTTTTTAGTATTTAGTGTGTCCACCCTTTGCCTTTATTACAGCTTCCATTCTTTTTGTGAGGCTTGCTTTTAATTCAATTCAATTCAATTCAAGATGTCTTTATATAGTGCTATCGGCAATGTCACAATGGCAGTTGTCACAAAGCAGTTTTTTGGAAAACCTGGGTCCAGGCTTCAGATGAGTCACAGTCAAAGGTGCAAAGGAAAAACACCCTAAAAGCAAGAAGAAAGAAACATTGAAAGGAACCAAGACTCAAAAGGAAGCCTAGCCTATCACTGGACAGAAGAAGCTTTTTTCCACAAAAATCTGCTGGGATATCCTTCCACACCTCCAAGGTTCAGTCTTAGAAGTTGGTTGCATTTCCACAATTTAGGTAATCCCAGTTTTTCTTGACAGCTTCAGCTTTTTGACAGCTACACATCTTTTCAGACTGATAGTGTTGAGCTTTCTTCTCTCAGTGGAAGGATGGACAGAAATACCTGTAGATTGTTTCATAATTCAAGGAAAAGTTTATCTCTAAAAGGTGAAAGCTCTAAGTGCTGTTTATCTGATGGCGTCAGGTTTGGTGTTCTACCATGTCGTGCACGGTTTGTAGGAGTCCCAATTTCTTTTACATTTTTTAACACCAGAGTTGGAAATTTCTATTTTTTTTACTTACTTTCATTCGACTTTCCATTTTCTTGTGTAAGAGGATTATATCTAATCCCCTCACAGTATGTTCTGAGAAATGAATTACTTAAACATAATGCCCATTTTTGCAGATTTCAATATCATTTAAATGATTAATTTTTATGTACATAAATGATAAGGGAAAAAAGAAAATACATTTCTTGAAGTTAATATGGAGATTTTCCATGAAGATATAACATACTTTTTTAGGTATGTTTTTGGTTGAATGGAAAACATGGCTTTACCTATTTAAGATTATTCATCTAACAAGGCACTCATGTATTGCTGTAAAACCTCATTTAACCCCTTAAAGGGCCAGGGCTCACTGGCAGGCCTAAATATTATTCCACTGTTCTATAACCCAAGAATAACCCAACCAGTTTACACTGAACTCCTGATAGTTACTCAATAATAAACCTTAGTATGTAATAAGAGTTAAGTGCAAGTTTAAAGAATAAAACATAAGAATTGTGAACAGCTGCTTTTCCTCAGTCTTGATTCATTTGGAAGAAGACCTTAAGATGATGCTGAAATTCGTGAATGTTTCTTATTCTCATTCTTATTCTCTGAGGTTAGCTCAGGAATGTGATTATGGCTCATTATAATATTTGGAATTCACAAGTCTTGGAAATCATTTTACCTGGAATTATTACTCTCATGCTATGAAAATTGAGCAGTGGTCCCTTTCAGTATTTTGAAACTACCACCAAATCTCAACTGAAAACACCACAGCTCAATTTTCATAGCATGAGAGTAGTAATTAAGTACTGTACTTATTGCATTTGTCCACTATTAAGAGGTGTGTGGTTTTATGCACCTATTTTTCATTGAGCATTTTCCACTTCTCTTTGTCCCTTATTGTTTAACTGACTTTATTTCTGAGCCCTTGAGACTGATATATGTAAGTTGTGTGGTTGCCCTTTATTCAGTTTCACTCAAAAAAGCAGACCAAGCTGAAACACTCCTTATAACTTTTGTGTGGATGGATGTGACTAAACTGCCCTAAAGTTAATTGGGTGGACATTTAAATGTGTGTTGGTTTTCATGAAGTCACAAAAAGAGTGAATTCAAAATGAGCTGTTTCTGCAGCTTAGTCTCCTTGTATTGAGTGTATGGACTGACTGTGGAGTAAATTTTTTGATTTTTGATTTTTTGATTGAAAGTTTTGATTCTTTTAACAATGTTTATAAAAATGAGAAAAAAAATCATGACGTGGGCCCTTTAATACAAGGCAAGCTGCTGCACAGCCAGCATCTGTTTGTCATGTTATCACGTTAACCCCTGTAGGAGCTCTACTGCTGCAGGCTGGAGACAGACATACTCAGACTGCTCAGTTCCTAATCACATTTGTTCATTAATTCATTTTTGGCCCTCTCTCTCTCTCTCTCTCTCTCTCTCTCTCTCATTTGTGTTTTTATGTCTTTTGTCTTTCCTTTCCTGACCTGCTTTCTGTTGGCAAACCTTTAACCAGCCGGCACTGACCTTTCAGCAGATGCACCAGAGATTTAGAAAAGTGTCATTTCCCTGTCATGAGTCCCCAGCTCCCCCCCTGCTGTGTTCCTGTATAGGACCTATAAAAGGACATAATGCAGTTAATGTAATGCATTCTCAGCAGCTCTTATAAAACTAAATTTGAACTTTTATGTATTTTTTTATTTATTTATTTATCTTTTTTTTTTTGCAGAGACCACCACTCAGTCTTAGCAAATGCAACCTTGCACATATGAAAAAAAAGGAAGAGTGGGGGCTTTGAGTTACCGTGGCGACTGCAGACAATCTAATTGGTATTGACATCCTTGTCTCGGAGGGAATTTGACATCTAAGGGCAAATCATTCTATTTAGTCGCCTGAATACTCACAAAGGCGGGTCGGTGCAATTCGACAGTGCGCCGTTCGGCTGCCAGCGCGCCCCGGCCCAGCAATCGATCCTAATCTGATTCTGGGATGAGGAAGAGAAAAATGAAAATAAAATCAAAAGCACTGTTAGGGCAATATTAACAAGGGAGTACAATCTGGGTGGCAGGCACCCGCACTAATGCACTCCTGCTGCAGTATTGTTAATGCACAGCCCACTGTAATTCCCCTTCTGTAAAGGTGCCTGTGCCTCAAAGAAATCTGCTGCCCCAGCTAAAACTACCAGTGGCTGCCAAAAGGAGCTCATTCTCTGAGAGCCACTGCGTGGTCTGGGCCTGCACTACCTTGGACAATCTGATTTCATTATCCTAACTCCCTGGAGAACACATTTCTCTCTCTTTTTTGTGAAAGTGGACCATTGGGGCTGCGAAAGAATGAAGTGGTCCATCATAGCACAGAGAGCTTGCATAGAAAGATCTCTGGTCAGAAAAGTGGAGTGGCCTCTGAATACACTCTATTGGGTTTGCCAGTATGATGTGTTTCATTTTGGAAGGTAGCATGAAATGTGGTTTCTTGTTGGGAGGGCTGAGTGACCTGCTGGCAGATTATAAACAAGCTTAGAACTTTAATTATAAAACATCATTCATCAACTTAAGAAATAATTCCCAATCCCAGTAGATTGAATTCATATTACTGTACTAATAACAAAATATCTGTGGGTGCAATGAAAACGTTTCACTTTCTAAGATCACTTAAAATAAGCCTCGCAGTGTAGTATGCCGAAAAAACAATAAAAAATCAACAATAACATTTTGCAAATATAGTTGTGTGCAAAACTCAGGGCATCCCAGTCAAATTGTTGATGTTCTAAGTGAAAATGAGCACACATACTCTACAAAGAATGCATTTCTGCACAGTTTAGTACTGTATATTTGCTGGATTTAACATGATATAAAAATAAAATGTTATCTGTGAAAAGGTTATGGCATATTTTATATTCTCTGTTTTGCAGTATGTTAAAATAAATAAATAGAACTGTGCAGTAACATTTGTAGAAAAGTGCCATATTGATGTTTGTTCCCATCTGTTGACTTATTTTTCACATGAGTAGCGTGTTCAAACTTTTGCCTGTGTCTGTAGGTTTTTTTAAATTAGATCCTGTCACAGCTATTCAAAAACATTTAATATTGCAAAGTGGAATCAGGAACTCACGTTTACTCTTAACTCCCCATTGGGCCTCTCTAACAGAGAGAGGCAAACAACCTTTCCAGTGCTGCTCTCTGCAAGATCTCAATTGGTAGACCTATATCAGATAGACCCTTCTGGTCAAGACTGGGCTAATGTTCTCTGTTCTTGATAGGGTTTGATTTACACAGGTTGAACTGTAGAGCTAGTGTCTTCTGGTCTGAGGGGATAAACAGGTTGGCTGGTCTCAGAGGCCTTTTGAGTTGATCATTTGCACAGATAGAAGCCCATAAACATTTGTCTCATGGCCTGTGGCTGTGTCTGCCTGGTGCCTGATGTTATCATTGAGACTAGGCTAAAGATGTGGAGACATTCCTCCTATTGGCTATTGACTGAATGAAGGCCTGTTTCTTGCTTTCAGGATTTATCTGACTAATTAGGTGTCTGGTCAGTACAAGCAGACAGTGGTGCAAATTTGGAGGACCATAATTGCTGTGCTTTAAAGTTCAGCAAATCAGCTGGTGGGTCTGATGTCATATGCTCGTGCTGAACTCATGATATGTGGTCCAGAGACTATAATGTAAATAAAGTTTTCTGTAACAGTGCAAAAGTTATTACAGGTTATGAAGCTGAAATTTAGAAAGAAAACATTTGTTTTACATTTTTTCTGTCATTTAAGACTTTAACTTTCACTCATTACATTGCAAAGGACAAATCCAGCAATTGATTAACCACCAAATTCCTAACTAATGTAAACTTCCTTAACAACATGTACATATGATTTATTAAATTTATTATATACAGTTGTACACAAAGTTTTGATGCCCCTGGTCAAATGACATCTTTTGTTAATTTTTTAAGTAAAAATAAATCAACCCCTTACAATTCCAGGGTTATTGCACACTAAGGCTCATTATTCAGTAATTAAAGGGGCTTCAGTGCAAACTTGTTGAGTTATTATTAAGTTATAGAAGTGTGTAATAATTAATGGGCCCTGGCCAATTAAAGGATTAACACATTCTCTACAAAGAACAAACCCCATTTTTTAATGCACAGTTAGTGTCAATTTGCTGAATTCAAAATATTAGGGAAAACATATACAGTGCAAAGTTATGGCACATTTTCTAATAAAAGGCTATTTTTTACAACATGTTAAATAAAAATAAATAAAAATTGGGCATTACAAATTACAGAAAGAATATTTTTTTCTACGTTTGTTCCATCTAAAGGATGTCTTAATTTATTTTGCCAAAAAACAGCAAAATGTAACAGATGTACAGTATACAAAATGTTCCATAAAACTGATTTTTTGTTCTTTCATCCTCAGGAAAAGGACGCATAGTATAGAAAGGAATTACAGCACTTTTTGTATGGATTAGAGTAGAGATGTAATCAGGTAATCCAAAAATTGCCCTGGTAAGAGGCTACTTTAATTAACAAAGAAATTTGAGAGATTATTCTTTATTTGAGTAAAGAATTTGAAACTTTAAACTTTACCAGAGTATATTTAGATGAGTGTTAATTAGCTTGAGTAAGGAATCTGTGTACTTCTAGCACTACTGCTAAAGCTTTAAGCCTAAAGGCTTAGCTCAGAGCAAGGGTAGTGTCTAAAAGAAAATACCAATACAATGACTGTCCTCTTGACAGGCTTAGACTGATGCCTTCTAAACTAAATGCATTATGATGAGGAAAAATGCTACAGAACATCTTGTTGTTGGTCTAAAGTGGTGCAATTCTTTATAGTTATAGCTTGGATTAACTTTTTTGACTACATGTAATTATACTTTCATTTCCAGTCACTGGATTTGTTTTTGTTTTGTTATACTAATACACTATAAGTAGTGGAGCAGAGTAGAACTTGCTTGAAGTGTTTTTCAGGTTTGAACTGAAGAACTAATGTGTTTGTGTCATTCAAAGTATTTGTAAATGTTGAATTAAATCAGTTTAATTGCTTGTTACCACCAATCATTTTTAAAAGTTGAACCAATCAATCTTTTTTGGAGTGAATTCTTTTCTGACCAAAAGATTAGACACAGATATATAGATATAACAACTTCAACTTTATAAATATTGCAAAATTGGCAACTTCAGGAGGCTGTGAACAAAATATAATGTCTACAATCATGTCACACAAAATCAAATACTAGCATTAACAGAAATAATAATATCATACACATTTATTATAGTGACTCTATACTATAGTTTTATTGCATATTATGGTTGCACATATTATATTATTATATAGATTATATGATATTTTATTTCTTTCCAATGTGTCACTAAAATTCTTAGTCTGATCTGCATGTTAAATATTTCAGCAAAATACTCCAAATATTTATCACAACAACTTTAATATGATGATAATTAAGAAGAAAGAGGAAGGACTAATAATAACTGTTATGGCCTGAACGATCATATTACAGTAAAGAAGTATTGAAAACAATGCTTCTTACTTTTTTATATATCTATTTTCTAACTATTTTGTATTTAAAGTTTTGACCTGTAATTGACAGCTATCTAATAATTGATATCTAATAAATACTCTCATGTACTCAACACCCAGCTGTTTCCACAACTGCCCCACAACCCCCCAAAATTATCCTGCACCTAGGGTACATTTGCCCTCCTCTCTAATTTATACCAGTGGCCCAAAAACCAAGCTATAAATGTATATATAATCCAGAGGCTAAGCGAGAAGCCATTTCTCTGACAGAGTCACTACTGCCCACAGTAGCACATAGCCAAGACCCACATCATGCTTGCATTCAGAGGGCATCAGCACCAACAGCCCAAATATGCTAGCAATTGTTCAGACCAGGATTAGTTTGCAGATCATGTTACGGCCTTTTTTATTTCCATACAACCTGGTGGTGTGGAGTGTGGCGAGCTTGCAGAGAGGGAGGGAGATTTACAATGCGCTGACTGAACGCAGCAGGTTCAGCCTGGGGTTCCAGGCAGGGACCCCCTGCTTGGGGCCTCTTCTGAAACATACACTTCTATCATTCAGGCAGGTTTCATTCAGAAGGGGGGAAAATTAGGTGTAAATATATTAAATTGCTTTTGTGTTTGATGTCATTAGTTTCAAAGTTTAGTTGAGCCTTATATTACTTGGGTGTTACAAGACTGTTGTGCGTTGCAGGGAGGATGAAACTGGTGTTGTGATGGTAAGCTAGTTTAGACAGTGCCTTCCATATTAAATTCGCAGGCATGTTGTTGTTATTGTGTTTTTCTGTGCATATTAACATTGACATACAAACAACTTATGAGCATTTTTGACATAAGAGTAATTTCCAGAGAGGACAAATTTTACAACCCTCACAATAATTGTTACTCATCCATATATCACCCCAATAATTCTATTGATATGATTTACTGATATGATCATTATTATTTATAGTATTTACAATATGAGTATTACTAAAACAGCATTTCTAATCTTTATGCAATACATATTCATTGAAATATTATCCTTGATATTAATTTCTCTAATATCTGTGTAGTCATCAACAATGCCTGCAATAACAATATAACCACTGGTAATACATTTACTGTTACGGATGGAGTGCAACAGCACAGCTATATGTAATTACACATGTGTAATAGGGTGAACTGCTGTTTTTCCAACAAGACTTTTCCAGAGTACTTGCACTGCATTTGCACCAGAAATGCCAACTTTCATAGCATTTAGATAGCAATAGCACTACACTTGTATTGTGACATGGTAATCTAATCAAAATTCTAACCCTTCTGTGCTGTGCAAATATGATCACCTTGCAAAGTGTTTTAAAGCCAGAAGTTTGGTTTCCATGTCACAACATAAGCATATGACTACACCAAGTTAAATGTTAGGAAAATGTGGCATTTCCTGTATAGATGCAATGTTAGTACCCTTAATGTAGGTAATTACACATCTCCTGTTACAATCAGAAAAGTCTTGCTGGAAAAACAGCGGTTCAAACACATGTAATTGGGCTCAACATTACACATACAGAATTGTATAAAAGAAATTTATACAATTTAGGCTGTTCAAGATACACTTTTGTAAATACACGAGTAACACATGGAAATTAAATAAGCTGTTCTACTCTAATCCATTTGTAATAGTGAAAACATCACAGTTACATTGTTGATGCATGCATTATTAAAATGTAACTACACAGCTATTACACAGCTTACATTAAGCCTTACATTAAGCCTTTCTGAAACATGTTACTATCAAACCCAGTATAAATAACTGACCATAGATGGACTTCAAGATGGAGATCTAAGGAGTGAATATATAACCTTCCTACTATATTCATTGAGAAGGACTGGTTCCATGGAAACTGTTACATTTCTAGCTTGTGGTGGCATTAGATTGTTATATTATACATTATATTTTTACATATTTTCAAAAGCTGTAAATAGCTTTTAACATTTCTTCCCTGTGGCTGAAATGTCCCTGTTCAACTCCTCCAATGTTCACCTCAAAGGTACACCCTTGATTTTTGATATGCTTATTTTAGCTGAGACCTACACCTCAGCAATCTGAGAAAAATCTCAAAGAAAAATAAAAGCCTCAGTGTTTCACTTCATGAATGCTTACACATATACTTACGACTGCCTTGATATTTTTGCCGCTGCTGAATGCCTCAGATACTTTTAATGCCTTGTCCACATTTCAGGGATTAAACCAGCTCCATTACTCCTGACTTCCTGCTCTTCACTTTGTTTGCTCTGCCTCCAGCTCTCAGTGGGTTTGCTGCTGGCGCACTGAGCATGGTCTGCTGCCAATGGCAACAAACAAGGCGGCAAATTTCAGTGATGCTATCATCATGAAAAATGACCTCATGAACGCTTCCTCTTTGTGGACCCTCTCCTAAGCCCTTCTGTATGAAACCAGAGCTGGACGCAGTTCAAACCTATGTTGAAGAGAGAAGGCTGGTGGCCATATATTAGTGGAGCGCTAAAACTGTGGAAGTGGAGTGGGGGGTCTAAATAGCCTACCACAAATGCAATAGTTTGGGGTAGCTTTAGCCAAGTTTCCAGCAGACCATGAATCAAATATGTTTAGCATTGCCGGAAATCCAGTTGTTAGGTTGATAAATGCAAAACGTTACTGTGGAAGCAGGTGGATGGGAGACTGAATGATTTTTTTTTCTGTTTCATTTTGTTAGAGAACATGGTCATAATGGTTGAAATCGGCAACAGAGAAGCCATGTAATCTAATCCCTGCTCATTACCCTATAGGCCCTGCCAAAAATGGCTCCATAATGATTCTCTTTTTGTAATATGATGTCTTAAAGATGAATCAAATATGCTTCATAGCAATTTTCTTTCCCAAGGAATATGCAGCAGCTGTCTTCGGCCTACTTAGCCATCTGGATGGTCAGTCCATGGAGATGTTAATGCACTTTATGATGAGGGGAGGATGAAACCTTTGACCTTCATAGCCCTTTGACCTCACTGGGCAGTATTCCATGGGTTTCCTATAACTAGCATATGCTTACTAGTCCGATATGTTAAGAGAAATTTATAGCCACGAATCTGTCGATGAGGCCTTTTACCGCTATTGAAGAAAACAAATCCCGATGTTTCTAGCTGCTTTCTTTCTCAAGTATCACTACTTATGAGTCAGAGTCCAAGTGCGTGTGGTTGTGCCATTCAAGTTCCTCTCCTCTGCAGTGCTTCTGAAACTGATGTGTAGACACTAAGGTGGAAAATAAATCAAGATTTGGTGTAAAAAAGAGCAAATATCTTTACCCTTTTGAGATGCTACAATGGTAGGCACAAACCTACAAAATGACACAGATTCTTTATACATTTCTCTCCTGTCAATTTTCCGTATTTCCTCATGTGCACTGACGTTTGTTCACCATTTCCCAAGGGCACCTCTGTGCTTTCTGCCAGGCCATTGCCTTATGGGTGGTGGGTGATGAATCGCACCAGGGCCTGCTTCTTCGGCTCCTTTCTGTAGAAGCCTATGGGCAATGACAAATAATTTTCTCAGGCTGAGATTTAATTAGAAACCCCAGTTCAGGACACCTTTGACCCTGAAGGCTCTACTGTGCTATCACAGTATAAATTTCAAGTATATTCATTGCTGAACATAAAAAACAACACAAGCAAATGTGATCTCAGTCATTCAGCGCAAAGTAAATTTTTCATTCAGATATTTGTGCATTGGTAGGAATGAGCCAAAGTATCAAAAGCAGATGAAAATGGTATATGAAAATGTTGTGCTGTAATTGAATGCAATGCGAATGCGTCAAATATTTACTTAGGTTCAAAATCTTTAAAATGGACATAGGTATCTCCCAAAAAGCAGAAACATGCAGGGCATAAAACTGAAAACTGTTCATGAGCATGCCAAATAAACAGAAGTCAATGAACAAGAATTTATAGGATTTTCGCTGATAAGTCTCATCCACACAATGTTGGTACAAGACACCCCCTATTTCATCTAACAGTGCAGTGGCCATTGACCTGAAGACCTTGGGATCCTGACCTCTCACCTCTGATGTTGACCTCTTCCCCAGCCTCTTTTTTTTGGCCTAGTGTCGCCATTGACTACCTGCCAGGCACCTGCTCTGAGAAATGAAACAGTAGGGAATGCATCTCCAGGGACCTCTTCAGCCCCTCAGACAACAGGCTAGCTCAATCCCTGCTTCTGAATGGGCCCTGAGTGGACCTGGTAAACCAATCTCCCTAATTATCTATTGAAAGAACATTCTTTTTCCTTTCAGAGTCATTACCCCTATTTCAATTGCTGAAAAGTAACATGGAGGGGCAAGAAAAAGAAAGGGAGGGCAAAAACCACTCCACAGATAGTGTTTCTGATTTCTTCCAAGGTTAATTGCTGGGGAGGGAGATGTAGGGGTGAGGGGCCCAGATGTCAAATATAAATTGGAATAAAGGTGTAGGGGAAAAGCTCAGAGGAGAAATTAAAAAATAAATGTAAAATTTTAGATGACACTTGTTGCCTGCATGAGCGGGAGTGTGGAAGGAGAGTACCACTGCCCAAATAACTGGACAGAGCACTGGCAAAGGAACAACTGAACAGCTATTTGCTGGCATGCACCTACACTTTTCAGTTTTTAAGCACAAAGTTAGGGAACTAATTTTATTCACTTTCGCATTTGAGGTTGTACTCTGTTCCTTAGATTTCCAAGAGTGTGTAGATATCTGAATCCACTGTTATCCCACCATTGCTGCAGTAACAGCATCTACTCTTCCAAGAAGGCTTTATACTAGATTTTGTACCTCTCAAAGGTATTGGACGGTGCTCCTTCACTCAAATACAGTTGCATTACTCCACAGCCCATTGCGCCTTAGTAGCTACACAGTAGCAGAATTGACTAAAGGTTTGTCTAAAAACTTTTGGACACATTGTCCATCATCATCATACCTCACTGATAATGAAGAACTGAATATCTATGTACAGGCATTGGGAAACTTCCAAAGCCCTTCCAAATTCCTGATAATAATAATAATAAAAAAGAAATCACATCTGCAATTTTGAATTCATTATGCTGGTTTTATTTAAACACTTCAAATATTGCAGTGACACTTTTATTTCATTAGTTTTTGGTTGGTAACCAAATTTCTGAAATGCCCAATGTAATAATGATCTAATCAGGCTTTTTTTTTCTTCTCCATGATGTCTTCACTTCAGGTCTGTGACAGGATATATACTGTATATATGTGCCACTTTTGAATATTCAATTATATAGAAATACATGAATGTATAATTCAATATATTGAAATATTAATTAGATATATCATTGATGTCCAATGAAAAACATGCGTATTCAAAGTAGTAACTTTACAGTAGAAGGCAAAAACTTTATGTTTTATTGCAAGTTAATCCTCTACTGCATGCAATTCAAATCCATTCACTTTTCTTCCGTAAAATTGTCCTTGATTTACTTTTTTGGACCTGATTATTAAATTCAAACACATTAAAAATAATATTAATAATGTGTGCAGGGATCCTTTTGGAGTATGTTGAGGCAACATTGTGCTGCAATGGAAAGAAATGATATAGAGCCATATTCCCTCATGTGATGAGACCTGGCTAAATCCATTCCACACAATGTTGCTTCTGCGCAACAAACATGTTTCTGCAAAATCTCATGACATAAAATTGATTGACTCGATGTTTGAAAAGAGGTTTAAAGAGATAGTATGATCATGCACATTCTTTTAATTGATGCACTCAAACTCTTCCCTTTATTTATAATCATACTTTAAGTATGTTGGCCTTAAATATGTATGTTATTGTAAAGTGAGAGAAATTAGTTTATTGCCCTGAGGCAACATCACGCAATAGAGGGTTAATGTAAAAAGATTTTATTCCAAGTGATTTTGGAACATTTCTACTGGTCCATTCATCATTTCTTTTATGTAGAAAAATAAAAATCAACAAAATGGAGAAATTCAGAATGCATAGAAAAATGATTTCACAAAATGGTTTATCAAGACTCTTTACAATAATGTGGAGAGTAACCTACCTTGGTTGCCCCCATATGTAGCCGAGTATGTCTGTAGATCAAGAGCAGCATGGTTGGCATGATGCTGTAGTGTGGTTCTCAGAAAGTGCTTGAGATCCATGCTTGGAGATCAAGAGGAGGGTAGCACTGTCAAGTGGAGAAGATAAGTGGTGGCAGGATCTTCTTTGATTTCAAAATAGACCAAGATAAACACAGCTGTGACAGTATCACTCTTGAAACTGTGGTCCATTACTTCAATACTCATACATAGGTGTTAGTTGGTGCCTGTATGCTATCTGACCCATTTCTTTGGTACACCAAGAATCTTCAGGCCCCTTTGATGTGATGTTGAAGTGTCTCAAGAATCCATAAAGTACAGTGACCAGATTGCTTTCCCTGGAAATGGATCCATCAAGCATGCTTTATCGCTCAGACTTTCATATCACATCACCAAGAATTTGCTGAGGATTCCACAACTCTCCCACTGGCTGACAGCTTTGAACCCAACAGTTTTTACAGCTCACATTCTCCAAGGTCTCTCTGCCAACTACAAAAGCCTCTCTAAATCTTCCACCACCACATCTCCTGATGATTGCTTTCTCATAGCCTGTCCTCGCTTACAGAAAAATGCATATCCCATCATCAGCCATTGATTATAGGGGTGTGGCATGATGTTAATATTAGTGTTCTTTCCCCAGTCATGTTTATTTCTCTAATATGCAAAATCTTTGCTACATTTATTATTCCATAGATTCTACTGACATTATGAGATCACGTTAGAAATCTGTTTTTTTATTCAAACCTGTAAATAAGGACCTGAAAGTTTCAGAATTTTCAGAAGGGTCAGTTTTTTATTATACACATTGAAACCATCTATTGAAACCACCATTGTTCAGACAACTCATGAGAGGATTTGATCTACTCATCAGAGGATATTGCAAAAATGTGTGTAGTCCAGCTTGAGTGCATGTTGCCATTAAAGCAAAATAATGACATAACAAATGCTAATTGGTGAATAAAACTCATGCAAATATTTCAAAGATTCTACTTCTTACTTAAATTGTTTTGCTGGCAATAAAATCATATGCAAAAAAATTGAGCACCATGATTTTTAAGTGAAAATAAGTACAAACATTCTGTACAAGGAACACACTTTTTGCAAATTTTAGTGTACAATTTTTTTTGTTAAGTTTAACATACTGAAAAAATGGATAATAAAACAAACTATATGGAGTGCCATACTTTTTGCACAGTCTACATTTTGTTTTATTTTTCTCCACTATGTGAAATGCAGCAAATAAACAGCAATTGTTCAATTGTTGAAGTGTGCTATCTGTTGAAGACTTATTCCCATTGAGAAAATCAACAAAACTTTGGCCCAGACCAAAGGAATACAAAAATAGAAGTATTTCCACTTGTGACCATTTGGACTTTCTGAACCCCCTGTAATAAAATAGATCATACCACAAACGCTTTGTTTGCGTGTATTCAAGAGTACTGCATGCTTCAGACTGATTAGGAAAAAAAAGCTTGTGACTATGACTGCTCCTTGGGGGGAAACATGTAAAACATCACACTGTGCAATGGCACAACCCCACTCAGTGTCCTCTTTGGCAGTAAACGGTAAAAGAAAAAAAAAATCAACAACATGAAACCGTCTGGTTGTTATTCACAAGCTGTGAGGTTTGCCACTGCCCCAGTGTGAAAGCTGTCACTAGCAATAAGCTGTAAATGTCCTGACTCTGGCCTGCCGGACAGAGCCTGCCCTTGGAGTGCTCGTTTGAAAGTCCATGTCCGAATGCGACACCGTTTGTGACACCAATCATCTCGGGCAGCCCTTAACGTCATGGCTGCCAGGCTGCAGCTCGACACCATCTCCCCAGAGGTTTCACAGATTCTGGTGTGTTTCGTGTCAGAGGTTTTCAGCGGCCCAGTCAGGTTAACGGTCTCGCCTTCCAAACCCTGGCAGACCGAGGCTCTACTTCCACTCTCCAATAAGCCCCCCGCAGACAGTGGCTCCGGTGTCACGTAATTTGTCATAAATTGCTGGCCTGCTTGTGGACAAGGAGAAGTTTGCTGGGTTGGCAGGAAGGAAGGCGTAGGCCACTCGACTGCAGCTTTTTAAGCCCCTATGAAGTGCTGAAAACTGACTTTAGGAACTGCAAACTTTGATCTGTTGTGGGTTTCACCACTAGTTTTCAATGTTGAGTAGAATTTTAATTAATTGGTCAATAATTATTATGGGAATATTTGTTTTATTTTGCATCACTACACAGATTGCACTGTGGCTGCTTTGAATCAGACAAAATTTGTAGTAAAAAAAAAAGCATAATTACACATTGAGCTATGTTTTATCAACAAATTATATGGGCATTATTTACCTGAAAGACGAAGGAAGAAAACAGAATGTCCCTAAATTGCATTAACCTCTGTATTTAATAAGGAGATGGGCGGTAAGATGCAGGTAAGATGCAACCTTTGGCTGTGAAATGAGTGATGAGACTCACTGGCCTGTAATCTCCCCACATCTGTTTCTAACATGAAAAAGCCAGAGCTCTGTTCCCTGTGGAGTTCTGTGGAAACTTGAGGAGGCAAATTCAGACGGCTTCTCAGGTTACCAAAGGTCCAGTTTTCCAATCAACGTAGCCAAAAGAGATACAAAAGATGACCCCACCATTAAACTTTCTGCTTACTCATAACTGACCTTTCAAATATTATAATTTAAAGGTGTTATGTGTTTTTTTTGTTGACATTGAAATACAAAGCATTATTGAGTCAAGAAAAAATCACTTTAAAATTCACCATCTGTGTGATGCTGAGTCATCCTGTAAAGCCTGAACATACTCAAAAAGAATGTCTGACTTGATGTTTAGGTCTCAAATGCAAAATCAACACTACGCTGATGAAGATATGATGACAACAGTAGATCATTCATTTACATCCTCAGTAGATATGTCCCAAGTTTTGACTGAGTTCTCTTGCTCACAGTCATCTAATTAATTTGCTCAACTGATGTTAAAAGTGTTCTTCTGCACATTGCATGCAATTTCAAATTTCCAACAGTGTGGTCTCAAAATCCCCAAAACATATAAAACTTCTATAAAATGTGAGTGATCATGCAAAACATATATATTTTTTAACAATAGTGATCAGATGGAGCTATTTATCTTCACAAACATTTGCATGTACTATGTTAGTCTTAATAAAAACTGAAATTGGTGAAAGAGATCCTCTTAGCTTTTATTTAGTATTTAGCTTATTAAATTGTAAATACTGTTTGACCAGAGGAGGATGGGTCTCCCCTTGTGAGTCTTGGTTCCTCCCAGGGTTTCTTCCTCCAGACTGAGGGAGTTTTTCCTTGCCACCGTCGCCTCTGTCTTGCTCACTGGGGGATATGTTGTAACTGTATGTTTTCAAACTTCTGTAAAGCTGCTTTGTGACAACATTGTTGTAAAAAGCGCTATACAAATAAACTTGAATTGAATTGAAACATTTATCTTTGTGAAAAGTCATAAAGTTTATATGCACATGGTTCTTAATATCATGCGCATCCTTGAGCATCAATGACAGCTAGCAGCCTTTTGTGATAGTTGTTAATGAGAGACTTTATGTTCTTATGTGGTTAAGCTGCCCACTTTTTGTAGCAAAACATCTCTGGGTTCTGTGAATTTCTTTTGCTGACTTGTACGTGCTGCATACAATGTTTTAAATGGGTGAATCATATTGATTTCCAGGGATTGTGATAGCAACCTCAGGACATTCTCTTTAGTCCTCTGCAGCCCCTGAAGCATTGAAGGTCCAAGTGTGTCTCATGCAAACCTTAAATTTTCATTTAAGAATTTTTGATAATCTGATGATCTGATTATCTCCATATCATTTAAGTCTAAAGGCTTATCTATGTACTGTTTGCCATCATGTAAATGACTATTTTGTTATATTGGTGCAAAAATACCATTTTATCTGGCCCTCAGATGAACCATGCAGATAATTTCTGTTTAGGCATCTTCTCACAGCACATCCTGTAGCAGCTACATCACTTTGTTTCAGGTAAGCCTGTATTTGAGAAGAAGTTGTTTAGGATTTTTCTTTGACTCTAAAACAATTTTCCTGGGGGTTGTCTCGAATCACGCTTCTCTGTCTGGCAATCCAATGGACGAGTCTGGGTTTGGTGGTTAGCAGGAGAACGGTACTTGTCTGACTGCATTGTGCCAAGTGTCAAATTTGGTGGAGGGGGGGATTATGGTGTGGGATTCTTTTTCAGGAGTTGGATTCGGCCCCTTAGTTCCAGTGAAAGGAACTCTTTTCTCTTCAATACACATTTTTTTCCTCCTCCACTGCGTATTTATTTATTTTTTTCTTCTTCGCCCATGCTATGTGAAGCGACCTTGGGTTTGTGAAAGGTGCTATATAAATGTAACTTGTTATTATTATTATTATTATTATTATTATTATTATTATTATCATTATTATTAATGCTTCAGCACCAAGAGATTTTGGACAATTTCATGCTCCCAACTTTGTGGGTACAGTTTGGTGACAAACGCTTCCTGTTCTAACTGCACACGAGTGCACAAAGCAAGATCCATAAAGACATGGGTGAGCGAGTTTGGTGTGGAAGAACTTGACTGATGCAAGGAGTCCTGACCTCAACCTGATAGAGCACCTTTGGGATGAATTAGAGCGAGACTGTGAGCTAGGCCTTCTCGTCCAACATCCGTGTCTGACATTACAAATGTGCTTCTGGAAGAATGATCAAATATTCCCATAAACTTATTCCTAAACCTCATGGAAAGCCTTCCCAGAAGAGTTGAAGTTGTTATAGCTGCAAAGCGTGGGCCGATATCATATGTATAATCATATACATACATATACATATGCATAATCATATGTGTTAATCCTCTGGATTAAGAATGGGATGTCACTCAAGTTCATATGTATGTGAAGGCTGACAAGCAAATACTTTTGGAAATATAGTGTATATACAGTATATATAGAACAACAGAAGCCAAAAATAACTCAAGCTAAATATAGCCACAGTTTTTATGTGATGAAAAAATGTACAAAAGCCAAAGTGCTAAGAAGAAGAACAACAACCAAAATGATCGCCTTGGATGATCCATAACTCTTCATTGTGAAGGGCATTGGAATTTCTTTGCACATCATGTAGTCTACATGCTTTAATCACCTAGTATGTCTGTTTTATATGAAGTGTTTTATTTATTGTCACCTTTGTTCAGTGTTTGGTTTTCAGTAAGCTTTAGTATTGGCCAAGGATTTTCATTTTGGTGCATATTATTATGTTAAATTTAAGCCTGATACATGCAAATTTCTGTGATGATAAAAAGGAACAATGCCTTTTTATTCAAAGTGTTAACTTCAAAGCAGAAGGAAAAACATTGCTAAATTTGAATGATATAACAGGTTGTTTTGGGCCAGTTCTGTTGGTCCATACATCAAAAAGGATTCCCATAAAAGAGCAGCTGTCACAATGGCAAATAATAAAACAACACAAAAATACAGATACACTAATGCACAGTTTTAGTGTCAAGCTCTACATTAATTGAATATCTGCTTTCATTACACTATAGGGAGGAGCTTAAAACAGGTTAGAACTCATGAAATGGGCAGTCAGAGCAGCCATTACATAAATATAAAGCACCTGTGCCAGTTTTGTGGGTGCTTTTAATGCTTTTTATGCTTCTTTCAATTCCCAGGTACTCTTTTGGAGCTCTTTTATTGTTCAACTCTCAAAGCATTTATTATAAGAGCCATTCAGTTCACTGTTTCAAGGCCACTAAGTCTCATGACCACTAACTCACTCCTGTCAAGCTTTGTCCAGCCATGAAGTGTTTGTGAAATGTTTGCTAAATTCTTCACCAAAGTGATATATTCTCTTTTCAAATTACATTTGTTGTTAAAAGTAATGATTAAATAAATAAGATAACTGAAGTAATTTGTGACAAATGACCTGATCTCTCTGTAAGCGCCATATATTGAAACATAGAGCTATTACAAGGCCTGAAGAATAGAGCAGAGGCATACACACTAGAGAGGCAGGGCTTGCTCTCTGGCAGAGCTTATCCCTGGTGTAATGGTATTTATTTTGGAGTAATTTAGATCATTTACGGAAGAATAACATTGTACTAAAATGCGAGCTAAGAAGGTCGGAGGAAAAGAAGGGGGCCGAAGGTTGAAGCATGACTGCAATTTGTTTTAACTGGCTGTGGAAATAAGCACGGCGAGTCTTTACCCCAGGTAGCTGTAAATCTGGTCCTGAGCTTAGGAAAACTGTCAGTAACCTTCCTTCAGCCCTAAGACTCCCCCACTGCGTACACCTCCCAGGGGTGCCTTCAGCCAGAGAACTGGGGCTTTTCTTTGCTTTATTTGACATCTTTGTCCTAAGCTCCCCAAGCCTTGCCATCCACCCCACCTTTCCAAGAATCGCACTCCGCTCAGCGGGCATAGCTGCCAAAACTGTGGGAGGACAAGGACACTGCACAGAGACACATTAGAACAAATAGCTTCCTCTCATCCACAAACAATGGTTCTGGGAAGCAATGTAATTCAAGCCTAAGGCCGCTTGACCGTATCTATGGTGACGCTTTGGAGCTGACGACCCGTGTTGCTATGTCAAGTGTGTGTGGAGTGTGCACACCGTGGGTCAGTAGGTTTGTGTACACGGCATGCGTCATGCTCCTCAGATTTCTGTACTGACTGACACTGACATCCAGAGATTGGAGGGCAGCACGTTTCTCTGTGATGTCTAAGGTCTTCATGGTGTACATTGAAATACTGTTCTTTGTATCTTGTATGAGAAAAACACCAAATGTGTTAGGGAGGGTGGATGATATATTGACTGGAAATATACAATATAGGACAAAAGTCTGTGACTAGCCTTCATGAATTAGATTTTCCATCAAAACAGCCAATAAGAAATTATTTACTTTTCAGGAGATATTTCTCTAGATTAAATACAAAATAATCCACATGCATAAAAAGTGGAAAGTCAAAGGAAAAAAAATGAACAAAACAAAGGTCAAAAACTAAGCAATATAGAGAAAATGGGGCTCCTAACAACCATGCAAGACCTGGTAGGCCACCAAAATTGTCACCATCAAAACTGTTTCATCTCTGAAAGACAAGAGAAAGTCAAGCTCCACTTTCACTTGAATTCTAAAAAAAAGCTTGAGTACATCTTTCCACTCTGAGGAGACAAATCAACACTATGGGTCTGAAGAATAGAGCAGAGGCATACATACTAGAGAG
Organism: Pygocentrus nattereri; assembly: GCF_015220715.1. Taxonomy (NCBI): domain Eukaryota; kingdom Metazoa; phylum Chordata; class Actinopteri; order Characiformes; family Serrasalmidae; genus Pygocentrus; species Pygocentrus nattereri. The sequence goes on from NC_051233.1 coordinate 14,534,439, forward strand.
GCAGGACTTGCTCTCTGGCAGAGCTTATCCCTGGTGTAATGGTATAGGATGTGCAGCTGTCAAGGAATCATTCCTAAAAAGAAGAAAAATAAATAAGCTGTTCTCAGAACACTAGACTGACCACCACAGAGTCCAAACCTCAACATTACTGAATATTTCACTGCAAATTTCTTTGTAAAATGGTAAGCAAGAACCCTGAAAAAAAAGGAGGATGTAGTAAAGGCTGTTATTTTTCTCTGCAATAGAATCAGACCCCTAGCATTGAGATGACCTCTCACAGTAGAAGGATAGAGAGAAACCCTGTGGATTTTCTTCTATTTTTTTAAGATTAAACCTTTAAGTATTGTTTGTCTGATGCTGATGGCTTTGGTGGTCTACCAGATCTTGTCTGGTTTTTAGAAGCCTCATTTTCTCTATTTTGTTTAATAATTTTTGAGCCTATGTTTTGGAAATGGCTGGTTATTTCACTGCCTTTCCTCTTCATCATTAAAGTGAAATATTTTTTATTTAATATCTTCAGAAATATTTCCTGAAAAGTGAATTGAAATGTGTACTTAATGAAAATGTATGTGTGAAAATGAGGAATGATCTCTGACTTTTACACAGTACTGCATACTTTCAATATCTGTTCAGAAATTTGTATTGCCCACATGGAAGATTGACAGTTAAAGTTCCCAACCAGGTAGAAATGCCACTGCTATACTCAGGGAGTCCATGGGCAAGAATCCTAAAGCTGTATTCACTTACCACTGTAAGTGGCTCTGCTACACAATGTCAAATATTTGTATAAAAAATTACTGTAATGACTGATTTAGATATTTCCCAGTTATTGTCCTTACACTCATTACTTTTGAAGTGCAAAATAGAACTAATTAAATGAGTAGCAAACAATGTGGTATTGATTATCGGTCAGCGTTAATGGCCCATGGACTCCATGGTAGTGCATCCCTACAGGAATGTTTTGCTCAGTGACAAGCCTTGGAGCAGGAGTCTCTTCACAGCTCCAGTTCAATGCTCATGTTTGGTGCACCTCTTGGCCCATCACCGTGCACTCTCCCTGCTAAGCCTTCCTTCCTTTAGGGGCTGGATTTAAAAGCTCTGATACCTCGTGTAGTGCATTTGCTGAGAGGTCTGGGTTACAACTACATTACAAAGAGCCACGGGGCTGCGTTGGCTGTGGGTCAGCTCACAGGTTTACTCTGGGGGCAAGGGTGTTAATGCTACAGGCTTTAAAGACCTATAAGATGTCTTCGCTTACCTCAAACAGGCAACCAGGGTAAAAGCTGGAACTAATCTCTGCGAGAGTGTGCATGCTTTAACACTTGACAGTGTCCAGTAGAAGGTCCCAGTGGTGGCTTCTAGTGAATCTAGCATGCTCTTAGCAATCATGTGAAATCTGTTGCAGGAATGCACAGTTATTTAACTATTGATTTCCATCCACAATCTCAGCAATGAGAACAGATGTGTGGATGCCTGAGTTCTCACAAGACTATGTCTTTACATTGTCTTTATATAAACTCTTTGTAGATCTGTGCTAAATAAGTTATTAGATACAATCAGAGTACACTATAAAGGGGCTATGAATGGTTTAACAAAGTAGTTTTTTAATGGTCATTAAATGGGTCTTAAGTGTCTTAAATACCTAATGTTAAGATCATTAAGAAGCAGTTATAACACATACACACAAAGGTTAATGTTAATTAACATTTTGCTAACCAAATAGGATCCTACATTCATCTATACTGTTGAATCTCAGATTTTGGTGATTACTTATCTTACTCTGTACTCTCCATCAGGCTGCATTATACCTATCATCTTCATCAGACACTCATATTCATCAGATATACCTGTCACTGTTGCCTTTGTTACTCTTTATCATGTATTCATTAAGGATTTTAAATGTGTTTATGACATTTAATAACCATGAATAAAGTCATTTTAAACCATTCATAAACCCTATATAAAGATTATTCATTATACAAAGATTATACAAAGATTATACAAAGATTACTCATTATAAAGCCAGTTATTAAAACTCACCTTTAATTTTTTTAGATTAATTTTATTAATAAGGTTAATTTCCTTATTAGAAAAAAGTCTTTTATAATCCAAATTGTTGAACACAATCGTTTTTGTTGCACTTTTATAGGCACACTGATTTGACGATGCACTAACTTGGATCTTGGTCCTGAGGAGGTAAAAGCTAAAAAGCATCTCCGCTTCATCTCCCTTTTACAACGAGCATTAGCTGCCTTTGCAGGCAGCAAAATGAATTGGGTGACACTGTGCTTGTCCATAGCAAAAGAAAGTAATTAAAACAAATGGAGGGTTTCATTCCCGACAGAGCTCGAGGAGGAACTTAGTCATCAAGTTAATTTTATTCTTGTCTGGCCAAGAGACTCCATTTCCTTTGGGTGTTTTTACAAACGTTGGACTCCAAGTTGTTGTATGATGAATACGGCTGCCTGATGGCCGGACGGCAGATGCTGGACCTGTAACACAAGCCCAAATTCTGTGCCCCTCCACTTAGGCTGATTCAGTCATGGCCAGAAGTCTGAGCTGAAATCAGTTTGTTGGTTGAAGCAAAACACATCCTGAACTTACATTTTAAAACTGGTATGTAGTACTGTAGTTTTCAAAAATTATAATCATATGATTCAGTTCACTGCAATTTCCCCCTGGGATCAATAAAGGAATCTGAAACTGAATCTGAATTGGGATAGTGTAGTGGTTAACACCTCTGCCTTCTACACTGTAGACTGGGGTTCAATCCCCACCTGGGCAAACACCCTACACTATACCAATAAGAGTCCTTGGGCAAGACTCCTAACACCGCCTTGGCCTGCCAGTGAAAAATGATCAAATTGTAAGTCGCTCTGGATAAGAGCATCAGCCAAATGCCACTAATGTAAATGTAATTATGTGTTTGTAAAGCCATTACTTATAATCTCCCCTTATCATAGACAAATATAAAATGTTTCAAAATAGCTAAGTGTTACCAAGAACTAAACGCTTATTCACTTTATAGCAATCTTTTTGAAGCCTTCAGATAATTGTGGGTCACCCTCTTTAGCTAACTTTGTTCAAAATTGGCAAATGTAACCTTTATAGCAAATGATGCCTATTGGAATAAACATCTATAAACATTTAGGTAGGATTATGTCAGTTGTCATGACAAGCTTATGTAGGTGTCATGTAGCCTTATGAACAGTACCATACAATGAAGTGTTAACCAAAATTGTTTATGGGATTACTTTTGTAGGCTATGATAGACTGACTCCTTCTAGGTTCACATTAGTGTTTTATAAATCAGTTTTCAAACTGTTTTGACCAACTTAAAATAAGTTGTTAATGTACATTACTATGCAAAAGGTAGAAACCACCCTCAATTTCCAGCCACAACTGCTATTAAATACAAGTTAAGCATTTTTCAGGAGATATTTTTTTGAAGAAATTAAACAAAAAAAGAATTTCTGCATAAGAAAGAGGAGACTAAAGGAAAACAAATGAAAACCATCGAACAAACAAATCAATAAACAAAACATTAAAATATACAGAGAAAATGGTACACCTAAGACCTAGCAGACTACCAAAAATGGTCACAATCAGATAAACAATACTTAAAGGTTTTGCCTTTGAGAGATATTAAATCATTGAATATCTTTGGAATTGCTTCTATCATGAGAAGCAGAAAATACAACTAACTTCTAAGACTGAACTTTGGAGGTATTTCTAGAATTTCTATACAGACTTCTGAGAAAAAAAACTGATAGTAAGTCTCCCATGACTAACTTGAAAGTTAATAGCCTTAATAATAAATAAAGGATGGTCTGTGACTTTTGCACATTACTGCATGTCACGACATTGGCTATAAACTCAAGTTCAACCTTTGTTTTGTCCAAAGAAATGACCCATCTGTGAATAGCACACCACTAGCTTATCATCCAGGCTATAACATAATGTAAATCTTTGCACACTATAAAGTCTGTACAGATGCTGCTACCACACCAAGCTTTAGAATCAACTTTGCTTTTTGAGTAGTGAGTGAAGCAATGTTGTCATTACTTTCATTATGAATTAGAACACTTCACAAGGCTTTAGTTAGTGTAGTTGTGTTCACATGTGCATAGTAGATTTTAACTGTAGCTTTTAGGATGCTTTTGAGTCTGAATAGCTACAATATTCCCTTAAGTTCATCTCAAACTTATGAAAAGCACACAGCATGCACCCTTGTGGGTATGCAATAAATATAATTTTGTGTTCTTGTTAGACCTATCATGTCATGTTTTCTCTCATCTCCCCAGTTCTCTCACAATTGTATTTCATTAATTTGCATTTTTGGAGTTGTTTGAAAGTAACACAATGAGATGGGTCATCAGATAAAAGCCCCACAGGATGAAAAATTCATTGCAACCCCATAAAATTCTCATTTCACCCAAAGTTGGACCAGATGGATAAGTAAAAAGATCTGCGTCACTTGACAGATACGTTGAGAATGTTCCAGAAGGATCAACAGCCATTTATTTTTGCAGTATTTTATTCCCACTTTGTGGCAGCTCCACAACTGGGAATAGTCCATGAGGGGCTTTTGGCAAGCCAAATTGCGACTCCTGAGAGCAGTGTCACCACACTTCCTTATTTGAAAGTATGGTTATGGTTTATTCAGGGCAACCTTTTTCAGTCCCGGTCTCGATCTAAACAGGAAAATACTTCAGCTGCTATTCTCGTTGATTTGTTTGCATGCAATCACATTGCACAGAAAGGGATGGAAAAACAGTAAAAAGCAATTAATACATGAAGCTGTGGAGGAAAGTGGTCTCTCTGAGGGGAAATGTGTTATTCTCAGAGCTGCTTAAAAACGCCCCAAACACGAAAAAGGCAGCTTTTAGTGTGGACGCGGGCGTCCCAGCAGACACTTTGACGGACAGGACAGCAAAGCCTAAACAAAGGCAGTTTACGATCAGCATAATCAATGTGACATTAGCACACGCATAATGGACGATGAGAAGGAGGGGGCGGTAAGGGCAGGCGCTGGAGCATGCACTTAATAAAATTCCAACTGGCAACTTGTTTCTAGCTGATTACCATTTCCGGACCCTTTAGAGGGCTTTTTTTTTTTTTTTGCCTCTTTCTTTTTTTCCCTTCAAGAAGGACTTAACACAATCACAAGATCTCCCTAGCACCCACTTTAAAAGCAATCAAGCATGCATCTAAATTCTCAGCTGACACCCTCCTGCTCATCCACTCAATGCTACGTTAAGAAGGCGGCCTTCCTCCCTTTGCATGTTAATCATAACACAGTAAACCTCTAGCCAAGATTAAAGCTATCACGCGCCTCCAGTGAGACGAACTTGAAAAGCAGAGAGTGGTAATAAAGTGTACTTTAAATAACAGAGAAGGACTTTATGCTTTTTTCAAAGTCTTTTTAAGTTTTGTCATGATCTACAAACCAATAGCTTAGTCATGAAGAAGAGAGTGATAGTCTGTTGGTTTGCACAAGACACTGCCACTTGTGTGTTCTGCCAACTTGATGTATAGGAATGTGCAGTTTCCTGTAGGCCTCGCTGCATTTATAGTAGTTCAGAATTACTGCCTCAGTAGGATAACTCTTATGTTTTCTCTCGCTTATGCTCAGAGGTGGATGTTTTACTGGAGGAACCCTAGACGATTTGTATGTTTTCTGAAAATATTAACTGGGACAAATTTCTGAAATGAAGTTTTAATTCACAACACCGAAGACCAATTTTATCTAGCCTTAGCAGGTCTGGATGTGGGCCAGAACCTTGCTCCAGGAGTAAAAGTCGAGGTGAAATAGCATTCTGGTTCAGATCTCCAAAACCACTTTTATCTACCTTATTCTTGCACCCTATGATGCTTTGAGATATTATGTTGAATGCTTATAACATCTTTACTTGATGGAAAAGTTGGAATAAATCTTTATTGTTGTGAAGATTGAATACTTGTGTGCTGATGTTTGTAACTTAATCGATCTGTGAACAGAAGCCTTAAACTCTGAGTTTGGTCAGAGCATCTGATATATAGCCTACACCAGGTCATTTAATTAAAACTTTTCATTGTGTTTACAATGAGAGTCAGGCTCAGGTAGAACACCATAAAGCAATGCTATTACATAGCAACACCTAATATGGAAATCTGTCTCTAAATCAGCACTCTGATAGTGTTTGTATTTTTGCTACGGTAGCAAGCAGATACTAGCTATGCTAGTATCAAGCAGCAGGGTTAGCTTGGCACTATATGGGATTTTTATGTCAGATTATGGATATTTTTAACTCATAGTAGACATGTAAGTGACGTTCTTTACTTCGTATATCTTGGTTTTTAACTAGGACTAATGCTTTATTTAAAGGCTTGAGGTTGAAGTCTGTCTTTTATTAGTATAGTATTAGTCTGATAGTAAGTTAGCTTTTCTGTAATCTCAAACACTAATCAAAACAACCACTACTCAATCAAAAATACTAAACTTCCTCTTTCATTATGTAATCTAGACTGTCAAAAGCATTCCGGCTAGTTTAACATTAGATTTGTTTACATAATTAGCTTGCCATGATTGGGTGACATTAGCAGGCTAGCTAGCTGGGTATCAGTCATTACGATGGCCTACATTCATGTTGTATTAACTGACATGTCAAATTATAGTGGACATTTTAATCTGAGCCTGCTGATTGAGATTTTCAGCAAGAAACACATCAGCTAATATTAATTACATTGAGCATTAAATCTGTAAATATCCAAATGAATGGCACCAAAATAGGTGAAAATGACAAAGTGTTTATGTTTATTACTGAGCTTCTTAGCCCTCACATTCCAAACATAGAGACAGTCATCATCATGGAGCAGCACCATTACTTTCCATTGGCTGAACAAGCAATAGATTGAACTTGATGTGTGTTCAACAGACATTTTGCTTCAGGTCCACACTTTACAACAGAGTAAAACAGCAATATGCAGTTTTCGAGATCTGAGCATGTTGTTCTGTCTTGATTTTTACTGCTGGAAGGCATTCTGGCCCATTTCCGCCCCTGATAATGCTATACAAAATATTTAGTCTTTAGTGTTGTGAATTACAATTTTGTTTCATAAACCTAACCCAATTCATGTTTTCAACAAGTGTTTTTCACAAAATGTGCAGAGACCTCAGGGAGAAAACAGGTAAATAGCACAGCTTTCCTTATTATTTGCAGTTCTGACCTCAAGGCTGTAATGAGTTAGCTTGGGTCGGCACTGGATTCACTCTGTGAAATTGTTTATTTATTCCACAACATTGTAATTTGAAGGTCTAATTCACGCTAAATCAATTTTCTGGAGGGGTCTCAGGCTGTTGAGAACACCCCAAGGTAAATGACAAATTTTACCCCATTCTGTCCAACAAAGAGGATGTGCAATGGCAATCACAAAGGAATAGTGCATGCTGAACAAAATACGCTTGCCAACCTTGGTTGAAAAACCATAGTAACAGAGAGGAATAAGAGTGTGCCCAGTAAGACTACGAATGGACTGAGCCTTATAAGCTCTTGAAAAGCAGCTCGAGAAGTAAGTGTTATTGCATATTATTTCTGTTATATTATTAAAACCAAGGTGAAATACATACAAAAAAGAAAAGCCCATCAATCATGTAAAATGGTAATTTTTTTTCTGAAACCTTTTTTTCTCAAATCTTCAGATCAATATTAAGAAGTCTATTCGCTCCACCTCTGCAATGATAACATTCAGATAACACTAAGTTATGTGGCCCTAACCTTCATATTCCTGTTTAGGTTCTTTGTCATCTTCATTGAGTTCAGAAATACAGGCTAGACCTAAATAATGTGTGGAAAGCTTTACTTAGGTCACACAGCCTCATGTCATTTACTGTTTCATCTTTTGACAAAAGCCATTAAATCTGTGGTAGTTAAGCATAACAGATATCAGAATTAATAGAAGTTAAAAAAGAATTATTCCAATATTACATGGTTTCATCATCTACCTGACATAAAGTGTTATTAAAGGGCTCATACCATCCAACTCATCCACCAACCATTCTAAAAAAGAAATTGATAATGTTCTGTTATTTGAAATTTGTTCTTTGGTAATAACATAATTTAAGCATACCCAAGAACATAAAATCGCAAAAAACAAATTTGCTGTTCAAGAACACGTCACGAATCTGACATGAGTTTTTCTTAAGAACTTTTTTAAAGACCAAATTTCTGTGCTCTGTGAAAATATAGTTGATGAGTTGATTTAGTAAAAGAAAGAAAGTTTAATATGGTATGTTAACAGGTCTCATAACACATCAATTGTTCTATATGGTCTATATATGGAAACTGAGCAAAAACAGCCCTTATTGAATTTGTTGGTTTGTGATGTTACTAACACACTTTATCACAGTACAATTATAACAGTAACAAAACTATACCAAAAATTTCAGTGGTGACTCTTTCGGTAGTGATAATTTTAGCTAATTTTGAGCAGAACTCAACATTAGTAAGTACTTTACTAGCTAACACAGCTTTGACCAGTTGTATATACATAATTTCATAATATTTTTCATTAAAACTCAAGAAGTTTAATAAGGTTACACATTGACTTTCAGATTTTAGGAGACTTCTTAACATGCAGAAATATTTTTGGTAGATAAACCCACAGAAAGAAGAGGACTCTGAATGATATGGCTTAATTAAAGGGAAATTCCACCTATTATTTATTTATTTTTTTGTCAAAATACTGCACAGTTCAGTTTTTTCATGCAGTGTTCATATGAATTTATGTATTGCAGCAAAACTTAGAATTGGAGATTATGATAGCCATTTTTGTGCTAACCCAAACAATCCAGGAATCCAAGAATCTACATATGTTTTAATATGTAAAAGAATGAATTTCTTAGCCTTACTGTATCTTGCCTTTACCACCTCATCATAAATGATTAAAAAAAAGTTTTGAGCCAAAACCTTGTCTCACAACACAAAACAATGTCTCAGACATTAACTTATTCGTACCAATTTCCTACCTCTCTTTCTTTGAAGGAGCTTGTAGATGTATTCAACACAACTAATGTGTGTTTCCTATAACTGTCTACATTTCTCTATAATGACACATTTCACATCAGGCCATTCTGAAGGAATTTTGTTTAAATGTTAACGATTCAATTATACAGATATTGTGCAAAATCTAGTTTAAAATAGTTTCAAATATGCATGAAACAGAGGTCAGTTTAGTTTTCACAGTCTTTGCTGTAAATTTGAAAGCATGCTCACATGGCATGCATGCCAGCAAGTATCCTATGGTGAGATGATCCAGGAAAAGCCCACAGTGGCCCACCTTCAGCTTCTGTTTTCCTTCTCAGCCTGCCACATCTTGAAGTACAAAATCCTTTAAAGCATCTGCTGTGGCAAGACCATGGTGTCATAGTAGAGGTCAGGAAGAGGGCGCCACCCGCCCAACACCCTTCTGTGCCCATCCTGTTTTCAGCAGCGATTTCAGTGGTGGCTCTCTGGTGTACTGAGACAGGGGAAGACCCTGGCTGACTGATGGCAAGAGCTGAGCAGAGTTGAATCAATTAAGGCACATCAAATCAAGAATTCATGCACTCCGAAAGTGACAAATATTGGCTGGGACTGTCAAAGCTGTCAGCCCTGTGCTCTCCTTCCCTCCCTCTCTCCCTGGTGAGCTCTGAGCCTCCCAGACATTAGCCAGCGAACTGGAACTCTGGGTAATGGTGTCAGGACGAGGCCAAGCTGTTTGTCATCTCATGAATGCCTGGGCATTAAAAATTTTTGGTGCCCCATTTTTGCCTCTCTAATGTGACATGTCTGATGGGTTCATTTGATGTTACTGGCTTGTGTAATGCCTCAGCAATGCTGATTGCAACTAAATGTGGATTTTGGAAGAGTATCAGCTTGTTTTAATGATAACTTTACTAATGACATTTTTTGCTCTATTGTCATTTTTTGCGGCAAGGCCTTAAATTGGCTACATATTAGTAATGATTCAATTAACATTTTCATTTACTTTTACATTTGCATCATATTCACAGTGACTTATTATTGAATCAAAGAGTATTTCACTGTAAAAAAATGGTGTCTTGGCAGGTTTTTTATCTAGTTGATTTGAAAAAAAAATCACTGTCAAAATACTGTAATATTGGTCAATACCCCATTTTTTAACACAGATTAAATGCATGTTAATAAATGATACATGTAACATAATTTCCACAATGCCATAGCATGTAAATGAACAAAAACAAAGTATAACTTTTATTTCACAGACATTTGTGTTTATTCTAATGACTATTGCTTTTACATGCTAACACACTGTATTTTAGAAAAAAAACTGGTGAACTTGTATACTGTTAATTAAAAGGCACCTTCTGCCATACATTCCCTTTTTTGAGTATATATATATATATATATATATATATATATATATATATATATATATATGCACGAGCAGGAATTTAAAGGGCCGCAGCCAGGGTCCTCACTAAAACTAGAAAATTTGATCATATTAGTCCAGTGCTATCATCACTTCATTGGCTACCTATTAAATTCCGTATTGATTATAAAATCCTTTTATTGACTTATAAAGCCCTACATGGTCTTGCTCCCGAGTACTTACAAGACCTTGTTTCTCATTATGAGCCATCACGACCACTCAGATTACAGAGTGCTGGCTTATTAATAGTCCCCAGAATTCAGAAGGTTTCAGCTGGGGGAAGAGCTTTTTCTTATAAAGCCCCCAAACTCTGGAATGATCTTCCAGAAACTGTTCAGGACTCAGACACAGTCTCAACCTTTAAGACTAGGCTGAAAACTCACTTGTTCTGTTAAGCTTTTGGTAGGTAATGTTCCCCCCTAGATAAAGGCAGCAGATCCAGGGGTCCATGGACACAGGGAAGTATAGTAAACTGAGACACTGGTGCTGTCGTCCCGCTGCTCGCACACGGTCACTCAAGTCTGTGGACAGTGGAGCGGAGGGATGCCAAACTGTTTCAGAGTGCTGCTGTGTCTGTGTGTCCTTCTGGTTCTCTCCTTTTAGCTAAGCTGTCATAGTCAGATCTGCTGGAGTCATTAGCCACACTCTGTAAATGTTTACATTCCCTGTTTATGTACAAATGGATAGAATAAAACTAATTCCCTCTCCCTGCTTTCTTTCCGAGTATACAATCACCCATATGTCCGGCCGGACATTGAAGGACGTCCGACTGCCGAGCCCTCTTGCTACCCACTTCAGACCAGCTGCCCAGGCCCCAGCTGCCACCACCTGCCTTAGACTAGCTGCCCACCCTACACTGATATTCTCATGGACTCCTAGCTATTCCTAATACCAATATTACTGCTATTAATATTAGTAGTATAATCACTTGTAGGTAGTTTGACCAGAGGAGGATGGGTCCCCCCTGGTGAGCCTGGTTCCTCCCAACCTCCTGGTTTCTTCCTCAGTTCTGAGGGAGTTTTTCCTTGCCACTGTTGCCCCTGGCTTGCCCACCGGGGGAGTTTTTGTACATTCTTACACTCCTGTTAAAACTTTGTCTTTTCCGAAATTCTGTAAAGCTGCTTTGTGACATCCGTTGTAAAAAGCGCTATACAAATAAATTTGATTTGATTTGATTAGTAACAGCTTAACAGTCAGAGGTCTTAACAACTTGTACTGTAATGTGTGCCAGGATAGGACAGGAGATTAATGTTGTTGTGTCATCATTCTCTTTAAAAAAGTCATCAAAAAAAACTTATAAAGATACTTTTTAAAGATATAAAGTTATACCTCCAAAGGTCAGTTGCATTTTGTGCTTCCTTTGATCCAAGCAATCCAGAACAAATTAATTGATGTGGTAATGAGGTTTGAGCTCTGGGGTTCTTTTTTTTGTTTTTTGAGAACACCAGCAGTCATTTTTGTTTTGGTGGTATACCAGGTCTTGCAGTTATTTACTTTGATTTTTCTCCTATCAAGTATCTCCTGAGAAATAAATATCTTGAATTTCATACCCATTTTGAATCAAAGTTTAATAAATGAAGTGGGCTGTCTGACTTTTGCCATCAGAGTACTGCAGCACTGTACATGCACACAATTTTATATATATATATATATATATATATATATATATATATATATATATATATATATATATATGCACATATAGTATAATATTGTTCTTTTAACATTGCCCAGAGGCCTCTCAGAGTCTGATGCATCTTAGGTAAAACCAGCCACTGTTCCAACCCTTTTGAGACCATATGGGGCAACTGATTACCCCACTCCAGCTCTGTTTAAAATCCATTCCCATCGCCGTTTCTGTCATTTCTCTCGGCCTTGCTACAAACACATAGCAGCCACTTGATATGTTTGCATGGGGATTTAGGGATGAACATTAGCGTGTTTTCAGAGTGAACATCTGGTGGGGGTAAAAGGTTACAGTAGGGATCCCAGCCCTTCACAGAATTCCTTCCATCAGATAAATCACCAACAAGTCACTGTGAACTGGGGTGGATAAGAAGGAGGGGGCGGGGAGGGCATTAACTCAATCCTGCCTGAGCACTCTGAACCCAGGTCTTCCGTCAAACTGCCTCTCGGCCACTTAAAGTACAGAAGTGCATTAAGCGAGCACAGAGGCGTCCATTCATTCCGGACAAAATCGCTACCCGCTGCTGTCCAGCGTGATAGGGATGCTTCTATTTTCTTGTCTGTGTCTCTTAGTGCTCTCTCTCGCACATTGGCACTCTTAGTAGTGGAGGGAAAGTATATTCAGACATGTCAGGAGAAGTGTTCTCCATCCGCTAATGATGCAGCTGACCAGTGGTTCTCCACTTCAGAGGACAAAGCTAGAGCCTTGCAGTTAGGCTGCTGGAACTAATGCTGGAACACTAATGTGGATGAACACTTGCCATCAGGACAGTGCATGGCACCTAGGGAACGCTGTCATTATGGAGGGACAGCTACATGAGGCATCGATGACTCAGACACATGTCAGGAGCTGTAAGCCTTACAAGTTGGCTCTATGGTGGACTGTCACACAAAATGCTGTCAGAGTCACCATAGCTCAAGAGGCCTTGTGGTGTCTTTGTGTCCAATGCTTGTGCTTTAAATGAGAATAGAAGTACTGGCCTATGCTTTCTTACCATTGTTTAGGTGACCTCACCGCATGTGAGAAGCCAGAACCAGGAAGTGTTGCAGAGCAGCAGGAATAGCAAGATGTCATTGCCTTGACTTGCCATGACTCATTTGAAAGCAAGGAAGCTGTGGGGTGGCACACAGGGGCACACTTCACACCCTTCAATGACTAGGAAGTACTTGACAGCTCTTCTGGCTTGACTTCTCCACTTCCTTCCTCTTATGTAGGTTTTGCATCAATAAGCCCCCTGCTCAGTGCTGATTACAACTGTAAACTCTCTCTCTCTCTCTCTCTCTCTCTCTCTCTCTCTCTCTCTCTCTTTTCTATTCTCACTCTCATCCAACCACCCCCCACCCCAGCCAACATCTCTGTTTACTGTTTTCTGTCTGCTATTTCCTGCATTCCCTCTCAGCTGGCTAATGGCCCATACTGAGTTTCAGTGCCTGTATATCTACCATGTTTGTGATCTATAGCAAGTGACATTTCCATTCTCTCTGTGTTCAAATGCAGGGTGAGATGAGATGGCAAGCTAACACAGATGCATAAGAAATTCTCTGCATTTTTTCTCAGGATTTTCTGCACACAGAGGAGACGGTAGGACTACGTATGCTCTGTTCCCTGCATGGAAAGTTAGCCATGCATGAGTTAACTCTGCATCTCTTGACATTTCAGTTGATTTAGTGATCAGTGCCTTGTCCTTATGCATTCAGAAACAACTTCATGGACGCAGACAATAAATCTGTCATGGGATCAGTGGAAATACAATATATATGATAACACATGGATGACAGGCACATCAGACAGGGACAGACTATGATATTGCCTCTGGCGACGTCTGCACACTGCAATTAACCAGAGGGTCTGCGTAAAAAAAGAAAAAACAAAAAAACTAGATAAAAAAATGATTACACTGCAAAGCAAGAACAAGAGGATAAGGTGTCCTCTTATCACCAAAGAGGACAGCGTAATGGTCCCCTTGCTCATTTAAAGTGTGTGCTATTATTTACATTTGCTTTTATTACCGTAATATTGTCTGCGGTCACATTCAACACTGTGGTTACATGGGTGCACATAATGTGAGTAGTAATTTGGCACAGTGCATTTATGAGCTGCTGTGGCAAAAACTTTGCATGCTTTTGCTCCGTTGGTGCCACTCTGCCAGTGCCCAGATATATTGCATACTGACAATAACCTCCTAATGAAAGACATGCACTCACAGTGAAACAGATGCAAATGGTCACAACTTTGTTCTTTGCTGGGAAGAGGAAACACGATAACATTTGTGGATTTAAGCCTCATTAATTTGTTCATCTCAATGGCACGCTCCATGGTACATCAAGCTGCTGCTGTAGAGCTGCAAGCTGAACATGTATTTTTGTTGAAATGGATAAAGAACCGAAAAAAACAGCCAGAATTAATCCCAAGAATCCCAGTGTAACATCATCCAAGGATTTCCTGGTTGTTTGTGACTAAACTAAAGAACATCTCTAAACAATACAGTGACCAAAAGTGCTTCTAGAAGAGAATGGTAAGCATAAAGAGTGCTTGCTGGGGCTTTTAGTAGAAGCGTTGATGGATATCCAAGCCCTTGCTCCCCTCAGAGTGGTGCCCATGTCTGCTGGCAAGCTGCGGATCAACATAGATGAATGAGGTAATAAAGCCCCTGCCAGGAGTTATGCCTGACCCACTGAGCTGACGACATGCAGCACAAGTGGGACCCTGTGGGACTGATCGCTCAATCTGCTGCTCCATCTCTCCCCCACAAGACCTCCTGCCCAGGGCTTAGCAAACAAAGCCTGGCCTGCTGAGAGGAAATCAAAGCCAGTGGTTCTTTCCCCCTTCCCCAACCCTCAGCTCTCACTTCTGAAGGCTGGTTCCTTGACTTTTGGCTGCTTGTTGTCTTGGCAAATTGGAATTTGCTATCTTGGTCACCTATTGCTTGGGTGCATACCTCTAGAGCAGCATTCCGCCTTCTTCTGGAGGCAATGGAAGGCATGCATGATAGTGAATTGAGCGCAAAACTAGTCTCAGATTCATGGACGTTCATAAGGGACACACAACAAAGCTATGCCCCAGCCTGATGAATGGCATTCCTTGCTTCAAGGCTGGGGGCCACCACTAGCTACCATGTCTGGAATGGTTGAGACTGGCGACATGGGCCAGATAGCGACAGAGAGGCCCAAACAGATGGGAGTGGTCTGACAAATTACTCCCATCCATAGCTCGTGGCTCTTGCAAGGACCCTGCGGCTTAAACCATGGACTTTCTCTGAGCAGGGCAATTTATTTTGGGTGTCATTTACCAATCAATCACTGTACTTGTGCTCGTGGCTTTGAGGGTGTTGCCCAAAACATGTGAAGGGGCAGCATTTCAGACTGAAGCAGGGGTTACCAGTCAGGGCCAACACTCCTTGATCGATATATAATCTCCTGTGATACCACACCCTTTCTCAGTTCTGCTGTGGATACTTTTTGTTTGGTTTCTCTGATAGCCTGGACTTTTCAGTGGCTGCATTGGCACTGTAATTTGCAGTGAAATACTAGCTTTTTGCTTGGCTGAGCAAAAGCATATTTTCAGGGCACATTTTTGATTTTCTCCTAACATGCAAAGGGAATGAAATGATTGTTTCTCATTGCTTGCTTTGTGCGTTACATGAAAGGTTTCCATTTGCAACCATGTTAAAGCTGGACGACAGGAAGAGGGAGCAGGCTAACACGTCACAGAAGCTACTGAGTGACAGTGACAAGCAGCAGACTTTAGTAGCTGTAACTCTTGCTCACCCCACTGACTGATGCAACATGACACAGTGTGCAAATGTCAGACAGAACAGGGTCTTCTGTTACCTCTCTGGTCATACTAAATCAAAAAATTGTTCTGATCAATTAATTGTCTCTCAGTGTTCCGCATCAATGAATCTTGTATTCGGATATGATAAGTGATCTTCAAGCAGCAGCATTTGTTCATTTTTAATCTTATGCATGGTTAGAACCAGATTTCCAAGGCATATTTTCCCAATTTCAGAAAGCAAGGACACTGCTTTGACTGGACAGGGTTAAGATTTGAGAATGAGTTTTATATATATATATGTATAAAGAACACTGACATCAAAATGTACAAACTTAATTTGAGTAATTTACCCAAATGTTCTTTAAAAGTTTGTGGAGAAAGTACCCTTGGTTTCCAGTATTAGGCCTCAAAGGAATATTGAATGCTTATATGGTTCCTTGCCCGGTAAAATGTTTTTGTCACTATGATTGAGCATCTGTTGTGTATGTATATTTTAAAAAATGGTTTTATATAGCAACAAAATTATTCCACTCTTGTGTTTTGTTGCTACAGTCTAAAAATAAAAGTGCCAAAAGGGTTCTTTGTACAATGCTGTAGAAGAACCAATTCTGTCCTAAAGAAGAATCTTTAAGTAGATTTTTTTAGAGAATCATTTGTGTAAATGTGTTGTATGAGTGTGAAGAACTTGGTAAATAACCTTTACATTATGTGTTCTTTCCACTTACAAATCATGGCTCTTTAGCAAACTAAAGTAGTTCTTCTATGAATATTCTATGTTGCTAAGAGAGTACAGCTGAAACATGTTATATACATTTTGTGATAAACTGTCAAAACCTGAGGGTGCCATAAAGGCTGTTGGAGCAATGCCATAGAAGAACCACAATGTAATACTGTAATGGTACTATGAAGTCTTTAAAATAAAGACTCCTAAATAGTTCATGGCTTGGACATACATGGTTCTACGAATAGACAAAACTAACAAAACTTGTTTACACCAACAGTTCTTTAAAGAACCATGCATGAAGTGAATGGACAAGTGCATTTCTCCAAATATCATGTTTTTGGGAGGGTAAAATCTATTTATGAACCTTTTCCTCAATATTAAACAATGTATGATAAGATCACTTTAAAATGAATGGAAATAGCTGCGTTGTTGGTACCAAAATGATGATTACATTGTTTTTTTGTGTGTATCACTTTTTTGTTCTGTGATATTTGTTTGTAGGATAGTTTGGAGTTACTTGGCCAACTCCATAAGCCATTGATTGACCTTCTTTGCTGTATGCACACTCCCATGATGAAACTTTTTTATTAATAAGGCTGGACGCAGAACATCGCAAAGTGCAAAGGCCACAAAATTTCTTGTACAGTGTCTCTTGTTTTACGCTATTTAATTCAAGGCAAATGAGTCAGAGACATACGAAGGAGGCTGAAAGAGCAGCAGCTGCATCATGACGCTGTCCCTATTAGTCCCCATAACTGATGACTGCATTGGGAGCTGAAAGAGAGAGAGAGAGGCAAAGAAAGAGAGAGAGAGAGAGAGAGAGAGAGAGAGAGAGTGAGAGAGCGAGAGAGAGGAGACAGATAATGACCAAAAATGTTGATGAATGCTGTCGAAACCGGAGATGCAGCGGCACAGCTGGGGTTAAATAGAGACAGGTTCAATCAAGATAGAAAGTGATGGCTTGGGAGGAGGGTGAAATGCGTGTTGCATCAGAAAAGGGGCAGTCAGATGGATAGTCAATGAAGTAGTTAATCATTTTCTCTTGGCGGTTATGGATCTAATATGTGCTAAAAGGCCACAGAAAAATGAGATAGCTCAGGGATCAAAGGCAAGTGTGGTGGTGGATGAGACAAGCAATGCTGAGTGATGGAAAGCAGGTTAGATACAAGAAAGCATACTCACGTTTATTAGAGACTGAGTTAGTTTGTACTGTGCTGAAGCCACTTCTTGATTTGTTATTCAGCTGAAGTAAAGGGACATTTTATGGTGCACAGATTCATTTTTAAAGCACTGGCTGCCAGCACTTAGTAACATGAAGAGGGTGTATTTTAAATCCTATCTGGTCTGTTTGAAATTTTATCAGTTAGAAAAAAGACTTTTTTGGAAGAAGATTAAGCAAATGAGTATGTATAATACTAGTAAGAAACCACCTGTCATGGGGTCACCCCTCCATCACCAGGACATTGGGACATAAAAAGGGGACAATGACTGTTGGATTAAATCTTATGTGATTTCAAAATGTGCACAGAAGAAATAGTTACCTTGTTCTTGTCCTGTCTGCTATGTCCTAGACATAGTAAACATGCATTGCAACTCATTTATTTGATGTTTTTATTCAGTATTTTCTTTCACTTTTCACATGTTTATGTGCAAAATAAAATGTCATGTTTGTGCAAGTCGAACTTTAGAGCTCAGCCTGATCTTTTCGAGGGGAACCCATGTCTCTACACCGTCATGCTATACATATGCAGTCTTGCAATTTCTACACCCCTCCACCCCCTCACCAGTTTTTTGTATTTAATTTCTAGTCAAAAAAGCCATTGGATACTTTCTAAAGAAAGTTTTCCAAAAAATGTCCTGGTAGACCTACAAAACTGCCATCATCAGATAAACAAAGCCTGAAACCTTCATCTTTAAGAGACAAGAGAAAATAAAGCTTTGTTCTTGCTTCAGATCTGAAAATCCTTCCAATGTGAGAAGACAACAAGCATTATGAGTCTGACAGGATGAGTCAAAATCCATTACTGAGAAAAGGAAATAGAGAGATACAAAGACATTTGCAAATCAAACAAAGAATTTGCTGGTGTTTTAAGAACAATGGATCGGCTACCACAGGGAACAGAACTCAACATCACTGAATGTGTTTGGGATATCTTGGATCATTAGAAACAGAAAATGTAACCAACTTCCAAAACTGAACTTTGAAGGTGTGGAAAGATATTCCTGCAGATTTCTTTGAATAACTGAATACAAAATCTCCCAAAAAAGAATGGAATTCTGTTTCATTTTCTGTTTAATGTATGTTTTCTGCTTACTTCCCTCATACTAAAAATGTATTTAAAATTATACTTACTGTACTTGTACTTAATGTGTACTTTCCTGTTTTGACTGGAAATAAAATAAATGAAGGGAGGTCTCAGACTTTTTCACAGTCTTTCATAATTTCTAATTAAAAAAATGGCTACTATAATATTATATAAATATACTCATATAAACATGCCTAATATTTTTAAAATATCAATCAAAGATCATGTCTTCAGCATTGATATTCTATTTACGAATATGAACACTGTCCATGTACAGTCTTAAAGATGCCTTTGAAGTACTACTTGCTACAGAAGAACCACTTACCTTTCAATGGGTGACTCTATAAAGAACCATCATAAAGAGCAAGGTTCTATTCCAATTCAAGGTTCAAGGAACCTTTACGTGAAAGAGTACTTAGACATGGATAAGAATGTCTGCAAAATTCTGTAAATATAATGTACATACACATACAAACATCTGAATAGCATTGTGTAGTGAATGGGAGCAAGTAAGTCTATGCCCATTTATCTGTGTATGTGTTGAATGTGAGTGTGGGACTGCACATATTCATGCATGTGCACCTTCTATGTCCTCTAACGCTACCTCGGTGGGTTTGAACAGCCTGAAAGGCCCACTCATCTTTGCCTTCACCTGTGTCACATGTGCCTTTAAGTGTCCTCAAACACCAGCCTTACCCTGGCCTGGCATTTCCCCCCCTTGTGGCAATGAAGCCCACCCTCATTCCTCCATTCCCCAGGACATCTGTCACTCACCTGTCTTCTCCTTCATCAAGCTCTGATGGGCCACAGCCTGTGCCCCCAAAGAAGCTCTAGACCATCAGAGCGAGAGGCGCCATGCTGCCCTCATTTTCTGGGTGCATGTGAGTGTGTATGTGTGTGTGACACATTCGTAGGTGTTGACTGACAAAGAGGTGAAGTGGCACAGGTAGAGAGAGTGCACACAGATATCCTAAAGGCGCGTCTAGCATGGTTTAGCATAATGTGCTCACAACCTTGTCCAATAAGGTGAGTATACTTTTGTCCACAAAATCATGTTTTTATTCACATTGCAATATGTGAATATTATAAAAATAGGTTTTCTCTATATACCAGGGTACTTTCAGTAACAGTTCATAATTAATTGTGATTAATCACATTCTCCTATGTAGCTAATTGTGATTAGTCATATTTGCATACTTTATAGGGTTTAAATGAACTAAATATTTAAATCTTGAGAACACAGGGTGAACAAAACAAATTGATCTGAGTGAAATTGAGTAAACATGAAAACAAGCTTCTTATTTTCATCACCTGTGCCCACTGACAGCAAGAGTGGCCACATGTTCCGACTATCCATCCATCCATCCATTTTCTAAGCCGCTTCTCCGTCAGGGTCCGACTAATGAATGTAAAAAAAATGTAACTTTATATTTTCTTCTTTGAGATTCTGGTTTGTGCTGACATGATTGCATCACGCAACTTTTGAAAATGTTTTAAGTTCACTATCATGCTTTGTGACAGGGTGTATTATAAAGCTGGAAGTAGCCATTAGAAGACGAATATATTGTGGCCATGAAAAGATGCACATGGCATTCAAGTGAAATTGATTGGTATTAATAGACTCAGAGTGTGCCAAGAAAACTTTCCCAAAACTATTACTCCACCACCATCTGCCTAGATGGTAGACACAAGGCAGGTGCTGTTCATGGATTCCACATAGCTTTGGTTTTATCAAGGTAGCAAGTAATGCAAATTGCCATTTAAAAGTTCTCTCTGAAGCTTCTCTGAACTCTGAAGCTTCAAAGTGGAGTCTATATTGTAGTTGGTACCTACAATGGCCACACAAGCATTGGAACGGGATCTTGGAGCAATGGAAGAAGTCCAAGAAGAAGATTCCCTGGACTGTTGGGTAAATGTGTGCCATTGACCTGGGGAAGTGATGTCACCAGAATGCATTGTGGGAAGAAGACAAACTGGTGGAGGCAATGCTTGGGTGG
This sequence comes from Pygocentrus nattereri, assembly GCF_015220715.1. Taxonomy (NCBI): domain Eukaryota; kingdom Metazoa; phylum Chordata; class Actinopteri; order Characiformes; family Serrasalmidae; genus Pygocentrus; species Pygocentrus nattereri. The sequence continues at coordinate 14,555,358 of NC_051233.1, forward strand.
GAAACCCTGGGTCTGGGCATTAATGTTGACATGAATTTGATACATGCCACCTGCCTAAACATTGTTGTGCACTAGGTATACACCTTCATGGAAATGGGATTACCTGATAGCAGAGGCATCTTTCAGCAGGACAATGCACACTGCCACACTGCACATGCTGTTCAGGAATGGTTTGAAGAACATGAATTCAAGGTGTTGCCCTGACCTCCAAATTTCCTAGATCTCAATCCAGTCAAGCACTTGTAGGATGAGCTAAAACAATCTGTGACAGTTCCAGGTTGCAACTCACAGGACTTAAAGGATCTGTTGCTAACATCTTGGTGCCAGATACCACAGGACACCTTCAGACATTTTGTAGAGTCCATGCATCTACAACTTAGAGCTGTTTTTGTGGCACAGGGCGGACCAACTGCACATTAGGCAGGAGTTCATAATGTATTGTGTCATCAGTGTAAATCCAAAAGTATCTTGACAGCCCTACAAATTAGTGAACCTATGTACTTTAATATGTGTCCACTGCTGACACATAGCTTGTGTAAACTTCTTAGAAAAGCATTGCCTACACAATGGAATGATCTGGAGCAGCCGCACATCAACCTTAGGTCACCATGCCCAATTGCAAGCACCATCTAGAGGAGATATAAAGCTCTTCAGTGCAATCCTAGAACTTTGAGGTAAGTTTGGGTGGTGTTAGTGAATCAAACCTAATCGTCTAATGTCAGTACCTGACCTTACTAATGCTCTTGTGGGTGAATGCAGTCACAGCAATGTTCCAACATCTATTCTTATCCATAAGACACATAGAGCATATACTACATAGAAGTTCCTAAAATGTAGAGACTTGTCTTTACTGCAAACAAACAAACAAAAAAAACAAACAAAAAAAACCCCAAAAAGGGTCAATGTACCTAATATGTCTTATTATGAGATTTATCTGCATCTGCATTTATCTGCATAGTACTTTAAGGAAGTAAAATGATATACTAATTTAACAAGATAATTTCACTTGATGTGATCCTTTAAAAGAAATACAGATTTCTAGAAATAAGTTGAATAACTTTATAATATGGTTACAACTATATCAAAATGGTAGTTATTGAAAATATCGTCTCCATCAAAATGTTTTCACTTGCCAAGATATCTATTTTATAGTGTTCTCAACCAGCATAAATGCAGATAAAAGAAATAAGATCACACACTTCTCATAATGACTAAAAACTAAAAACAAAACAAAAAAAAGACCCAGAAAGAGCAATAGTATGTCCTCTCCTGAGCATCCACTCGAAAGGGCAAAATTTTCATTGTAGCATGGTATGGCCATTCCCAAACTTCAGGACTATTATGAGCACTGTCTGAAATATCGGGCAAATAAAGATCAGTGGAGTCATGGCAGCACTGCAGGCGTGCACTGTGCGGCCGGCCTGGTGACTGAGATTGGACCCGGACTGCCTCATATATTTGTAGAAAATTGGAGGAGACAAAGAAGGAGAGAGAGAAGGAATCCGCATGCAGAGCCTCTGGCCACTGCCCCAACTCTCAGCGAATCAGTCTGGCCTTATTGCCACGTGGCATATGGTCCGAGACAAACTGTCAGCCCTGGACTTTGTAGATGCCTCGGTGCTGTGGGGGCAACAAAGAGAGAGGCGCGTTTCGCTTCTCTGCAGCTGGCATCGCACTGACTTAGCGCTGATTGGGGAGAGCATCGGGGTGGTTGTGGCTCGTGTGTCTGCATGTCTTGGCATGGCTAGGGTGGAGGATGGGGAGGTGAGGGGGGAGCAGGCCAGTGTATTGCTGTGGGGGACAGCATGGCCAGCACTGTGCAGCTGTGGTGAATTGATCAAATTGTGGAAAGCAAGACTTTGGGCCAATTATATGGGTCATGTCAGCGTCCCTCTGGTCTCTGTTGGTGAGATGGGGAAAAAAATAATCAATGTGTGTTTGTTTTGTGTCAGTTTGTGTGTGTTTCTAGTAGTTTGCATGCATTCCACAAACAAGGAGAGTAATCATTCTTTTTTAGGCAAACAGATCACTCTCCTCACCTGATGCAGACAACAAAGCATGTGAAACATGCAACTTACAGGAGAAAACTTATTTAAATATAGTAATCTCCTGTATTTTTACATAGCAATTGTAAAAGTGGTGCAACTCAGTAATCAGCAAATTTACATATGAAACATAATGTGATGGGGGAGACCTAGCTAGTGTGTAAAGTTGACCATGACAAAATTGGGTGGAAAATTGGGTAAAAACCAAAAAAAAAGGTTTCAAAATGCACTCTCAGAAAGAAAGGTATGACACTATCACTGGGGCAGTACCCCTCTTGTCACTGTGGTGGTACCCTCAGGGGTACCTGTACGTTTAGTCAGGGCACATAACTGTACCAGAAACCATTGAACTTATATTTTCTAAACTGTACTGACTCCACACACCCCATCTCATCTCCAGACTTTTTATTTTGTTGTTCTTGTTTATTTTGTTGTTCTCTTAAAACATTTGCTTATGAAAAGCTACAAATATCTACATTTCCACTAGGAAAAGTTACACCATTGGATCTTACAAACACGGTTGTACCTTTGAGGGTACACTTACATTGTTTTTACCTTGATGAATGAATCATGTACCTGCATAGTACCTTTACTTCTAACAGTGTGGTTTGCAATTTGGATGTATGTTTCAAGGAAAAACCTATAGTAGAATAGTAGATCTTTTACACTTTTAATCTGTAAAGGATCATCCATTAAAGGATTCTTACATCTTTCAGTTCTTCTATGGCATTACTGCAAAGAACCTTTTTGGCACTTTTATACTTATATATTGTATAAGAATGTAGAGACTTATGTTGTGTTTCAAGAACCAGCCTTCTTCTCCATTCCATCATCTCTTGTTACTCAACTTTTGTTATAAATTGTCCGGATCCATAGAAAACTCTTTAGACTTTCTGAAATGAGTACACTGCTCTCCAGTGCTTTGACCTTGGAGATGAGACCTTTTTTCTGGGCCAGCAGATACTAGTAATAAATCAGGCTAGATTCTTCTAAATAGACTATTAAATGTATACCACATTTATTAAATCAATTTCTTAAGCAATGTTATTTATGCATAGTTTCATGTTTCTAAACACAGATTTTAGTCAACCCTTTTGGAGTCTAGAGCTATTATTGTCATGTTGTTGTATGTTTAATTTACATTTACAAAATAGTATATGATTGATCACACAGTAATTACACAATGTTATAAATTACACTTTAACACTCTTTACACAATTTACACTCTGTATTGACATCTTCTTACATTCATGTTCAATTTCTTTCTTTTTGTTTCCATGTTAGAAAATTCTAAAACATGGCACAAATGTAAGCAAAGCTATATTTATAACAACAGGTTTTCATCAAATTCAAATCATAAAATCAAGTCTTTTCTGTTTACAAACAAAAATGCAATATTGATTGAAAGTTTGAAAGCCTGCACTTAGGACAGATCTTCTATGAGTGAGAAATGATTAAACAAAAAGTAAGGAGTGACAAACTAAGACATGGACACCATGGGAGACCTAAGAGGGTAGGAAAGCCTCAAACAGAGCACAAAATATATCTATCACAACAACATCATTCTGAAGTAAAAGCTGGATGTATTTTCATGGAATTCAACTGTTCAACTGTGTGTACAGTTTTAAAAATAAAGGTGCCTAAATTGGTTTTGGCTGTTATGAAAAACCATATTCTATTAATTGGCATAGATCCATATAATGGGCATTTTCTTCTTCAACATCTCAATTCTCTAAAGAATCATCAGTTGAAAATTTCTTTACAGAACCAAAGAATCCTTTTGGCACCTTTATTTTTAAGAGTGCAGTCAAAATGCAGTGCAATTTATACACCTTCTGAAGGCTGGCTGGTCTGTGTTAGGTGTATACTGGCTCTCTGGGGACCTTGCAGAGCGAGCTGTAATTATGAACACACTGTGTGTGGGCTGTGTCACCACTCACCATCCCACAGTGACAGGTCAGGCCTCCACTCCCAGATCAAACGTCAGTGGCAGGCAAGGAGAATAAAACCTAACCCCTAGACCTTTGTGTAGCACCAGGCTGTAGATCACACAATAAAACGCGTCTGCAGCATTTTTTGTTTGAGCTGTGCCTCCAGAGGGAATCCGCCTCTTTGAGTCCTTTTGACAATCCAAGTTACAACCTTATTTTTTCATAGCTTTTACTCTACTAACATTTTTCTGGTGTATATAAACAAATAACACATTCATAACCTCTTGAAAACAAAGTTTTTGGCATGAATGTATGATTTCAGGAAACAAGAGCCTTTACGTTATGTGGCGGTTCCTTAAAGGAATATTTGTCAAAATATCAAATTTGGCACAACTTTACAATAATACTATTCTAATAAAGGGTTTATACATTTAGACAGAATATCTGATGCAGCTGACTGGTGTAATGCTGCCTGATGAAGTACGATCAGAAACCAGCAAGATCATAGGTCTAACAGTGTTGATGAATTTGAGTTCTGTATTTACCAAAAAACAGGTCATAATCAGTAAGAAACAAATTTTTAAAACCATTATTAAAAAGTGATACATTGAAATATATGAAATACTTTAATAGTTTATCATTAATGTAATGTGGTAGACCCCCAAAAGTTAACAAAGATGACCATGATTTAAAATTCAAGCAGAAAGACTAAAATTTAATCAGAAATGCTTTTCAGTATTATAGAAACACCAAAGAGAGAAAGAGACAGGAAAAAGAGAAGTGAGTGAGATGGGGTGAGAGCCCGGTTAAGTCTTCTCTTTCCACCTAAAACACAACTAGACAAAGTAGTTATTGGATATAATCAAAGAGGCCAGCTAGTAATAAGATGAAAGCTGGTGAAAGTTTTTATCTATTACCCCTTAAAATCTCAGGCTTAATCCATACAAAGACTTATTATTCAGTAATTACAGTAACTTTAATGCCTACTGGTTGAGCTATTCTTAGGTTGTAGAAGCGTATAATAAAATGTTGGGCCTGCTGCTGGAGGGCCAAAGGTATGTTAAGGAGTTAAATGTAATATAATTATGACACTCAATATGCTGCAAATTAATGTTATAAGTAAGTTAAGTCTTAGCATTTCTCACTGACCACCTGCTCAGATATTTCCTCATAGTTTTTGAGTAGTTTGTTCCATTCTGGATGCCTTGATTGTAGTTTTTGTTTATGGAAAATGCTATATTAGTAATGTTTTTAAAAAAATCATGAACTCCATAAAACACTGCATGTTGCATCAGCCAGTACCAGATTCATACCATCGCTTTGAATTTGATCTGTACTGCAACATCATTAACTGCAACATCATTTAAACTTTCAAATGGCCAGGGCATACTGGCAGGCCCAAAGTGTTATTACACACTTCTATAACCTAAGAATAGCTCAGCCAGTTTGCACTGAAGTCCCTGTAGTTACTGTAGTTGACAATAAGCCTTAGTATGTAAAAATTTTAAGGGATTTTAAGGTTTTAAGGTGGAACGGGAAACGAGGATAACATCATCTTCATCAAATCTTCATCCACTGTATAAGAGGTGGTTATAGTCAGCAAACCAGGGCTACTTGAGGTGTGGGCCTCTGGTTTAACCCCTAAATTACTGCAGATACACTCTTAGATGTAACATTCATAGTCGATCTGAGTATTTTTGAGCAACCAGCCCAAATGCTGCCAGCCATTAGGAATTCTCCTAAGTTTACCCTTTTACCCACTCCAGCATTGCTGTAGACTTGGTCATAAAACCAAAAAATGAAATACATGGTCCTTGTTATCAGAAATATATTCTTCAGAGAATGATTTTATATTAAAAATATATGCTGGAGATAAGCCCTGTGATGGACTGGTGACCTGTCCAGGGTGTATCCTGCCTTCCGCCCGGTGATCGCTGGGATAGGCTACAGCACCCCCTGTGACCCTGAGGGAGAAGCGGCTTAGAAAATGTATGTGTGTGTGTGTGTGTGTGTGTGTGTATGTGTGCTGGAGATAATCTCTAATCCTTAAGAGTCAATCAGCCAAGACACTCACAGTAATAGTCGCACCCTTTACATGCATGTCACACAAGTACATGGACTCTAGATTACATTTGTGATTCTTGTTGTTTCTGTTAAATCAAGATTAACAGTTACTTTTAAAAATTAACAACAGTTATTGTGAATGGTATCTGTGCTGCCATACGTCTGCATGAGGTGTGTGCATGCAAAGTGGGTTCAGGATTTGGCTTTATACTGTATGTCTGAACAATCATAATGTATAGCTGGTTGCAGTTTGAATGGGTTGAGAGAGGTTTTGAGCAAGTATTTTTAAAAAAATTTGGGTGACCATGGAAATGTCCAGAAATGTGTGCTGTGTCAGTGCTGCATAGTCCTGTCTGTTTACTGTGTCTAATGTCTATTTAGTTTATTGTATTTATTGTATTTTATTGACTCTGGGCTGAGTCAGAACACTGTATCAATTGAATGGTTTGCAGAACTACTCATTTAAATTTAAAAAGATCCTTCACACTCACATATCTCATTTACAGAGTTGGTACTTCAGGGAACCAAAAGTTGCTCTCCTCTAGAAAGAACCCTTTATTTTTAAGCCTATACTGAATTGCAGAGGGCATGCCTTGTTTTAATATGTCGTCACAAGTAGGGACATCTCTCTGACACTAAATTAAAGACACAAACTAGACCAAACCCAGCGCTGTACCACTTCATCACTCCCCACACAAGCCTACAAAACAGTGCAATTTATGCCCTTTTTCCACTTAAGCACAGAGGCAGCACAGAACAGTAAAGTCCTGTTTAAATTATTAGGTTACTCAGATGAAGCAAATTATGAGCAGCCCCACCACATTTCATACTGAATCATGGCACAACAGCTTCTTGCTGGGCCTTTAGCCCTCTAGCTCTTCCACACTAAGCCAGAGTCATGCAGGTGTGGTTGAATAAGTTTCAGGTGCAGTGAGCATGCAGAGATGATTACCGTTGCATGTCCAGACCTCAGGCCAAGGGGCAGAACGAGAAGCCTATCTGTGGAAGCATCAGATCTACTGCTGTAATGAAATTGTCCTCTGCCCCCAGGCTCTGCATTACCATGGATCTGTTGGATAGTCTCACTCCAAGAGAAAGAGCATTGATTTAATAAAGCTTCAGCAAATGAATTCGACTCCCCGGGTGCTTCTGTTAGAAGAACAAATATGGGACCTTGAATATGGGAGAGAGGCAGAGCTAGGACTTGTTAAATTCTATACCTGTCTGCTATTAATTAGGCAAGTTTGTTTCATTTGAAGTACATGCACCATTCTCCAGAATTGGCAATAAAAAAGAGCTAAAAAATACAATTTAATGTTCATACCTTAGTTATTTCAACTTGTGAAAAGAAATATATATATTTTTTTGTATTAGAAAAATGAAGTGAAGTTAAGTAAAGTTAAGGAAAGTTTTATCAGATTAGGTTTATCATGAGTTCAATTGAAATAAAAAAAATGCTGTTCCACATTTTCATGTCACTACTGATAATACAGAGTTTTAATCTATAGGTGGAGTTTTATTTTAGCCACACTCCTGCATTATAGAGCAGTGAGACTGCATCTCTGTCCCTCATATGCCACATGGTGAACTGTTAGATCCCACTGTTTGGAAATAAATGTGTCCCAAAATCAGGAAATCAGTGTGGAACATTAAGAGCAGTCAAAACCGAAACATGTATTTTCTGAAATTAAGTAAACCTTTTTGTGTTTGAGTGACATATATAATGATTTTATATGTGTACAGCTTTTCAAAGCTGTGTTTGCTAGTCATGTACTAGCTTGCATTTTTGCATTATGCTCAAAATTATCTAAAATTGTCACTCCTGAAACAGTCACTACCAAAATATTTGGTAAAGTTATGGTAGTGTTATGATTGTTTTGTTAGCGAGAAAGTAGAATGTTCAATTATTTATTTTAATAACATAAATATAGTAACAGTATTTTCTCACTTAATGCAGAAGGACTTTAGTCTAAAGTTCAAGTCAAGTCAGTTATAAGTTTTTTGAGCAAATTGTGTAGAATGATCCATTTGCAGTGTCTTCTATAAATTTTGAACTGTGACAGTCACAATTATTTTGGCTGTGAATTATTTCTCACCTATCAAAATGGAGGGATTCTGGTGAAAGTGTAAGATCTAAACATGCAAATCATACTAGGTTTGTACTGGCAAGTAAAAGCAGAGAATAAATAAAGAAAATGCACTTTTAAATCTACAGTCTTGTTTTTTCCACTTTTTTAAAATAATGGAACAAATAGAATAGAGGTCAGAAATGCAACATAAATGTGGATCTAGACCCAACTTGATCAAACATGTTTGATAATTCAGTACTGTGCAACCACCCTTTTATTTATGTGAATTAATTTAATTAAGTGCAAGTTATTTGTTTTTCAGTGTCAAGTAACAGAAAATTACAGAAGCTCTTAATAACTAAAATATTATCAATTTTCTCCAGTATTCAGTGTGTCCACCTTTACTTTTATTCTTCTTCTTCCTTTCAGTTTCTCCAAAGAAATCGCCAGGGATATTTTTCCACATTTACACATTTCAGTCTTAGAAGTTGACTGCAACGTAGACTTGTATAACAATTGTATGTAACTTGTGTAACTTGTATTCACCCCTTAAAATCCCAGTGTTATTACATACTAAGGCTTATATTCAGTAACTACTGCAGTGCAAACTGGCTGAGCTATAGGTTATAGAAATATGTAATAAAACTTTGGGCCTGGAAAGTAGAATTATTTATTTTAATAACATAAATATAGAAAAGCCCGGGCCGTTTAAGAGGTTAAACTTTAGTCTACATTTCAGATGTCCAGTTTCTGTGTTTTGATGCACATTTCTTTTTAGGCCTTTGTTAAATAAAAGCTTCTTGACAGCTACACATTCTTTCAGGCCCATATTGTTGAGTTGTCTTCTCACAGTGGAGAGATGGACAGAAATGTTTAATCTTTAAAGTGCTTTAAAGCTTTAAGTACTGTTTATCTGTTAGAGAGGGTTTGGGTGGTCTGCCAGGTCTTATACATTTGTTAGGAGTCCTGTATCCTCTATACCTTATAATTATCAATTGAAGTGATTGCATAAGGTGTAAGACTGGAAGGGTGGAAGAGTTGAAGTGGTAGTAGTGTGCACAAAAGTAAAAAGAATGTCCATAAAACAGTGGTCAAATTAAATATAGATACATTTGATATTATATTTATGTTGAAGGCTTTCGTGTAATTGCCTGCAATGTTTATTATTTTGAATATTATTTTTTCAGGAGGTTCAAAAGTTCTCCGTAACACTCATTTTGAGTGCAACATATTTGTTTAGATAGGCTTGCATGCTCATGTTCACAGCAGAGTTGGGGCCCCCTGGTGTGATAACTAGTGTGATAAGTAAGTCGGCGTCCTTTCTTGTGCTTGTGTGGCCCTGAGGTGTGTGTTGTGACTGTGGCATGCTGTTACGAGATGAATGCTGTTACCTGCACCAACACCTCGTCAAGTCCCTAGGACTGGATCTGGTCGACACCACATAGGCTTCAACGCTTCTTGAAGCAGGTTTGTCGTTCCTAAACCTGCAATGCCGCATTACACTTTCTGATGAATTCTGAGTCAATTTGGGCTTGTTTCAAACCTTTAGTTAACTGGGCAAGCAGATATCTCCCATCGTCCTCTGTGGTTTTGCCTTGCCTGTGCCTTTGCCTGGACCTTGGTAAACACACACAGTCACATTAGCTCCCTGACCACCCCACAGCACTCATTCTGAAAGTCTTAAAAAGCCCAGGCTGTGCAATTATCTTTTATGATCTGCCAGGGTACATGACTGTGGGCGGCTGGAGAATGGCTTGTGGTAGACGGGGCCACTGAGAGCCCCCTCAGTCCACAGGCCTTCCATAAATGGCCAGCCTTTGGAAAACTGCAGCTTTCAGCCTTTTACTGTGGCACTCTATTCCACTCTTTCCATTTGCCTGGCATTGGATACTACATAAAGCACTTGAGGGATGTGACAGGCAAATCGCTTGAGAAAGAGTTGTTGCTTCATTTTCATTGCTAGTGGGAGGTCTCTTGTTTAGACCTTTTTGGTGGGACATTCGCTGCTTTAACAGTAAATCCACAATGGCTCAAGTAACACAAGTCAATATGTATTGGCAATACCTCACTTAGCTGTTATGTTGGGGCAGGAACAGGAGGGACCCAGTGAAAATGTGAAGATCAATGCTTCAGGAGGACCTGGTCGGCTCATCTCATTAGGGTAGATGTACTAGACCTGCTGGCTCCACAGTTTAGAACAGTTTTGCAAGTGAGTGAGAGGAAGTAATCACACTCTATTTAGGAATTAAACTGAAAGAGTGGTCAAAGGGGCATTAGTCTTGCGAGAGAGTATTTCAACTGTAAATGTTATTAATTCTTCCATTAAGCTGTCAGCAAACGGAACTTGCAGATAAATGCGCTATTTTGACAGACTCTGGCTGTAGGTATCAACTAAGTAACTAAGTTGTCAGCCACCACAGTTGTCTATAAAATATATGTACCAATATGTCTTCACGTTGTGGTGAAATTGCTAAGTAACTCTGCATGTCTGGGATTAAGTGCTAGCACATTCCTTTTCACATTTTTTTTATTCACAAATAGTAAAAAGTGTATATGACCTCTGATTATAAATGCTTTTCCTACTGAAATTATTGCCATCCTCAATCGGTTTAATTTTAAATTATATGCTAAAATAATATCCATATGTTCATATTATGATATCATATCTGAAACCTTTAGATTTATCAGTAGTAAAAAAAAACAGTAACACTTGTCATGTTTGTAAGCATCTAAAAACACATTCATAACATGTTATAATGCATTCATAAGGAATTATAACCATGGATATAAATATCTGTAAAATGCATTACACATTATAGCCATGCTTATGTATTATTAACATAATGCATTATAATATTGTTCAAAACAAATTATAAGAACTCATAAGTTGTAATTGTCCACTCTAAGCAAAGTGAAGCGTACTGTACTAAAGCCTCCTCCAGTGTTAAGAGTAAGGCTTCAAATTGAAGTATTTACTGAAGAATTTACTGAAACACTAAAACATACACAATAAAACATCTTACAGGCTTGAAATGTCCTGTTTGAAACTAGTGATGCCATCCATAGTGTTTTTGTACTTGGTTGGCTGTGACGTAATGTAACATTTAAAGTGAGAGTGCTGGTTAAGAAAAACACATTGTAGCAATGATTATAGGCTGGACAGCCTGTTTGGAGAATCTGAATATTCAGGACTGAAGCCCCGAAAAGCCCTAACAGCAAAAACGGCAAGATATATAATATTGGAAATCCCAGTGCAAAAATAAACTTTGTATTTGTCTTCACACTCTCCAAGCTGGAACTGGCACTGACAGTATAACATGTTATTAACACTACTTATAATGCATTATATTAACAATTCATATGTATGATAAACATGGCTATAAAGTGTAATGCAGTGTATTTCACGTTTATAAACATTTAAAACCATGTTTATAATGCCCTATGAATGCATTATAACATGTTATAAATGTGTTTATGCATGCTTACAAACATGACATTCATAGAAAGTGTTACTAAAAAAAAAAACTTAAAAAAAAAATGCTTTCGCAGAAGCAGAAGTTTTCATGTCACTACTGAAACACAAATTGTTTTAGTCCATAGATGGAGCCTTATTTATAGCTTCAGTTTTATGTTAGCCACACTGAAGAAAGCGAAAGCCTTGGAATCACTAAGAAAGCAGAATGGCAAGACTTCTCAAAGAAAATGTAAAAACATTGTGGCAATTACAGTTTAAAACATTACAGAATCGTAGTACTGTATACAACAATCATTGTCATCTCATACTTCAATGCTTTTTGTGCTCATTTCTGAGCTATCGATAACGATGTTATACATGCATATAAGTATGTATATATAGATATACATGCATGAAGTCTCACACAATTTGCCACCACCATACTAATATTCTTTTTTTCTATACTCTCACTTGTTAAGCATTAATGACACTTTGGAAGCAGATTCTATGGCCTGAAGTGACCTGGGTGTTTTCATAGCATTTTGATGAGAGTACAGGAAAAAAACAGAATGTTAGTATGGTGGTGGCAACTGTTGTCGGATTTCTTGGCGGCAAATTTGTCTCATGGATTTAAGAGAAAAAATACAGTTGCTGAAAAAATCCTGCATGGCATTTTAGTTAACACTTTAATTGACGGCCACCTACCTAGGGACTGCATGATACATGCATAAGCATATGGATCAAACATGTAAAAGTAATACTTGAGCATTTATAAGCAGATGTCAATATTCTCCAAATGACTCCTGTCTCTGTTTTTGTCCTGCACTCTTACAAAAGACGTCATTTTCTTTGAGCAAAGAACTACTTTCAGTTCCTTAAAGAACAATATTTTAAAAAATGAATTTATAATATATGGTCAAGGTTCTATAACAACTTGAGAGTTCTTAGAACCACTGGATATGTGGAAGATCTTTAAACCTACAAAGGAATCTCTATTTTTAAGAGTGCTACAAAGGGTTTTTTGCACCATGCCATAGAAGAACAATTTTTAACGGCCTATAAACCTTTCAATAAATGTTCTTTAGAGAACTTAGTGAGTATGAAGAACCTTTTAAAAATATAAAGAACCTCAGCATTATGTAAAGGCATTTAGAAGAATCCTTAAAATTAGGAAAGTGCAGTTATGTGTTAAGGTCCCTTCAAATGTTCTTCACATTCATAAATCTTTTTCAAATATAGTTCTTTAAGGAGCTAAAAGTAGTTCTTGATGTAAAAGCTCCAAAAAACCATTCAAACTTATAAGACATGGTTCTTTAGAAAACTGAAAAGGTTTTTTCTATAGCACTTTTATTTTTAAAAGTGACTCTAAACAGAAAAGGCTTGCTGGCTGTGTATCTGTATCCTCAGTCTCCTCTCAGGCCTGAGGATGGTGATGTGAGTACTGCGGCGGGGGGCAGGTTGTTAGCTGACATGTCCTGGAGCAGGCCCACCGGTTAGCCTGAAAAAACTGGTGCCTGCTCTCCTCACTCGGCAGCTCACTCCGTGTCTGCAAACTGCATCTACGCTGGAGATGTCTTGCACGGAGGCCCAAACAAGCTTTGAGTACAAGAATATGGAAGCTGACAGAAATAAACGTGGGCTTGGGGAAATAACAGCGCAAATAGGTCTGAGAGGAAGCGGCGGGGCCGCACGCCCGGTTCAGCTGAAGTGATCGCGCTGGCATGGTGGCCAGAGGCCTTTCGGGTTGAGCTCCCCTACCTCCATGCACACTGGTGCTGCTGCAGAGTGTGTGTGACACGTGGAGAAGTGATGCATGGGCCTGTGCGCGCCTGCTTGCCACAACAGTTTAGCTTGTACGGAGTGCAGCAGTCAGTTGGAGAAGGGAGTACAGCATTGTGTAGGCAGTGCCATCTATCAAGACATGAGAGGAAAACAGAGGCAGCACTAGTAGTGTATGGAGTGTCTGACAGACCACTCAACTTAGTATCAGCATTATTGCCTTATACATACAGATGGGATGATATAAAAATTTCATATCATGATTCTGTTTCAGCAATTGGCTGCATTTTCTATGTGAATTTATCAGATTAAAAATGGCTTGTTGGGAAAGTTAATTGTTGAGTATAATCACCAAACTTTGCACAAACATTTCATTGCTTCACTTGGATACATTTCTTGCTGGTAAAAAAGAAATGTGACAAATAACAATGCATTTGTCTACACTTCAAAAAGTGGGACATGCCATTTTAAAAGTTGAATTGATGTGAAATATTGCTTATGTTAATCTAAACTAAACATTTGCTTTGGATTGTTCTATTCAAAGTATTTACTTGAGTTGAATTTCTTGTTACCGCATAATTAATTAAAATAATTGTAAGGTTGAATTGACAAACTCCCTTTTTTTTTACAGTGGAATAAATAAAGTAAATACACACAGAATAAAGTCATGCAACTGATCACATCTATCTTTTTAGCCACAATATATGAAAGGAGGCAGCAAGTCGGTGTTACAAGATTTGAACCATTTTGCATTGATCAATTTGTCAAGTTCACACACTGTGATGGGAAGTTGGTGTCATCAAACAATAACAAATCACAACTGAAAAACATACTGAGAAGCATTACTAAACCTCAGCATAATTTCACACAGATGTTACATTGATGGACTTTGCCCAAAGTTTTATTAAACACCTATATATCCAAAGAGTAACTCAACCTGTTTACATTGAAGTCCTTGTAGTTACTGAATAACAAACTGTAGTATGTAATAAGCCTGGAAGTTTAAGGGATTAACCTCTCATTTTGATAGATAGATAGATAGATAGATAGATAGATAGATAGATAGATAGATAGATAGATAGATAGATAGATAGATAGATAGATAGATAGATAGATAGATAGATAGATAGATATTCTTCTTCCATATATCTTATTGGTCTTTTATTATGCAATTTTTGTCCACAGAGGTGATGCCCTGACATGATCACATGACCTATAGATGAACTTTTGGCATGAACCATCTATATCACTTTTCATTTTAAAGTACTGACTGTCATCTTTGAGTTGGATATTAAGCCTTTCGTATGACTTCCAGCAAGCTAAAATTCAGAAAATACACCTTAAATACTTAAAGAGTAATACACATTAGGCGGTCCCAGGACAGGCAGCTGTGACAGCCGAGCTCCTAGTAAGACAGGCGTCAGAAAAAGACACCACATTAGAATGCTTAAGGGCCTTCTTTTGTTCAGGAAGTGCAGCCTCTCTCTATCTTGCTCGCTTTCTTTTTGCCTATCCATCTCTCACTATCACTGTCTTCCCATTTTTGCCCTACTGCTTCTGTGGAGAGAAGTGGAGTGATATGAGGGAAGTGTCAAGTGCAGAACAGGGAGAGGAGAGAGTGTACTGAGAAGTTGGGGCCCTAATGCTTGCTTTCAGTGGGCCGCCTCCCCTTCACGCCTCATCCTGACTGAATAGAGGGAGTGCTACAGCAGCGAGAGCGGCCTTGGCCACCGGGATGCAGTAAACCGACTCTGATTTGTGCCCAAAGCCATTAGTGTCACTTGGCTCAACTTGTCAGTCTGTGAGAGCATCAAAGTGTGCGGTCGAGGAGGCCTGTCACAAACAGTAATGGATATCATTTCAAAAATGTGGGGGTCTCCATTGTTTTAATGCCCACCTGGGCGACGCATGCCAAACCCTGCGACCGAACTCAGATAGGTGTAATGGGCTCAACTTGCAGGGTTAACCTCTACAATTCAGTTTTGAAGTGACCTCCTTGATGCATGTGGGCAATCTATTGGAAATAGGATGCACTGATGAATAAAATTTGCCTTCTGCCACTGAAAATTCCAATAGTAACATTAAACCAAACCAGGAACTTCTGCTAGGCTTTTGCAAGCTTTTAAGCTTACATTACATACATTGAAAAGATGACCAGAATGCAATGTCTTTACCTTCAGAAATCTAAAGTTTCTTTCTTTTTTATGAATTACACTTGCATCTTTTATATAATTATTATTATACAACATCATACAGTGCATTCATTTTTCATTGTGAGAATACAAGCAGAAAATATTTGGCATAAAATATACAAAAGCCTCCAACATTGAGTCTAATCAAATCTATCAGGAATTCATTTCTCCACTCTTTTACTTTTGCATAGTCTACTGCCACTTTAGTCTTCTGTTGTGTTCCATTCTAACATTTAAACAAACAATTATCCAAACACACCTTATGTCTTATGTGCATATAAAAGCTCTTTCTCACGTACGTCTAAAACAACTGTGCAAGCTCTGATAGACCACAAAACTGTCAGCATCAGATAAACAGTACTTAAAGCTTTCATCTTTTAAATATGCTCCACTGTCATCTTGTCTGCAGTCCACAGGTGTTTCTGTCCATCCTTTCACTATGAGAAGACAATTCAGCACTATGGGCCTGAGAGGTGTGTAGCTGTCACAAAGCTGTTAGTGAGAAAAAGAAATAGACAAAACAGAAGAAAATTTGCATTAGAAGCCTGAAACATTTTATAGAATGATAAGTCCAATCTAAGATCTTTGGAAGTAACAGAAAGCAGTTGAATATTATGACACCAAAGCAATGAAACACTCTCTGAACCATGTCTATATCCATCCATGCCAGATTGGGAATGTATAACAACCCGCGGTTGGTAATTTGATGGTATTATGAAAGTCAATATATACATAGATTTGAATGTATCCATTCCAATTCTGCATGGAAAACGTTTGATTGGGTATCAATTTTACAGCAAGATAATGAGCCCAAGCACACTAATAAGAAGATCAAGATGTACTTATTAAACTAGGAAAACTGCTGATTTTTTTAGAATAAAACACTGACTGACACAGAACATAGACCTTCACATCACTGAATGTGTTTGGGATTATTAGGATCATGAGAGGGAAAACATTTAACTAAATTTAACTTGACTGAACTTTGGAGGTGTAGAAAAGTACCCCAGCAGAAATGAAGGAAATGGATGGACACACTAGACCCTGCAAAATATTATATTTAAAGCCTTAAATGGCCAGGGCCAAAGCTTTATTACACACTTCTATAGCCTAGGAATAGCTCAGCCAGTTTGCATTGAAGTTCCTGCAGTTACTGAATAATAAGGCTTTGTCTATTTTGTATGTAATGCATTTAATTATGTTGATTTTAACTTCCACTTTTTGATGTCAATCAATGGAAAATGTGGCAAAAATATAGGGTGATGTTTTGTGCTGCAAAGCAAGCCATTTTCATCAGATTAAAATTTCACCCTGTTCTTCTTACGTGCGTAAATTATATATTTACACCTTTAATTTTTCAATGTTTCAACAATTACAATATGTCTAATTGTCATGTAGGGGTTTCATGGTGTGCACACAGTGGGGTTCCTCAGAGGTTTCATATATTAAATAAGTACGTTGACAAATTGAAGCACTATGCTGAGTGGTCAGTAGTCATGGTGATTATTAAGACCAAAGCCGGTTTCTTCGTAAAGCCCTGTAAAATGATCCTTTTTAGTCTGTTCATCATAAGTGGTCAAAATCTACTGCTTTGCCCTGACTGATATTTGTCCCCCTTTGACAGTCCATCCCAGGCTCAGATCTGTAATAGCCATTAAAAATCCAGCGGGTGGTGCGAGAATTCTGACATCCAAAATGTCACTTCAGATTAGCTGCAGTCCATTTTACCCGCTGCTTCAAGAGTGTTTGCATGTCACTGTGGTTTAAATAAGGCTTGTGTTTCTCCATGCCCTGTGGGTATTCCAAGTGGAGTTTTGAACAAAATCAAAGCTTGTTAGTCCAGATAAATTTTAGTTGGTACTTAGGTATTATGTTTTTCTTGTTTGTTAGTTCAGGGGATTAAACAAATATGTTCTTCCAAATACAGAAACCCCTATGATATGTTTTGTCTGGAGTTTGTATAGATTAAAGAGTGGTGTGTTTGACTCTGGTGTGACCTTCACTGGTGTTTTGGGACATCACTTGATTTTGTATATGTGTTGTCTACAGAAGTCATTAAAATGTTGCTAATTTGCACATCCACATCAACCGCTGACCTGACTTGCTGTGAAAGGTCACAGAGTTGAAGAGGCTATGATGTTTCACAAAGTATCATATCATTAGCTGTTTACTTCTGCAGCTATTTTAGGTATTTCATTAGCCTTGGTCATTGTTAAATACAGTCAAGGTGAACACATAATTGCTGTACTTTTGAAAGCATCCCTCGCTGCAGAGAATGTCGTCTAATCTGCTGGTGATGAAGCAGACACCACCACATGGTGATAATGACCTGCTACATGCCCGAGCTCTTTGATTTACATCCGTCACGTTATTTGCCAAAAGCCTGCAGGAACATGCAGACACACAGATACACACGTGTGAGCTGGTCTTCGCACAGGTCACACTCTGTTCTCATCACATCCTACTGCCTGGACCTAATTCAATGTGCTACAACAGTGTCACTGCATGTAACATGAACTTTTTGAGACAAATAAACATACATCATTAATGATTATTGCATGATGTTTATAATGTTGAGTTGTGAAATCCATGCATACATTAAATACATTCTAAAAAATGGATTTGAAATGAAGTAATTGAGTAATTCACTTGATTTCATACTACAGATTATCTTTAGATTTTATTCTATTCTATTTTCTGTACTATTCTATACAATTTTTCTTTTTTTTGTTACAAAATGTATAACAAACTTTAGTCAGTGTCATTTTAGACCAAGCTTTGCATGTATAGACTAGACAAACCCAAGCTAATTAGCTAATGAACTAATTTATGCATCTATCGGGAGGGATTTGGATCTTGTTACTGTGAGCAAAATGCCACTGGCATCTTTAACAATGGCATTCAAAAAGAAATTTCGTTTCACAGTGAATGAGAAATCTATTCACTCATGGACTGGGCAGGCAGAATGCTCTTTTCTCCTCCTATATTGTCAATGCAAACATATTTATATAGGCATGTATTGTTCTCTCATATTCGTGGACATTTGAGCATTTCAATGGTACATTTGAATACTGCCCATAGTATTCAAGTGTAGGTCCAGTGCAGATGTACCACATGATTAGTGCTTTGGGTTGTTTTCATTTTCTTTTAATTTATTAACAACTATTTCTAAACGATCTAAATCTTATTCCAAGTCATTTGGCGTAGAAGTCCCAGTTATCCTTGCTGACGAGAAATGTTGTTGCTGTTTGATTGTTTTTTCTCATTTATACGATATTGAAACAAAGAAAGTAATTATTTTGAAAGTGCAGATTCTGAATGTTCAACTGATTTTAAAAGAAGTTAATTTATTACAATTAGAATTTCATGAAAAATGATTGTTGTTTGCACTGTCTTGTTTTCCAGAAACAAATGACACATTTTTGTCATAAATGTCAAATTAAATGTAAACGTGAGAAATGAACAAGTATTTATGTAATTACTTATGTTATTACATAATTGTGTTAAAATAGCATAGGAACCTGACTAATAAGAGTAATATAAAAAAGAGTTAAAACAAATAGCACCCAAACGAGGTCAGAGAAGCAGAGGACTAAAGCGACTTGTGCCATGGATGAGACCAGTGGTTGACAAAAATGCTTACGACGCAGTGCCACTTCTTTCCATTTCTTCTCCCTCCTTCCTCGCCTCCCTTGTTCCTCTTGCATGCTCTCGTCAGCTAATTATCCAGAATTAGAATCTTCTTTCACACCAGTGGTGTCAGTCTGCCTTAGCCTGATTTGTCCTGCTCTCATGGCTGGGTGCTAAACTCGTGACAGCTGATGAGCTCGGGGCAGGCAGATATTAATTGCAAGTGAAAAGCTGACATGTCTGACACGGCAAAAAAGCCCCTTTGTCTCTGCACTGTAGAGTGACTGAGAGGACCATTGAAGGCTTGGGAGCAAGTGGGTGGCATCAGAAGGTCCAGTTTCGACACTTTGTCAGAATGTTATAGGCCCAATGTTTCTAGAAGCACCAAGGTTTGTGCACCTCATCACAACAAAAACAAAAAAAGGGAAAAAAAGCAAGGACAGGATGTGGAGCTTGATGTGAGCAGGTAGAGGTGCAATGTCCAGTGTTCAGTGAAAACAAATCTATCCTTCCAGGGCATGTCAGCTGCTGTCGCTCTCATCTTCACTCACTGCCACTGACCATAGCCAGGGCAACTTCATGGATGGATGAGGGGAGGGGTGGCCTGATTCCAGCACTGTCTGCTTATCGCACAGCTAGGTTAAATGTTTACTTGCCAGTCCACATTACATTGCTGGGGACATGCATGCGGTCACATGCACTGTGATTGGAGGTCATCACCTGTCTCTCTTGGGGAAGTATGTGTCAGGAGGGAGAGTTTTGCCAGTCCAGTTTATTTATTCATGCTAATGCACAAACACATGCTAATGTGACCAGTAGAAAAGCAACCGTTAAACTTGGGCTTAATGAATGGTTGTTGCAGCCAATGTACAACCAAACAAAATATGAAGATCTTAGGATGCTAATGAATTACTCAGTTACATATATCTAAGATAGGCACATTTTCCTAATGAACGCTGTTCATCACAGCAAATTAGACATCCAGTAATGAGAGGCTAGCAATATAGCAATCATCCAGCCATTTTTCTTCTACACCACAGTAAATGCTTCTCCACAACCTTTGAGGTTCTATAAGACCATCAGTATGTGTGTCTTAAATAAACCCACTGAGGTTAAGTCTTTTGCCAGTCCAGTTCATTTGTTTATGCTAATGTGACCGGTAGAAAAGGAACTGGGCATCATTGACCGTTGCTGCAGTCTAAAACCAAACACAGTTTAAAGATTTTGGGATGCTAATTAATTGCCTAATTATGTCCATCTAATTTGGACATTTTCTTAATGAACACTCTTCATCAAACATTTAAAGTACTCCTCCAGCAATGAGCAATTAGCAATGTAGCAATCATATAGCCATTTCTCTTTCACACTACACTAAGTCTGTCTTCATAAGCTCCAACTGGTTCATGCAAACCATCAGTAATATGTGCCCTAAATGAGGCCGCGTGGAGGTAAAATTCAACGGGCCCACCTCTTACGTCATTAATGCATGCTCCAAGGGGACTGAAAACTCCCAATGCCTTTTGAGCATGGACCTCAAATGAAAGACAAGTCCAACGGCCAGGCTTCCCCTATTCTTCTTTTCAACAAGACTTGGGTGGAAAAAAGAGCTCTACACACTGTGCCCTCCCTCTTTTCCGGCCTCCAGCCACTTGTCTGTGGAAAAAGCCAATTTTTGAAAAATTTGCTGGAGTGGTTGTTTTATCAACAAGCGGGGCCATTGCCTTCATCCTCTTTTTGATTGGTCCAAGAAGGAGGAGAGAACAGGAAAACAAAACAACAAGGAGGAAATGTTAAGAAAGGAGAGGTACAGAAAGAGGCTGAAGAGACAGCTGTTGGGGAGGTTAGTTGGAGATTTCCAGCCATTAACTTCAGACTAAGCCAGCTCCCCCACTTGAGGAGAACAAGAGCCAGAGGAGGCTAGGCCCCAGACATGAAAAGAAGCAGGGGCAGGCTTGATCTAGTGTGGCAAATGTTCAGAAGTGGGGCCACAATGATACAGAATAGAGTGGCGGGCGAAGAGAGGGCTTGGAGGAGCTCATGGGGCGGTGGTGTGGAGTGAAGGGCCGGTGGGGCGGGAGGCGTGGGGGTCTCTCTCTTTCAAAGGCAGGATAAACAAGGAAATGAGTCAGTAATCATTTCCAGAAATTGCCTTCCTTCTTCCTCCTCTCTTCAGCAGACTCTCAGCCTCCATTCATTAGGGATTCTGGCCTGATTAAAGCATTTCGGCATCACAGGCAGGCTCTGGACTGGCCCTAACTCCTTTGCAGGGACAAGAGACAGGAGGGCACTGGGCGTCAAGAGTGGAGAACAGTTAAGTAGCAAATGTGAAGAGCTCAATGAGGCTATCATTCGTGCTAGAACCTTTTACATTGGCAATTTGGTTGCTTGGACAACAGAATGGAAAGTGATTTTTTTGTTGGTTTTTGTTTTGTGTACATCAACATTCATTAGTAAAGAACAGTACATTTATTGAGAATTAGCAGGTTGTAGAGGTTCATCATCTCTCCATATGATCATTGTGTCCCTCAGCTGGCGATCTGCTTTTGATGATGGATTAAATTAAAAATGGTTGCAAAACTTGTAAAACTTAGAGAACTTGCAAAAGATACTTGCAAAAATAAAGGCTGTTAACTTGGGAGTGCAGTTCTATGAAAAACTCTTTGATTGGTACAGAACTTTGACATTATATGGAGATCGTTTAAACTTTGAAAATGTTCTTTACACTTGCACATCTCTTGCTAAAATTGTTATTTAAAAATCCATGCTTTGAATATTCTCATAGGGAACCAAATCCTTTCAGAATCTTTATTTTTTAAAAATAGAATTTAGGGTTTGGCTGTTTACCACCACATTGTGTGAAACCACCAAATGTTAGGGATGTTTTGGGGTCCTTGTTTTGTCACATGGTCAGAAAAAGTCCAACAGAATTAATTACAAATCTCCCTCACCCAATTTCAGCATCCATTTGTACTGTTTAATGTCCTCATGAAAGAACAATCCAGCTCATCAGTATGATTCATTTTTGCTTCTAGGCCTGACAGGAGGAAAAAGTGATTGGGAAGTTGATTGTGAAATCCTGGTGTTGCTGTTCAGTGACAGAAAACCAGAGAGCCAGGCCTCCTCATAGAGCTCGTCACGCACATCCTCTGTTTCCTTCCTATGAGGTAATGAGGCTCTGGCAGTGGACTTGATGTCATCTCTCCTGTTTCATGCTGCTGTTTTGTCTCATGTAACATAAAATGCATAGAAAAGCCTTTAAAAGGAAGACATTACTCAATGATGATTTTAGAGAAATTAACTGTACTTATATGTAGAAGCACTTAACTAGAACTAATAAATATAATTTGACTAATAAGCAGAGATCTAAGTTGTCATACTGTAAATATTCACTTTTAATTACAAAAATCCCTCAAGAGGTCAACTGTATATGGATACATGTTAAACTACATTGACCGCTTTAGAGACACTGTCTGAAAAACCTCTACACTACAGATATATTGAGATTGTTAGATACACAGACTAAATATATACTCTACATGTTCGGCATTTAATGTTGTCGTCCTTTGTCTTTATAACTTCTATTCCTTTCACACGATTTTTTTTTCAGTTTGTCATAAAAAGAGTTTTTCCCACACGTCCAAAGTTTAGTCTTAGAAGTTGGTTGCATTTTCTGCTTCTCATATTGAGGTCTGGCCAGTTTGTTGATCTGAGAATACAGGTAACTTCAGATTTTATTTTCTCAGTATTCTCCTCAGAAATATCTGGGGAAAATGAATAATTTAATGAGTGTTTTGACTGAAAGTTAAGTAAATGAAAAGTGGTATCTGATTTTTTTTTACAATACTGTAGATGAGTTAAGTTAAAGTATGTTGACATATTGTATATTGTTGCAGGGCTAGAGTGACCCTCTAAACTCCTAAGAGGAAATCTTTGCTATGAGCTGTTTGTTCCACATCTCATTTTATTTCGATTGTTCATTGGTATAATATATGTCTTCTTTCATAATCTGAGTCTAGATTTGATCTAGATAGTCCACAGTTCCTTGAGCTTCTAATGGATTCTTTACTGTCCCCATAAACCATGATGTTCCCTAAGTCTCTCACCTAGCAGCCTTTCCCCTTGATCTTCACAAGCCAATCAGGAGTCTCACTTGATACGCCCAGTCTGCATATTTGGTCTGCTGAGATCTCATCCTAAGAGATTCAACAACCAAGACTAAGGACACAATAGCATGCAGCAGAAATGTACAAGTTTAGGGAGGGAGGCTTTTTTTTTCAAAGTGAGGAAGTGTTTGTGTTTTATTGGTTTCATATGACACGACAGGCACTTTTTAAGACGTTGTAGTCGCGATGGTAAAAGAGAAGTCTGCCCTCCCTTGCATTAAGTACCCCTGTGATCTTGCACATATTTATAGGTGCTGTCTTGTGTCACATGGCTTCCATTTCTTCACTTGTTGGTGCCCCCTGTAGCTGTTTTTACAAGCAGAGGAGTGAAAGGGTCAGGGGATCTGCTGTTCAACCCTGGCCTCCACATGAGGTGGGGTGGACAAGCTTTTTCACCTTCCACAGACACTGCTGTGTTAATCTTCACTTTGGAAAAAGAAAGTACAGAAATAAATACTTAGCCTGTTTCATTGAAGGTAATAAGATTTTGTTCTGGGAATGTTTTACTTCATCTTTACTCAACCAGTATAGCTCTATTTCAAAATGATTACTAGTAATAGAAAAATACTATGCTTCAGAATACAAAATGCAAAATAGCAGTGGGGGATCCCTCTCTACAATTCCAAAAATTTGAGACAATATGTGAAAGCTATCATCTGTCCATCCACAAAATATTGTTATGTTTTACTTTATTAACATCACTGTTTTTTTATAAATACACACTCATTCTGAAACTGATGCCTGCTAAACAGGTCATCCAGCTATGTGTAGGTACAAAATAAGCATTCTGGAAAGGTCTAATTCTTTACAAAACAATGAGAGGTCGAGGCTCACCACACTGCCACCAAATTAATCAGTGAATAACCCAACCATTTAAGAACACACATACGCCTTTTCTAAATCGCTTATCATTCTGAGTCGTGGGGGGTACTTGAGCCTATCCCAGTGGCCATTGGACAGAAAGCAGGTTACATCCTGGACAGGTTGCCAGTCCATCACGTGGCAGACAGACAGACACATTCACACACACTCTAGTCAGCCTGACTGCATGTCTTTGTACTGTTGGAGCAAACTCCACACAGACAGGACCTGGTCACCCAGCTGGAGAATCAAACCCAGGCCCTTCTTGCTGTGAGGCAACCCACTGCACCACCTGTGACACAATCCTGTTTGGCCCACTAGATTGTTTTAATTTTCTATTAGTATTAGTCTCACCAGGAGCTGCACTGTAGTTCCCAGCATGCACTGCAGTATAATGTGTGCTCCCACCCCTCTCCAACAACAATCTATAGAAAAGCACCACAAAAAAGATGCCAGGTTCAAGTGAAAGGACTGTTTTAACAGTTTTAAAAAAACCTACTGTACATTGGGGACATATTAAGAGGTTGAACAGTTATCTGCAGCCAAGGTATTAACAAAAATAGGCCTATTGTTTTATATGAAATAAATTGCTTTTATTTAAAATGATTTTTTAATTTTTCAAGTATTTAGTGGATATTTTGGTTGCTGTAGTTTTGGCATATTTTGAATAAACAATGGCCAGTTGGGATCATGGCAAAATGTAAAGTAAAAGTAAAATAGAAACACAGCTGGGCCACAGATTAGTTAAGATTTTTCAATACAGCCCTTTTAATTCAAATTCAACTTCAAACCCTAAGGTGGCCAAAGTAGAAAAGGACCATACAGACTGTTAACAGTATAAAGTTCAAAATAAAAAATCTGGCATGGAATGCATGTTTATACCTGTACTATACAGGTGTTCATTAGGTAAAACATCAAATATTTTATACAAGTCAAACTAAATATACTGATCACTGCTTTCTATTTGTATTTACATTTCACATATCATCCCAACTTTTTTGGAACTAGGTTTCTACATATTGGTCATAGCATTTCACACCACATGCATGGAAACTCAATTGACAGCATCGACTATTTTCATTACACTGGAAGTGCAGAGAGGGTCATTTGGCATAATGCAAATATGCTTAAATCATCACACATTTGCCTACAACCAACACAGAGACTTCCTTTTTTGTTCCCCAAAGAATGTGAATGAGGTGAAAGAGTGAAAAAATATTTTTTAAGTTGGCATGGTACAGAGTTACAATAACACTTTCATTTGAGTATGTGCTTTGTTGATTCTCACTGGCATTCAGCTATCTCTGAACTTTAAACCAAACATGATAGATTCTAATAAAACTAGCCTAATAAAATTGACTAATAAAACCAAACTGCAGAACCTCAACTTAATCTTTAACATGAAACTAAACTAATTAATAATTAACTGAGCTCAAACAGATAGCTTGTTAACAACTAAAGCTTCTGTAGATAATCTAAGGTGGACTCACAAAAGAAAGTGTACTTGAAAATTTGATCAACCAAGAAGTCAGCAAGACACAACAAACTCGTTTTATGGTGTATACTCACCAGGACTGACTTAGTTGATTGTCGTAGTAGCTAGAGGAAAAAAAAGAATCCTTTGAATCTCTACTGGAGCCGTCTGAGTGGAATGTCAAAGGCCTGCTCTTCCCTGGCACAGACTGCACTGTCTCCCTTGGCCTGCGCTCCATGCAGTGAAGCCGAGCTTTTAGTATGCACTAAAAAGATGCTGTTAAACACCATTTTAAAAGTTCCTAAAAGCATTTTTGCTCTTGGGGGTTGGCACTTTTAACTGTGATCAGGTTTCACATGCAGCATAAGTGCACCTGGGGAGAGGAATGTAAAGCTTGAGAAGGCTCCCACACACCACACTCACCTTGTAAAAATGGAGAAGGGAAACTAATCAGATTTATTAGTTTCATTATGACACAAGGTGTCTGTTTGACCCCTGGACACTCCTGAGCAATCCACTGCCTGACCTGAAGAGAAGATAGGTCAGTCTAATAGTCTTATCTTCATGTCATAACCTTTAAAAGATCAACAATAACGCTCTTGATTTGATGGTGAAAAACGTTCCACAATAACGATTTTGATGATGAAGTAGAACTCAGCTAACCTGAGCAGACAATTTACTCTTTTTTCTATTTATTTTATTTGATAAACCATCTATCTCTTTACAGTTATTTGTTGCTGGATACATTTGGTTACAGCATTTGGTGATATAATTGATAATTGATGATACTGTAAAATATAATGTATATATAAGGATATAGATTCACTTTGGGAATGTTTATAATAAGCTTTTAATCTCAAAATGCTTGTAAAAAACAGATTTAAGAAATAAAGTTGAATAATATTAAGTCTTTCACAATTATCATCTTAGCTTATTCAGGCCTTGAGCCTTGCAGTGTATGTCTTCAGCTGAACTATGAAAAATAAAAAAAATATTAAAATTATCTTTTTATGTTCTAATAATTCAAAATTATCATTGAGTCATTGTCTGTGTTTTTGATATGCTAAAAGAACGTAAAGCAGGTTTAGTTTTTACTTTACAAGTCAGGGAACATCCTGAGCATAAAATTTTACATTAAGGTCCCTTGAACCTCTTAAATGGCCAGGGCCCACTGGTGAGCCCAAGGTTTTATCACACACTTCTATAACCTAAGAGTAGTTCAGCCAGTTTGCACTTAAGTCTTTCAACAATAAACCTTAGAATGTAATAAGTCTGGAATTTTAAGGAGTTAATTAATGTTACTTACTGCATTAATTAACATCATCAGACCATGAACTTCAGCATCAATAAGCCATTAATAATGTTAACAAAGTAATGATGTTATGTACTTTATTGATTCGACAAGGGAAACTTGTGCTGTCTAACTATGGCTACAAACTAATTCACAACAGCAATAGAGCAAATATGGCCCTTTTAGGGGGTCTCTGAGGTCCAGGTTGAGAACCACTGCCCTAAAAATCATGTTCAAAAAAGAGATTTGTGAGCGTGGAAGACCTTTTAAAAGTTTCTCTGATTGGCTGTCCTATATTGTGCCTCATTGAAAAAGCATTCCATGTTAAAACATTCTTTATAGCTTCAGCATGAGTGGGCAGAGCTAAACTGCCGTAGACTGAAAAGATAATTGAAAAAAAAAACATCTCAAAAACAACTAATCCAGAATAGAAAATTCCATTTTCCATCTCATAAGTCATGATGATGATGATGATGATAACAATGATGATGATAGCAATGATGATGGTGATGCTAATGATATAGCTAAGATTTAAGCAAACATTACTGAAAACAAGTGTTGATTACATTGTTAACATTACTTATCTTTCTTTATTGCTAATAGATTGTTAATTAATAAATACAGTAATTAAGATTTATTTACACAAACAAATGTAAAACATAGCCAGCATTGTTTATGTCCTCCATGTCTTGCAAGCAAGCAAGCAAGCAAAATTTTTTTATATAGCGCTTTTTACAACAGGTGTTGTCACAAAGCAGTATGTCTTGCTGGACATACTCTGAGAGTTTTGGCAAACTCAGTGTTATCGTATGGTTGGACTTTGCACAGGAGGAGGTGAGGACACTGAGGTCATCCTGAACGTGACTAGACTCCAAAGGAGGAGCCCCTTGCCTCTCTCTTACATCTCGTAAAAATGATTTTTATTTGCACTTTTCGCCTTTTACAGCTCTGCTTGTGTGTGAAGGATCAGAGACTAGTCTGGAAAAAAATGTCTTCTCTCGACACAGCAGTGGAGATGCTACAAACCCTGAGGGGCAGGCGTTTGATGAGGTACAGAGGTCAGGATGAGATGGAAGAGGTTAGTTGGTTATATTTTTAAAAGCTCTATTTATATACTCTTTGGATCAAAGTAATTAGTTAAGCAGGACACAACAGGCTTTTAAAATGGAAACAAACCTACCTTTGCCTCAATCCGTAAGGGAGACCTTCCTCCATGTGAACAGTAGCAGTTTGAGATTGTAAATGCATTTGAGTGTGTTTCCAAAAGTATCTCAGCATCCCTTCTAATTAGTCAAATCAGCTAGGTACACACAAGGCTAACACAGGTATTCAGTTGAGCACATACATACTTACTTGTATAATCTCCATTGAAAAGCATTAAAAAAGAATGCTTATAGAATGGAATGCTTAATAGAATGGTATGCTCTGCAGCATCAGCACATGAACCTAATGTCACTGTGCCCAATGCCAAGCAGTGACAAGAGGGGTAGAAAGCCCTCCAGCATTGGGCTGTAAAGCAGTGCAATTGCATTCTATAGAGTGATGGAGCTCCATCTAATACATTTAGGATGAGCTCGAGTGGTATTTGTAGTCCAGAATTAACCATCCAACATCAGTATGTGACCGTACTAATGCTCTTGTGGCTGCCAGCACACCGCACCACAATGTTCCAATAACTAGTGTAAAGCCTTCCCAGAAAAGTAGACGTTGATGCAGCTCTCTATGAGGTCCACATCATGGACAAAGTTCTGTCACTTTTTGTTAAATAAAAGACTTGTACATGGCATGAAATACACCAACAGGCCACTTTATTAAGTATCTACACTCTTTGTCCATTTTATCAGCTCCACTTACTATATATGTGCACATTGTATACCTACAAATACAAACTGTAGTCCATCTGTTTCTTTGTGTACTTTGTTAGTCCCCTCAGAATTCCCCCACAGAACCACCACAGAGCAGGTATTATTTAGGGTGATAAGTAGGTGTGTTCTGTGCTGGTATGAGAGCATCAGGCACAGCAGGACTTTTTAAACACTGTGTCCACTTATTGTCCGCTCTATTACCTTGTTGGTCCAACTTGTAGATGTAAAGTCAGAGGCAGTAGCTCTCCTGTTGCTACACAGTTTGTGTTGGCCATCCTCTAGTCCTTCATCAGTCATCACAGGACGCTGTTCACAGGACACTGTTGGCTGGATATTTTGGTTAGTGGATTATTCTCAGTCCAGTGCAACACATACTAACATGCCACCACAACAATGTCACTGCAGTGCTGAGAATGATCTACTCCCCAAATAATATCTCCTTTGTGGTGGTCCTATGGGGATCCTGACCATTGATACAACAGACAAAATTGGGTTAACAAAGCATGCAGAGAAACAAATTGACAACATTCTGTAATTGTGGCACTATAAATCAGCTTTTATATAATAAATGGAGTTGATAGAATTGATACATAGTGTGGATACAAGGAGATGCACTTAATGGTTTGGCTAGTCAGTGTACATAAATATTGTTAAAGTAACAAAATTTCTAAATGTGTCATTCTAGTCCTTTCAGTCCATATATGGAAACAGCTCATTTCGAATTCGTTGTTTTTGTAATATTACAACATATTTACATTTATTGTCACTCAAATTACCTGTTTTTTCTACACATTTTAACACATGATTGCAATTTACTTGCTCAATTTAACCTTTTTGGAAAAAAGAGGTTATATTTTATATTTTATGTTTTCTTTTCCTGCGATGGACTGGCGACCTGTCCAGGGTGTATCCTGCCTTCCACCCGAAGACTGCTGGGATAGGCTCCAGCATCCCCCCGCGACCCTGACGGAGAAGCGGCTTGGAAAATTGATGGATGGATGGATGTTTTCTTTTCCCAATATGGTAAACTCAGCAAATAAATATAATGTGGGGACATGTTTGTATCTAGATGATAAATGTTAATGCGTTTTCACATAGAAAAACAACAAATCATAATTTTACTGGGGGTCAGCCTTCAACCTCTTTTGCATGACTGTATCCGCATATTCAGCCAGCAACAGTTTAATGCAGCCAATCAGAACAGAGGTCATTTACATTTATCAGTCTTAAAGGCACAGTAACTATTAATTCCAGGAGATACGCTCATGTAAAAGTGTTTTTATAAACAAAAAACATATAAATGTCATGAGTGATGGACATGTGGACTTATAGAGAATATCAGAGAAGGAAAATGAGATGTCCTGTAAATAACAACAGATAGATATGAAATTATAACAGCAGACGATACATTGAAAGAAAAGATGAGCACATCAAATCATTTGTAAAGACAAAGAGATTACCAAAGCATGATAAATTGATTATTGCAGTCATATGACAAATTTTAAAGAGATTATTGGCCATAATATGCAGCCATGCTGTCCCAGTAGACCTGTATGAAATGTCCTGAAATTTTGAAGACAAGGTAACAATGGCAGAGTATTACAGCCTCCCAACCTAAAAGCCAGAGAAGGCCAAATCAATTACAAAGGAACAACTCCCACAGTGTACATGTTTGAATGGATTATACTGATGCCTGGCTGGATACACAAAGCCTCTTAACACACTGTACAAACAAAGGGGTCTGTTTAATGTAAGTCCATCAGCGCTCAGATAAATCCAATCAAGGCTGAAAGCCATCTCTCTGTTTATTGGTTTTCAGAGGTCGGCTATGATTATTTAAGCTTCTGGAAAGCAACGCCATTAGATGGCCCACATCTGGCTGAGTAATATTCTCCTGTCTGCTCATCTGAAGTGATGAGATTGTAGAGGGAGTGTGGGGACACTTTCTCATCAATCCACTTGCATGATGTTAATCTCTCAGGTGCGGAAGCTGTTCATCTGTTCCTGTATCATTTCAGAGAGGCTTGTTCATCTTGGTACATCCTGTACAAGTTGATGATAACTGACTCCAAGCTACTGTTAGAGCTAATGGTAGCTGCACTGTTTGCCATCTAACATGGCAATGGGGGATGTTTATTTTTACATTTCATTCTAGCTTCCAAACATAAACCACTGTGAAATTCTCCAATCCACTAGATATATGTAATTCTAGTTAGTATATTCAATTTGTTGTTTGCTGTCATTCTTCATTCAAGGCTTTGGCTTTGTGCCCTTTAACTTTTTAAATTTTGGCCCCCCTCACTGAGATGTCCATATGTCTACACTGGCCAGAGTAAAATGTATAAGCATGTGGAATTAGAGCTTTCTCTGTGCTATTATATTTCCTATCACTACCTAAAGAAGCATAATGCTGCCTCTATTGTTGGATGCAGTAGTTGGATAATAGTTAGATAATAATTATAAAACTATATTCCTCTTTGTTTGGTAAAGGTAGCTTGTGACACAAGCAGAATAAACGTCTATGAATTGCTGGCTTTTTTTTTTTTATATCAAAATAAATGCAGCAACAGCATTCAGATTTTATTACACCGTGTTATTAAAAAGTAATTTAGTAATTAATGTGAAGTGCAATTAGTGTGAAGTGCAGTCCTAAATATAA
Organism: Pygocentrus nattereri; assembly: GCF_015220715.1. Classification (NCBI taxonomy): domain Eukaryota; kingdom Metazoa; phylum Chordata; class Actinopteri; order Characiformes; family Serrasalmidae; genus Pygocentrus; species Pygocentrus nattereri. The sequence goes on from NC_051233.1 coordinate 14,586,835, forward strand.
GCTCACTTTACTATGTTAATTTCAAAAAGCAAAATGTTCTACATTGTTCTACAAAATCAACAATGTATTAAAACAACTTGAGACACCTCTAATCCCACATCTTTAACACAACAGAATTAACCCCATCTTAAAGATGATCCCAAAGATATCCCCCCTAACACTGCCTCTGGGATTATTTCTCTAGAAGTGCTCAGTATCAATCTCTTTCTTATCTCTCATCAAGACTCCTTGCTGTAATCCATCAGGAAGGCTTTGGACACTGATTCTTTTTAATCCCTCCGATCCAGGATGCCACTGTGGTCAGCTTGAATGCGTGGGATTGGTCCCAGCGGCTGTTGGACTTCCTTCCTCACGGAAAGAATATCACACCAGGGTCACCACCTGTCCATTCCTTATTATCAGACCCAGAGAGCATTTAGTTCAGTCAAGTTTTCAAGGTAGAAAAAAAGGCCTTTTAAGGATTAAATAAAAACTCAAGATCCATAGTACATTCAGTGCGGTTTCATGCAACCTTACTGCTTTTGTGCTGCCGCGCCTCAGTTCATAATGTAAAAGGCAGGACATTGACGTCTCAGCTATCAGCTCTTGTAACTCTGCCCGGCTCTATGAAATGAAATGTGTGGGCTGGTGAATTAAAATGGCAGAGTCGTCTCCCGTTTCCGTGGCGCTTGCGCTTGCAGGCCTCTGAATCAATTTGCTTCTCAGCTATCAATCCATATCTTGGCCGCTTGCTTACTTCAGTAAATAATCTCTGTACAAGCTGAACAGAAAGTGAGCTCCCTCTGTCCCTTTCGCTGAGCACACTGTTGTATGTATGTTTGATTGTGTTTCCCTATGGTTACTTACAGTATTTCAGCAGAACTGGAAATTGTTTTCAATGAAATAATAAGTCTACTGAGACTCATAATGTATTCTCTTGTAAAATTTAAACAAGGCTTCATATTTTTTTAATCATTATCTTCATCATGTGAACTTTCTCCAGATCTATCACATTTTTATGCATCTGAACTTGTGACCTGCCAAAGTCAAGTATCTTACTGTCTTAGTTTTCCTCAGTCTTGGTTTCTGTCTGTTGAGATTTTATCTTCTGGATTATGAGACAAACACGGAGCGGGTTTTCAGAGACGGCCAGCAGAGGCGAACAGCAGAGAGTGTAATTATGATCCTGGCTTAAGCGCTTTGTGAGAGCACCTTCAGAGGACTTTCTCTGGCTTTGGCACAGGCACCAAAGAGGGTCACTGTTTAATAATGAACAGGTCGGGACCCGCTGTAATAGATACATGCACCTGCTTTGTGCATCAGTCAATTACTTAATTAGAACTCTCCCTCAGGGGAAAGCTAATACTCGCTCATAGAAGCGCTTGCTGGGCTCTCCTCCATGTGAACGAGTGGCCTCCACACAAAACGGCTGCCTGTGTCAGAAGTTGCAGCAGGATGCGGTGTCAGCCGCCTGGATCAGGTGCTGGTCGCTCATGGGAAATAATTCAGAACGGTGCTCTCCGAGGGTTATGACAGACCGAAGAAAACAAGATGCCTTCCCACAGTGCCTTGGGAAAGCGATCCCCCCCAAGCAGTTGATGGGCCCCACACTTCCGAAATGAGGAAAGGAAGGAAGGCGAGGCCATCCAATGTGGTTTATGAGAACAGACAGATGCCCATGTAGAAGCTAATTGCAGTCATCAGCATAAAGACGAGGCTTGAGTTTCGGGGGCCCTCTATGGCTGATTGTAGGCTCGGCAGCACTTCACAGCTAGGATCATAACAACGCAGCTGACCTGTTATCAGGTTGCAGCCAGGCCTTAAAAATAAAGGTGCCAAAAGGGCTCTTTGGACAGATGCCATAGAAGAACCACATTTGATTCCCCAAAGACACCAAAGAGTGGTCACACTTTAGTTTGATGGTCCCCAATAGATGATCTATGGATTCTTCTATCAACAAATTTTTGGTTGGTTTAGTTGATTATCAGCACCATAATGGTAAACATTAGGTTTAGGATTAGGATCAGATCTAATAGAATAGGATCTTTTAGTTGAATGTTAGCTAAAAAGAAACAGAGCATCTACAAAGCATCTACAGAGGGCTGTCAAAATAATTACTAAACCTTTCAATGGATGGTTTTTTAACAATATCATTGATGAAAGACATTGCCTTTCTCCAATTTGTCGTTGGAATCTGCAACTAGAGTACTTGGAACGTGTCCGAATTGAGCAGTAAAATGTATCAACATATGAACGTTTTCTGCGTGGTACCACCACAGTATTGCAGCCATTGTTGGACATTTTCTAGACATGCAGTCACACACATGGACAAGTATATGTGAAGTATATTCCTATTCATGTGTTTTCTTGCTTTGAAGGGTAGGTTGTAACACAAACAAAATAAAAAATCTGTGCATTTTTGTCTTAAACAATATTCTTTACATATAATAATTAAATTGCAAAAACCACTTTCCACAAGAGTTATAAGAATACCATAATTATTCAACCAAATGTGTCACTCCAAATCCATTGCATACTTCTAAAATAAGTTTATCATGTGTTGGCTACTGTATTTTACAAAAGTCACTCTTTCATAAAATACAGTTGAAACAGTCTACAGATGTGGCACATTGAGATTACGTTGGAAAACATTGGCGATTTCCCTCCATTGAAAGTTTTATTAGGGAAAAAAAAGAAAGTTTTTTTTTACACCTTTCTTTTTGAGAGTATAGACTGAGCCACTGCTGCCACTGCTCAGCTATTCCCAGAAAGGGACACTTAAGCTAATCACGAGCGGCTAAAGCAGCGATTAAGTCGCTCACTTTCCTTCTCTTTGGAGAGAAGAGTGATGAGGACGTCGAGAAGGGCTGCACAGATCGCTCTTCTTAACAGGCTGTACATCTTCATTTCCACTCCACATTGGCCCTCCAGCCCACGTCAGGACCATGACAGCTATAATCAAATGCACAGTTCTGCCTGACCCTCCCCCTGTACATAAGTGTTCACATGTGCCATGGTTTATTATGCACAAAATCAATTGCTTATTAATAAGGTGTAAATCAAAGTAAGGGCGTCCCAAAGACATGCATACAACATGAACACGATTAAAAAGGCCGGTCAAGGTTCACAAGGTTAAAATCAGTTTGCACACATTAGGGCTTCTACATTTTTTGAGACATGAATGATTCAAAGTAACTGTGGAGTGGTAAGAAATTCACAGTGTTTGTATTGTAGTTTCTCCTTTTACCCTACTTACCCTACCGTGCTGCTAAATACAAATGCTTTTTGGAAAATAAAGAATATTAAGAATCTAAATATTTCTATGCTTAATTATTAAGCCATTGCAACACAATGAAGTTGGGTCAAATATAATCTCTTTGCCTCCACACATAATCTCTTTCCACTCTAGCAAGTCTGGGTCAAGCTTATCCCTTGTTATTTAGAGGTGAGGTAATAGACTTTAAGTAGACAACAAAGTTCAATTAATTACAAAATTTTCCCCATAACTGAAATGTAGTAGATCAAATGAGACTTTATGGTGCCCACAATTGCTTCTTTAGTTTTGCAATGAAGCTACAAGGCAAATGGCATAGCAGTTAGCATTAACCTTTTCACAAAAAGTAATTACTTGTAATTACTGTGGCTGGATCCTGGATGGTACGGTCTTGTCCGTGGTATTTGAACACAGTGTTACAATGTTCAGCTGGCTTTACGCAGTGAAACCTTCATGCAACTTTAATTAATTGAAACCTACATGAAACTTAATTGCACAATTGCTTTAAGCATCCTACAACTTATTTTAAAACTCAGTCAAAACAGTTGTGTCACAACTTTGTGAAACAAATACTATGAAAAATGTGTCATAGCTATAAGCCAGTGCTATACACACTAAAAATATAGTTCTTCAAGAGTTCTTTAGTGAAGAAAATGGTTCTATATAGAACCACAAACATTCAAAGCACCCTTAGCATGAATAAAGGGTTCTTTGCATGGTAAAGAGATTCTTCACATTGATGGAGAATGAGTTATATATGGTTCTATATAGGACCTTTTGAAAAGGGTTCTATATAGCACCAAAAAGGGTTTTATTGTTTTATTGTTGTATTGGTTTTTGGTGCTATGTAGAACTCTTTTAAAATGATGCTGCAGATTGTATGATGCTAATTGGTAGTCTTATGCGAGTCTTGGCTAATCAATTACATTTAGGGTAAGGGGAACATTGTATACATTTGAGCTTATTTTCCCAAGCTGTTTGTTTAAAATCATTTCTCAGCACTGCTCCTTGTCTTCTTTTTGTCTCTGCCAGTGTGTAGTTTCTCCTGAATTACTGACGAGAGATTGAGAGAGACATAGCTGGATAGATATTGTACACCGCAGCCTGGCGTGGCCCACTCCTTACACCCCACTCTAAATCGTCCTGAACCAAAGTGCTTGCAGAGTTGGAGCTGCTAATAAACTTAATGCAGTAATCTGAGGGAGAGCTATTAATGCGAGCGCTCTCCAGCTGACATCTCAGACACCCTAATGTTGGGGAAGCGTCTCCCCGACTGGAGCTTAATCCATCACAGCCCCGGCTAACCTGATTAAGGCCTGACACTTTACTTTTCTCCACACACTCCCATGCTGGCGCAGAGCGAGCAGAGGGCAGCTCATGTCGTTCTCCCGTAGGGTCCGGAGTGCTTGCTGTACACAAATACTTGCTCTGGAATGACATGAAGCTGTAGCGTCTACTGTACATTTTAAATAACAGTTGAGAGAAAAATTAATTTCACAAAACTTTAAGTTTTACAGTGGAACTACAATGCTAATGTAGCTCATGTGCTAATAATAATCATTACTCATTCCTAAATCATCACACATATACCAAAATCAACAAGAATTTGTTGATTAATCTCAAATAGACTCACATATGTGGCTTTTCAACACTGTATGACATACTGTTGTCTTTAAAATGGACAAACTTGAAAGCTAAAACAATAGAAGCAGCCACCTAGAAGTGTTTCCATTTTTAAGGATAACAGAGATTCAGAGAATCTAGAGACATCTCTCTCCATAAAGGCATAAAGGACAAGGCTGAAAACCACAACTGAATTCCTGTTCTCCAGGCCAAAGAAGAAAATAACCATCTAGACTGTTACCAGCTTAAAGTTCAAAAGAGTCTTTAAGTTAATGAGGTAGTGGAACTAACTGCATTGACTCAGCAACATTTGGCACATTATAAAACGAAAAATATGACAAAGTAGACCCCAAACTGTTGAGCAGCTGAAATCTTACATTAGGCAAAACTGGTTCCCAAATGCTTACAGAGTGTTGTTACAAGAATGAGTATGTAACACAGTGTTAAACATACCCCTGTCCCAAACTTTTGAGATGTGTTGCTTGCATGAAATCCAAAATGGGCACATATAAAAAAAAAGGTCCTACTTTATATAGTGTCTCTAATAACTGTGCAATTACACATGAATATCATATGCAACAACAATGTAACTACATATTGATTACCTATGTAATTACATATGTTATTAACTTATTTTTTGTGCCTCACAAGTGCATATTCTACATAGGATCTTTCCTGCAGTACAGTGTTAAAGTTACACTTTAAAATAAGTGGGTAGTTCCTGCATAGCTGTAATGTAGGTACTGCGTAATAATGGATAATAATGGAGTGGTAATATTTTACTATCAGACGTTGCTTCTGGGGGAAATGCAATACATTTAATTAATGTTATAAAAGTTGCATGTTAAGATAACGGGATGTCTGCTGTTCTGCCACATCTACATACAGAAAGGTTTAAAGCTGAAACTGGTTACAATATCACAGCACTAGCAACATAAATGTTGGCTAAATGTTAAGAAAGCTGGCAGATACAATGTAAGTAATGTCTTAATGTAAGTTATTACAGACTTCCTTTTACTACTAATAGAAAATAAAACTTCTAAAACTGCTTCCAGTCTGATTACAAGTGTAATTAGAGTTGTGTTATTACCCTTGTGTAATTACATGAGAGAGAATAGACGGTTACAACTATTAAGATGCCCTTGTGTAATTACATAAGGTGTACTTCTGTAATCCATCTGTAACAGGGACTAATTCATTCATTAGTTACATTCTCATTGTATATGATGTTCACATGTAACTACACAGTTATTAGAGACACTTAATAAGTTCTTAGTTTCAGTGTTTGAAATGTTCTTCAGATTAGCCTAGTCCCTGCAAAACCAAAGAAGCAAATTCTGGACAACAAAACCATCTTAAACTACATATAACCTGTCTTGCAAACAAATGGAATAAACAAAGATGAATTACCCTGCATGTTTATGCATTGTATAGCGTCACTGTCTGAACAATATTTATATTTTATTTTTAAACAGAATTTGAAAATGCCAGCTGCCCTTCTCAGTGTGTTTAAAATTTCAGGATGAATGGACTATTGGAGATTATCCAAAATTACTGGGGAAAAATCTTGATCTATTAACTTCCATTCACAGATAAAACTTCTTTTTTTCATTTTCTTGTAATGTCATCTTAGAGCGACTGAGGCTTGCTGTCCTATATCTCTGTTTAAAGCACGCAATGGTATAACTCACAAACATTGTGTAATTACAGAATGACAGCGTACTAACATTTAAAATCCCTGTGGCCCACGTTAGGCCCAGTCTAGCCAAAGGGTATGGCACAAGCATCCCTCTGCCTGCATTTTTCATGAGAAGAAACATGCCTTGTGCATGCAGCATTTATGATGGGCTTTTATGTCCCTCTAAAACAATACTTGACTTCTCACTACAGTTCACAGGGTGAGAAAAGCATGCTGTTAGCATGGTGAAGGACCAGCAAAGGTCTGTTAAACTCACTGTCTTCAGTACAGTGGAGAAACCAGGACGTTTTGACATGGGTGGCACCGGTGGTACTACTGTCATATTCAGTGAGGAAATCTTAGGGCCTTCAGGCCTAATGATTTCTCTGAAATGAAATTCAGTTTAATTGACCTGAACGTTTTACTGTCAAATACAAATATAGACGTAAAGCATGACAAAACTCATTCAGGCTTCTTCTCTAGTGCATACATACTAAGATAAGGACATGAGTACATATATACTGGTGAGATTTTAGACAATCTATACACAAAAAGCAAAAGAATAAACAATTAACATTCAATAAAATACAGCATAGAGAGGCTCATCTTCTTGTTGTTGCATTTAAACCCTGAAAATATTATCATTCTTTTTATTGTATTGTTAAGTTTTGGTTGGAAACAAAAAGGTGAAAAACTGTCCATTTGACTTGTTTTTCTCATGGTATCTACATTTCCCGTGGTATCACACAGACAAGTAAGCTCTTCTATTGGTTAGGACTACAGACACTGAACTGAAAACCTAGGTGTCAGATTAACCCCCAACATAATTACAATAACTGACAGTGGACTCAATCAATTATGTTTTGATTCACAAAAGATGGGACAAGTTTTGTGTCAAAAAGCATCACTCTAGGATTCCTGTATGTCCTAGATACATTCTTGACTGTAAGGATGAGTGGTACCCCAACTGAAACAAATGTGTTTTAGTCACATATCAGAAATAGAAAACAATAGCAGCTTTGTACAAGGACTCTTAAGGAGTCACTGGAAGGCTATAAAAACTGTAGAACAACCAGGTAAAATATGTGGATATTATGAACTTTAAATTTAAAATTTTGCAAGCTTCAAATGTTCATGTTTAAACTTCAGCCGAATGTTACAGTGAAATGGTCCTAGCTCAGTGCTAGTATACTACTTAAATCGCATAGGAAGAAATTAGCATTATTGCAAAGATGTTTTGACATGACATACTTGAACTGAAGGCCTAAGTATATGTCATGGAACTGTTCAAGTTGATAAAGTTTTGATTGCATTTTTGTTCCAGATCATTTGTTCCCATATTTGTTTTAACGTTCCTCTTTCCTTTGTAAGCTCAGACCTTTGACTGAAGTAAGATGGTCCTAGGTCAGAGCAAATATCACTTTAGGCTTTTTTCAAACCAAGCTCTCTCACCAAGATTGTGTCTCATGTGCAGACTCTGTTTAAAACTGTCAATGTCATTCAGCGGATCTATGGGCTGAACTCTCCTAAATCAGGCTGATTGACTCCTGAGGAGTCCACTTCCATTAGCCCCTCCCTACTGCAAATTCACTTTAATGGGCACACTCAATAGATTAGAGTTCAATGGCAATGATTTGCGTGTGAATGACCGTCTTCCAAAACTTATGTACCGCTGCAGTTCAGCTCCCGGGCCTGGGTGGGATGTCTTTCAGTGTTCCATTACAGGAATTTGTTGATACAGTGTGTTCATTAACTAGAGTGATACATGAAAGAAAAATAAATAATTAAACCCCCCAATCAGCAACTACTACAACTGGCAGGCCAGTCTTTTTGTAATCCAATAGCATATGCCTTCAACAGTACATCCTATGCATTTTGCAGTGTCAACATTTATCATGCTCACCGTTACTAAAGGCTGAGCTAGTCCTGGAGAGGCCATGGCACTGTTTTGGAAATTACTGCTAAGGACTTGGATGAAATGGTTAATTCGTCATGTGGCAGCGTCACCGTTTTGTTGCTCTTAAAGTTCCTAATTGGTTCTTGGCTCAGATAGGCGATATCTAAAAAAATTATTAAAAAGTGAAAAAAAAATTACAAAACATTTTCCTTTGCAATATATGGTTTTAGAAAGGGTGTTCAAATTCAGGTATCTCATATGCAAACTATCCATTAAAAGATTTTTACACTGAAAAAAATTATGTTAGCTCAAGTTAAAATCATAAGTGATTACACTGCTTTCCTTGAGTAAAAGAACTTAACTTGAAGATACCAAAATAAACTACATAGAATTTGTTTTTATGCCATTTCCTCAAGCACACTGTGCCGAGCTCATCCGGGCTTCCAGATATGGACAGCTGTGGCATTGCTAAGGTTCAAATTCACAATCTATGTTGGGGTGAATTCTTAGACCATTAACTTACCTGTTACTACATTACTTTTCAAAGATAAAATAACAAATATTTTTACAGTTTATTAAACATTTGAGGACACAGGAATCTGGTTAATTGCAGGAGCTTGAGAATGATGTAATGGGCTTAGCATTCAACCCCCACAAGGAAATTGTAAATTTGAACCCCAGTTAAACCAAAGCTACCCATAATTGGGAGCCCAATGGGACAAAATGCCTGGTGGAAAAAGTCCCAGCTAGTTGGTGAATTGATTAAAAAGAACATACGGTCTACATGGCTTGCCTGATTGAGAATGTGAGTTTGACTAAATGAAGAGTTGAGTGAACTCTAGTATTCTCAAGTTGTGTTATGGGCCAAAATTGTTGAAATGAGGCTAAAATTGGGCTATAAATCATGTAGAATAGGCCCAGCTTTAGACAGATATTCCCACATAGTCAATATATCTTGTGCTTCTATGAGCAATGCTCATCATTCATCATTCATCAAAGGCACAAGTATAACAACAAATAGAATTTTCATGATTAAAGTACAAATCCTGGGAAATTAAAATCTCTCAAATATTAGGCCTGACCTCTCCAGAGACACCCAAGGGAGCAAAGGCTTAGGCGTGCTCTGATATTAAACGGCCAAATCCATCTGAACCTTTGGCCTATGGTACTGAGAAACAGGGCATTTGTGTGTGTGTGCATGTGCATGTGTTTGTTTTCATACATTTAAAGAATAAAATGTCCTGACATTATAGGAAGACCAGAAAATGAAAGTCTAACATACACCAACATGACCAAGTGTTTTCTCTTGAGACAACAGAGTTAGATGTTTTTATTTCACATTTATAATATATATAGAATACCTCCCCAATTCCAATGAAGTTGGGACGTTGTGTAAAACATAAATAAAAACAGAATACAATGATTTGCAAATCCTTTCCAACCTACATTCAATTGAATACACTACAAGGACAGGATATTTAATGTTCAAATGGATAAACTTTATTGTTTTTTGCAAATATTCACTGATTTTGAATTTGATGCCTGCAACATGTTCCAAATAAGTCAGGAAAGGGGCATGTTTACCACTCTGTTACATCACCTTTCCTTTTAACAACACTCAGTAAGCGTTTGGGAACTGAGGACACTAATTGTTGAAGCTCTGTAGGTGGAATTCTTTCTCATTCTTGCTTGATGTACAACTTCAGTTGCTCAACAGTCCGGGTTCTCTGTTGTCGTATTTTGTGCTTCATAATGCGCCACACATTTTCAATGGGAGACAGGTCTGGACTACAGGCAGGCCAGTCTAGTACCCGCACTCTTTTACTATGAAGCCACGCTGTTGTAACACGTGCAGAATGTGGCTTGGCATTGTCTTGCTGAAATAAGCAGGGATGTCCCTGAAAAAGACGTTGCTTGGATGGCAGCATATGTTGCTCCAAAACCTGTATGTACCTTTCAGCAGTAATGGTGCCTTCACAGATGTGCAAGTTACCCATGCCATGGGCACTAACACACCCCCAGACCATCAGAGATGCTGGCTTTTGAACTCTGCGCTGATAACAATCCGGACAGTCCTTTTCCTCTTTGGCCCAGAGGACACGATGTCCATGATTTCCAAAAACAATTTGAAATGTGGACTCGTCAGACCACAAGACACTTTTCCACTTTGCGTCAGTCCATCTCAGATGAGCTCGGGCCCAGAGAAGCCGGGGTGTTTATGGCTTTCACTTTGCATGGCAGAGTTTTAACTTGCACTTGTAGATGGAGCGACGAACTGTGTTCACTGACAGTGGTTATCTGAAGTGTTCCTGAGCCCATGTGGTAATATCCATTACAGAATGATGTCGGTTTTTAATGCAGTGCCGCCTGAGGGATCGAAGGTCACGGGCATTCAGTGTTGGCTTTCTGCCTTGCTGCTTACTTGCAGAGATTTCTCCAGATTCTCTGAATCTTTTGATGATATTATGGACTGTAGATGATGAAATCCCTGAATTCCTTGCAATTGCATGTTGAGAAACGTTGTTCTTAAACTGTTCTTCAAAAATCTTAAAATTTGCTCACGCAGTTGTTCACAAAGTGGTGAACCTCGCCCCATCCTTGCTTGTGAATGACTAAGCCTTTCAGGGATACTCCCTTTATACCCAATCATGACACTCACCTGTTTCCAAGCAAGTTTTTTAAGCATTCCTCAACTTTCCCAGTCTTTTGTTGCCCCTGTCCCAACTTCTTTGGAACATGTTGTAGACATCAAATTCAAAATGAGTGAATATTTGCAAAAAACTATAAAGGTTATCCGTTTGAACATTAAATATCTTGTCTTTGCAGTGTATTCAATTGAATATAGGTTGAAAAGGATTTGCAAATCATCGTATTCTGTTTTTATTTATGTTTTACACAATGTCCCAACTTCATTGGAATTGGGGTTGTATATTATTATTCCTAGTATTATTATTAGTATGGTTCTTCTTCTTCCTCTTCTTCTTCTTCTTCTTCTTCTGCTTATTATTATTATTATAAGTAGTAGTAGTATTATGTAATAATAATTATGTAAGAAGTTACACATACAGAACTTAAGCAGTGGTACAGGAAGAAGTCTGCATCTTTCAAAAAGACAATGATTTTTATGCAGGACAATGCTCCATCACATGCATCCAAGTACTCCTCTGCATGGCTCGCCAGTAAAGGCATTAAAGATGAAAAACTTATGACATGGCCCCCTTCCTCACCTGACCTGAACCCAATTGAGAACTTGTGGGCAATTCTTAAACGGGAGATTTACAGTGAAGGAAAACAGTACACCTCTCTGAACAGTGTCTCGGAGGCTGTGGTTGCTGCTGCACAAAAAGTTGATCGTCAACAGGTCAAGAAACTGACAGACTCCATGAATGGAAGGCTTATCACTGTTATTGAAAAGAAGGGTGGCTATATTAGTCACCGATTTAAAAAAAAAAAAATTTAATATGTCAAATGTTCATTGGAAAGTTTTGAGTTGTTTGTTTATAATTCTCACTTGAACAGATGAAAATAAAAAAAACATGAGATGGGAAAATGTGTGTTTTTCATTTAGCTGCGTAATAATTCTGCACAATAATAGTTGCCCAATAATTGTGCACATATAGATATTCTCCTAAGAAAGCCAAAACCTCACTTTTACTTTCTTAAACATTCATGTTTGAGGTTTATTAACATTTTGGATTAAACGAGAGCACTGTAGTTGCTGATTAATAAAAATAAACCTCAAAAATAAGACTTGCCTAATAATTGTGCACACAGTGTAAATAGGGTTCTCCAGAGTTCAAAAAAGTATCAAAAGATATAAAGAAAATGTGGCACGGTGAGAGGATGATTCACCATTATGGGTTGAAAAGGATGTGTTGATGTCAAGAAGCTGTTACTGTCAAACAAGAAGAACATTTACAAATCCAAAACATTAGTTGAACTTGAATGTGTTCACACTCACAAAAACAATGGAAGCAATTCCCTCATTCTCAAAGTGAATTATTTAGCAGGTATTTTGGCTGGAAATTAAACAAATAAAGGTGGTCTCTGACTTTTGCACACTAATATCTATAGAACAATTATAAGAGTAATATCTATAGAACACATTATCATTACACATAAGCACTTACATTGTTTTTATAATACATATGGGAAAAACCTGTGTGTGTGTGTGTGTGTGTGTGTGTGTGCAGGTGTGCGTGTGTGCATCTGTGTGTGTATTACGCTGTGTGCTGTTCTTCCAGATTACTCTTATTTGTGTATCATGTAGCCCTAACGGGATTTGGAATGTTCTACTTCAGTGGGAATGAATCTGGTTAGGAAGGATCTGGCATGCTCAGCCCTTCCGCCACACTGTCTTTTGTCCTTCTCTACTTCATCAAATCAAGCCCTGCTGTCCTGCAAATGTCCAGGAGCACTGTGACCACTTGTGTAAAACATCTTAAATATTTATCTGAAGTCAAATGATCAAAGGATAAAACTAGTTCAGCAAAGAGTATAATCACTGTTTCCTTTCTGTATGTAACACATTGGGAAAAAAATAAAACACAATAAATTTGGCCTGTGTAAAGGTTATGGCACTTCTTTGTTTGTTTGTTTTGTTATTTTCCAATGTGTTCAACAAAAAATTGAAATTATGAACTAGCATTTTCTGAAAATTGCATTTTTTAAGTTTGTTGAATGTTAAAAATGTCTTGCTTTATCCATCCATCCATCCCTTTTCTAAGCCGCTTCTTCCTCAGGGTCGAAGGGGGGCGTTGCTGGAGCCTATCCCAGCGGTCATCGGGCTGAAGGCAGGATACACCTTGGACAGGTCGCCAGTCCATCGCAGGGTAGACAGACAGACGCAGACAGTCACTCACACACTTTATTTTCACATTAAACAAATTTAAGCAAGGCAGATAAAACTTTTGCATATGACTGTGCAACATTACTCATTTTAGCATTCTGTTTGAAGCAGCTATGAGAAACTTTGTATAAATAATTTACATAAAATCACATCATACTTTAGTTGCCTCCAGTGATAACTATGAAAGGTTGAAGTGATTGCATTGTGTTAAAATTCTTCTGTTTTCCTTAATTATGGGGGTTAAACTTGAGTGTTTTTTTTGTAACCATCAAGAATTTAAGCAGAGAAACCTAAAGGTCAAACTTAAACCTAAGGTTTAAAATTCTAAAGGTGGTCCAGGACTAGGCCTAACCAACATTTTGAATAAAGAAAGTTCAGAACTGGCCCCCAACCATGAAACCAACCCTAAAAGATCATTTGCAACTTCATTTCCTTGAAGTGGTTTGTAGGCATCTCACTGAAAGTAAAGTAATGATTAAGTGAAATCCTAAAGCCAAAATTCACTCAAGATATTTTACACAAGCAGCCCCGGCCTCACAGGCTGCGACCAACAGAGCAAACAGTTCAGTCTATTGACCCTCACTGTGCCTGAGCGTGGAAAACTCCACACTCATTGCACTCTCAAGTGCTATAAGTGCCAGGGAGTCATCTTACCAGAAACACTTATTGCGTTTGGTATTGAGCATGATGTTATGAAAAATTCATGCAGGGATTGTGCTGTTTACATTGTGTGGGCTGGGTGTCAAGGCATGCGTATGGGTGAGTGCCTTGCTCTTGATACCTTGAGAGTCACTACTGGAATCAAACACAGAACAGCATAACCGTATATCATCTAATCTTCCAGCTCCTGTGAGTTGAAGTGCAGATCAAAGTACCCGATGAATCGATGTCAGAGCCCAGGCGGCTGTATTAGGAATCATTGCGGCACCACCTTCATACCGTTTGCGGCATTATGGCTCCTTGCTCCCTCAGGTTCATGAAAGTATTGACTCCACTATTGGCAAAGCAATAGAGCAAAAATGCAGCCAAAAGTGGGCCTACAGAGTACATAAAGCAGTGCAGCACAAAGTACTGTATACCATAATATTTATATCTCCACAGTAGTTTTCTGTCTATCAGGTAACCAGTGACCAATCAAAACAGGACAGTTTGCTGCTTGACTTAAGCAATTAGTTACATTGCATTTCTATAATATATACTTTGATGTGAGCTTCCATTAGATATATTTACACTTATATTTATATTTATACACTACCCTACAGAATTGTTGGCACCTGATCAAAATGAGCAAATAATATTGTCTTCATTGTTGTTTGTGAGTTTGATCTTGCAATCTTCAAATCTAAACCTTGATCTTCTAAGCTTTCACAAAGGCTTTTCACGAAGTATTCTAAGAAAACCGTAGGTCCATAGCAACCTACCCATCAGGATTTAAAATTAAGAATTGCTATGAGTTTCTCAAAGAAATCTGCAGGAAAGTTGGTCGCATTTAATGCTTCTCTGTTGAGGTTTGCATTCTTAGTGGCCAGTCCAATTATTCCTAGAACACCAGCAGCTTTGTTTTTGATTTGCAGTTTTTCTTCCTTTTTGTTGCATCATTTCAGACCCATTGCACTGAGGTGTCTTCTCACAGTAAAGGACTGGGCAGAAATACCTGTAAATTTTTTCAGATCTGAAGCAAGAGTGGAGCTTGATTTTCTCCTCTCTCTCAAAGATGAAAGTTATTAGTGATGTTTATCTGACGGTGAAAGGTTTGGTGGTCTATCAGTCCTTGCATGGCTGTTAGGAGTCACATTTTCTCTGAACCTTCAAATCATTTTTGAACTCCAGTTGTTTAAACAGTTTTTTTCTTTAATTTTCCCTTTTCTTATGCAAGTGAATTATCTATCTTATGCAAGTGGATTATTAATTAATCTCCCCAGAAACATTTCCTGAAAAATTAATAACTTGTACTTAATATCTGTTTTGACTAGAAATTATAAATGAAAGGGTATTGTTAATATGTAAAAACTGAAAAAAACACACAGCATTTATCTCAGAACATTTTGATGAAGCATGCTTGATGAATAATATCATTACATTAATCTGTTTACACAAAGAATCAGAGCGGTCAGAGGACCTAAGCAGTATTTTCTTTACAGCATCCTGATCCTAGATCTACCTCTAAACTGACTTAATACTGAATCAACAAGGACCAAATCATTATTGTTATCTTTCTTAATAAAATGCTCAAAAGAAATCTGATTAACTCAGAAAACATTGTTGTATATTTGGTGCATTCATTTACTATATTTATCAAATCATAAAGATGTCATATTTATGGTTAGTTTTTTTTTGAGGGGGTGTACTTTGAGGGAAATACATTGCTTTCACTGCTCATATTTCAAATATCAGAAAAGCAAAAATCCAGTCAATGCTGTTTAGGTTGTGCAGGAACAATTCAGTCAAAGTAACACAGCACAGTTCTGTTTATATGCAAGACAGGTGCTCCTTTATTTTGGGAGGGGGGGTGGGGTGATACTGTTGAAACTCTCTTGCCAGTGCCACACATGTTTGAATCTAGAAATACATAATGTTTGTGGTAAATGAGATGTGGTGATTTATGAAACCTCCACTTCTACTGTGACTTGTGAAGCTTAATTTGAGAAATATCATGACGGAACTGGAACTTTCTTCTGAAAAAGATCATTGACTGTATAGATTACAGATCGGGGTTGTGCCTTTGCAGAATACTTAAAAGAAACTGCTGTGAAATATGTTTAGATGAAACATTTAGAACAAAAAATATAAGCATTATTCCTTAGAAGAACCATTTTGTTTCCCTCCAAAGTGCTGTCTAATTACTTTAGGTAAAGTTATGATAAGTACCAAAACAATATGATCAAATAACACTGGAATGGCTATCAGGTTCAAGTTTAGGAGTAAAATACCTCATTAATATTTGGAATAACATAGTGGTAAGTGCAAACAAACTCATACAAAACTCAATGTAATATTATACATTTACACAAAGTAAATCTGAAGCACATTTAAGGTAGTTAAATGGCATAATGTGATGTTACAAAATACAAAGAGAGTTGTATTGATTGATTACCTTCACTGAATTGAGTAGAACTAACTAAAAACAACTTAATGTAATTAATTAGCTTCACTAATTAATATCTCAGCAATATCTCAGCAGATGATAGAATTGCACAAACCTTGATGTAAAAAAACTATTATTAATGGTCTACTTTAGTAAGTACTGAATAGTTTTCCTCAAAATGACTCATTTCAGGGGATTCTATTGGTTTTGTGTATCAGTGCCTGTCTAATAAGAAACTTTTCAGAAGCTGGTAACTAACTATTGTTTACCTTTATCTTACCAATACAAGCTGACCTGCAAAACTGGAACACAAAAACCAGCATAGTGAAAATAATGAATACCTGTACAATGCACCTACAGCAAACCTTTAGTTTGAAGAAGAAACAAATAAATCATGAAGAACGCTGGGAATTTCCACCTCCATCTGGATTTGTGCCTACTAAAATGAAATAAAATATAGTACTGTTCCAACTCCTATCATTCAAGTGTCAGTAAATCTCTCATGGACACCTGAAGAGAAGGACTAGTGCATTAGATTAAACATTATGAAGTGACAGAGCAATCAGCCAATCATGTTTCAATGACTACAAGTGGCAGCCAAAACAATGGGGTGTTAGAAATGGAAAATAGCAGAACCAGCTTTGTACCAGGACTTACCACTGAGTCACTGTGAAATGGCTACATAAAAAAGCTTCAAATGCCTGTGTTTATTGTAGAGCTGTCACAAATGTTCATGTCAACTGAGGTTAGCTTAAGCGCTAACAAACTATTAGAATCCCATATGGATGCAAGCAGAAATTAACATTGTTGTAGAGGTGGAGTTGGGATTTTTGAGTTTTGACTGCTATGGCCCAAATTGAAGGCCTAGTTCTAATAGTCACATTTCTTATTGGACACTACTGAATCAAAAGTTGCCAGGTTCACAACAAATAGATGAGCAGAGTTTGTATAGTTGTTTGCTTTAGTATAAATGTTTAATATATTTTAGTATTTTGTTACTCAGTCCAATAGTTGATGAATATTAACATTGGAATTTGCAATGTAGGAAAGAGATTGTTATTTTTGTATGTCATCTGTGTTTGTGCAATACAACAATCAAAATTCTAAACTTTAATTGCTTAGATAAGCCATGGTGTGATGTTTCTCTAGAGCTTCTTATCTTTTCTGATCAGGATCATTTCAAGATGACCCAAGGCTCCAGGCATTCTCTCTTTCTCTGTGTCTCATGCTCTCTCTCTCTCTGTGGATTGCCATAAACTTAATAGACCTCTGTGTCGGGCTCATTCAGGTTATTTACACTGTCAGAGATTTAGCAGGGGCCTAAACCCCCCAGGCCTCCTCATCTTCTCTGAATGTACGCTCTGGCAGGGGAATATGGAGGTCCTTGTCCAGTGTGACCTTTAAGTGTTTGGCGAGGGGTAACAATAGCACAAATGAACGTCCAGCTGCACAGAGAGAGCCGCCTGTCTCAGGAATGTTCCAAGTTTCTCTGAGACATGGGAAGAGGGTGTTAGCACATGGGAGGGGGGGGGTGTTGGTGGGGGTGGACTGAGGTGGAACGGTGAAAAAGGTGAGGCACTGAATTCCCTTTATTCAAATGTTTACATCATTTCCACATGAACAAAATATATTACTTTCATGCAACTTGACAAACAAGTATTTAGGATATTAAGATCTGAAGGCTTGAAGAGTTGAGAGCTTCACTGTCATTTTGTAGATGCTTAACTTTGCCTTATATCATAAGTCTTCAACATTTATTTCCATTTTAAAAGATGAAAGATCATAGACACTGAAAAATGTTTTTGATATAATTTGAAAATGTCTGTTGCCCTTTATAATGTATAAATTCCATGATGAATAAACTAAAAGAAATGGCCCAAAATTACTTGGAAAAAAGTTCATTGACTTACATTAAAAGTAAAGTGCTTTTTTCTTTCTCCTGTAAAGTTACCCTTTTGGAGATATGACGTTTTCTTCCAACAGCAGTGACATATACATTTAAAAACCTTGCAAGTTTGCATTGGTTGGCTGACATTAGCAGGCAAACTAACAGGTTATCAGTCAGTACATTACATTCAAGCTACATTAACTAACATGTTAAATTATAATGGACATTTCAAACCAAGTTTTGAAATTGTCGGTAAACACCCAAATCATAAAGAAATATTAATTGCACTTCATTTAGAGTGTGCCACTGAGGTTTGGAGTAAATTAGAAAGTGAAATATCACCTTTATTATCAATTGTGGAGTTTATTGGCCTTCATGTTCCTAACAAAAGGCATATTGACAGTAATTACTATGGAGACTGGATGGATAGATCCTGCAGCAGCACCATGACTTACAACTGGTTGAACAGGCTGTAGATTGACCATGAGGTGCATTCTACAGACACTTTACTTCATGTACACACTTAGAATAGAGTAAAACACCTATACACAGGTTCACTATAAAAATTGTTTCCTAGAATGTTTTAAATGTAAGCTGGAATATAGTTTCGTCTTAACTTAGGTCTTAACAAGGTTCCAGTGCATTCCAGCCCATTTGCACTCCAGAAGATTCCATTTAACACACAAAGTTCTCACAAAAATGAAGAGCAATGGCATATAAGAACTACTTT
Source organism: Pygocentrus nattereri (assembly GCF_015220715.1). Taxonomy (NCBI): domain Eukaryota; kingdom Metazoa; phylum Chordata; class Actinopteri; order Characiformes; family Serrasalmidae; genus Pygocentrus; species Pygocentrus nattereri. Next base: position 14,605,838 of record NC_051233.1, read on the forward strand.
TGGGTCTCTTTGGAAGCTCTGATAACACTGTACTTAAGAATATTGCTTATATGGCTGTATATCTTAACCCTAAACAAACATTTAGAAAGACATATTCCAACAAGCATCAGTTGTGATAATGTTTTTTTTTTCACATTTATTTCAACTTGGCTTAGCATCTGTGCCATGTGATATATGCATTTCCTTTCTGATATTAGGTTTCTTTATGACGTCTTCTAGGAAAGGATAGCAAATTATGGGAACTTTGTAGCTGAGTATTGGCATGGGATTTTTATTGAATGTTTAGCAGTGCCATGACACAAATATTATAGTTATATAGTATTGTCAGTTGTTATGAAAGGTTTGTGTCATGTAGCTGTATGCAAATCGCCCTTAAATATTACCAAACATTTCAGTGGATGGTTCAATGGCAGCTGAAGATTTTTTCTTAGAACTGCACCTTCAAACCAAAAAACATTTTTAAAGAGTCTTTTAAACCTTTATGTAGAGGTTCATTAACTTTAAAAACAAATGCACCAATGAAGGTTGTAGCACAGTCATATCTTGTGTTATAGGACAAGAGTATTATTATGAACAACTTCCTCTATAACTCTCCACTTCAGAAACTAAGCAAGTTCAAAGGCATTTTGGACAGTTTACATGTATCAGTCGCTGCCACCATTTACTCCTAAGCCTTTCAAGTCGCCCACCCATGCACTTCCCTTGATCCTGGCATGGATGGTTAGCAGTGTGAATATTTATGCGTGAAGGTGTGCTGCTAATGGCAGCAAACTCAGAAGCAAAGCCTTCTGTTGCTTGTGAGAGGTAATGGATTAAGAAGCCGCACTTCCCTGCCAGGAGAAGCATCAAGAGATCTTTAGCATCTAATCATCTTCAGAGGAAACAAAGGCACTGAAAGGTTCCATTAGAAAAAGTCAGTGGAGCTGGCCAAGTTCAAGAAATCTTTCACCTTCATTCTTTCCCTGTGCTATGATTTTTATGAAAACAGTTCTTATGAAAACATTGCCGGGAAAAATGTTTTCGTTAAGTGTTTTACATTCAATATGGCAGCAGTTATACTGAATGATCTACAGAGATCAGAAACTTTGATTAGTTTGCTGCAAGGGTGCTGAGGAAACAAGGTTAGTGCCTTCAGGCTTTCTAAATGGAAAGCCCGCCACTCTTCCAAGCAGGCCCCAATCCTCAATCCAAATGCACTGGTACCTTTGAATAATTAACTCTGCTTAATTTCTCCTGCCCTATTTGTTTACCCCGGACTCATCCATTATTGAGCAGACTCCAGGACATGGGTTCTCGCGGCCAGACTCGTTGGAGTAAGGCTGGTGAGAGGAAAGTGGGATGTTGGAGTGAGTGCTGTTGCAAGCAAGGTTTAGGCTCTCCAGAGAGAGCACACACACAAATATCCATACACTCCAAAAGACACTTCGCAGGTCTTATTTGGCAATGCAGGCAAAGGCTTGAGTGTTTGTGTCAGGTGCCAGTGTTTATGGCATGACTTAATGCGCTACTACCTTTCAACGGAAATATGAACTGGTATTTCTTGTAAGCCTTGAATAAAACAAGAGGATACCACTTCCACAAACAAAATAGTTTTTGTTTTTGCATGTCTATGTCCAGTCTTTAATCCTTTAAAGTCTAGACTTCCAGTCATCATTCTGCTATACAATTCAGATAATTACACATTTACATGAGTAATTATATAGTTATTTCATAATAGGTTTAATAAATAATAGGTTTTAATGTTATACTCCTCTAACATGCATCCGCAGCTTTCTTTTAATGCATGAGCATTTCTACTAACACAAGCTTGGAGATTTTACACTTTAAACATTAAATGTTTTAAGCTTCCTCTTTAAAAGAGTTCACCAATGTGGACATTCAAATCACTTTGTTATCCTCTGAAAATGTTACTTACTGCTGCAGATTATGGATGACATTGATGTATGGCACCTCCACGTACCACAGAGTGCAAAAAAAGAAAGTTAGTTAGTTAGTGTAGTGGGTAACACCTCTGCCTTCTACGCTGTAGACTGGGGTTCAATCCCCACCTGGGCAGCACCCCACACTATACCAATAAGAGTCCTTGGGCAAGACTCCTAACACCACCTTCGCCTACCTGTGTAAAATGATCAAACTGTAAGTCGCTCTGGATAAGAGCGTCTGCCAAATGATGTAAATGTAAGAAAGGAAAAAACAGAACTGAATCTATATCTGATCCATTTTAGTTGGTACATAATCCATTAAAATATGCCAGAGTGGGATATCTATTACATCTGATAATAAAAAATAAGACATTTCCAGACATTAAAAGGCATAAATATATGAACCATCTGAAGGTCCCTGAGGACTGGTTTTAGAACCACTGTCCTGTTCCAATCTCTCATTCCAGACTAGAAATATTTACAAACCTAGTGTAGATCTCCAGCAGCTGGCTGCAGCGGGACTCTCTTAGCATGTTAGGTTCTTCAAAATAAATTCCACAGCGATTAATTTGAAACTGTCATGGGTGATGTGTACTGGATGGACGAAGACATGTCAAGGCCTGTCCAGTCTGTCTTTTCCCAAGATGCATATACATGCTAGCTGGTGACTGCAAGTCTCTGTTGTGTCTCAGGTTAAGAGGGATGCCCAGCTGGCAGCTCCATGTGCTAAAACGCTTGGGATGGGTCCCTGTCAATGGCACACTGCGAGCACTCATGTCTTCTGTCAATCTTCCCCCGACGCCTGTCTCTCATCCTACAGCGAGGTGAGGACCAGACAAGAGCAGAAGGGACAGACACGTGGCTGTCACATCGTCTCTACTGCTCGTGCCCCAGACATGCTGTTACCTCCCCCTCCCAACGTCCATAATTAAAGCACGTTCAGAAAGTTTAACACAAGCCAATATGTGTGAAAGACTGACATGCTGATGTTCTATAGCTTAATATCTGCTAACAGGTTGACATGCCCCCCAGCTTGTGTGTAGTGCTGAATTTATAGGTGACATGGTGGATGCAAGGGCTGTTTTGAATATAACCTTGAAACAATTAATTTTTGCATAAAAAAATAAATAAGCTATTTTCAATGAAGGTCTAGTTTTTATTCATTTTGCATCGTCCTACACCATGTAACATATATGCATTGAATTGTCTCTTATTACAGAATATTTAGTTTAATTAAAAATGTAAACAAGCAGTTAAGTTCTACTAAATGTGCTTTCATCTGATTGATACCACATTTATGTTTGTAGGAGATGGCATTTTATTATGATTTGGAGCTGATAAAATTTTAATATGATATGTACAGTCTTGCTTTGCAGAAAGAAAACTCACCTTGTGTGATTTATAAAAAACATCAGAAATGCAGCCTTGAAACTGTCAATACAGAATGTTACATTGTAAACATCCAAGCCTTCTTGGCCTTCTATTTTCAGGGACATCTAGGCCCTACTAGCAGGTCTAATGATTTCTGGGAACTAAAAGCGCATGTCTGTAATTTGTCTTTTTTTTTCCCAATAGAATTATGGTTGAATGTTTCTCTTCAAGTGCAACAAAAAAACAAAAAGATAAATTCTTAAAAGACTGTGCAGAAAATTGGCAAATCTGAAACTGTTTTTCTCTGTGGTGTCTAGGTAGATACAGCTAAGTGAACTATCTTGTTAGAACTTCAAAAGCTCAAAAGAAGGGCTGTTACATGGAATTAACTATCAGCATAATTAGTGACAGCAATCAACCAATCATGTTTTGATTTCCAATAGGTGGGACCAACTTACTGAGAAAAAAAAAAACGTTACTCCAAACCTTCTGGTCCAACCTGCATTCACTGACTGAATAAGAGCAGCAGCTGAATCAATGGGCTAGCTCAATGTCAGGCATCTCTACTGAAATAGTAACTGTTATAGTGTTGCAAGGTAAAAATATACTAATATGTTTGTCACAAGATTCAGGTAAAACATAATTAATCTTCAAATATTTGTGTTTCAGACTTTTCTATTGCACCTTAATTGCTACAGCAGTTATGTTCACCCAAATGTATCTAAATGTGCCCTTGTCAGAAAGTGTTCATGAGAGTTGCCATTAGCTTATCATGCTAATATCCAACTAGAGTCTTATATGGACACTGACAGAAATGAGTCATGTTTTGACCAGGTTTTTACATTTGTGGCCCAAACTGAGAGCCTTATAGTCACAGTTTATTATGTAAATAAGTATGTAGTTGAGTTTGCAAATGCATCATTACATTTAAATAGTTACATAATTGCACAGCCATATTAACTACTCTTACACGAGTAACAATACTAATAACACTTGCATGGGCTAAATTCAGAATGAAACAGATCGGTTACTACATTTTTCTTCTGGACCATAACAAGGGTCTCTGAGACAAAAAGAAAAAAGAATCTTGTCTTTTCAGTCATGTGGTATGATAAATGGTGGACACACCCCCTGCACTTTGTTGAAAGTAGACATCTCATTGGTAAAATATTACTAAAGTAAATGTAGAATTGTTCCATTTATATTTTGATGTGTCAAAGTACAAGATACTTGCTTTTAAATGTATTTAGTTCTAAAAAACAAATATATTGTGAGATATAATGTAATCCATCACTTCTCATTGTGTCTTCAGTTTAGGAAAAGGTTACATTTTCACTCCCAAACGTGGCATATTATCCCAACATTTGTCATAATAGGTATCTGATTTAAAAATATTCTTTGTATATTTGTTTGTTGAATATTTTTATTTACATTTGTTTTTGAATTGGTGTTTTTGAATTGATATCTTGGGGTGGTATATATCTAGAAATAAGTTTTAAAAATTGCTAGTTCATGTATTGTATTGCTCAAATATTTATGGACCATTCTACTGGTTCAAAACTTTCACATCATTATATAAAAACATCCATCCATCCATCCATTTTCTAAGCCGCTTCTCCGTCATATATATATAAAAACAGTTTATGTAAAAGAGACTGCATCCCTGTGCCTCATTTTAAATCCAAATGTACATTTTCAATAGACATGATAAAAAGCTAAATATGTACAATATTTTCATTTATAGGTCATTTTATTTTGGGAGGTGCCTGTCCCAAACCCTAATGCCTAAATTACAAGGGTTTGAAGTTAATGTGTCAAATATGGAAAAATAAAAGTCTGAAATTCTGTGTGTAACCTTAAGAATTCTCACTGAAACACATAGATGTGCAACTGAAAAAATGTTTTTATGTTCTATTGAAAAATATTACGATTTGTGTTAAAAGCTGTGTTTGATAGTTTGATTGTATTTGATTTTTGAGTTATGCTCAAAATTGTCACATTTGGTTAAATTTCAGTAGTATTGTTTTGGTAGTGACACATTGGAATGTTCAAATCACTTGTTTTAAGAAATGAGCATAATTAAGGTATAACGTCATTCAAAACAAAAGCATTTTAGCCCAAAATGTATTTTGAACTCTGGACCAATTTGGTAGATTGATACTTATATGTACCCTGTAGGTTGTTGCATGCAGTTATTTACATGTGTACTCAAATATTGAACCCCAAAATATTAAAGCAGTCCCCAGGGTTGGGGGGTTAGTGGTGAGACCACAAGGCCTGGATAATGCTTAATAAAATGTACCTGAAAAGATAAATACTATAATCAAGTACATGGACATCATTCTACTGTGCTGATTATGACCAGGGATGTTAAAGAACTGTGTTAAAAATGTCTATTTTGAATGCAAGAGAACTTGCAAAGAAATCTTAACCGCTCACTAAGTTGCCTTCAGTAGCCTACAGCACACAGCACAGAAATGCCATACTTCACAAAATGAAGGTAGTCCAGATCTTAGAGATGGCCTTCTAAACTAGGAGTGCCAGAGGATACCTCCTTTAGGTCATCATGCAATTATGCTTTCCTACTAAATGTCAAATGAACAGCACAGAGCAGTACACACAAAGATTCTTGGCTGGAAGCTTTTTCAGCATTTCACGCCCTGATTGTGGCAGCTCAGTCTTCTACCATCCAACATTATAGAAACATAACTAGAGAAACAGGGCCATTATAAAGAAATGCTCTTCAGTGCATGATGAGTGAAGATGCTTTTATTGTGCTGACCATAACAGTAAGTTTTGATGTGCTTGTTGTTGATTTGACCTTGCTGGGCCATTAAGATATTATAGAACCATTAATGCTGTGCTGTTAGTAGTAAGACATAGTGACAGGCTTAACCCTTAGCATCAACAAACGTGAGCTATTTTTCCCCTAATAGTTCATTGAAACAAGCAAAGATATTCTGATGAAAGTGTGGATTCTGACCTTTCAGTCCTCACCCACAGATAGGAGAACACAAGTATTCAGACTCTTTTGTTTTTCGTTATTTAGTTTACTTCTAACACATGTCTCCATTTCAAATTAACACCTATAATGTCTTTTTGATTTGCACTAAGAAATATGAATGACACATACATAATTAACAAAATTACAGATATCCACACTGTCCAAAGAAAGACAGGTCTGTACAAAACAACAACCTTAAAGGAGAAGGAGAAAATGTTGGAGCATTTCTATTGGTCCATTTCCATAACATTTTCACAGAATATAAAAGGCAGCTGGTGAGCTCAAATAATTCAGGAAAAGAAAAAAAAAGGTATATATATATATATATATATATATATATATATATATATATATATATATATATATATATATATATATATATATATATATATATGTATGTATATGTAAAAGTATTTTGGTGCTTGTATTTAAAGACAAAGCTTTTTTCTTTTGAAATAAAAAAATACATTAAAAAAATGTACAGTACCTCACAAAAGTGAGTACACACCTCACTTTTCTGCAAATATTTTATTGTCATGACTACAGACAATCCTCCACAGTACTCCATTACCCAGACTCCTCAGCGGAGTCATATGACTTCCGATCCTTTGTCACCAGCCTATCAGCGCTCTCGCTCTCCTGAGTATTGATGTGATTCGGCTGTGCTTTTATTCACATGACCTGTATAGTTTAGCATATAAGCCCGGGCTGTTGGCTAGTTCAGTGCGAAATATTGCTTTCACTCATGAACTTACTGAGTGTTTCTTTTTGATTGTTCTGATTCGTGTTTCTGACTTCCTATCTGTTATCTTTGGACTCTGCTTTTTGGATTTGCCCTTTGTGTACCATTGCCTGGCCTGTTAGCTTTATGGTTTTGACATATCGCCTGCTCTTTGGATTTTGCTCTCTACCGCACTCAATTATGGTTGCCTTTCTCCTGCTGCTGACATTTCTGGATTTGACCCATGCCTGTTTATTGACAACTCTTTGTACTACTGCTTACCCAAGTAAAGCTTCACTTTTGGGTTTTAACCTCACATGTCTGCTTTCTGACTTTTTTTCATGGGACAACACTATAGAAATGAAACTTGGACTTAAAATAGTCAGTGTACAGCAATATAGATTAACTGTCCTCTGAAAATAACTCAACACACAGCCATGAATGTCTAAATAGCTGGCAATACAAGTGAGTGCACCTCATAGTAAACATGTCCAAATTGTGCCCAATTGTGTCAATGTCCATCCATGTCATGTGACTCGTTAGAGTTACAAGGTTCCAGGTGTGAATGGAGAGCAGCGCTGTTAAATTAGGTGTTTTGGGTACAATTTACTCATACTGGCCACTGGTTATTCAACATGACACCTCATGGTAAAGAACTCTCTGAGGATATGAGAAATAGAATTGTTGCTCTTCACGAAGATGGCCTAGGCTATAAGAAGATTGCTATGACTCTGAAACTGAGCTATTCAGATTTAGATTCAGATTCAGATTCCTTTATTGATCCCAGGGGGAAATTGCAGTTGTTACAGTTGCAGCCATTTATGTAAAAATAAACACTTTACTAATAATTTAAAACAATATATAGAATTTACAGTATGTATAATTTAAAACAATATATACAATTTACCGTATGTATGTGCACCAGATTTAAGTACTCTACACACACAATTGTTGTTATTGCACATATGAACAGTTTTTTGAGTCACACACTGAGGGAGGAGTTATGGAGTTTGATGGCCACTGGTAAGAATGACTTCCTGTGGCGCTCTGTGGTGCATTTTGGTAGAATGAGTCTTGAGCTGAATGAGCTCTTGTGTCTCATCACCGTATCGTAGAGTGGGTGGGAGCCATTGTTCATAATGGCCCGCAGCTTAGACAGCGTCCTCCTCTCCGACACTGCCGTCAGCGAGTCCAGCTCCACACCCACAACATCACCGGCCTTGCGGATCAATTTGTTGAGTCTGTTGGCATCTGCCACCCTCAGCCTGCTTCCCCAGCATGCAACAGCATAGAGGATAGCACTCGCCACCACAGACTCATAGAAGATCCTGAGCATAGTCCGGCAGATGTTGAAGGACCTCAGGCGCCTCAGAAAATAGAGACGGCGTTGGCCCTTCCTGTAGAGGGCGTCAGTGTTCTTAGCCCAGTCCAGTTTATTGTCAATATACACACCCAGATATTTGTAATCCTCCACAGTGTCCACACTGACCCCCCTGATGGACACAGGGGTCACCGGTGCCTTGTCCCTCCTCAGGTCCACCACCAGTTCCTTTGTCTTTGTCACATTGAGCTGCAGGTGGTTCCGCTCGCACCATGCGACAAAGTCCTTCACCGTTGCCCTGTACTCATCCCCACTCCCTTGCTGATACATCCAACTATTGCAGAGTCATCAGAAAACTTCTGAAGGTGGCAAGTCTCTGTGCAGTAGCTGAAGTCCGTGGTGTAGAGGGTGAAGAGGAAGGGAGAGAGGACAGTACCTTGTGGAACTCCAGTGTTGCTGACCACTCTGTCCGACACACAGTGCTGCAGGCGTACATACTGTGGTCTGCCGGTCAGATAGTCAACAATCCAGGACACAAGGGGGGCATCTACCTGCATCACTGTGAGCTTATCGCCCAGAAGAGCGGGCCAGACGGTGTTAAATGCGCTGGAGAAGTCAAAAAACATGACCCTCACAGAGCTGGCTGGCTTATCCAGGTGAGCATAAACTCTGTTGAGCAGGTAGATGATGGCGTCTTCAACTCCCAGGCGGGGCAGATAGGCAAACTGGAGGGGATCTAGAAAAGGCTGGACTATGGGTCGGAGCTGATCCAAGACGAGCCTCTCCATGGTCTTCATGACATGAGACATCAGTGCCACTGGCCTGTAGTCCTTGGCGTCACTGGGTCGTGGCGTCTTTGGGACAGGAACAATGCAAGATGTCTTCCACATCATGGGGACCCTCTGGAGACTCAGGCTCAAGTTGAAGACACGTTGAAGTACTCCACAAAGTTGGGTTGCACAGGCTTTAAGCACCCTGGGTGGAACCCCATCAGGGCCTGCAGCCTTGTTTGTGTGGAGTCTCTTCAGTTGTCTTCTCACCTGGTCAGCAGTGAGACACACTGTAGAGGAGGTGGGTGGGGGAGGGATGGAGGTGTGAGATGGGCTATCACACGAGGGGGGCAGGCTATCAGGGGGGGGGAGGGGGGATGAGTGGTATGGTCTGCTGAGGACTGGCAGCAGAGGAGTCAGGCTGGGGGGGGACAGAGCCTGCCGTGTCAAATCTGTTAAAGAACAGATTTAGCATATTGGCCCTGTCCACACTGACCTCTACTCCTCTGTTGTTGTTGGACCTGAAGCTGGTGATGGTCCTCATCCCATTCCAGACCTCCCTCATGTTGTTCTGCTGGAGTTTCCACTCCAGCTTCCTCCTGTACTTGTTCTTCGCCTCCTTGATAGCTGTCCTCAGTTCCCTCTGGATCGTTCTCACCTCCTCCCTATCTCCAGCTCTGAAGGCCCTCTTCTTCCTGTTGAGGAGATCCTTAATGTCCTTCGTTACCCACGGCTTGTTGTTTGGGTAACATTTAACAGTCCTGGTTGGGACAGTGGAGTCCACACAGAAATTAATGTAGTCCGTGATGCACTCTGTGAGCCCGTCGATGTCCTCTCCGTGCGGCTCACAGAGTGCAGACCAATCAGTAGCCTCGAAGCAATCCTGCAGTGCCTCGTAAGTCTCCACAGACCATCTACTCACTATCCGCTTGGTCACAGGCTGACTCTTCACCAGCGGCACATAACAGGAGCTGAGGTGAACCAAGTTGTGGTCTGACCTACCCAGCGGGGGAAGGGGGGAGCAGCTGTATGCGTCCTTAACATTAGCATACAGCAGGTCCAGTGTTCTTTCCTCTCTGGTGGGACAGTCCACATACTGCGTGAAGTGTGGTAGTGCCTTGGCCATAGCGACATGGTTAAAGTCACCTGATATGGCGATGAAGGCACTCGGGTGTTGCGTCTGGAGACGTGCTGTTGTTGAATAAATGACGTCACTTGCCGACGTCGGGTTGGCAGGGGGGGGAATGTAGACAGTCACAATGATGGCATGCGAATACTCGCGTGGTAAATAATATGGCCTGAGTCCGACAGCCAACAGCTCAATATCCGGGCAACAGGTACGTTCCTTGATGGTAATGTGACCAGGGTTACACCAGCGGTTATTAACTAGCACAGCGACACCACCTCCTTTGCGCTTACCTCTCTCAGTGCAGCCCCTGTCGGCCCGAACAGTCTGGAAGCCATCGATGGAAACATGGTCATCCAGGATGTCCTGGTGTAGCCATGTCTCCGAAAAGCACATTAAACTTCACTCCTGGTACTCCCTCTGACTCCTGGCTAGTGCTGTCAGCTCGTCCATCTTATTCGCCAGCGACCTCACGTTGCCCATGATGACGGAGGGGAGACGCGGCTTATATCCCTTCTTCTCCATAAGCCTCCGCCGTCTCTCCCTCGCTTTCCCCGTGCGCTGGTTAATTCCCCCTCTGCAACCCCTGTGCATCCGTCTCCAAAGCTCTTCGGGGATGTTCTTTGTCCTGGTCGCCATGCCGACTGGCTGCAGCCCGATCAGCTGATCTCGGGTGTAAACAAAGCGGCCATGCTGCATCGCCGCGGCGGACACGGGGAGTGCGTGAAAGTAGCGCTTTCACGGCGAAAAAACAGACCAAAACACTCTCTACTCGCATGTTTCGAGAGGGCACAGCTTCCCTAAATTGCCTCGTCAAATAAATAAACTATTACTAAGGTAAAGAAAAAGTTACGATCAAAAACGAGAGAACATGAACGGGAGCTACTGTAACAGGCAGCATGCACGTTCGCGCATGCGCACTACTACTATTGCATGGAGGCCAAGGTCATACAGTGGTTTTCCAAGACAGGTCCATGTGTTCAGCATCATATCCAGAGGTTGGATTCAAAAAATAGATGCATGAGTCCTGCCTGCATTGCTGCAGAGGTTGAAGAAGTGGGAGGTCAGTCTGTCAGTGCGCAGACCATACGCCGCACAATGCATCAACTCAATCTGCATGGCCATCATCCCAGAAGGAAGCCTCTTCTGATGCTGACATACAAGAAAGCCCAGAAAAAGTTTGCTGAAGACAAGCAGTCCAAGAATATAGATTGCTGGAACCATGTCCTGTGGTCTGATCAGACCAAGGTAAACTTGTTTGGCTCAGATGGTGTCCAGCATGTGTGGTGGCACCCTGGTGAGGAGTACCAAGACAACTGTCTCTTGCCTACAGTCAAGCATGGTGGTGGTAGCATCATGGTCTAGAGCTGCATGAGTGCTACTGGCACTGGGGAGTTGTGGTTCATTGAGCAAAACATGAATTCTGACATGTGACATAATGAAGCAGAGCATGATCCCCTCCCTTCAGAAACTACGCCACATGGCAGTTTTCCAACACAATAACGACCCCAAACACACCTCCAAGATGACAACTGTCTTGCTGAAGGTAAAGGGGATGGTTGGGTAAGTATGTCCTAAACCCAACTGAGCACCTGTGGGGCATGCTTAAGCAGAAGAAGGAGAAGTGCAAGGTGTCTAACATCCACCAGCTCCGTGATGTCATCATGGAAGAGCGGAAGAGGATTTCAGTAGCAACCTGTGCAGCTCTGGTGAATTCCATGGCCAAGAGGGTTAAAGCAGTCCTAGATAATAATGGTGGTCACACAAAATATTGACACTTTGAGCACAATTTGGACATGTTCACTGTGAGGTGTACTGTTGCCAGCTATTTAGACATTAATAGCTGTGTGCTGAGTTATTTTTATTGGACAGTATATTTATACTGCTATACAAGCTGTACACTGACTACTTTAAGTTATATCCAAGTTCCATGTCTATAGTGTTGTCCCATGAAAAGATATAATAAAATATTTGCAGAGATGTGAGGGGTGTACTCACTTTTGAAAGATAACAAATGTCCTCAAATGCAATGTTCCAAGTGTTGCTTTTTAAAGATTCTACATATCTGTGCATGAAACCTGACCAACGCCATCTTCTTTTCTGTACAGAGGCAAAAAAAACAGCAGGAAAGCAACATCTGTGCACTAATAGCTTTCATGAAAGCGCTCTCCTCATGGAGCTGGTGATGGGCTCTGGAGTGGCCATCTTGGCTGTCACATGCTGATGTGCTTTGAGAGGATGCCATGTAAGCCGAGGGGACGCAGCTCATACATGGGCTCCTCTGAGACCCAGAAAAGAGCCCTATTGCCATGGCCCCTAATCATTTTTCTGTACCTCCTTCATTCCAGACTCGCACTCTCTTTCTCACCCCAGCCCCTTGCCATCATTTATTTATCCACTACAGTGTTCCTGCACTCTGATTTACCCAGTGTTTTTGAGAATCCATCCTTAAGTTTAAGCCCTAAGGTAGACTATATTAAAAGGGGGAAATCGGGGCATGTATAGTTGATCAAAACCATGTTCAAAGTCCTGTCATTAAGACTACATTCTATACAATCCACATTGATGCATAGTTCACCCTAAATATGGCTGTCAGTGAATGACAGCCAGAGGTGATCATTTACCAAGATTTCATTTGCATTAAAACTCCTAATGAATCATATTGCCCGATGGAGAAGTATGATTCAACACACTACAACACCACATTATCTGATGCTTAGCATTGCACTTGGTGATATAAGGCTTGCATGCTGCTGCTTGCCCATGGAAACCAATGCCATGAAGCTCCTGATGCACAGGTTTTGTGCTGAGGAGGTTTAGTGTCCTGCAATTATTAAGTCAACAATGCATTAGCGATTTTTCTGCACTACGAGCCTCGGTACTCGGTAACCCCACCGTTTAACTTCACATGGTCTTCTACTTAATGATTGAGTTGCTGTAATTCCTAAACACTTCCATTTTCCAATAATGTCCCTCGCAGTGGAAAATCTAAGAAGGAAGCACTTTCATTAACTGACTTCTTGCAATCGTGGCATCCTAAAACAGTGCCACACTCTAATTCAGTGAGCTTTTTAAAATGACCCATTCTTTCACAAGTGTTTGTAAAGGCAAACCACATGGCTAGATGCTTGATTTTATACACTTGTGGCAATGGGATAATATATAAATATAGTGTTAATATCTAGTTTTCATTTATTAGCAATTTATATTTTATTTATATTATTGCTCAGTACTCATATTCTTGATCTCAAAATACACTAGGTCTGCAGTATCAGTGACAGGCATATGCAAATGTAGGTCATCAGTGTGGCAAACATGCAGGGGGCAGGGATGACAACAAAGGGGAGGGGCTTTGAGGGGCAGCTTGGCATCCAGGACTCCATCTTTCACTCACGGCAGTTCCTGAACGGCACTAATGAGGGGCGTCTGTCACATCCTCTCCACCCCCCTTCTTTTTAGAGAAGATGCAAGCAGAGAGTAGACAGGCCTCACAACCATTCAGCTTGTTGTCATGTCCAGATTTTCCCAAATATGCATCGACGGCTTGTTAAGGGGCGTAGGCCTGGCCACCCAAAGGCTCAAGTCTGGTGGGCAATGTACCAGTAAAATCCATTAGCACTCAGAAGATGGTGAAGCTGGTTCACATGTCAACACTCTTGGCCACACCAATCAACCTTTCGATTAGTTCAGTGTTGGTCACACTCTGCCAAAATGACATATTTCTATTTCGATTTCTATCATAACAAATCATTAAACATTACAGTTCAATGATTCAGAATTTGGTCAACATCAGAATTTGGTCAAAAACCCACATCCAACAACAAAGGCAGCATAGTGGTTCTTTTACACAGTAATAGTACAAGGTCCAAGTCTATTGTATCGAAAAGTTTAGCTCCAGCTCCAGTTTTATGGATTCATAATTTTAGCAGATTTTATTGAGTTAAATGGGACAACACCAAAGGTTCTGAATGTATCACCTACAAAATATTAGGTAAGTTAATACATGCCTGCCATGAATCTGGCTTGCCTGCAGTTTTGTTGTCAGGAGGACTTTCATGCCACCTCTCTTCGGTTAGTTTCTGTGCATGATATTTGCCCCTAGAATGTCCTAGAAGCTGATTCTGGCTTTAATCTTCCATATCCCTCAAGTTTCTTCAAGGCAGCATTAAAACATGTGGAAATATAATTTCTGTTAGAATACCCTGGATTGTGTGGCCTCTCACATGATATAGTTAGATATCCACATATTTGCTGAATTGGAATCATGAGAAGGATTCAGAAAGGTTCTTTAAAGTGATGATGTAGAATATCTACATTTGGTTCACTAAAAAAACTTTCAGTGCATGGTTCTTTAAAAGAATGCTTCAGCTTCAGCATTTTTAATTCTAAGAATTATCTGCCATATCTGTAGCTGTACAGTCAAATATCAATGGCAATATTTTTGATGCTTTTCTTTGCTCTCTCCAGGAGTACCCCATTAGCACAACACACCCACAGGCTTCTAAGTATGTTTTGAGTCAACTGGTGTTCTGCTTTTTTATAAGAAAGTACAAGAAAATATGTAAATGACCATATGCTACAGATGTACCAGATAGAAATCAGGTTGAAAAACACTGGCAGTAAGAAACCAAAGGTGGTACTTCTTTCACAGTGGCTTTCAAACTGGCCCTCAGAACCCCCCGGACATCCACATTTGCTCTATCCCTATGAAACGAAAGTTAAAGTTGAGCAAAATTTATACCATCTGGGGGCCCTAAGGGCTAGTATGAGAACCACTGTTCAGTGCTTCAAAAGCTATTTTGACATCTTGATTTTTAAGATCATAGTGTAACTATGTCTGCTGCTTACGTACGTTGAGAGCTCTTGAGAGCACGTTGAGAGAATTTTACCTAGGTTGTTCTCAAAAATTTAAAACTGCAGAAATCGTGATCTCTGCTGATGACTATTTCTTGACCTTGTTTTAGATCCATTATTTGTTTTAATTGAGGACTCTCAATATCACATACAGAATAGAACAGCAAATACCAGTGGCACTGTCCCAGGAGCACTTGTCGCTGATCACTAAGGGCTATGGTGAACTGGATCCTGCATTTGTGCGATGAGCCTTTTGATTTCAGGCACCTCTTGGCCACAAGATGGGGTTTCTAAAAATCCAGGGACAGGTGTTTGTCCAGTCGTTCAATTTTCATTAGTCGGTCAAGAAGGTAAGATAATGCCCCCTGTGCAACTGTTAAAAGAAATACACTCGCACTGTCAAAAGTTGTATTTGTTCGGTTGGGGTCGGGGGGGGGGGGGGGTGGTCAGATTTCAGCCAGATAAGGGGCCAGGGATGGAGGAGGGCCAAACATATGTTCCAAGAGACAGGAACAAAAGCGGTGACACGTTAGCCTTTTCACGGAGATGACCTTTGCACGGCTTCCCAGCCAACTCCACCCACTGCCGCTGCTGTCCTTTTGTCTGCCAGGCCGCCTCAGGCCAGACTCGGCTCGAGCGCTACAATTTTTCCTCGTCTCCCGAATCTCCCTTGACTAAATGTCAGGATTACACATTTCTCTGCTCGCAGTGAAGGCTTTAATTAGCACTAGTGTGTATGTGTGTGCCTGCGTACACGAAGCAAAGGGACAGAAGAGAATGTAACGATTCATCCCTGTTTACTCCTGTTTGTGTGTCTCTTGCATGATGCCCCCCCCCAAAAACACCTCACTCGAGGCTACTACCGCACCAGCAGATGGAGTGAGAGAAAGAGAGGTGAAGAAAGGAGAGAGAGGAGAGAGGAAAAGGTGTGAGAAAGATGGAGAATTCCCCTGAACGGCGGCAGCAGATCCGCTAATGTGCAAAGCAGCTGACGAACCGCCTCACCACGGGGTCACATTGAAACCACTTAGGCCACGAGGGAGCGAATTCGTACACATGCCATCATTAATTACATCGCCCTGCCTGCTGTTTCAACAGTACTTGAAATCACTCAAGCTAGTGCTGCTGCTGCTGACCAGATTCCTTTCTGACATACTTACTAAGTGGCAAATGGTACAGGAAGCAGGGGATATGAGTACTGTATTATATGTTGCTATAACTGTGTGGATAAGAGAGTCAAATTGCTACTGCCATTGTTTGCTTTATTAATCTATTATTTGATCAATTAATGAAAGTGAAAAGAATATCACCGAGTGTATAGAACAATTAATCCCTAGCGTTATAAGACACCACTGTAGTTTTTTCCCCAGAGAAGGAAATATTCTCAGGCACCTACACAAATAGTGGCACTTAAAACATCTGACCGTAAGCTTAGAGGAAGATGAATTCCTACATTCCTACAACACCGTGGTGTGCTAGATTCTAACTTCGTCTTGCAGCCTTTCTTGCCATAGGCAAAGTGAAGTCACTAATATACAGATTAGGAGGGCACATAAATATTAAAAGGAGCTACTAGCCTTAAGGTCAAGAGTCCGGTGCCTTAGGATTGCAGCCTTATGATGTTAATGTTGAGTAATAAACACCCCCTCCTTTTCTTACTCACACACAGCATTTATGTACATGGAAAAGGCTTCATCACTATTTAGGAAAAAGGCCTCACCATGTCACATACACATATATCATGCATACACATAGCACAAAAAACGTCCTAGCACCATACTGTCGAAAAGAGAGAGTAAAAGATAGAAAACAGAGGAATTGCTTATATTGGTTTGTATTGCTGCACACTTGATCAGCAGCATTTTTTGATACATAATGCAGTGAATGGGTAGCTATGCTCATATTGCAATCTAAGGAGAATAGATGTCAGTTCAGCTACTTGCTATCGAGTGCCAAAACATGGCACCAACTGTACACCTATCTGAAACTATTTGAGGGTAATCTGTACCAATCAAGTTTCTTGTACACAAGTGGTTTGATTGGCTAAAAAGGTTTAAACTTCAGAAGAAATGCCAACGTTATGGTAAAAATATAATATGATAATACTTTGTCTTGACATTGCCTCAATATGTGATAGATATCACAATATTTATTTATTTTTCTGAGGTTTGAGATATTTCAACAGACAAAAATGAAACAGCATTGCTGCATTTGAACAAACTATCAAGAACTAAGAATATACTGATTTGCTGCATTTACAGGTACTGCACCACACTAAATACAATTCAACAATACTAATTATAGTGAGTGCTCTTTAAGTATTAATGTCATCCACAGTATGCTTAGAAAACACATTGCAGTATGATATGATGCAATTTTTCATGATAACTACAAATATCATCATACTATCATGTGAAAATGTTTGATTTCTAAGAAACGTTGTGTCCAGAAGTGGAATTCCTTGATTCCCAGAACAAACTACTAAAATCCAGAATGACTGAACAGGTGGTAACCCCACTGATGGTCCGCACAATGGGCTCACCACAAAGGGCTTTTATTATTATTTTTAATGGCCCATAATATTTATCTGACTTCACATTTTTTAATGTAACAATCATTAAACATAGCACTGAGTATTTAGCACATGCTAAAGCCTTAGCATCTAGGCTTTTGATGACACTGACATAAAGGGCTCAGGAAAAATTCAATAAAATTTTAGGTCCAATTATTTGGTTTTATTTAGAAAAAAGAAGTATCAATTCAAGACTGACCCATAACATTACGTCTTTGCTATTCTACATTTCAGAATCTGATGAAATCTTCCTCAGTGTTTGATAACTTTCTCTACTGATTGTATTTTTCATAACCCACCCACATTTGCAGCAGGCTGATCCTGGACTGATCCCCTCACTCTGGCACTATAAATTTCCATCTTTACATTTTATTTCCTGTGACAAATGTTTTCACATCCCACATCCAGTCCATCTCCTCCCTTATGTTATTTCTCAGTGCTCTCTTTTTCATCAAGGGAGACCAGCCTTCTAGCTTAAAGCAGTCTCCCAGAACATCAGCGCAAGTATCCCGAGTACTCTTTTGTCCTACAGTCATACAACCATATGCTGAAGGTATGTTCTGGAACTAGCAAACAGATATTGGTTAAATCTACTATAATTAACTAGGATAACTGAGCAAATGTGTTTGAGCTAATGCTACAGCTTTAGCCTCAAGACTTTCAAAGACACTTAGATAAACAGATTATGGCAAATAAGTTTTTGATTGATTTGAAAATATAATTAAAAATTACTTAATTTTGATTACATTCTGAGGGCATGTTGAGCATAAATATGACACCAAAATGCCTGGGCGCATGTACATACAGAATGATAATATACACCTACCTTACATTATACTTTTGCCACCCTCCAACATTTCAAAATCTGATATCTTTTTTGATATTTGCCCCTTCCTTTTGTAGCATTTCTCAAATCACCTTCCAGTCACAAGAACTGCTGCTAGTTACCAGGAGATCATAAAGTACAGCTAGTGAAAGCTAACGCCTGCTACAGCCCTGGAGAGCCATGAGTTCTTTTACCCAAGCAAATATCTGAGGGGGTGAAGCAGCTCAGAGTGGGGCTGCGTGGGCACGCCACTGTCAACTCACTCCTCTGCCAGTTCCTGCAACTGGCAGTGGGCCAGTTGCAGCGTGAGCACAGTGGGCTGGTCCTGGACTGGTCCCCACACTCCGGGGCAGCCTCTAATAGACGCCTGCGTCCGTTCTAATTAAAGCAAGTTGCAGAAGGGGGAGTGTGGGGCATAACGAGCTGATGAATAATTAGAATTTGAGGAAAAATTGTGCAGCCAGGGTGGCAAATCTGGAGGGACAAGTGCTGAAAACAAGGCGCGTGGGATTAACTCCACAGTCACTCAAATCTGTGAAGCGGACCCGAGGCGTTAACACTAGGCCTGTGTGAAAGGGGAAAAAAACTCCAGCACTGGTGGCAGGCCTGGGCCCTCTGTGCTTCTTCCCCAGGGGCGGAGGCAGATGCAAGAGCAAGAAATAAGAATGCCAGCAAGAACCACAGCATTGGATTTGCCAGCCATTGAATGCTAATAGCATTTAGCGGTTTAGTAAGCGAAAGGAGCCAGGCCTTGTTTTCTGCGAATGTCCTCTGCTAGCTGCAGCAGGCGCTGCGGGGATGATGGCAGCAGCTGATGTGTGATATGATTTGATCAAGAAGTTGGATCCACAGGAAGCGTACTGATGCTCAGCTGTCATTAGTACACAAGAATCTGTACACTGATACATAGATTAGAAAGGCAGCATATCCTTATATTTTGACACCATTTTCTGTGGTGCTTTTTTCAAAAAGTAGAATCTGTAGATGTATCAACTATGCTCAGTCAGTCACTCACTCATCATCTAAGCCAATCCAGGGTTGTGGAGGGTGCTGGAGCCTGTCCCAGGCCTCATTGATTAGAAGGTTATATGAACTATGGTAAATCTTTATTTGGATACTGCAACTGTTTGGATACTTTGTAGATACTTTGTAGTTGCTTACCTTGCATTCAAACATATATTCAACTAAATATCTATTCAATTCACCTTAGTTTTTCCTAACTCTAGTCCTAGAGTTTCTCCAGATATTTAGTTAACAATTTAATAGTTAATCATTTGAAAACCTGTAGATAATCTATAAGGGTTATTATTATCTATAATATCCATTCAGATAAAGTGGGACCTGAACTACAACTTTCAAACCATGTAAATGACACTGATGTTCAATGTGCTGTTATAACCAACCTATTGCTGACCTAACATAACTCAGTTCATGTACATTGCCTACAGCGTAAGAAAGGAGACTATCCTACATCACCTGTTCTGGGAAAGGGAAATGCTGTTCCTTACCTTGTGATTAATTATGGAAATTACCTTTAGCGTGTAACTGCCACATACAGCAGAAAGTGTGCAAAGCCTCAGTCAGCATCAAACACTCTTCCATGTAGAGAGGTGGCTGGAATGCTACAGGCTGATGGTTGCAAGTCAGTCAGTGACACACTTACAGTTGCTTCATGGAAAAACAATTGTGCATCACTCTAGCTTGGGCGGGGTGTTGGGGGGTTTGGGGGTGGAAAGCAACTCACCCAGAGGTGTGGTGAGCGAGACACTCAAGGGCTCATCTGAGGACTAGGCCTGAAAATGCCCTTAGAGCCCATATACAGGGCTTTAATTAGTGCTGGCCTTCCCAAGTCAGCAAGGTTGTTCACTTCCCTGGGTGCTTTAACACTGTTGCCCATTCTTGCTCTTTTCTCTGCCAGCTGTGTCCACGCAGAGTGGCAAAGCGCCTCACATCACAACCTCTCATTGTTTCACCTAATTGCAGCTTGTTTTGTCTTGTTATATTTTTGTTGCAGTTGACAACCCAAACACCCTCCCTCACCCCCCAATAACTTCATAAAGGAACGCAGAATGCCTGAGCCATGTTTGTAAATATCTACTGTTAAAGGAATATTATGTATGCCACTTTTATAGCACATGGATGATTACCATGGACAATAATTCTGTGTACTTAGAATAGACAGCAAAGCTGTTGACTCTAAGCACAAGTATAATAGTAAACAACGGAAACCATCATTTCATATGTACTTGACATTAATGTTGATAAGCTGCCCTTGACCATGCAAGTCAGAGGCTTGTGGTGTTTACAGCAAAGTGAAGCATGCTGCTAATGAAAAACATGCAAAAATCAAAAGCAATTTTTACCTTGCATGATAGCAAAGGCCAAATGATTCAGCCTTTTTAAGGAAAAGAAGGCATTCAAAGGAGTCAACGGTGAATATAGGCAAAGTAGCATGAAAAGATGAGCAAGGAGGCCGCTCAAGGTCAACTCCATTTTGAAAATGGAACAACACATATGGCTTATTATTGTATGTCTTTAGATTCCTAAGCTTCCCCTTCCTCTGTTGCCTATTAATCACCATTGTTTCTGTTCCCCTTGCCCTTTTTTTGAAACATTGATTCCCCTCAATTTCATAACCCTCTTACAAACATGCATCCATGCAAGATGGCCATTTTGCCTCCCATTATACTGTCATTACACAATCGTAGGACAACTCGTTGCAAAAATAATGGCCGTTTTTTGTGCAATATGGAGCAGAAAACGAGCAAATCATGCCACGGCGAATGGAACGTTTTTGTTGGCCCTTATGCCATCTTCCAACTCATTAGAACTTAATGCTGCATTCATCAGTTTTCATAAGCATCCGTTGACGATCAGTGAGGAGCAGAAGACAAGGGCGAAGACACAACAGTGCATCGTTAAGCCACCTATTAGAAGATTACAGAGGGCTCTTAATAATAAAAATACGCCTCCCAGCTTGATCAGCCTGAAAAACGGGGGGGAAAAAAACATAATATCATTAAGCGCGCCGTCTCCCTCCCTGCTCCTCGTCCCATTCCACATGCATTAGTGTTCCCGTGTCACGCTTCATGTGTAGCGGGAGGGAAAATGCGTTGCTTCCTCATGCTGAATGTGGGCTAAGGGTAAAAACTAAGGCCTTGGGCAATCAACAGAACACACAGCCGTGGCATTAATGCTGATGAGTACTGATCACAGACTCTGGTCATTAAACTAATAAGATTGTATTCAAATTAACCAAGGCTGCACCCACCCACCCCGACCCCCCCAGCCCCCTCCGCAACTGCCCCTTCCCTTTTTTTTTGGCCGGCCAGTGAAGCACATAGGCTTCAGTTCTGCTCAGAAGTCCTTTTGTATTATTCTGTTAAAAACAGAACTAATTAAATGAGGCACTCCTTGAAAATGAATAATTATTTATCTTCTGTCAAGTGGAAAAATCTGCTTCTTGCGCCCCTGCCCATGATAACCCTTTTTGTTGTGCTTTCCCTTGCACAGATTGTTATCTTATTTATCTTAAGGATGGGTGAGTTTGCCTTGGCTTACATAAAGCAAAGAAAAGAAAACTATGAGCAGATAAAACAGGTTACATGCTAATTCCATGCTTCAATCTCTGTTTTTACTGTTTCATCTAGGCCCTTATCTTGCTTTTTTTAAAGCTTTCTGTACATAGTTGTGTGCTTTCTCTTGTTTTCCTACTTCAAACATATTAAAGCAGACATGCCCCACTCCTAATCATCTGTTGTTGACAGGCTGGGATGTCATTGGATGACAGCACTAGCATCTTTGTTGGTTTATTTGCTAGTTTTTTATTTTGATGAGAAGGCCTGCTTACAGGAACATGCCAGTATCTTTCAACCTAATCTCTATATGTTGCATTTGTGTCTTATAATGAATTACCACAAATAATTATTTTTCTGCATTTAAAAAAGAACAGAAAAGTTTTTGACTTTAAACCTACTTATAAAGGAAGCAAATGGAACAATGCCTGTTGGCTTCCATTATAAGAGTGTCTTAAGTCAGTGTTTTTTTTTTATTGTTGTTGTTGTTTCACTATTTGTCACATTTGTGGCATATCAGTTACCAAAGACAATGATTTTCCTGCACTTTAACAAGTGTGGAAAGGTTTTTGAATTAAATTCTACATATTATAAAGGAAGATTCACTCGAAAGAGGTGCCAAATATTCTGTTCTAACTCCCGGTAGGATGACATATGTGTAATCGATTGCATTACATGCAATGCTGCAAGTGATATCTGTATTCTGCCAGACACATGAAGGGATACGGGAACCTTGCACCCGGAAATTGCAAATGAAGGTTAAATATTGCGACGGCTGTACATCGTCTACCCCATTGCTCCAACACAGGGGCATCCTGGCTTGTTCAAAGCTCCATATACTGAGGAACACATTGAACATTGTTTCATTCAGACTTCGTCCTAACGACGAAGTTATTACAGAATGTTCAGGGCCTCTTTCAAGTGAATCTCCCTGTAGAAGTCAAGGGGAAGGTTCAGTGACTGCCCATGTGGCTCAAGTCAACAATTCAGTTGTTTTACTATTCATCACATTTGTGGTATATGAACAATTATTACAGGCAATAATTGCCCTTTGCATAAAGTACACATGGTGACATGGTATTGCTGGTGACTTCCAGTCTAAATAAAAATAATGCATGGCCACACCATATTAATGTGTGGGAATGAGATTCTAATGTGTGGCCACAGCTGTGGGAACAAGATAATTAAGTTGCGGCCACGACTTACTAAGGCATGGCTATGCATTAGGATCTCACTCCCATGCTTTACTAACTCATGGCCACAACTCATCATCTCATTCCCACCCCTTACTAAATCATGGCCAGGCATTATTTTTATTTCTGCCTGGATGTGATCAACAGGGCTCTGTTGTAAAGTATTTAACAAAATACATAGTCATAATAGAAGCCAATGGGAAGATGCTTTAGCAAGTGCTTTAGTCAACATTTCTGTTGTTTCACTCATTATTGCCTTTGTGGCATATCATCAATTATCACAGATGAAATTTCTCTGTAGTACAAGAAGAACAGGAAAGTATTTGAGTTAAACATACATTAAACATTATTTCTTCAGAATGTGGAATACATTTTTACTGATTTCTCCTTTTTTTACCAGATGCTAATATATTTTCCCTCTTTGTCAGCCAGTGGCATGAACTGTAGAATAAAATATATACCTGCAGGAAAGACAGAAGAAAGGTCCTGCAGTCTTTGTGTATTTGCAGCACACCCGGCCTCTAAAAACAGTGATTATGGCAGACATAACCCCCGGCGTAGAGGAGTCAAGCGGCCACTGCTAGCACAGCGGATCGTGTGTAAATGGCACAGTCTAATAGCTTTTGTGTAGAGGCAACAATCCTCTGCACACTGACGCTCAATAGCGGAGGCCTAACCCTAGGCCACAGTGTGATTTTAGAGGCTGACAGCGACCCTCCAAAGACTGAGGCGGGACCTCAGTGATGGGGGCCAATATACTCCCTCCCATCCAGTCCCCACCCGTCCCCCCGACCTTGCGTCCCTCACCCGCCTGACGGGGGAAACGAGGGCAAGTCGCGACCCCATGCGAAGCACACCAGCGCTAGATGCTAACATGCCCTGACTAGGGGTTATTGGAAACATATTCTCCAGGCCTGCACCACTTACTGCCCGCACGGGGGTGACCCCATGCAGTGGGACAGAGAGGGGGGGTGACCTTTTCCAGCAGGGGAGCATTTTCAGGGACTGACACAGGATCAGTGTTTACTAGCCGCAGGCTGCACCTGAGGGCTGACCAGGCCGCTCCACAGTCAGAAATGATACATATACACACCTGGGCTTAGGCTACACCAGCTACCCCATTCCCTCCACTCCTGTCTGCATGCATTTATTTGCACGGGACACAGCGCTGGTTCACTTACCAGAGAGAAAGTCCTGCATAAATGAGCTCATGTTCTAATACTGTCATATTACTGTATACCCATGACAAATTTTAAAAATGACCTTCTCCCTATGCAGCCACATTGCTCTTTAAATATGGTAGGGAAAGCTCTTTCAAAA
This sequence comes from Pygocentrus nattereri, assembly GCF_015220715.1. NCBI lineage: Eukaryota > Metazoa > Chordata > Actinopteri > Characiformes > Serrasalmidae > Pygocentrus > Pygocentrus nattereri. Next base: position 14,630,413 of record NC_051233.1, read on the forward strand.
CCTATTGCATTACAGATCACTACTCACTTGATTGTGCATTATAATCAGGTCCAATCATGCAAACTTGGTAAAGTTTTTTTAACTTTTAGTTTCTTTCCATTTTCCATAGTTTATTTCACATACTGTGCAAAATCAGAGACCATGCTTCGTTTATTAAATGAGAAAATCAAGCTCCACTCTTACTTCAGATCTGAAAAAATCTACAGGTGTTTTTGTCCATCCTGCCACTGTGAAAACTTAGCACAATGGTTCTGAGAGGATGTGTAGCTGTCACAAAGCATTACTAAGAAAAGTCACATTTGAAACATCAAACAAAGAATCTGCTGGTGCTTTCAGAACAATGGACTGACCACTGCTCAGTTCAGACCTTATCATCACTTAATGTGTTCGGGATTACTTTGACAACAAAACCTTGAGAAACTGCAACCAATTTCTAAGACGTTGGAGGTGTGGAAAAATATCCCTTCAGATTTGTTTGAAAATGTGATTGCAAGTCTGCTGAAAACAAACTTTATTAAAGGCACTATGGATACTTAAAAAATGTGATTTGCAATGTTTTATGTAGTTGTTGAGGGTATTTTTTGTGTTTTTCTTGATAATACTACACAATTACTTAAGTTCTAATGTTAGTAAAGGTGCAATAAGATAATCAAGTAATTGCATTTAAATAATAAGGCAAATCTATGTGCTTAAAAATTCCTTAGTTAAAGCAATGGTTCTATATGGAGCATTCTACTAACAGAACTGCGGCCCCACAGTGAAAAAATAACCTTATAAATACAATTTATTTTTAAATTTTAAATTTTAAAAACAAAAAAAGTCAATTATTCAGACATCAGATATTTACAAGGATTATATAATGATTTATTTAAACCCAAACTATTACCGGAGATAGTCATGAGATAAACACATACAAAACCATTGTTTATAGTTTATTTGCTTTCAGAGGTGAAAAATTTTTAAGTAAGATTCTTTTAATTTATGCGTAAACATTTAGATTTATAATTAAATTTTTATATAAAGAAATAGTGCAAATGCTGTCCCACATTTTCTAATCACTACCAAACCAAAGATAGTTTTAGTCTATAGGTGGAAGAGAGAATGCATCCCTGTCCCTCATGGCTACATGGTGAGTGACTAGATCCCTCTATTTTGAAGTAAATGTGTCCCAAAGTCAGTGTGTGACTTTAAGAATTGTTATTACTGAAACATATTTTTTGCAATTAAGCAAACGTTTTTTTAACTTAATGAAAATTAATAGGATTGTATGTATGTATAACTGTTCAAAGCTGTGTTTGCTCACCATATGCACCATTTTTTAGTTATGCATAAAAATGAGCTGAAATTGTCACTACTAAAATATAAGCTTTGGTAGTGTTATGGTTGTCTTGGTAGTGACAAAATTTCATTTTCAATCATTCATGTTGATCAATTAAACATAATTAAGGCACAGTGTCATTCAGAGCAAAATGATTTTAGTCTTGGCTTTTCTCTATGATGGTTAACTTGTGCTTTTTAAATAACTTTTTAACAGGGTTTCTTGGATAGGATTCAGCCATTGTAGCAAGTCATTTAAACTTTTTTAAATACTATATAGAACACTTTTTGCTCAGAGCAATAAAATAAATAATAATAAATCTAGATGTTTACAGCTTCATTCTAGTGTATCCAGTAAATGGTTTTTGTCAAACATTTTACTTGTGTCAGCTTTTTATTGATGATATTTCTATTATTTCTTTATATTCCTTTTATAATCGTTTTTATAATATTTTTATATTTTTACCTCCACATCTATGTCACCTTTATCAGTTTTAAAAATTTTCAATCACTTTTCTTCAATGTCACCCTGTTTTTTGTTAAATTCATGCATTTGAAAGTAGAGTGGTGTTATTGTGTTATTGTAGACTCACAGCTGGATACTGTAAATCAGATAAGTGTGTACATTCTGCTCTGAGCTGAGGCAGATTTATAACACATCAGCTCATGTTGCATTGGTGAGAGCTAATATGCAAACATTTTTTATGAGGTTCACATACGGATCTTTGCAAAAAGACTGACTAAAAGGCTGTAGACATGTGCCACTGGATTTGTTTTCCCTTTGAATTCATATATTCTCAAAAATGATGTGTTAATGCACACTGCACTTACCTTTTGCATTAGCACTATATTTGCACATTTTCTTTTAGACCAACATATTTCTGACACAAATCTTTGTTATACATTCATTAGGTAACACATTAGCTGTGTGAAAATGCATGGAATTCCACTGATTTCACTATTTCTAAATTATTTTGTATAGTTGTTTTGGTGACATCCATACAAAGTCGTTTAGAGTGATTTGAAATGAAATAATTCATTGTAGTGAAACAAACAACTAAGATTTCTTTACAGTGGTGGTGATAGGAACCAGGGGTCTATAATGCAAACATAGCCATTTTACTTGCTCTAAAATAGCAAACCTATAACCCTGCACATGTCTTCTATAAGCTATTGTTAGCTTTCGCTTGCTTTCTTTGACTCAATCACAGTGAGACTGTAGGGGAGGACATCTTTGCTAAAATTGTGTGGGTGCTACAAACTACATCAGTCTTGTGTTCGGTAAGGTGAATCCTTACGTGCTACCCAAGATTTGGACCAGACTACACTGAAAGAGGAGGATTTTGGGGAAATACATCGGCAATTTGTTGGACATTGTACCATTATTCAAGGGACATCCTCTGTAAAAAATACAAGGATTTAGGATTTAAGGTCGAGTCGTGACTCAATCACTATGCAACTCAACTTTAGTTTTAATGCTCATAGATGCTGTACGCTCAACTGCAGTATGGGTTCCGGCTACTCTACTCATCTCTGTATTTAACACAGTATGATACAAATTGTGAAATATGAAAATTTATCAACTGAGAGTTTTACACAGTACATTCTTTTAAATCATGTAAATTCAACGCATCACTGTTTCTAGCACTGAGTCATTGATGAACCATATTGAATCATCAATCAAACTGCACTCATGGTTAAACTATGACTAAACTAGGTTTTTATCAGTCCCTTGAAGAAGGAGTTATTTCTGCAATCAATTTTTGTTTCTCTTTATCAAGCATGCTCCCTGAGGCAATTGCTTCAAACACATGGGTGGAGTTGGACTGGGCCTAAATGCTCTCTCTCCATATGTTTGATGCTCACAATTTCAACATTCGGGTTCCTTTGAGCAGAGGACAAAGCAGGCTGCAGGTCATAGCTCAATTGTGCCTGCAAGTTAGGAATTGGATTTGCTGCTTAAGTGGACCCCAGGTGGTGCGGGCGATCTCACGTCCAGCGTGCAGGTTAAGCGACGTATAGTTCAAGCGGAGGTCAGTGCCTCACCCGTCTCTCAGACCTCTCCCAAGTATCCTGCCGCACAGGCGCGTTCAACTGCTTGCAGATGTGTCCTGGTCAATCTTTGGCTAACAAACAGCAGGCACGTGCTGCTTTTGATAAAGCCAGTGGTCACTTCCAATCTGCATCTCTGGAGACAGGCGCCTCCGCTCAGCAGCACTTTTCAGAACAAAGTGGCCTGTCTGGAAGATGTCTGAGGAAAGTGTTGCTAAGAGCTAATGAATTACTTTCAATGCAATTGGATTTTTTTCTTGGACTTTTTACTGCCATATCTGTCATAGGAAATTTATTTAATTTACATTTTTTACATCTTAAACTAAAGCTACACTATGTACGTTTTGGGGATTTGGAGACCTCTCTGGTGGAAATTGTAATTACAAGCAACATGTGAAGGAAAAGTGAATTATCTACTATTATTATCATATCTTCATCAGTATAATGTTGATTTTCCATTCAGACCTAAAAAACAAACCAGGCCTTCTTTTTGAGCCTGTGCTTAACATGTGTGTTACTATATAAAGAGATGTTTTGTGGTCTGAAAAAAACTCCTGTGCATGAACACTATATTTTAAGATATTTTATATATTTTTTAACTCAATAATACTACTTTCCTTTTTAACAACAAACAAATGCATGCATGCAACAAATGCATGCATCATCACTTTTGTAGTAAAACTTTAAAATTACAACTTTACCAGAGAAGGACAATATGTTCTTAAATATAATGTATATTAATGTTAGGAGATTTCTATTGATTCATTTGTTATGAAGTTAGAAGCAGTGATGTAATTACTAGGGCCCTGAGAGGATGACTGTACTGGGGTCCATGAGAAAAGTCCAACCTAGTAACCAGACCTCCTCAGATCTTTTTTGGACTACTGACACAACTGTACTACCACAAACATTTCCAATTTCTTAACAATATACCTCTACAAACAATCCTGACATTTACCTCCCTCTTATTCACAATGCAACTAATCTATGGGACCTATTTTTGAAAGAGTCCCTCACAACTTGTAAACATAAAATAATTGGCAGTTAGCATTCAGTTGAGCAAATACAGTCCATTAGTGGAAGATTAAAAAAATTCAGTGGCTTCAGACTTCAGACTGCTGGTGCTAGCCATCACCCTCTCAGCACTGGTAGCATTTAGTGAGTAGGGGAACTGCACATGACAAAACTGTATAGAAAATTGTAAAAAATTAAAGTAAAAAGATTCCATTCAAAGAATATAGCAAATTATTTGCGTTACACAGCAAAGGTTCTCGGGATCATATCTAGCCTACGTATTTGACCACTGGCCAATATTACAGATACAGTGGCGTACAAATTTTAAGATCTTGGTCAAATGAAATTTTATGTTGACTTTCTAAGCGAAATGATTAAGGCATCCTGTACAGAGAACATGTTATTGGTTGAGTTCAAAGGAAGAACAAATTATGAAATGTTCCATAACTTTTGCACAGATTAAATTATTATTTATGTACTCTTATTTATCAGTAATTGTGCATTAAAATGTGAAGAGATGTGTTCTCTGTAGAGGATGTGTATTTTCATAAACAAATCATATCATTTGTCTGGGGGTCCCTTTTCACAGACTGTAATTATTGTGATTCAATAAGTAATCTAACATAAATGTTGAGAGTAACATTAGTGGAATGGCATGGCTCAAGTGCATCAACTTATTTAAGATAAAACAATAGTCAGACATACAAATTATATAGTTTTCATTTGATAGTTTTTGTTGAAAGAAATGTTTGTATGGGGGTGAAATTATTTTATTTTTTTCTTTTACAAAGAAAAGATCCTTGTCACACCACTGGCTATAATGTTATGACAGCAACGACAAAGAAGTTTTAACCCACTCCTGTATTATTTATTTTAGGGTTTTTTTGCTTCTACTGTTGGTTAGACTAAGAATAATTATCTTTTTGCTGCTGCTTAGCTAGTTAGTTAGTAATGAAGGCCTACAATGAGGGCTCTGTCATCTAATAGGCATGACTACTGTCTCAAACAGACCACCATGCTGGAGGTGACTTAAAATATTGCTGAAAGTGTGTTAGATAATGCAGAACCTGAGCCAACGAAGTGGCAGATGCTGGTGGACAGAATACAGAGCATCACTCAGGGCCGTCAGGCATGGGTCATCCTGAGGCGTCATCACAATCCCTTTCCTCTGAAGTCTGCGAAGTGCAAGAGGAAATGAGTGCCCTTCTTGACAAAATAACACGATGCCTTGCTAAATATGAAAAGAATGAGCCATCTGACTTGTCTTTCACTGCCATTGACACGTGGAAGGGAGCCAAAACATCTCCAGTGACCGATGAAAGCACAGGAACGTGCAGCTTCTTTAAAGGCCTCAAATCATGGAGAAACTGACGAGTCCTAGCCTAGAATTCATTTTCCACTCCACACAGACCATGTATAGAAACTATGTAAATAATAAAGTCATTGTTTTTGTGATGTCACAAAACCATCATTTTAAACCTACAGCAGTTAGGCCCACCCATTCATGAGCCAGCCATTCAAGTTATAAGGTATGTCTCAGCTTCGTTTTGAGTTAGGCAAACATGTTCTTAACTTTTAATGTAAGTTAATGTAAAGAGATTTGATTCCAAGAGAGTTCTATTAGTCCATTCATCATGATAATTTTACACAATATAAAGGATAGCCATCATATTCAAATTACATAGAAAAAGTAGAACTGTACAAAATTGGAGATACTTGTGTTTTTCTGGACAAGAACAACACACAGCTTGTGTTGTAGATTAGTTCACTGTGTTGACGGCTCACTAAAAAAAAGCTTTATTTGGTGACATCTTAAAGAAGGTAAGCTTTTTATTCACTTTGCTGCTCAATGTTGAAATACAGATTGTTGGAATACTTAACTGAACAAATAACAAACAGACCACTGGAAGATGAGCTGGAAAATGAGCTAGCTGGATAGCCTTTTGCTAAATTAGCTTTCGCTTGGTTGCTGGATTTCACTAGGGACATTTCTTCTTGCACCAGGTGACTACATAGGAACACAGTTTTTTAAAAGTGATGTGGGTGGGACAGCCTGCATCCATCACATGATTGGTGAGGATACACCTTCTTATGTAGTTTTGTACACATGGCCAAAGATCATGCATGCACATGCCCAGTTCACATCAAAAGAGGAGAATTCTGGCAAAATGCATCAGTCATTTACTGTTCACTAGAAAGACATGAAATACTTTGTACCTGTATATTGTGCACCCATAAGAGCAAGATTAACCTGCTTAGAACAAATACACATTTAGGTTTCCTAAAGCTTTGAAGGGACAATGACACATACAGCATATTAAATTCAGAGAGATAGAAGATGGAAAGTAGTCATGTAACAATGACATAAAGCAACACAAGGAAAGGTAAAACATGTAAATACAAGAAGGAATGTAAGATATGACCCCTCAATGTGTGCTTTCCCGAAAGCATGTCACATTCAAGCATGGGGCTTGGAGGAACAGAGAGGGAGGGGACCACAACTTCAAAGGTGCACATATAGTTCTGTCCATCATGAGACTGTAAAAATCTGTCAATATTTTTCTTTGGAGTCGGCCTTTCTTTTTTCCTTTCGGCAGCCATTTTGCATGATTGTGTGCGCCTATTGATTGACAACTGGCTCCAGAACTACTCAGGCCCTCTTAAAATACCAGAGCCTAGGCTTCAGGTTTCTCCCACAGGCCTAGGGCCCCCCTATTGTCTGTCTGGCCAGGGCTGGCTCCGGTGGGCCCGCCCAGCCCTACTATTCACTTTCAGCTCATTGTGTTCTCGGCCCAGGCTGGGCCTTCCTACAGGCCCCAGCAAGGTGGGGTCTGACAGCATGTCACCCTAACGGGCTTGGAGAATAAGTGGATAAGGGCTGCTATGGCTTCTCATGCTTCTTCTCTTTCCTTTCTATGCTCCAGCTTTTCCACCATGGGCGGTTTTGTCGCTTTTCCATTCTTTGCTGCTGTAAATGCTGCCTCAATTTGTTGTAATGTGTTGGCTGACATATCGATCACTGCATCGTGGATGTAAAAAAGCAGGTTAGGAGATTATCCAATTCTGTTTCTGTTTATGACAAGCATGAACATGATATGCCGTCTTTACTGATCTTTTTGTATCATGCGTATTTCGTGAATCTTCACTGTGGTATATTATGTCATTGCCTGTATGCATTAATATCATAAGTTACAACTAGGACATGGTTGCTGATCCTCTTGAAATACTTGTATTATTTGATTCTTTTCAATGCATCTTCATTGCAGTGTATTATGCCATTGCCTATTTATGTCTTATATTGTCTGTGCTTTTGTTTCTGAATGAAGATCTGACTTTGATACTGTTTGGTCTACCTAGAAGGCCATATTGATAGAGGATGTTAAAATGACCATAAAGTTTTAAGACATAAAACTTGTACTCCTGTTAATATGACAATCCATTAGACATGTATTGGTTTTATTTCTCCAGGGCTAACACAAAAATCAAATAACTGTTAAGCACCTAAGGACTAGAAATTACTTTTCATGTTATTTGCAAGTTTCTTGAAACCATGGAAGGAAAATAATGAAGTGCACAAACTTTATTACTGTATTTAAGAAAGATTTTCAAGCAACTGCACAGGATTGTGCATTTAGTATATCTACATTTTCCTTTTAGTAAAGCCTCTATTTTTTTCAGGAGGCTTGGATTTAAAGAAATCTGCAAAAGTCAGTCTTGGAAGTTGGTTGTGTTTTTTTGTTTTTTGCTCCTCTCAGTACAAGTAATCACAATGGCAAATTCATTCATTTAGGGACTCTTACTTCACATCTCACATTTTGGTGCTACCTATCTTTTTTCCTTTTCTCAGCAATGGTTTCTCAACAGTAACATGTCCTTCCAAGATGTCTTCTGACAATGGAAGGAGGACAGAAACACGAGTTTTTCATTTTGCCAGATATAAAGAAAGAGTGGAGGTTGAATTTCTATTATTTTCAAGATAACAAACTTCATTACTGTTTAAGATAAATTAATAATGTGTATTTAACAGTTGGAAATTAAATAAATGAAAGGGCATGAATGGGATATGCCTTGTTTACTGATTCCTTTGTGTGTCCTCACTATTGTATTTCAAATGAGTGCCTATTCCTAAACTGTATCATTGTCTTATACTCTCTGTGCTTTTATTTATGAATAAAGGTTTTGGCTTTGATACCTTTATACCCACCTAGACATTAAAGTAGGCTTGTGTCTTGGCATCCCTCATGTACTGATTTCCCTCTGTTTCCTCAAAATCCCCAGTTCATCTGCAGAAAGCCTGTAATGAAAATTGAATCACAGACCTCAAGCTGAAAGGGTTAGAGGTTAACCTGAGCATGGGGTCAGTTGTATAACCTGCCCAGTCTGGAATTAAAAGGGAAAGCCCACTTTTTGTCATACTAACCCCATAAGGTCAAGGAGGTCATGAGGTCAGTGTCGCTGGGACAGCCCCAGACCCTTCTGGTGTAATAAATTATGTACCAAGCAAAGGCGGAGAAAAATGACTGCTTCCTCTGGAGCTGGGGTGCCTGAGAGGCCACAGCGACATTATTCTGCGACCTTAATCGAGAGAAAAGGAAGTAGTTGGTTGTCCTTGCTCACCTCCAGGGTCAGGGGGTACAATGGACACCTGTCAGATGTCTGTCCAGGTTTAGACACGTCTGACGAGACATCAAGGGCAGCACAGATTTATTTGTCCATCTCTGCATATTCACAAAGGCTCCAGCAGTAAGCAGACGAGGCATAAGTAGATTTGACTGATAACAGACTTAAGTGCTGCTCGCTCACAATGCTAATAGGTTAAATGGCTGATTAAGTGGCCGCTGCAGAGGTGGAGGTCACGCGTGTCAGGAAAATGCTTTCTGAGTTTGGACATGAACACGGAAAGCTGAGGGACACTGATGCGATTGTGTGTAAAGAAGGTTGCTGGGGGCTTGTATATTTAATGTTCATTGGTTCATAGGGTCATGTCCTGTTAATTTTTGGGCACATTACTGCACTCTGAAGTAAACATTATCATCTCCAATGTGCTCTGAAATCTCATTGAATGAAATGTTTCACTGACGTCTTCAGATCTAAATGTTGTGTCACACTCTGCAGGCAAAGTATCCTTCAAAATATATAATGAGCTCAATGTTACAAAGCAATTGGTTACAGTAAGATGCCTTTTAATTTTATAGTAATAAATAAACTATGTATGAGGCTATTACCAAAAAACAGCAGGCTGTGAAGGCTTTCTTGAAGGTGTTTTGAACTCTAAATTTGAACCAATTTTGTAAAAATGATCAATTTATATTTTTTGTGATCAGCTTTTTATTGCTTTTCACATCAAGGGGGGAAGATAGGGGAGACAAGGCTGTAATGAGCAATGTTAAGGTGACACACAGAACAAAGCTAAAAAATAGCAGCATAAATCTTAATAATACAAGGTCAAAAACTTACAATTGAAAATCAGTGTTCTCTTTAAAAAAGGCTTCAGTCGGATTCTCCCATTTACCAATAGTTGATTCAATGGGGAACCCTCAGGGACTTCTAAGCCTTCATGACTTCCATGAAATAACAATAAACAACATATGTAACTTATAGCTTGTTTTTATTTGGTAGAATCATGACGATTTTTCATATTTCACTCTGCATGCTCTTATGGCTACTTACTTGAAATTTGAAATATCAAACAGAAAAGATCTATTGAGGTTTATCTTGTTGTATGTAGGTAGACGCACCGAAGTGAGCTCTAGTTGAGACATTAGGCATTAAATTGAAGATCTTATGTGTGAGATTAACAACTAAACAACTAAACTAGAAACTGACAGTAGAATCAACAAATTATGCTTTGATTTACAGTGGGTGGGGCCACATTTGCAACAAGAAAATGTTACTCTAGGGTTTTTGGAAGTCCTAGATATATTAGCCTGCAAATACGAGGTATACAATCAATGAGCAGTCCGTCAGAATAAAATATATATTTTCATTAAAAAAGCATCTTTAAATCAGTAACTGTACAGGAGAGGGAAAAGAGTTACAAATGTTCTTTACTTTTCATGTAAATTAATGTTAAGAAAGAGTTTTGGAGTGTTTATGTTGGTCCATTTATCATGAAATTTTCACACAATGCAAAGGGCAGCTGCTGTGCACAAGTGAAGTGTAAAAACTGATAAAATAAAAATAACAAAAATAAAATTTTTTGATATGGATGATATGTTAATTTGACAATTACAATCTACTTTACAATGATAACAGTTACAATGTTTTTTTTTACGATCTTCAAATGTCTGTTTTTAATCTAGAATGGCAGGAAATGTTCATATCACCATTAGCTTAGCATTAATACACTGTTGTAATCCTATAGGTAAGAAATAGAAGAAGAAATTAACTTTACTATAGAGACAGTTTTTCATCAGCCTTTAAAATTGATCACGGAAAGGCTAGCTGTAATAGCCATGGTTCACTACCAAGTTGAATGCTTTGCTTTGATAAGCCCAGCTGTGAGATACTTAATGCTATATTTATATTTAGATTTAAGCTATATTTGAATGCTAGGTATTCAAAATTTTATAAGCCAAAGTTGTGAAGTAAATGTAAATAAAAAATGTTCAAAGTATCACAACTTGCTTCCTTAATTGTGGCCTGCTGTTTTCATACAACTATTGTGAAGTGAGGCTTGCAAGGAAGTCTGTCCAGCAGACTGAAAGAATGGTTGTAGGCCAGAGGAGAACCACCCTGTTTTATCTTCAGCATCGTCACTTACCAGCATGGCCCGATATGTTGAACTTGGTTGAAAACAGTTCCAAATAGGTGTCACCATGTTCAAGGAGGCACTATAAGTCACTAGCTGTCTTGGAATCAGTGACAGGCATATTCAGAGTCAAAGCAAAGTTTAATGACACCCATAAAGCTTTACGGTTCTTTGCCTCCCAGGAATTGGTGCCTATCAATGGTCATTATCAATCATATTACTGTGGAGCACTGAAAGTCCAGAAAAGTCACTTTTCATGTTAAATCAGCTAGTATAGGGAGTGACAATGTTTGATAAAGCTGTAAAGAATGAAGTTTATTGCTATAAATATCCATCAGTCAGGGAGACTGGAAATCTCTTTTCATATTGTTCAAAATGATTCTGAAACTGGCCTGTGAAGCATTGTAAGCTGTGACAGAACAAAGAGTAGGTGTTCCTGGATTAGTGTTCCTCTGAGACAAACCGTGGTTTGTGTGTGTGTTTGCGCATTATATGGAACTGCGTGGGGGCTAATTACCTCGTCGACACGTTGTTGCTCGGGCGGGGTGTGATAAGGAGCAGACAGTTGACAGGAGGTGTGCGTGGTCGGCTGGAGACAGCCTTATCTCTGGCCGGAGGAGAAGAGCAGACGCCCCACTCTTCCTCACGCAAGCACTCTCTCTCTTTGGTAAGGGAGGGAGGGAGGACTAAGTACAAGTGAGAGGGAGGTGGAGGTTGATCACCTGTGACTCATTCTTTTTGTCCTCCAAAGCATGTCCCCACACTACCAGCGTGTCAAAGAGTCCAACAGAGTTGGAAGCTGAAAGTACCTTTTTTCTGTTTTTTTCACATTGTGCGCTTTGACAGTTGAGCACAAATACCCAATTTTAACAGTTTTCTGCTACTCAGAAACTATTTTGCCTTACAGCATTCTGCATGTACCTCTCTGCCATGACTACATTTTAAAAAACAGGCCAGGTATCTCAAAACTGTGTGTCAAACATAAGGTGGCCCATTTGTAACTATTTCATGTAACAGCTTTCTGTAAGGTAGCTTTCAGAGACAGCCGTCTGGTTCCTATCACTACCACTATGAACAATTCTGACTGAGTAAGTTTCTTTAGAAGACAGCATTTCTTATCAAATGTCTCTAAATTATTTTACATCTTAAAAAAGTAATTATGTGGAGATTTAACAGCTTTATTTAAAGCAAATGTGCAATGATTTAGACATTAAAATGGAATTCCACTATTTTTTCATAAAGTGTGAATAGTTCAGTCATTAACTATAAATAAGGCATTCAGAGTGATTTGATGAGAAATGCTCCATTTTAAAGAAAGTTACCAACGCACATTTCCTTACAGTGGTGGTGATAGGAACCAGGAGTCAACATATGCAAGCAAATAACCATTTCATTTACAAAAACCACCAGTAAGCTTTTGGTTTTCTCCTGTGTGTCTAAAGAAATTATTGACATGCATTATCTTGTTTCTTATCACACTGCCTGTATTACAGTGGCCAAAATGGGGAAATTCTCCTTATCTCAGGATCCTGCTCGTATATTCCTGAGTTACACACCAGAAGAAAGGGAAAGAGACGGAGTGAATCCAGGGGCACTCTATCTGTTTTTATTTCCTCTCAGAGAGGGCGGATGGGCCTCGGGTAAACCGATGACGATCTATTTCTGTTTGTGTACAGGACGTTTATGGGCATATTAGGGGCCTCGGCCAGGGAGACGTTCATAAAAGAGAAAAAATCCATATGCGGCAGAGGAGGCATGTGTATATCAGCACACTGGGCTCTTCCTGAGGCCTGTCTGTGTGCGTGTGTGTATGAGAGGACCTCTGGCTCCGGGCTGTCTGCCTCTCTCTCTCTCTCTCTCTCTCTCTGTGTTTCTCTCTGCTTCTGCAGAGAGCAGAGCAGTACATTATTTTTAACCCACTGCCTCTGAGAGGAAGGAGGGGGGGCGCTAGCCTCTGAAGTCCAACACAATGAATACACGTCCCAGCCCACAATGCTGAACTTCATATGTATTCTTTTCTACTCTATCCATTGTGTGGGTGTCTGTGTACATGTTTACAGGGGTGACACCACACATTAGATGACACTAATTACTAATAACAGTGTGACGTCATGCTGGTATTGTTAGGTTAATTCACGGAAAAGGGCGGGCCGCATCTATTCTGCCCAGAAATGCAATCAAGGGGTTTGTTTCTGTTTAGTGTGGTGCTTAATAATAAGACTGAAGTGGTTTATGTTTCATCAGAGGGTTCATATTCATTTTCCTACTTCCTTCAGGAGAAGACCTCAGTGGAACACTTACAGTAATTGCCTCTTATTTGTTTATTCTACGCAATTTGGCCCTCTCGCCAAAGGTCAAGGAAATATAGGCCACACAATATTGCCTTCACACGCAAATGCGTCACTTACCTATTCTCTGTATTCTTTGGTTTATGGGCTTTTTGCTTGTAAATACAGTGTATTGACTGTAATGTTTATTTTCTAGGGGTGTAAAACAACACCACTATCTGTGTCCATAGGTGCATTCAGGTTTGAAGCCAAAGTGGGTGTGGTGTGAACCAAAAGGGGGCATGGTCAGTATTTTATACTTTTTTATACATTGTTTGTTACATTACTTTTAATGTCAATGGAACCACACTTTTTTTGGGTTGTTTACACACTATGAAAAGAACAATACATACATTCAAATAATGTCAAATGTGTGTGTGTAAATTCTCTGTAATTCAGTAACTCTGCTACATCCCTTCTTATCTTCTGTTACTATTTTATCACACTGTAGTGTCCTGATGATCTAATACATCAGTTATAGATCCAACCCAACAATCACACTCTCTCTTTTCTCCACAGCGTCCAAGTGCCTTTTCTGCATCAGGGGTGTGCAGAGAGGAGGAGTACAGAGGAGGACTGTTGAGGGGTCTTTCACCTGCACCCCCACAACCAAACCCCAAACCAGTTCAGGAGACCTAATCACTCTGCGCAAGGGGAGAAAATCAAATTGACTCAACCTCTAAGACGCTGCAATTGAAATCAGATTACCGATGGCGGAGTGCTGGTTTTCCCTGCGCCACAGCTACCACAAACGCTCTGGCCTTGAAAGCATACACCTCTTGGGGTGGAGGAAAGGGTAGAGAGAGAGAGAGAGAGAGAGAGAGAGAGAGAGAGAGATGCTCAGCTCAGAGTGAGTGATTGCTGGGGGAGAGAGTTGAGGGTAATTAACTCCAGTCCTGCCTGTCTGAATCGATGAGGTGAGGGCTCACAGGCACTGGCTCTTGTTGCACGGCACCTCTTACTCATGATGCAGTGCAACAGTTAGCAGCCAAAGAGTGGGGGGTGGTGTGTGTGTGTGTGTGTGTGTGTGTGGGGGGGGGGGGGGGGGGGGGTGGCGTTTGTTACATTAATGATGTGGCCCTCATGAAGCAGCATAGCCTGACCAAGGTATTATGAACTGTGCTCTTATGTAACGGAGCATTGCCACAAAAAGGAAAAAAATCGAACAACACCCAATATGTAGCCGATCATTTAAGACAGGCTTGGTATCTGAAGTCTGCTTCTTACTTTACATGAAATCAATGAGGCTAATGTTGCTAACAAGTATTAAACTTTATACTCTACCAATTACATGTCTAAATTATTACATGCCTGTCTCAAAACCACATAGAGTTGTTTAATATTCAAAAATATACTTGTGTAGTAGATTTATGAAATGGTGTGACATATTAACAGTGGCAAAACATGACTATTAGAGCTAGACCTTCAAATCAGGCCATATATGTAAAAACTTGATCAAAACATGATGAAAGAATCCACCTCTAAGGTAATACTACACTTCTGCTAGTGTCACTATAGTATTCCAGAACCTTGTTAGTGCTAAGGTAACATGATTTAAATGTTGAGCATTTATTGGCTGCTATAGATTAAACAGATATATTTGAAGCTTCTAAAAGTCATTGCACGTTGTGACAGACATATTATGTAGGTTTAATTTTCAGTTTCAGTTACTTTTTAGTAGAGAAGCCTGATTTAGACTATTTTCCATTTCTAATGTCTCAATAATTGGGCTGTCATTCGTAGATACAGTCAGAGACGTAGGGCCTTTCAGAAAGCCTTGAGTGACTCGAATATGAAAATATTGGGCTTGCATATTTGAAATCAAAACATGTTTGGTTGATCCACTTTTGCTTGATAATTATGCTGATGGTTAATCTAATGTGTTAGCGATTCTCTTCAGTTCTTGAAGACCTAAAGAATAGGAAAGCTCGCGTAGCTATGTTTACTTAGATACCACAGAGAAGAACAATCCCTGGTTGGCCAGTTTTCTACTGGACTTTTCAAGAATTTAACCATTTTGTTTACATCTTATTTCCAAACTTTAACAATAAAAGTAGTAATGTAATACTTGCAGAGTTTAGAAGCAAACATGATTCTATTGAATAAAAATTAACTAAAAGAACTAAAGACATCATTAGACCTAGAAGGACCTTTGGGTTCCTCTCTATAAAAACGTGTTACAAAGAAAAGAAGCCATCCTGAATCCAGAAATTTTATCTGTACCATTTTGTCCACACCACATCAAGTTGCAAACACCGACATTTTCTCAGTAAAGTGGATGAGTTGTTCTAATGGGAACCTTGGCCTATTGTGTGCGCTGACAATAGCACTTACTGTGAAGCCAAATGACTTTTTTAGCACTTGAAAGTCAGCAGCACTTTGACATGCTGAGGGGCCTTATCTTCTTCACACGCTGGGTGAAAAGAAAAGTATTTTTAGTACAGCCACAGATGTCTGTTCCGGCGATTCTTGTCCAAGCTCTCTATCTGAGGGCCTTTCTATTGTATTATCAGACAAAAGGTGAAAACTAAGTGATCCCATCCGGTGCTAGTGAGGACTCTCCCAGTAGCAAGCACACAAGGCCTCAGGCAGTGGGAGCGTGTGTGGCACTGGTTGGGTTCTCTGGGTCAGGCGGTTCCGGCATGGCTGCAGGTCAGGCTTGGTGCGGCAGCATGTCTGGCTGCTCTAGGCTGAGATAAACAATGAATTAGCACCATGGAGCAAGGATCCAGCTCTATTTATAGTCACCCAAGGTCCACATCCCGCCACAGTGGGCCATGTCTGTTCAAAAAAGGGGAAGAATTCCAGGAAGCAGCCAGAGAGGAGACTCTCTCCTTCACACAGGCGGCAAGGAGTGTGCATATGTGTCTGTGCATGTATGCATACAAGTAGAAGAGGGTGCAAGTGTGTCTGTGTATACGTGATCCCTCAATGAGTGCGTGCATGGGGGCGTGTGCACCTGCACAAGTGCATATGTCTGCAAGTGCAAGAAAGAGACACAGAGGGGGACTGATGATGCAGATTTCACTTGTAAATAAATCTATGATCTAGACATTGTAATGAGTTTTGCAGTAAGAGGACATTCACCCAAAAATGAATCTGGGAGAAAGGTAGTGAGAAGAGCAGCTCACATTGAGAGGACCTGAACCAGCATTCATGAATACCTCCTACAGTGGAGAGCGAGGCTGAAAACATGATTATAAATATCCGCAGCTGTGCCACGCGCTGGCCCACGCTAATCAACAATCAGCATATCAAATGTGAAGTGGAAATCATCTGGCTCAGATGGATCTTAATTTATCTGCCAACAATGAAGAGATGATTCAATATGCTAGCACACCCTTCTCTTTCGCTCTTGAACTGGACGGCTCGGCTTGCCCCTCATGACCTGCTCCAGGTGGCATGCCATGCAACCTGTGCCAGGCCTGGAAAGGACACTTCTGCTTAGCCTGCCTCAGACCAGCCACTGCAATCGAGCATTCCAAAGAGCATTCCATTTCCAACTATGACTGGCCTTTTTGTCCTGTCTCGGTCTCAGACAGCTGAGCGAGGATGGCGCATTGAGATAGAGTGGCGTTTCAGAGGGAAAAAATGCTGTCCAATCCGCTCCTGACTCAGCATGCGTGTTTAATTTCCTGCAGCCTCTAAAGGTTCCCTTTCTTAATAGCATTACCTGTAGAAGGCAGTTAAATAACAAACCGCTGGGTTTTTAAAGAGACAAGCGATGCAAATGGCTAGCTTGAATGCGCATTTGCCCCAATCTAATTTATCTCTATAAACATATACATCTGCGTTTCATTTGCCACAAATTTCAGACATATCTTTCACTGAGCTGCCTGTTGCTTTGGGTATGATTTTCAACCTCAAAAGCTTTTACTTTTCAAATTGTGCCTATCAGGAAATTGACCCATTGCCTTTCAGTTGAATACATATCTGACTTTCAAAGTCAAAATGCGATTTATGAAGCATTAGGAATAGAATTACACTGAAAATGATCAGAACCATTTAACCACATGAAGCGCCCAGCTATTTTCAGAGTTGCTCCCTTTTAAAGATTGCCTATTACTTTTTTTCACTTGTAGGCTGAGGAAGAATCAATCCAAACTGGTCTGCAGCTTCAAACATGGCTTTGGTCAGAAGGGAAAGAATGACAGAAATCAACATTGAAAAAAAAACATAAATGAGAATATTCATAGGAGAGAATGGGCAGGGCCCAACCACTCTATGTTCGAAATGAAGAAACCACAGCCATCGATTTCACTCAGTTCTGTCATGCTTACATCAGTTTTAATTTAAGCTAATGGAAGAAATCACTCCAGCATAGAGAGCATGGGCACGGAAGGAAGGAAGTCAACACATCAAGTGTAACCACTGCAGTATTTGGCATTTGCTGAGCTATTTTCCGTAGCACCACTTTCTGTAACTCAAGCCCAGGACCTGATGGTTGCCTGGGCAAAAACTCATGCTCGTCAGCTGTTGCCTAGGCATAGGTCATCACAGTGGACATACACACAACCATCCAGGTCATGTCCTTATATTAAGGGACAGGGACAGGGTAGTGTGTTTAAGAGCCACTGACAATGTAATGAGGCCTGTGCAGTGCAACAAGGCTCCCCAGTCTTTTAAGTGTCTGCCCTCGCCAGACTCCGCTGTAATGGGGGCAGACTCTCACTTTGTTGTCGCTTGACCCCTGGGAAAATAGAGGGATCAACAGACACAACATACAGAGGAAGAGACATTAGCAGGAGCAGCAAGCACGGAAAACATGAGCAAGAACATTTAGATGGTGGTTTATCTGGCCGATGCCCTGTTCCGAGTGAGAAACCAGAGAAAGAGGACGTGCGATAGCATCAGTTATCACCCAGAGTGCTGGGCCATTAACAATCATGATACATTAGTTTTATCAGCAAGCATGAATATGAGGAGGGGATGTTTGTTAAAAGCATCATTAACCCTTTACACTTGTACAAGTGACTTGATATGCAGAGGCGCAGGATAACCTTACTGCAGCACTGTCAAATCCAGACTGCTAAATTTACGAGGCAAAGGAAGTCATTATAACTTATGCTTGGTGTGACTTTGATGTAAGGAATCCATCTTTTGTTTTCATGATTCTTAGCCATTCCTCTTTGGCTGTGTTCCATGTCTGTCTCCTGTGTGTCATCATCTCTATCCTTCCATCGTTATAGATGTCTAAAGCCAGCTGCAAACTTGATTTTCTTGATTTTATTGCCATCATCTCTGTGCAGTGGTCTTATACCACTACACAGAGACGATGGCAATAAAATCAAGAACAAATTCCATGGCAAACTGTGCAGTATTATTTATGTTCATTCCAGATGAACATACCAGATTATACAATCAAGATTTTGTACACCTACAGTACAGAAAAATGATGACATTCTGTATTCTGCTTGTGGGCATCACCCCAAGTTCTCCAACTGGAGGTTTTTTAGATGTGCATGCATTGTAGCAGTGGTCGCATTCAGAGATTTTAGTCCATACTATCTGACACAAAGAACAATTTTTTATCATAAAGGCTCTAAACTGCCTGTAAGCATTAAGAGTTCTAGGACCACTCATGATCAAAGAGTTCTTTCACAATTTGCAATTTTTGTCTGTGGATGGTGGATCATAGAGGGTATGCCTGCGTTAAGCCATCAACAACTCACTGTGTCTTGGGTCAGGAGTTCTGGCTGGGCATACTGGGTTTCTTTTGAAGCTGGAACAGATTAGGCTACGAGTGGAGGAAGGTGAATCCAGCTGTAATTACTGCCTGAACCTTACTCCCCAAAATGCTTCCCGGGCTGGAGTACAAGTAGGACCAGGGGCCCTAATGAGAGGGGAGGCAGTGGAGGCAGGGTGCTGGAGTGGTTGTGCTAGGGGGTTGAGGGGGGATGGTTGCTTGACGGGGGCAGCAACAATAGGCTCTCTGAGGAGCAGCCCCAGAGTCTCGAGGGCAAGGGGAACTTGCGGCTAAGGAGATCACGATAGGCTCCCGGACACTGGGCCGTATTGTTTCCCTTACCCTCCTCTATGCTCCATCATTATCGTAGCAGTTCTCCAGCTGCATAGTCTACACAACCCCCCTACATACACACACACATACACAAATCCACACGCGCAGTTCTCGTCCTGATCGGGTGACATCATTAACAATCATTACTCGGACACCGGGAAGTGGAGAGATCTCCGGCTCTGGGCAGGCAGGATCAGGTTTGCTTGTCGCGGATGAAAGATCTGGAAACCGAAAGCGGGGCCATTGCTCGCATGGTGTTGCAGTGCAAATGCTAGCAGAACAAGGCTGAAAATAAACAAAATCAGTTTGTGCACTGACCATGTCGCAACAAGAGCTTCAATCCAGTGGTGGCACCATGAGGAGAAGAAGCACCAAACTTAAGAAGAACAAGTCCAATGGCAACCCAGATTTAGAAACTTAAGCTGTGCTTGAATTTGCACACTTACTGTAGTGTGCCTCAATAGCAATCCATAGAGATTATTGCTATCACAAACAAAGTATTCCTTTCATATACAACAACTACCCAAAAGTAGCCTAACACTAGACACTATTCAGTCCAGTATTTCCATTGGCACAGACTGCTGTGACTTCTGAAGAGGTTGGCCAACTTTCAGAAGACTGTCAGTATTGTTAAGAAAACATTATATGTGATTATTCACTTTCCAGTCAAATAAAAAAAAAAACAACAGGTATTAGTTATTAGTTATTCACTTTTCTGCATTTGAAATATATATATATATATATATATATATATATATATATATATATATATATATATATATATATATATATTTTTTTTTTTTTTTAACAATTAATATTACAGATGCATTAACAACTAAATATAATTCAGTATGTAGTGTGTTCACTCTTCACAGGGCAGTGTTTTCTGTTTTTCCAGGAAATCAGCAGATATTCTGTATTTTTCCACAAGTTCAGTCTTAGAAGTTGGTTACATTTTCTGTTTCTCACAAACCAAGTAATCCCAAACACCTTCAGTGATGTTGAGGTCTGGGGTCTAGGGTGACCAGTCCATTGACTCATAGCAGTGAGTCTTCCCAGAGTGGAATGATAGACAGAAACACCTGTGGACTAAGATCTAAAGCAAAAGTGAAGCTTGTTTTGTTCCTATGTCCATATCAGATGGTAACAGTATTGGTGGTTTACCAGGTTTTACATTGTTGTTAGGAGTCACATTTTCTTTGTAATTTAATTTGGGAAAATGTTATTTTTTTTCAATTGTCTTTTTCCTTCTTCATGTAACCTCATCTCTTGGAAAAGGAATAACTTGCTTCTTATTGTTGTTCTGACTGGTAATGAAGTTACTGAAGGGTGGTCTTTGACTTTTTCACAGTAGTGTGTGTGACAAAATTCAAAATGTTCACAAGATGTTCGTCATCCAAAAATGGAAGTTTTGGAGTGTGTAAGGGCCAAAATCTGCAGCTGTTGGAAATGTTCCACACTGAATATCATCTACCAGGTGGGTGGTATGTGTTGTCTAATAGTAGAAAATTAAGGTGGTACCACAATACCTGTGGGATGACCTTGAACGTCACTCATTTAAGGAGGTTTATCAGATGAAAAAATTGTGATGAGAATGAGTGCCAAAAAAGCTTTATATATATATATATATATATATATATATATATATATATATATATATATATATATATACACCACTCGCCGAGTACTATTGGACAATTCAATGGCCTGGACGACTTTAGACCTTCACAGGCAGATTAAGTCAGTACCCCAGTTCGGATGCAAGTTCTGGCTTTTCCTTGTTTTTTTGTGATGCAGTGCTGTATGGATGATAACATAAGCGCTAATCAAATATTTAGGACCACCTCCTTATATTAAGACAGGGAGCTGATGGCATGAATATTTGATGAGTGGCGTTATTTACAGTTTTGCAGAGGGCGATCCTTGTTGTTCTGCTGTTCGACTTTGAACTGGATACATGGCCTGTGGCTTTTGCGGCCCAGCGCGCTAAAGCAAGGCCTTGGGGGGGTGAGTGCTGCTGCACTCAAGGTGAAAAGCTTTCACTTTCAGGCCCCAGTAAGCCGACACCATTGGGGCTCTATCGCCAGCTCTGCTCCGGGAGCTGTCACTCTACTGTGACATGAGCCACAGCCACCGTAAAAGCACGTTAGAGAGAGAGAGAGTGCTTTTGGTTCTTGCTTTACACCCGTACACTGAGATACCGGTAGTCGTAGTGCTTTTCAAACTCCCTCCTCAAAATGATGGATGTGATGTACTGAGCATTGTGTATGTTCCTTTACCGCAGCACTTGATAGGATGCTGATTGCACAGACAAACTCAGTTGGGAAGGATGCAGTATGTGCGGTGTTAAAGCGCTTCTGAAGCAGCTAGGGGGAAAAAAAAACAGAAGCCCAGCGATCTGGCTGACGATTAGAGTGTTCCTCTTGAGGGGAAGGAAGAGCGACACCTACTGCTGAAGCTGAGGCACTTCCAGCTCTCCACTTAAATACTTTTACATTGTGGTTCACATGCATCAGAGGTTTTGGTACACAGTTCCATGAGCTATGTTTCCAGCATCATTGTCAGTGATGGCAGAACAGCCTTGCAAGCACTTAGCAAATAAGTACTTACATTTTATGTGTATACAAATCCTGCCAGAGAATCTGGATTTGCAAACGCACTGTGAAAGGTACATACAATTAGAAAAAAGCTCTGTCTCTGAACTCATATGCAACCAATATTTTTTGGGCAAAGAAAGCAAATGTAATCTTCATGTTTAAAACTTCTTATCCTTTATGTGGTTACAATACTATTTATTTTCCCAGGGAAATGAAAAGTGTCCATGCTGTTTATTAGTGTCAAACATTGAAATGGGTTTTTATCTCACTTTAACACTTAATAACACTTCATTTCTTAATATTCTTGTTTATTCCAAGGCATATTACTATACGGGTACTGTAAAGGTACATTTTTATTCAGTACCAACAAAGGACATGTCCAACTATGTACCTTTCAAATGTTTCTTTTTTCCCAGAGAGGAACATAGGTACATATTTATACCCTTTCTTAACCTAAAACGCGGAGTCCACTACCAAGTCAGTGCAAAAAATTTAATTACAATGGACAAGAGTGCAGTTATGTTCTTGCGGGTACCACCCCTGTGACAGTTTAGTACCTTTTGTTCTGAGCGATATTCTTTCTAAATGAGCAAAAGTACATACTTTCCTACACTGTCAGAAAAGACAGTGTAGGTCCATTTTTGTCTCCCAAGGTACAAACAATGTAAATTAATCCTAAAAGGTGCAACACATTTAAGGTTTGTGTACCTTAATCTTTGGGGAAAGAAGCATATGTACCTTTTTAGAATTTTATGTTTCATGGAGAAAAAATAAAATAGAAACCCTGGAATCAAGACATGGTTACAGTGCGACTTAAAACCTAAAATTACACTGGAACCTGGACCTGTTATTTTCTCTATCTAACAATAGTGAACATACAACAATCTGCAAAAGTCATAGGCTATCCTCAGAACAAATGAAACATATGTGTGTATATATAAAGTAATTGATATATTTCATAGTGTGTATGTCCCATAATAGCATAATCCACTCCACATAGCACACAGGACTAGTAAAATTCCAAAATGGCCGGTTAATGATAGAAGAACCTACCAACTTGCTGCAAGGCTCTCAGGAGACTAGTCTGGCCAGAATCCGGAATAAGCACAGGCTCAAATTAGCAGTACTTTTACTCACCTTATTTAGCATCAGTCGTGAAAGCAGTGTCGAGCCACACTCAGGTGTTGGCTGAACTACTGCTCTGCTAGCAAGAATAACATGATTAGCTCACATTTCCTCTTCCTAGTTACTCTGTGCAAGCATGCTTTGTTTTGCCAGCTCGGGCTGACGTTTCTCTGGCGTCCGCCCTAATTGAGAGAGTGCCTTTGGACGGCGTTCAGCGGTAGTTTCTATTGCTGGATTTCGGTGTGTCGTGGCTTGCCTTTGAATGGAGGGAGTCGGCCTGTGATGCTTTACCCCCCCCCCCTCCAGGTATTAAACTGGGTGGGATCGTGCTCTTTCCACACAGACTCTGCCACGTTTGTGTTTGCCTGGATGGTGTCTCAGAGAGCAGCTGAGTGTGTGGAAGGTGTTGAGTGACATGGCTCAGCTAGCAAACCTGTATTTAAATTCAGTGACTTACTGAAATAAATTGATAACAAGAATAAAATGAAACAGCCATATCTGATTTATACAGTGCTGTGCAAATGTTTTGGCACCCCTGGTTAAATGTTTTGTTAACATATTGAAAAAACTGCTCTCTCTCTCTCTCTCTCTATATATATATATATATATATATATATATATATATGTGTGTGTGTGTACATTTTCAGACTTTGCAAATGGCTGTATGCTACAAAGTACATTTTCGAGGCATCAGAATTCTTTTTGACACTGTAAAGTGATGAAATCCGGTATCATCCACATATTGAAAGCTGCTCTAATCATTTTGCTCACTCAATAGATAATGGATGCAGACCTTACCTTCTTAATGCTACAAACTGGCAATCCTCCAGGGGTAAACATTCATTCTTTGAATGACAATAAGTACCTTGCGTTTTTGTATTCTTACCACCCTTACTAATCCGCCAAGACAAGACTTGTAATCTGCTGCATCAAAATCACAAAATCCCCATTTTTAATATCAGATCTCTTAACACAGGATAAATGCAATTTACTGTCATTATCCAGGTCGCTCTGCAGCTGTATCTGAGATTTAAGGCAGTGGAGAAAATCTGTCATACATTTTATGCGAATAGTGTGTTACTAGGCTCTTTCCATTGCCTAGATTTGACCAGACAAGCATATTTTGTTATATTAATGTATTTCTTATTTATTTCCAGGGGAAAGGTGCTCACCTGTTCCTTGTCATAACCTAATGTTTTAAAATAAAATAATAAAATAAAATAAAAAAAATAGAGGCAGGACAGGATGTGTGCAGTCAATACAACTTAAAAATACATTTGCAAAGAAATGTGACACACATTCCATTACTAAAGGTATTAAGGGGACCACCCTAGTGAAAGTTTAGTACCTTTTTTCTGAGAGTGTGTTACTGCCACTGTAAAAAAACATATATATATATATATATATATATATATATATATATATATATATGTTCCCTGTATAAGATGCGTTAACTTATTTTCACTCAAATCAATAAAACATGTAATCTGGGAGTATTCAAACTTTTGCATCCATCGCTGTATGCAGTAATTTGACATACTTTTCAAAGCACTGATAAGCCATCAGCATCATCACATGGCCTCCACTGTCTTTAGCAAGAACAGGTGTTTGATGCCATACAGATCAGTGTCAGCTCCGGATTATACATGTGTTCTGAAGGATTGTGAATGGGCCCAAGAATCAGCGTGATGCCACCCAGATTATGTTTATGGATTAAGATGCAAACAGACCATGCTAAATTTGTGAGATAATCCCTCCTCTTATTTGGTGCCGTGACTCTTCACGCTGTAATCATCGTACGAGAAAGAAAGAAAGAAAGAAAGACAGATAGAAGCAAATCCCATGTATAAGTGTCTAAAACAAAAAGAAAATGTGATTTCTCTGACAGGGAGTTAGAAGAGCTCATTCCGTTGAGCATTAAAGAAGTCTGATTAAAGTCTGATTATTCAAAAGTTTGCATGCCCCTGATCAAATGATGATTTATTGATTTTCTAAGTGAAATTTGGTTAACATGTCCTCTACAGAATACACTACTGCACATTTTAATACACAACTACTGTTTATTGCTGAATATAACATAATGGATAAAACACAACATTAAATGTAGCCTGGGCAAAAGTTATGGCACATGTGGTGTTTTATGTTTTTCTTTTTTCCAATATGTTACACTGAGCAAGTAAAGAGACACAGTAGATGCAGCTTCTGAAACCACATAAGCAAGACTATTTAGATACTAGATGTGACTTTAGGCAAACTTGAAATGATAAGACAGTTTGAGTAATGCTAACTGATGAATTTTCGGCGTTCGTCCCATATGGAAAAGAAATATATATAAAATGTATTTATCAAGTAGAATTGAAAATATATAAAGATATATATATATATATATATATATATATATATAGTTTATATACTTTATATACTTTGTTTAGAATACATTTTGGAATGGAATAATGTATTTGAAATATATTTTAAAAGTAAAACAATATGTGCCCATGTATTTCTTCTCTTTATGAGTTGTCAGTCTTTGGGCAACAAACATTTCTTGGCTGAAAATTGGAAAACATTAAAAATTGGGCTTGCTTATACCAAACTATTGCTTTAACAAAATCTAAATAAATTAACAAATAAAGAAAGAAAGAAAAACTGCAAGCCTATTTAATACCTTTGGGGCTTAAATGTACACTTCATCAAATAGTCATGGACTTGTCAGTCTCGGATAGCGAGCTGCCAGCCCCATTTCCAGTGTCCGGAAGCGGCAGGCAGCCAGAGTGGCGGGCGCGCAGACATGCTGCAGTGATTGGAGCCCTAATGAACTTGGACGTTCGCTCGGTGTACAGCTGCTGTCCCTGCATGTCTCTGTGTGTCTGTGAGTCGATGCGAAACCTTCTCCAGCTAATGAGATCAATCCAGGCTGCTGCTGTAGCAGCAGATGCAGCAGCAGCAGCAGAGGCGGTTCACCCCAGCCACAGAGGTGAACGGTTGGGAGAGAATTCATTAGTGCTGTAGACCGGTGGCTAGTGTTACAGCTTTCGATGTGAAAAGTCTGCAGCCTTCGGCCATGTTTGGGACCGTGGCCTGTAAGCAATACCGCAGTATGACATTTCTTCCGAGCCAAGAGGGAGCTGATTAGAAAATGGGCTGTGATTAAACAACAGGGCCAAGATCCTTATCGAAGTTTAACATCCTCCTTTCTCTCTCACTCTTTCTCTCTCATTCTATCTCTCCCTCTTTCTCATTTCTCGCCCCTCCTCATCTAGCTGCCTCTCCTGGGAGCTGCCTATAAGTACTCCATCAAGCCAACTGCATTATTGTAATTTCGTCCCAGGAAATTAGCAGAGCCGAGCGGCGCCAATTAGAAGTCAATAGCTGGCTTTATTAATCGAGCTAGCCATCGCACTTGATTAGATTATGCAAGGGGCCTGTTTGTGTGTGTGTGTATGTGTGTGTGTGTGTGTGTGTGTGGGGGGTGCTGCTGACTTGCTGATCCTGTCTCATTGCTACTGTCTGCAGGTCACTCAAAGCTCAGTAATATGTTGATATCGACCCCTTTGATTACAGCAGCACATCGAGATGGCAGATGATGGCGAGAAGGCTCTTGTCTCAGCTGGCAGATTTATTTCAGATACATTTTGTTACTGTCATATCATAAACTTGGCTTTATGCGAGTTGCCCTTTACATTATGTAGACATTTCACAATGACCTTCGTTCATTTTATTTCCAGTAAAAAGGTGATTAGATTATTGATTTTTAGTGTCAGAAAGCTGTATATTTAACAGGAAATTATACACAACATTCAACAGCTAAATTTATATTGTTCAGTATTTAGTGTGTCCACACTTTGCCATTATCACAGCTTCGATTTTTTTCTCGCTTTCAAGGAATCTGCAGGAATATTTTTCCACATCCTAAAGTTCAGTCTTATTTGTTGGTTGTATTTTCTATATTTTTTATAGTTGGTTGTATTTTCTGCTTCTCACAAGCCACATAATCCCAAATGAGAACACCAGAAGCTTCTGTGTCTATTTGTAAATGTTCTTCTTGCTTCTTCTCTACTTCCTTTTCTCAGCAGGACTTCTTGACAGCTACACATCCTTTCAGACTCGTAGTGAAAGGATGGACAGAAATATGTGAGGATTTCTTGATATCTATAGCAAAAGTAGGCTTTGATTTTCGTCTTTCTCTTGAAGATGAAAACTTTAGGCACCATTTATGAGGACAATTTTGGTGGTCTACCAAGTCTTGTATGATTGTTATGTGATATAAATAATAAACTGTAACTTCATTTCTGTCAGTATGTTAGCATAACCATTTCTGTTCTTGAGGACATCCAGTATTTACAGTTACTATCCAATACCAACTTCGGCTAATCAGTACTTTAAATGCTACTGATGGAATTGAAGAAAAATCTGGCCGTTACATTCTTGTTATGCTTTACTGTATGTGTTTATTTGTATCTATTCTAGTGTTTTAATGTGCTTTTGCACAATTGCCGCTGACATAAATAGTTTCTTTGCTACCCAGAGGTTTTGCATAATATACAATACACAAAGAGACTTTTTATGTACTTAAACAGAATCAAGTAAAATTAGCTTTTGGCCACACTGATATTATCATAGCAATGTTATTCATGAACTCTGACAGCAACACTTCACATCTGAAAGTAAATGGACATCCCTTCTAATTAGTGAATTCAGCTACACTAGAAGGCCAAAAGTATGTGGACTCCTGATGATCACACTTATATGAGCTTACTCTTACATGGTTAAAAGCATGGTTAAAGTACAGCCTCCACATGATTAGTTTTAACTTTGTTAAATGCCTTTTGATTTTCTTGCAAACTCAAAGTCAACAATGAAAAAACAGCTCAGAAATCTATTATTTTTAATAGTTTTATGGAACCTACAAGGAAAATATTGCTTTACTGCCTAACTAAGCCTAGTCTGGGAGCAGCATGGCATCGCTAGCAGAGCAGTGCCACCTGGGGCAGTGGGGGGTTTAAGTGTGTTGCCCTAAGCGCACAACACTCCTGGGATTTGAACCCAGAACCTTAGGGTTGCTACTGGTCACACTGTTTTATATTCATCTATTTAAAATTGAAACTTTTTTTTTTCTGGAACTTTTTAGATTCATCAAAAACATATTATAGAGGGGTAAAACATCCCTAGCATTGGGCTATTGAGCAGTGGAAAAGCAAACTCTGGAGTGATGGAGAACCACGTTTCAATTTCTTTATTTGCTGTGGTCAAAAACAAAACTACAATCTCATTTCATTTAAAATGTACTGGCTGGCATTGAATTAACTGTGTTTACATTATTGTGTCATTATTGGTTTTGTGACTCCGCCCCTGATTGTTCCCACCTATTTTCCACCTGCATCCGGTTATCCCTCGTTATCCCTGTTTGTATTTAAGCCCTGTGTTTTGAGTTTCTCATTGGTCTTTGTTTGATGTTTGATGTTTGTTAGATGTTTGTTTGATGTTTGTTGCTTGTATGTATTCTTGGGTTGTTTGATTCTTGTTTGTTTATCATGTCTGCCCCCCGATCAATCCGTGTTAACTCAGTGACCATGGACTGTTTGTCTGGATTTGCCCTCAATAAAAGTTGCTTATCTCAGCATATGCATCCACCTCCTCGCTCCGCGTTACATATTGTGTTACCAGACTTCTCTAGCCAATGTTACAACTGTCCCCTCAGTCTTACCTGTGTAACATTTACACTCTCAGTGCTTTCAGCTGAATTCTTCACAAACAGCAGGTGTTTGACATAAAGTTTATGTTGTCATTTGTAGTATGCTGTAGAGATGAGTAGATTGCTTGTAGTAAAAAATATTTATATTGCTTGAAATGTTTAAAGACTTTTTGCAAAAACAAAATGTCTTTGATTGTTTACTGCTCTTCCCTACAAATATTTGAATGACGTGCATGGTTTAATTGCATGAGTGCAGGTTCTTTACCCCCTACACTTGATGCTGAGTTTAATCCTGAAGATACTGTATGATTTCTCTGACCTGTTTATGAGCCTCTCCAACACATTTCTAATCCCTACTTGACACTGATCTTCCTTTCACAGCACCTGTTCTTGTTGTACTGTGGCTGTGACAAACCAGACGCTTGTGAATGTAAAAAAATAGAAAGGGCTTTAATACTTGAAGGACAGTTCCGAATCAAACAACCAAAGTCAAGCCAAGTCAAAACCATGAGATGAATAAGCCAATACATGGAGATGGCAAAAATCAAAGTCAAAATCCTAGCTAAGGTCAAAAAAACAGAAAACAGAAAAACAGTGATAAATCACAAAAATAGATCAAAGCACAAAAAAGACGGAACAGGAAAATACTGGAAAAATGGACACTGAAAAAATGGTATTACTTAGCAAAAAGGTAATACAGACAAGCACAGGTTAATCAAATTAGAACTTGAGTGAGGTACTTCTTGGAAACTGTAAGTGATGTGGGATGCAGGTCTGTGGGATTATGGGAAATGGAGTTCCGAGGGTCATTGGGAATGGAGGACGAATCTGGAAGCGTGACACTTACCAGGCACAGGGACACTAGAGAACAGTAAAATGGCAGAAGCAAAGAAGCAGCCTTTTGTTTAATTTCTCCACTGTGTCTGTCTCTCAGCTTATTCACTACCAATTAGCATCATGCCAAATGCATGCTTAAATTTTTACATGCTTTAGTTCTTAAGCAATGAAAAGGAGGAAAAATCTGACTGGAGTCGTTTTTGTGAGTCGAGGCAACTTTCTTCTGTTGTTCTCAATGAGAGAGTTGTGTTTTGTGCACTGTTTCTGAGAGTCTTCCTGCAGAGTCCTCCGGGTGCCCTGAACTGAAATAAAATCTTACTTGAAGTGGTCAAGCATTGCTTTTTTCTGAGCTGATCAATCAGATAAAAAGGCAGGTGGGCCCTGAACTGTAGTAGGATGAACTTATGGATCAAAATTAACATAGCATGAATAAAAGCTTGTAGTTAAGTTTGTTTTTACTAGCAGCATTGCACTTGCTATTTGACAAAAGCTCACTTTGTAATAGCATAACTAAGCTTT
Source organism: Pygocentrus nattereri (assembly GCF_015220715.1). Classification (NCBI taxonomy): domain Eukaryota; kingdom Metazoa; phylum Chordata; class Actinopteri; order Characiformes; family Serrasalmidae; genus Pygocentrus; species Pygocentrus nattereri. The sequence continues at coordinate 14,660,663 of NC_051233.1, forward strand.
CTGCCTCTACATATGAAAGTGATAACAAGCTAGCACAGCTCACTGAGAATCAAAATGCTATTGTTGCTTAGCTCCTGGCACACAGGTGTTGTTGCTTGGGGTGGCTGGTAGCCTAGTGGTAGAAGTAGTGAGTCAACAACTGGAACATTGCAAGTTCCAGTTCCAGAACTGATTAAGTATATTGGCTTATGCCGCTGGGCAAGCCACCTAATCCACACTGCCACAGGTGCTGCTCTGCGACACTCTGCTGCTTTCATACTGGCAGCAAAATGACAAAATTCTCTTGGAGGTTAACAAAGTACATAATATAAAAGGAAGACATGGAGCCAGCAGCAACTTAAAAAAATGCAGTGTGAGACTATCAATGAAAAAATGACAATGGAGTGCTAAAAAGAACTTGTGTAAAAGATGAGTATCAGCATCTAATACTGCTTTGACTAGCTTCAGCATTAGCACTATGTTGCCACAGCTGAAGAATTAGCTTAATTTTCTTCCTCATTAGACATAACAACCTGCTGCTTTAACATCGCTGAACAATTTCCTTGGTTCAATTAATGTAAACATAGTTTCCAGAATCCATTTTTACTTGCATTACATTGGCCTGTTACTCTGGTAGAACAAATGTTAAAGATGTTACCTGGTACTCTGAACTGAAAGGTTAACAGATGTGACAACAATAACTGAAAGATGCAGGGATTTCTCCACTTTTTGCAAACGGCCAGTTGGTGTGGTGCAAGCTTCCATTGTTTGTTAGCTATGTTAGCCTCATAGCTAAAGAAGCAAATTTTGTACACAAAGCTACAATTAAAATTGTATAAATTGCATATATTTTCACCAAATCAACACCTTAAAACTTTACAACCTGATTTACCACATAAAACCAAACATAAATGAGATGTTTTGAGTTTTTGGAAAACTTGGCTGCTTCCACTATCAAGACGTACATTTTCATTTGAGCAGCACCACATAGTGGTTTTCAATACCCAAATGGACAAAACCCAAGATACACCATGTCCCTTATAGCCTTCTACAGCTAAAGCAAGGTTACAGGTGGGCAATGTCAGCAAGCCGCAGAAAACTCAAAACAATCTCAGAGGGCAAAGTTTTTTCATCCCATTCACCTCCATTCCTTCAGCCATGAGGATCAAAACAGTGGGATTTCACAACTCTTCCGAAAGCAAATTGTTTAAGGACATGCCACTGCAGCTCTTTTAACACCAAGCCGTGTGACAGGGAGCTTGGAGCGAAGGCCCCAGACGGCACCAGCAGCTTTTATTTGGATCCACTGGCCCAGAAAGGACAGCTCCCTGCAGGCCTCGTCTTTGGTCTGCTAGCTAAGTTGCTGTGACAGCTACACAGTTTAACAGTTGCATAGTTCATCTCTGCTGCCCGTTCAATGAGAATGACTTGAGAGGGACAAGGGTCTGGATCTGCCGCCGAGACTGAGCGCAACACACTGGCTGATGGGCAAACATTGTCATCTGTGATGGCACTCAAACTAGGCTTTATGGCATGTTAATGACGAGGGGCTATGGAAAGGATAACATTTAGGGGGGTGGGATGAATTTCAAAAACAGTTTGAGATTCTGACGAGCATCAAATATACAAATGCAGCAAGGCTTAAGCAATCCACAGCATTCTGTGCCAAGAATGAAATTTCCTTAATAGTTTCCAATGTGGTATTACGGGTACATGCTACTGTAAATTCTTTAATTGATTTTCTACCACTCAGTTGTATGAGATGAAATGGAATGGCTAACCTTATGGCTTTCTATTTTCCCAATTTTAATATTGCAAACAAAGAAGCTAATGAAATAGAAAACTACTTTGCTCGCCTAAGTCACTATATTGTTTATCAATTATGTGCATTGTGTCCAAGTGTAATTTTGAGAAGTGAAGGCATACCAGCTCACTCTAATCAGAAGTTGAGTTCACATTGGCTTTCTTTTCCATCAACAGTGAGCAATTGACAAAACCATGTACTCGAAAGCACTAAAAAGTTGACCTGCGCTGTATTTACCTATGCCCTCACTTTTATCACTGTATTTGAGCCAACTGGCTTGAAACTGTAGATGTAGATGTGGAAATGTAGATGTAATTCACTATGCAACTTACTGTGTAATAACATAAGTAATTACATAATTACACTACATTCATATACAGTCTTGTTTTGAACAATATCTTTTACATTTTAGCTATAATTTTTTGAACATGTAAATGTAAATGTAACTCACAACACATTACTTCCTATGTAATTGAATACGCCTCTACATAATGACATTTGAATATAATAGTAAATGTTAAGCAGTAACTATTGACGTAGATCACACTGACTTACTTTATTTTCCATCAGCAGTGAGGTTTTGACAAAGTCATGGACTCAAATGCACTAAAAAGTTGACCTGCACTTTATTCCCCTATGTTTTCACTTTCATTGCAGTATTTCAGCCAACTGGTTTGAAACAGTAGTGGTTATTGGTTAGGAAGAAGGAACCATAAGCATTCTAGATTGCTGGACTTACACACCTAGATCACATGTTCACAGCATTGATGGATACTCCTCACATTTATGAGCTTTACTGCTGACAACAACCATAACAACATTCCATGTACTCTGTCACCTGAGTGCAAGCATGTGGTCTTTAGATGACCTTCCAACATATAATTCATCTCTTTGTGGCAGCTCTGGCTCAAACAGAGGTCTATATTTAGCACATTTAATGCTCATTACTCTTGTCACAGTATGTCATCACTACACCCTGCACCCATAATTAACTCTTAGAAGCTCCAGTTACTGCTAGTGATTACAACAACAAGGTGTAATTCAATAATAAACTCACTGAAACAAGCAGAGAAATTTTGTCTGATTTTCAGTCAATACCACATTTATGTTCAAAAGTAGAAGATGAAATATTGTGATTTGAATTTGAGGAAAACTTATCTGGTCATCTTCTGCAGAAATAAGGAACAACCTTTACATTTCTGCCACATTTTTGTTATTTTGTGACACCAAACAAAAAAGGGGCATGCAGACTGAAGTAGACTGTAGATGTAATTTATTCTACAACTTGCTATGTAATCACATATGAAATTTTATAAACACATTACATCTACTTACAGTCTTGTGAGGGTGAAAAAACAACCTTCATGTTTTCGCCATATGCTTATCACTAAACAGAAGTCACAAGTACAAACTGAAAAAAGTAAACTGAATGAAGATGTAAATCATTATGTAATTTGTTATGTAGTAACATATGTAATTGCATAATTAGATTACACCTTCATTCACTTTTGACTTGTTCAAGGAAAAGCATGCTTTATATTTCTGCCACATTCTTAACACCAAGTCACTGGAAAAAGTCACAAATATGAACTCAAACAAAATGCAAATTGAATTATCATTTGATGTATTCAAGTCATTGTGTAACTCTGTAATAATACATTATTATGTAATTACATGAATGTATTACATCTACACACAGTCCTTTTTGTGGGGAAAAAAACTTTTATAGTTTCCCCACATTCAATTTACATTCTGAATCTATTTCCTATTCTTTTTTTCATTTTCCCACATTTTTTATGTCTTAACATTGAAAAAAATAGAAAAAGTCATAACTGCAGATCCAAATGTGATGTAAGCTGGATATAGATGCAACTCATTATGTAACTTTTACATAATAGGATAGGTAATTACAGAACTGTTACTGCTAACAGTCTTTTGTAGAAAGAAAAATATCCTTTATGTTTTCCCCACATTTTTGTCTTAACATTGAAACAAGAGAAAAAGTTAAATACATGAACTTAGAATGAAGTATATAGAAATAGAATGAAATTGACTTGAATTAAATACAGCAAGACAAACATATAAAGATACAAATCATTAGGTGACTACATAATAACATATGTAAGTACATAATTACATTGCATCTTCATTTAATCTTGCTTTGCTGAAAGACACAATTTAGTTGTTTCTTCAAATGGAAAACAGTCACAACTACAGACTCTTAGAAATGCAGGAAAACAACAGAAAAAGTTACAATTATAACCTAAATAGAATGTAAGATTAATGTTGATGTAATTCACTGTGCAAATTACCATGTAATAACATAAGTAACTACATAATTACATTACATCTATATACACTCCTGTTTTGTGGAAAGAAAGGATTTCTTTTATGTTTTAACCACAATTTTGTGAATACACAATATGAATGTAACTCATTGCATACATTACTACATAATTAAATACACCTCTACATATTGATATTTGAATACTACAATAAAACGTAAGCAGTAACTATTGACTTTTAAGAGGTAAAATAAAGAAACTTGTCTTTGCATCAGGTCTGTGATGATAGATTCATATCATCTGTTTGATCTGCACATTGTACAGATATGTTTTCAGTTGATGTTGTGTCCTTTTCATTCTGCGCAGAAATTTGAATTGTTGCCATAATAAATTCCGGAATACAAAATCTTTTCACATCTCTGACACACGTTTGGTTGCATTCCAGTAAGACTTTGGCACCTGGGTTATGAAAGAAAGTATGTTGCAGCTTGCCAAGACCCTTCCAGTGCCACAGCACTTAATCAGAGTATCCGCTTACTGATATGTCTATTCAAAATTCAATACATGCATTATTTAAGGATATGATTCAGCGAGAACCATGATTTGCCCGCTTTTGTTCGGTTTAATGGCAATTTGGAATGAAAGTAGAGCACAGTAATATAGATTGAATGTGTCTCATACATTAGCTCGATGAATACTCCCATACAGATTGAGCCAAGACTGAGTGAAACAGCAGCTCTGGAAGAAAAGGAGGCACATTACCCCTTGAACATGATAGCATTATAATGCATTCATTGCACAAGTTGACTTCCCTGTAACACCTTAAAATCGGAGCCTAAATCGAACCACATGTTGCGGTCCTTGAGTTCAAAATCTATTGTGCCAGTATGCAATCAGTCAGACAAATCCTGAACTCTTCATGAGCATGCTGGGTAATGAATAGAGATGTTAACACTCCAATATCATGTCCTCACTTCTCATGAAACTCATATGTGCTGGGAGCTCTTTCCCCTGCCTATCAGAACAATGACCGCCTTTCAGTCCATCCAGTCATGTGAGAACAACTTGTCCTGCAAGTGAAAACAAGGATGCAACCAGCTCCGAACTGCACTGCCCTCAAAAAGCTGCCCGAGGACACATGAAATGTGAATCGATGGGGTTCAGTGTAAACAAATAAATTCATAACCCTTGCACTTAAGAAAACACTGTGCTAGCTGGTGTTCATGCTGCTTGTGCTGTGTATATATCAGTCTTTTCACAAGCACAGCTAACTCAAACAAGCACACCACGCATGCAGTTCACTGGAGGGATTAAGTCAAAGGGGAACAGCCCTGTGGCTGGCTAAATGCTAAAACTTCAACAAACTTTTGGCTGAAATAAAACCCAGTGACCGCAACCACAGCAAAAGAAAATGCTAGAAAGCCACAGGAAAGTGACTGTTGAGGATCATTTTTCTTCTTGTTTAGCAGGGTCAATATTTGTTGCTGGCATTCTTCGGAACCCATAATGCATGTTTACCAAGCACATTGTGTGGGTGGTGCTCTGTCATGTGATCTTTCAGCTACTGGCCTGCTAATGCTAGGACATATTTACCTGTCACCAGGTGTCTGCGTGATGTCTGGAGGCTCTAAAGTCTGCTAAAGCTCAACACACGTCTTCGCTATTCAAGTACCTGAAAAATCTGAAGGATCACAGGTTAGAAGACCCCTGCCATTAAAGTCATAATACATGTGCAGATGAGAACTTCAGGAACACACTTATATTTAGTTGCTGACTAGATTATGGTTAATCAGACAACTTGTGTATTTTGTAAGAATTACAAGTGTTCCATATCTTACAGCTGGGGTATCATTGTCACTGCTTATCATTCATCTCACTGGGATTATGCAATAGTAGTTGCTCCTCTGGCATCAGGAATGTCAAAGTCACCTTTGTTAACCATAAATTTTAGTGCCAGGTTAGTATGTGGTTGAATGCAGCCCCTGACAGTGATGGAAATTAATTGTTGGACTGACAGCAGTTGCTCAAAAGGCAGTGCTATGCTTGCTAACATGAAAAGTAGAGAGTCAAACATGTCACAGCAGCGAACAAGACAGCACAAAGTTGACATGAACCAGGACCTGTCTTGAAATACGAAACTTTACAATGATATTTTCTTATTCAAGAGTGCATTCAAAGTAACCATGTCATGAAAAAACAAGTTTTTCTCCTTTTCTGAAATGTTTGTGATGCCAGTTTAGCTCCACCCATTCAAATTGAAGTTATAAGTCCATACTGCTTTTTGAATGAGGCAAAACACAGCATAAGTCACTTAATTATATTGATCTTAGACCTTCAGAAACAAACAAAAAAAAAGTTAATTCTAAGGGGTAGAGGTTGAATTATAACTAGTTTGGTACATGAACATGAAGGTAAATAATCAGGCATAAGTGGCCCACAGAGAAAAAAATAAAAATAAAAGACACCCATTCATGTTTTACATGAAAGAATGCCACCACTACTCAAAATGCCATTCTCAATAAAAAATATTTTAAGTAGCAATATATCAAAATAATTAATAACTGCTGCTTCATGTTAACAAAAAAACCTTTGCAGATATTTTTTTACTTAACTAAAAAACAACAGTTTTTTTTTTAAGGGCTCATGTCCTACATTTTTTATCTTCTATGGTCATCATAGAAAGTGTTTGTGTTTTTTTTTGTACCAAAAACAGTTGTGATTCATTTTGTATGACCATTTTTTTCCAACCTTTCTTAATCCATCAGAATAAAACAGTTAACAGGTTTATTTATATGTTGACTGATTAGGCAAATATATGTATAATGTATATGTACAATATATGGATTTTGTGACATGAATTTAAGTGACATACACTACTCAAAAAAATTAAGGGAACACTTAAACAGCACAATATAACTCCAACTAAATCAAACTTCTGTGAAATCAAACTGTCCACTTAGGAAGCAACACTGATTGACAATCAATTTCACAGCTGTTGTACAAATGGAATAGACAACAGGTGGAAATTATTAGCAATTAGCAAGACACACTCAATAAAGGAGTGGTTCTGCAGGTGGGGACCACAGACCACTTCTCAGTACCTTTCTGCTTTCTGGCTGATGTTTTGGTCACTTTTGAATGTTGGTGGTGCTTTCACACTCGTGGTAGCATGAGACGGACTCTACAACCCACACAAGTGGCTCAGGTAGTGCAGCTCATCCAGGACGGCACATCAATGCGAGCTGTGGCAAGAAGGTTTGCTGTGTCTGTCAGCGTAGTGTCCAGAGGCTGAAGGCACTACCAGGAGACAGGCCAGTACACCAGGAGACGTGGAGGAGGCCATAGGAGGGCAACAACCCAGCAGCAGGACGGCTACTTCCGCCTTTGTGCAAGGAGGAACAGGAGGAGCACTGCCAGAGCTCTGCAAAATGACCTCCAGCAGGCCACAAATGTGCATGTGTCTGCACAAACAGTTAGAAACCCACTCCATGAGGATGGTATGAGGGCCCGACGTCCACAGATGGGGGTTGTGCTCACAGCCCAACACCGTGCAGGATGCTTGGCATTTGCCAGAGAACACCAGGATTGGCAAATTCGCCACTGGTGCCCTGTGCTCTTCACAGGTGAAAGCAGGTTCACACTGAGCACATGTGACAGACGTGACAGAGTCTGGAGACGCCGTGGAGAGCGTTCTGCTGCCTGCAACACCCTTCAGCATGACCGGTTTGGCAGTGGGTCAGTAATGGCGTCGGGTGGCATTTCTTTGGAGGGCCGCACAGCCCTCCATGCGCTCACCAGCGGTAGCCTGACTGCCATTAGGTACTGAGATGAGATCCTTAGAGCCCTTGTGAGACCATATGCTGGTGTGGTTGGCCCTGGGTTCCTCCTAATGCAGGACAATGCTAGACCTCATGTGGCTGGAGTGTGTCAGCAGTTCCTGCAAGATGAAGGTATTGAAACTATGGACTGGCCCGCCTGTTCCCCAGACCTGAATCCGACTGAACACATCTGGGACATCATGTCTCGCCCCATCCACCAACACCACGTTGCCCCACAAGACTGTCCAGGAGTTGGCGGATGCTTTAGTCCAGGTCTGGGAGGAGATCCCTCAGGAGACCATCCACCACCTCATCAGGAGCATGCCCAGGCATTGTAGGGAGGTTATACAGGCACATGGAGGCCACACACAATACTGAGCCTCATTTTGACTTGTTTTAAGGACATTACAACATTTTCCACTTTAATTTTGTGTGTGACTCCAAATCCAGGCCTCCATTGGTTAATAAATTTGATTTCCATTGATGATTTTTCTGTGATTTTGTTGTCAGCACATTCAACTTTGTACAAAACAAAGTATTCAATGAGAATATTTCATTCATTCCGATCTAGGATGTGTTATTTGAGTGTTCCCTTTATTTTTTTGAGCAGTGTATATTAGTGTTTAATTTAAGTCTTTGTCTTTGTTCAGCTAAAATCAAACAGTTTTCAATAGTTTATTAATGTATGATCAGTATGACCTGTATTAGTATGTAACTGGAGGTGTATTGTGTGAAAATAACTAATAATTGTATGATTAGTTGTACTTATGACAAACTATTAGGATTTTGCAAATTATTGAGCATAAATTGTAATCTTACTTGAAGGTCTTAGTGTATAATTGACAGCATTACAGTCCTATAAGTATCAAGATATAGGTATCAAGTAACTTCTGGAGTTTATTTGATTTGAAATCACTAATCCAAGATTTATTTGATATTCTAAAGTGAAGTTTCAGTCATGGGTTATTAGAGGCTAAAAAGGGGTAAACAAGGTTCAAAACCTATTCAAGGTATTTTGGTTGCTGCAAAGATTTCCTTATATATTGGCATGTGTCCCATACAACAGTTCAGTGGTTAAACTGCACATTGGAATGAGAAACACATCTTAAGTATTAGTGACATTTCATTTCTTAACCCTTTAACAGGCCATGACCTAAAAATAACTGAACCAGATTGCACTAAATTTCTTGTAGCTTCTGATTAATAAGCCTTAGTATGTAAAAGGCCTCTATTATTAGTAGCCTTAGTATGTAATAACCTCTATTAAGTAGTAAAGCAATTAAAGTAATATTTGCTGTTGCTTTTTTTCACAAGATTAGTATTTTTACATAAAATACTATTTGTAACTCCATGTTAAATCTAACCCCACTATGTGGAGGCCACACTTTTGCCTGGTTAGCTTTCTCTGTGAGTCACTTATAAGCATCAGAATATTGTCATATTGCACATTGTTGATTAAAACAAATTCACACACAAAAATGGTAACATCCCCTGCCAAATTACATTTTGTTGATTTTCTAAGTGAAAATATGTTAGTGTACCCTCTACAGGGAGCAAGCATGCCATTTTTCTGCAGATTGAAGAGCACTATTTTGGTTGTCTGGTATCAATATATGCTCAATACAGCAAAGAAACAGTAATCACACATTGACATGCAGAAGTGTGTTTTCTATAGAGGATGGTGTACTTATATTTAGTTAGGAAATCAACAAAACATGTCATTTGACCAGGAGTGCCAAACATTTGTATATCATTGTTCAATCATTGCTCTAAATCTTCATATTTTAGGTTAAGGATTCATTTGATAAAATAAAACAAATAGTTCTTTGATTCATCAGTTCTTTGATTCATCTTTTTAATCCAGTTGGTAAAAACTGATGATACTACATGTAAGATACTACTAAATAAAACCAACCTATTTATCTGAAGTACTTTAGCCTGAAATATTTGCTGTCTGTTTCCCTGACAGGCCTTGGCCATGCCTGGGGTACTGCAAGACCCTTGATAGATTGATCGGTGGTTCACCGTAAACTCGCATTAATTAAGAGATTGTTTCAGTGGCCCAAGAGAACAGGCGAGCAATTGTATGTGATGTGCTCATTTCGCCCTGCAAAAATGTGTTTCTTATAAGAGGTTCTCATGACAGTGGGCAATTGCACAAGATGCCTTTGTTATGTGTCTTCTCATTTCAAAGAGAGCATTCAAATCCTTTTGTTTAGAAACTCAGAGGGAACTGGCTTACTGAAACTCTGTCATGGTTCAAATCACTTTTTGTCTTTCATTGGACATGGCGGGACAACAAATTGCTGTCTTTAACTCTTTTTCCCTGAGATAGGTTCATAGTTTCATAATGTATGGGACATCAGGACCCTTCAGTTTCTCTGCTGAGCCAAATGCCTGCAAGTGAGATGCATATATCACTTATCAGCCTGAAATTCATACCTTTCTTTTGACTAGCTAGTGTGCAAATTGTTGTGTCTTGTCTTGGAGAAGCTGATTTTTTGACTCTCTGGGGTCCACCAACTCACACAACTCATGCATTAAATTCATAGTTTTTTTTTATGTTTCTCTGTCTGTGTGATAATATGGTTCAAGCATTTCTTGAATCTGTAGTTGTCCTTTCCATCTTATTGTGAGATTGAATGTGACTTTCATTCAGAGTTATGAGGCTATGAAGAGGAGTTGCGTCTGCATCTCACCGTGTGTAATTGATCAATTTGTGTGTGAAACTGACCAATAAACACTTCACTCTTCATTCAGTTGACATCCCATTTAGCATGCAAGTGCCCATACAGGTGAAATTAAGAAGATAAGCAAAAATCTTGAGACTCTCTAATCTGTCTCGAGACATTACAGAACCTACAAAGCTTTATTCCTAATATCTCCCAGGGGCCCCTTTGCTCTGTTTCGGTGTAGTGTGGGTGGGGAAATGTCTGCACGGCATTGCTCCTTCAGCAGGGAGGTAAATTAACAAATGACTTTACTTTACTCATCTGTATGCCAACTGTGCTGTTGAAGTTGTGCTGGAAGTAAGAGATGTAACAAAGGTTGTTGGCTGATATCAATACACTGAAATTCAAGGGCAATTACTTAGGCTGAAAAACATTCACATGTATTCAAAACACTTAAAACCTGAAGATTTAAAAAAAGGATTTTGGACTTCTTGAACCAGCATGACAGGAAATTGGAACTAAAATCTTGGAACATTCTCTCTTTGTGGTCAGCAACTGGATAGATGATGACATAGAGCCAGTTTTTTCTCTGAAATCCTCTGTGATTTCCAAGCATGACACAACATCTCAATATAATAAAAATGTCCAGACATGGAATTCCTCTTTATGCCATGAAAGTATTTGAATGATTGCTAGGAGTGAAAAAATGCATCAGAGCATTGTGATGTGTTGATCTGAAAGTGGTGATTCAACTGCATCAACGTAGAAAGTAGAATCAAATACAATCAATTATGATAATGTTCAGTAAAGTATGGGTTTTTTTGGCCAAAATAAAATTCTTTCAAATGTGAAAAATAATTGATGCAATGATTTCACTGCGGTGTTAATAGCTATGCTATATCATGTATTGTTATAGTGTTTCAGGAGACTGTTCTAAAATAAATAGCAAAAGAAAGAAGGATTTAGCTGAGAATGAAGGTGTGCTCAAAATGACTAATTATAATAACTAGGAACAACAGATCAGTCGTATATATATATATATATATATATATATATATAATGATTCCAAAATGGTTTATTTCACTTGAAAATAATTACATAACAGCAGAACAGTGCAGTAAATCAGTAAATTGTAAATGGGTTAAGTGAGCATAAAGTTTATTATGTACATTTAGAAGTGCTCAATATGACCTCCTCCAGCTGTACGGACATCAACACGATAGTCAAATTCATCCCATGTTAAAGTACTTGCATCCACCATTACAAAAATAAAACACAAATTTGACCTACATGGATGGTGCACTAGGCCTATGCTGTCTAAAAGGAATGCCAGTGCGAGACTTTTGTTTGAGAATGAATATCAAGGCAAGCACCAGGACTTCAAGAACAATCTGCTATGGACAGACTGGTTAAAGATAGAGATATGAAAACCAAAGACAGAGAAACCTCATATCAACTGTAAAGCATGATGGTGGAAATGTTATGATTTCAGCCTGCAGTTTGCATTGATGGTGCTAATGATTTTGAACTCAAGAGAGACAGATAGCATGTTGAAGAACATCTCCCCCAGCAGGCTCCTGGGCCAACAACAGTTCCCCAATTGATGAGCTCTTGTGCTGAGGCGATTTGAGGCTGAGCATGGTGAGTTCACAGAGGCACTGGGTTTCGCTAGCGCTGCCGGTCATGTCATCCTGCCGCCCTTGTGCTATTCTCACCACTTTCTCTGAGCAGCATTTATCTATGTCTCCGTCGTGGGATTTTAAGCACTGACTTTGTTGATGACCAAAAAGTTTAATGATAGCCGTGGGCTGGGAACATTCGTATCTGTCACTGGAAGACATTCTTCACACAGTGCAGAGGCTCAAATCACTGCTTGCAAGGAAGGGTTGAAGATGCGGTCGACTTGTGCTAAGCTGCCACTCAAAAAGACCTAGACCAATTAGGAATGAGCTCCTCCAATAAAGCCATTATTACATATAGTACATTATGAGTAGGAAAGGCATTATATCACTTTCACAAGGAATTGCGTACTATGATCAATGCCATCCCTGAGAGAAAGAAAATATTTGCTACATATGCATACATGCATAGAGACAGTAGGATAGCTGGGCTAATACTTGATAAAATCTGCAAATTTAATTTCTTTAGGATGCAATGGCCCTTGTTCATCAAAGTTATTCATCTTTGCAGTGTTTGTACAATTAAACTCATAGCTCAGCCTAGTTGGAGTGTAATTTTGTAAGCACCCAAAAAAACCTTGTCTTATTATCACTGACTTTTATAATAATAACAATACAAATAATACATTTCTATGATAAAAGTAATCACAATCACTATAATCCTCATATCAAGTTTTGTGAAAAGTTTGAATCATGGAAACGTGTAATTTGTAAATGTGAATTTGCTAAACCAGATCAAGAACACTTCGATACTACACTTGCATGGGAAAGAGTTTTCCGTGACCATGTTGATTTTTCTTGTTGAACAGTTTTTGGAATACAAGCCCCTAAAGGCACATGAAATAGGTCATATGTCATTCCAGGTATTTAAATCTGCACTCTTCATGCAACTTTGATGAATGAGGGTCAATGTCTCTAAAATATTTGCTCAAAGCACACATAAAAAGTAGGGTTGTCAATGTTAAAGACACTTTAATAAGCTACATTAACACCACAAAAGCATTTTCCTAGCTTAACCCCTCTAGCCATCTGTTGCTCCAGGCAGAAACCTAGCTGACTGCGTGCTGTTATGTTGTGATGACTGAATCCAGTCTTGTTCCAATACAGCTTTTTAATGGCTTCTAAAACAATAACTTTGGCAGACTACCCTTGACAGTGGTCATGGGAAACCTATGGGTAAATCAACAAGCAGCAAACTAACAAAAGTATCAGCAAGGTGGAAAGTTACAGTTCTCCCCAAGAGTCATTGTGACAAGAATTTGTGAGTTGTATGAATGAGAGTGAAAGCGAGAGGGCTTGTATTGCATGGGCTGTTGCTATCGCTGGACATTGCCAATGAAAACTGAAAACTGTGTTCACCCTTTAGCAATCACATGACTGCCATGTTCAGGTTTGTGTGAACCCTGCATACATATTAATTCATCTGGTTTAGATTTACAGGAGCAATGCACACTTTCATAATTTTCTGCAATTATAAATTTGAATAAGTTATCACAGGTTAATAAGTTGTCAATTTTCTATACAATAGCAATGATGATAAACTTACTGTATATATGTTGTGCTATTAGCTTTGAGCCTAGGTAATCAAACAGTAACTTAAATATGGAGTTGTCGTTACTGACACGACCTGTCCAGGGTGTATTCTGCCTTCCACCCGATGACAGCTGGGATAGTCTCCAGCACTAGCTGCAACCCAGAAGAAGTGGCTTAGAAGATATGTGTGTGTGTGTGTGTGTGTGTGTGTGTGTGTGTGTGTGTGTGTGTGTAAGTGTGTTACTGACACTTAAAATGACCAACAACAGATTGATCATTGTTTTTGTAAGAGTAGGGGATTGTCAAAACGGTGTTACAACAAAAACACACCAGCATAGAAGTAAAATAAACAGCTGATTTGATCTATTTGTGTGACAAACTGAATCAATGTTACACTATGACCTAACAGAAAATCTTGTAGCTATACACCAAAGACCTAAATATTAATTATGACCACTTGCTCAACATGCAAAAAAAAAAATAATTGGACTGATCTGATCAGGCAACCTCATTTCAGCACTCCGAGGTCCAGTTCTGAGGCTCACATGCACATTGAAGGAGTTTTTGACAGTGGACAGGAGTTATCATGGTCTGCAGCTTTGCAGCCTCATACATAGCAGGGTATGATGTGTTGTGTTGTGACACATTCCTCCTGTAGCCATCATTAAAAATTACTGAGCCACAGTAGACCTTCTGATTGTTCAAACCAGATAGGATAGTCTTTGTTGCCCTTGTGCATCCATGAGCCTTGAGTGCCCAACACCCTGTCACGAGGCTGTGGTTTGTCCCTCCTCTGTCCACCAATAGATACACACCACTGCTCACTGGGAGTGCCCATAAGCCTTGTGTTTATTTAGTTTATTTACTAAGTGTTTGGTTTTTCAGAAAACCTTAACATTAAAAGTAATACAAATAATAATCCATGTGATGGCTGGAGGCATTAAGGAGAAATTAAGAACCAAACTTTTTTTCAAGCATGATGTCAATTGTTTTTTTCAAGATGTGAATTTCTTGTTACTTTTTACTATATTTGCAGAAGCACAGTTATTGGAAAGATAAATGGCTTTAAACAATGCGCTTAGGTGCCTAAGTCTAAAATACCATGTACAACAATATGTTTTATAGTAACAGTGTCAGTATTTACACTATTTACCATCAATGGCTATGATGTTCTAGTGGGAATTGAAGCATTATGTAATAAGGTGTATTATTTATATGTACATCTTTTTAAAGGTATTTCTGGGAACAAATGAGACAAAATAAAAAATCATACATGCACTCTCAAACCTTCATAGAACATATGAGCACAGAGCACATGAGGTCACACTACAACAACCTTGAACAGTAAAGAATAAACACTGGTGCTCCACTGTGTCAGAGACAACTTTTCCATCAGGTAATGCATCTCACAAAGACACATTTTCAAAAGGCCTCGCACTCACTACCAATGTCAACACACACACACTTGCTCATTCGTGGGGGGAAAGACAAAAGGTAGAGCTTGACAAAGCCAGAAGCAGGAGCTATTGCCTTCACTCGTCCAGCAATTATCTCTTTATAGATCGGAACTCTAAAGTTAAGTGCCTTGCTGAAAGCTTGTGTACATAAACATCTCTGAGTGGGAGGGGGTGAGACGCTT
The DNA here is from genome assembly GCF_015220715.1 of Pygocentrus nattereri. NCBI lineage: Eukaryota > Metazoa > Chordata > Actinopteri > Characiformes > Serrasalmidae > Pygocentrus > Pygocentrus nattereri. Next base: position 14,676,072 of record NC_051233.1, read on the forward strand.
CTCGCCGATGCTTGAATCACTCGCTGAGATTTAAGACTTTGGCAAACTTTCGACAGGCGCCACAGATGCTCACAAACCTGACCTGTCGATGACAAAAGTCAACAGTTGTAAAATTCATAAGTGTGCTTTATGAATTACTTGCACGAAAGCACCTAAGCAAACCTTACATTTAGTCTAATGTAGAATGCTTGAAAGTGGAAACTTGCTTCTTAGCCGGACTACGACATTAGGGTCTCATTAGTTACATTTTTTTAAATCCTTTTTTGTTGTTGTTGTTACTCAGAAACTACATGTGGTGTGGTACAAGTGGGCCAGTCACAATCATGAAAGTTTATCTGACACTGAAATGTCACATAAATGAATATGATTACCAATTTGTCCTTTTTTGTTGGTCATTGTACAAATTGGCTGATTAGCTATCTTGTTTTACTTTGTAGCTCACAACTGACAACAGACCCTGCTCCAGATAAATATACAAAGCTCTAATAAACAAACATTACTCATCTAAACATGATATACCAGTTAAACCCTCTGTTGTTTTTATGAAACTCATGACGTTTCAATAAATGCTTTTCTGCTTTCAATTAATTATATTCATTTACTTTAACTCCACTGAGGAAAATGTATCACATTCTGTTTGTTTTGATACATTAAACATTAACATGCACTAAATGACCAAAAGTATGTGGACACCTGACTGTCACACCTGTATAAGCTCCTTGGACATCCTATCTCAAAATTATGGACATTAATATAGAGTTTGTCATCCCTTTGCAGTTACACTTTACACAAGATTTATGGAAAATTCCTGTTGGAATTTCTATACCCATTTAATCAAAAGACATTTGAGGTCAGGCACTGATGTTGGCCAAGTTCACAATCGACATTCCAGTTCATCCTGAGACATTAAGTATGGTTAAGGTCAAGGCTCTGTGCGAGCCACTGGAGTTCCTCCACACCAAACATGTCAAACCATGTCTTCATAGGCCTCATTTTGTGCACAGGGACTGGAAAAGGTAAGGACCTTTCCCAGACTGCTCCCTAAAGACAAGTTAGAGGCATATAATAAATATATAAATAATAATAAATAAATAAAATGCTTTTGTATAGTGTGGCTATAGAATTAACATTAACATTTACTGGAACTAACTAACCTTCTCCTGGCATACACCAAATCTAGATAGTGAAGCGTTATTCATCACTCCAGAGGACACATTTCCACTGCTCCAGAGTTGAGCAGCGGCATGCTTTACCCCACTCCGTCAGATGCATAGTGTGGCATTGAGCATAGTGATCTAAGGCTTGTGTGCAGCTGCATGGTGATTAAAACCCATTTCATGAAGCTCATAGTGCACAGTTCTTAAACTGATGTTGCTTCCAGAGGCAGTTTGAAATTCTGTAGTGAATGACGTGGCAGAGGATAGATGGCAGTGGCACTTTCAAAGTCACTAAGCTCTTCAGTATGATCCATTCTACTGACCATATTTGTTTATGGATATTGCATGGCTATGTGCTTGATTTTATACACTGATTAGCAGTGAGTATGACTGAAACACCTGAACTCAATAATTAGGAGGGGTGTCTATATACTTTTTGCCACACAGGGGATAATTGTGAAAGATAAAAAACAGAAAATAATTCTGTCATTAGCTGAACTAATTGCGATCAGGCAGTTATGCCATAATTATTACAGGACTAGGGTACCAGTAGGATCTTGTTAGCTTGTTTAAAAATCTAGCCAGTATTGTATGTCATTTAAAAGGTTAGAGAATCATACACTGCTGCAAACAGTTGATCTATAATACTTGAATACCAACACAAGATACATATTTCGCACAGCTGTATCAGACTCCAGAAGCAAACCTCTCTGTGTGGATCACTCAGTGTGTGAAAAGAATGGAAAAGGGTAACAGAGAAAGTGAGTGAAAGTAAGAGAGCAAGAGAAAGAGAGAATGGTAACCTGAGCCAGTGTGAATGGAGTCATTGTTTTGTTGGCCGTAATTAGGCATGACAGCTGAGGCGTGAACACATTCCCATCATTACAGGCCTAAAAAGCCCATTAGAATCGATGCCACGCTTCGGTCAGACTCCCTGTCTGCCCAAACCCAGGCCAGGCAGGCAGGCCCCTGGATAGCATTACATTAACGCCACTGCTAACGATAAGGCAACTCTATAGCCAGCAGCTAACACCCGGTGTAATGGACTTGACGCCACGTTCAGGAGCTGAGGGGTGAGGGTCGGACTGTGTCGGGGGAGCGCGCTTTGGTGTGTGAGAAGAGCGTTTGTTGAGATCGCTCAGATAAAGTGGCTGGAAATGCTAGGCACTCGAAGAGCCTGGAAGCTTGCATCATTGCAGGGCTGAGGCAGACTACCAAGGACCATTGATTTGCTGTTTATCCAAAAGGGTCTATGAGAACTGGTCCCTGTGAAGGAGTAGATTAAGAGAACTAGTTAATAAACTGGAGTTTGAAGTGTATGGCAGCAGTTTTACTAGAGTTTGAATGAATCTAGCGGCCATTCAGCCATTTGAATTAACATTCAGCCATTTGAATTAACATGATCAAATAAAATAATTTTCTGCCACAATAAAAAAAACATAAAAAACACTTCTACAAAAGTTGGCATGCTTGCTTACCTATGAAGATGAAAATCCAGTTTGCATTTGGTTTTATAAATCATACACATTTTTATAGAAATACAGTATATTCCATTAACCCCGCGACCCTGAGGGAGAAGCGGCTTGGAAAATGGATGGATGGATGGATGGATGGATGGATGGATGGATGGATGGATGGATGGCTATTCCATTAACATCTTTGAAGAAAAAATGCATAGCACAAAAACTGAGGAACCTATAAAACAGGCTGCAGTTGGGTTAAACAAAATTGCCCTTATCCCGAATGTAATTGAAAAACCATTTACAGCAATAAAATTTGATAAACTTTGACAAATTAAATAATCAAAATATTTGAAAACAGAAATGCAATTCAAATAACTATGCATATCTCAAGCTTTCCTGACAGCTATAGAGTATTCAAATATTCAGTTAAAAATTCTTGAAAGAAAATATTTTATGGTTGCAGACTTGGCAAGTGTGTGATACTTTGAGGGCAGGGATGGCGGGGGGGGGGGGGGGGGGGGGGGGGGGGTGGGATGGGGTACATTGTACATTGTACATTTTTTTTGAGGACTGAGAATTTTTAGGTACTGTTTTCTGTGGGAGGAGCATGTTTTGTGCACTGCTGTGGTTTATCTCCAGGCACCCCAAGATAAAAAAAAATTAAGTGGGTAAGTAGTTGATGTCATGAGTCTGTGCTGACCAATCAGATCAAAAGCAGGTCGCCCTACAAAAGCAGGTTGCCATCAAAACACGCAATGTAAACAAAAGACAGTGCATCATGTTCTGCATATTCCAGTTTTAAAAAATGCAATGTGAGCCCCCTTTAGGCATGCAGTTTGCACAAGGCATCCATTACTCGATAGCTACATTAGCCTTGTAGCTTCAAAACCAGTTAAAGACTTTTTTTGATCAGTTAAAAACTTTTGACACCAAATGTTTTGTTTGATCGATTACATTTGGGCAAGGTTGTGTACATTTGACTTTTTCTTCAAATATGTGCTGTGAACAGTGGCATTAGTGTACTATTTGGAGTTAGTCCTTCAATCTTTCAAGTCATTGCTAGGGTGAGCTGATCCTAGATCAGTGCACATTGATGACCTCTACCTGCAATTCCTTTTTGTGACACACCAAGTTACACAGTAGAAAATGTTAAGCACCAATTTGGTTTGACAACAGATAAGAGCCATTAAGACCAAACAATATGCCCAAAGAACTTACTGGACCATGAATTACAATATATCAGGCTGAAGTCTGTGCAGTCATATAGCACAGACTCCAGATTAACCTCAACAACCACCTAGAATCTTTGTCTCCACTCAGCAGCAGTAGCAGCTCTGCAGGCCAGGTAAAAGCTCTTTGTTGTCACAGCCATAAAGACTAGAAATCCTATTGTTTAAGGTCTGTGGTACATACCTCACTCAGGTCTGCCTCTCCTTTTAGTCCTTTCAAGGGGTTATGCTGGATGACTGTGGTGCAAAGATAGGCATCAGAACAGGGCAAGATAGGAGGGACTGCAGAGCACACATTAAAACACATAGTTGGTTTCAGGGCATATACATAACGCACAGCACATTCTCTTTAACTCTGAACCTCAGAGCTGTTGTTTGTATTCAGCAATGATGGTATGTGACATAACATGCACGTCACATAGACAAAAATAGTACTATCCTGAAGCCTGAAGTTTATCTATACATATGTCTATTACTATAGCTATTATCGCTATAGTATTATAGCTATAGTTAGCTGTGGGTTTTCCATTCAAACATTGCGCAATTTGTAAAGAAGTTTAGTGAGAAGTTGGTCAAAGAAAATGCAGTGTTTTCGTTAACTACTGTTAGGACACACATTTACGCTATACTGTGCAAGGCCAGACTTTCAAGCTCTCGATTAGTCATTCAAGGTGCCAGTATTCAAATACTGAAATCACTATTCGGGTACTTTTTATGTTGCACTGTGGGAAGCAAAGAAAACCGTGAAACTGTTTTTGAATAATAAAACATGGTCCTTTCTAACACTAGTGTTTGTCACCTATTTTCAGCCAGTCTTTTTTATTTTTTTTACAAAAACTAGACTAATACATTAGTCATTGATGGGATTGGAAACTTATTAACTCTCAGCACAGCAATTTTGAAAGTCCCCTGCAAGCACAGATAGAATTCAGGAGGCTGGGGTCTATTCCCTTTTGTCCACATACTGTACATGTGTCCTCTTGGTGTGTATCATAATTATATTTTACATAATGTTATTTTATCTTTTTCAGTTTGAGACTCAGCCCAGTCTTGACCCAAGAATACAGCTTGTGGGTCAGTTTGTGTTCTACAAGCTTCATCACTCTTGAGAGCCCCCTCTGGTGCAGTACAGATGCTGATTTCCCTGCTTGCATAACCACAGTGTTGGAAATCCCACCAATAAACAGTGAAAATCTCTTTATAAAAAATGATCACTTTTCTTGGTAATGGTTATTTCAGACAACTAAACATGATGTCAGAAGTAAGGAGTGTTCGTAACTTGACAGATTAATTTTTTCTCACTGTAAAGTCTGGAGAAATATATAAGACTGTGACACTATATGCTTATATGCTTGCAGTGCTAAACCATTCTCTAAGATTTGTTTCAGAGTGAGACTTAGCCTACTGCACCACATAAAATGGGGCAGTGATTAAATGCTACCTATTAGAGTTCAAATCCCTGCCTAAGAAGTAATGTTAATGTCTACTTCTAGAAGAATAGCAACCAAGGAAGCTGTCGTTTCCCAGAGATTGGAGGGCAATGCCAGAAATAATGAATAAATTTGAGATTTTGAGGGCACCTGAAGAGTGAAGGAAACCTGAAGGAAAGGCGAACCCCCATTATGTTTTAGGCTGGGTGCCTACAAGCCTTTTACAGTTCATCAAAAAATCCAGCTGGAGGAGATTCAGGGATCATTGAAAATAAAAATGAAATGCAGGGAAAGATCTTCTTTTCCCCTAAGAAATTCTACCATGAAGGCTGCAGTGTAGCCCTTTCCATCTTTAAAGGTGCTCATTGTTTGACCACCAATCACTTTTAAATGGAACTCATAGAAGGCCAAGCAGGTAAAATGATCAAAGGAGTTATGTACAAAAGAAAGAGGGAAGAGAGAAAGTGAGAAAATAGCTACAAGAATGGTAGAAAGACCTGTTCGGCGCCATCACTCTGGCTAGCGCCCCTGGTGAGGCAGATAAGGGCTTTCTGAATATTTCATGCCTTTGATTGACAGCTCCTTAGGGTCCAGAAAGAGCCATGGCGCCCACTTTACCGCCTGAAGGAAGCGCTGAGACAGCCTCTGCAACTCACATGACCACGCCTCCTCCAACACACACCCAAACAAAGCTATTACAAGACACTCACACACACACACACACAAGTGTAATTTAGAGGTAGTATGGCTCCTCCTTATACAGTACTTTCCTCATCTAGTGCTTTATGATATTGATCTCTAAAAGCCACCACAAGATATACATCTGATCCATAACATCTTTTCGGTGGCAGGCTCTCCCAATTTCCTCTTTGTACCAGACCCACCCGCAAGCCTCAAAACCATGCCAGCCACTAAACTGCCCAAGCCATGGGTTGGATGAAGTGCTCTGTATAATCTTCTACATTGTAATCAAGTGTAACATAAGCGGTAAAATAACTGAAGCTCCTGGTGCTCAAGGAGATTCAACTAAATCTGATTCCAAAGTAAAAAAAAATCCTTTTTCCTGTCAGAGTTAACGCCAAAAATAGTATGTTTCCCTAGTGCTGTAATGAGCAGACTTCCAATTGCACTTGGCAAGCGAGTTCCATTTTCCAAAAAACTCATTCTCCCAACGGTGCTTGTCAGGAGGAAGTGTGTCCTCCTGACATATCCGATCCTTTTCCTTGCCGATTTTAAAAAGCCGATGATTAGCATGCAGCAGCCGGTCAAGGATGTTCCTGACATGGTTGGCATAGCTTCACCTTTGAAGAATCTGCCATGAATCAGTGCAAAGGCTCTAGCGCCAGTTTGCCTTTTCCCTGTTTGGGGCCAGGGCCAGCAGCATTAAGACTCAGGAAGAACTTCCTTACTGCTGGAAGAAGAGGGGAAAAAAATCTGGCATATCATGTCACTGGTGAGTGAGTGGATTCCTTGATGAGCTCACGCTCCTCACAGATTGCTTCCCCATGATGCTCCCTGGCACACAAGCAGCACAGGGACAGGCGATAATGAAGGCTGACACGAGGTCCACGGCCCCCTTCAAGCCAAAAGGTCGGCTGCAACCGCTCCCACTTGTGGTGTCACATGTGCCAGAGTCCTCCCAATCATCAGGTATGAGGGAGAAAATGGCTTCCAGAGCACCGCAAGAACAAGAAGAATCCTCCACATCTTGAGCACATCCAAAGGGTCAGGAGCAATTGGAAGGATCGGAAAGGGCTTGAGTCAGTCACTCCTCCCCCAGCAGAAGCAGTGAAGGTGAGGGGAAGCTGAAGTTGGGCCTAAACAAACAGAGGCCCTCTGGGAGGGTGCTTTTTTTCAGACTTTGGACCCAGTGGCTTGCAACCAGGCCACAAGTGGGTTGATGGTGTTGGTTCAAAATGAATTTCACAAAATTAAAAACTATAAACTCATTTATCATCATCATTAAACAGGACCTGGCATATCAGCATGCTTTTGTTCTGAATTGCCCAAATCCTGACTGGGCATCAGAATTAAATTGTTTGTTTTCCTGCAAAGAATCTCTTAAATTCTTTTTACGCATAAGTTCTAATTATTATTTCTCATAACATTTACTAAATGTCATGCAGAAAGCTGTTTTAGCTAATGAAACCGACTTGCACCATGCCTTCTGCTCTGCGTTAGGAAGCTGTCATAATGCAAAGATTGATTGCTGCTGCTAAAAAGTCACTGAACTTGGTTTTTCAGGTGTAAATCAGCATCTAATTGAATGTCAAGAACCTGGAGGCGTCCAAGGCAGGGCAGCGGGAAGGGACCAATCATGAACCTCCTCAGCCTGGCCCCCCTGCCTTTTGGAAGTCATGTAGATGGAGACATATGTGTTGTTTGTTTTAGGTTGGGGCAAGAGCATATTTCACACTGAGGAGATGACAGGGCCATGTGAGTTATGCCTTGCAAGGGGAGGAAAACAAAACCTTCTGAAGTGATTCTCTCTCTGTCCTCCCTCTGAAGCAGGATCAGGCTTGCTCAAACAGACACGGTTCAGGCCAAAAGAGTCTAATGGGCAGGTTGCCGTTTGTTGGTTTGTACACTTTTTCTTTGTATGAGTTTTAACGCTTGTTAAGTTTGAGCTATTTTATTGCAACTGCATGATCATTTGTTAATTGAGACTTGAATCTAAGACAATCCATGATGCGATTTTGAGGACACAACCTCAATCATACATTACGTGAATACTTTTGCATTAAGGCATTGACCTCAATGAGGACAAGAGATCATATGTTCTTCCTCTTTAGGAAGCGGCTATGTCTGAAAGCGAAAGCTCACTGCTCTTACTGTAGTATGCATTATACATGTAGGACAAAAATAAAAGGGCATTTAATGGGGCAAGACTAAAAAGCTTATGTCATTGATGAGAACGGTCCAATTGTCCCTCCCCACCCACCTCCCCAATTCTCCATCATGGAACTGAGGGTTTTTTGTGTACTTGATTTCACAGTTTAACAGCTGGCCTTGTGTCTCGTGGGAGAGGCTTGTGAATCTTGTGCCGATTCTGGCTGGCGTCCATCAAGCTATCAGCTGAGCGAGGGGTGATAAGTGGCCCTGCAGAAAAGCCTGAGTTGTTCCAGCAAAGCCAGAGTGCTCCCTTTTTCCCTAAACCCCATGAACATGAACTGTACACCCATCCGCTCTCTCTCAATCACCCATTCTGTCGGCTGTGGTCAAGAAGCATAATTAAGAAGGATAGTTTGTCGAGTAGGTGCACGGGGGCCACTGAGCTGATTCGTCTTTTCTTCTGGTCTCTGTCTGGATCACCTCATCACCTTTTCCTGTGCAGTTCCTCCTGGAGAGAAGAGGGCTTGGATATTGAGCCCTGGTTTATTTAACAGCTCGCGTCCGGGAGTTGAAAGGAGAGCAGGGGTCCAGACTTGGGATATAATGGCGGGGGTGGGGGGGTAAAGCCACATATCTTTAATAGCACGTTGTGTCTGACATGGATGAGCAGGGGAGCCAGGGTGAGGATGAGATGGAGGAGGTAGTAGGGGCAGCATGCCAGGCCGCCCCTTACCCCACCCCCTTTGTTAAAGTGTGCACTCTCTCTTGTCAGTGGGTGAGTGTTGTTGTGCTTTGATCTCCCTGCTTGCAGAGCAGGCGTGGAACTAACGAAAAATGTAGTCCCCTTTCTCTCTTCTCTCTCTCTTTCTCTCTCGCTCTCTACCCCCACCACCCCCACCCAACGGCTGTGTGCCTGGCAGGGCTCAGCCATGGTGGCTTGCTTCAGGGTGTTTGGCTTTTGGAGGGATCCCAATTTCCTCCTCTAATCATGACATCATCCTGCCTGAATAGGTTAAAGATGTAGCCAGGATATTCCCCGTTTCCTCAGCCATCAAGGCCCTCCCAAATTAGACACAATACTCCCAAGCCCCTGCTTAGCTGCAGCCTGCCCCGATCGTCCATACTGCACATCCGCCCTGCTTTGCTGAGATTGCCTTTAACTTCTTCCTTGTTTGTGCTGTATGTGTGATTAAAATAATAATTATAAAATGAACATGAATTAATATATTCACATTAATCACAGAGCTGGCAGTTCAGGCATCCATTCCTCACTTATAGAACTTAGTAGCTCAGTCATTCATGTAAGTACTGAACCTTGTCTTATGGCAAGGGTAAGTAATTTGAGTCCTAGAGGACTGATTTCCCTGCTGAAACCTAACTGTTTCAACTTATCATTTCAGGTGAGTTGGATTGAGTACACTAACCAAGCTGTTTAATTCCAGCCATCTAAGACCCTCTATGACCATAAAATATTATTACATCAAAAGACAAAATATTTGTTTATATAGTACTTTGCAAAAGCCAGAGACTATCCATTTACCTAATTTCCATTCATTCATGTTATTTATTTTCTGGGATGTTTCTAGAAAAAAAATCCTAAAATTTCTTAAATGATGCAGAGAAAATGGGACTCGCAATACAAACAAGCAAGATCTGGTAGACCACAAAACCATCACCACCACATAAGCAGTGTAAGCTTTCATCTTTGAGAGATAGAAGAAAATGAAGCTCCATACTTGCTTACAAAATCCACAGGTGTTTCTGTCCATTGTAAGAAAACTCCTCAACACTATAGGTCTGAAAGGATGTATAGTTGTCAAAAAGCCCTTACTGAGAAAAGAAAATGACAAAAAAGAAAAAACTTGGCAAAGCAAACAAAGAAACTGAAACTCTTTGAAAACTAAAAATGAGTATCCTGAAAAGAACTGAAGCTGTAATAGCATTGGAGTGGAGAGGCTAAATGCTGAAAAAAGTGTGGTTTAATCCTCTAAATGTTTTAAATATGTGTTTTCTGTTTTTGCTTCCTGATGTTGAAAAATGAGTAACCGATGGCAGTTTTTTTTCTGGAAATTAGATCAATTAGGGGTGGTCTATGATTTTTGCGCCATACTAAATGTTACATGAACAAATATATTTTCCTTTTGTCTGGTACAAAATTGTTCAGCAATACTGAGTGTGGATTTTTTGAGCTGTTAAATTAGTCCTGTAGTCTCCAGAACTCAGTCATAATAACAAAATTAATAACAGTGGCAATAATAGTGCTTGTATTCAAACACCAGCCAGCATACCATACTGCACATTCATTTCTCAAACGTGCTCATAAGTCTCATATGTAGACACACATGTAGTTGCATGCAGGTAAGTGTCCACACATTTATTGCTGCTTGGCTCTTCCCCGGTGCCCATATGTTCCGGCTTGGACGTGGAGGTAATTCAATAGTGCAGGGACGAGTTGGCTGGAAAGCCTCTTTCCTTACTGACATGATTAAAGGCTTGTTCTGATTAGATCTGAAGTCTCAATGTGATCCCGGGCTCCTGTCAATAGCAGTTAGGTTCATGTACCTCAGGCCCTAACCCCTAATGCTTTACTAAAACCTCCATTGCAAGGCAAGGCAAGGCTCAGTGAAATTGTCCTCGTTCTGTAGTCGTTAAAACTCCAGCTTAATATTCTACACCATGCATGATGGCTTAGACTTTTGTTATAGGGCTTTACTGTTCATTTGAGTGGTGAAGAGAGAATTTAAGAGACAATTGTGGAGACAAACACAGCAGAGCCTTTAGATAGGGCCTACAGCTGATACTAGAAGTTTTTTAGAGGCAGAATAGTACTTTTTCACAGCTAAGTACCATTTAGTTAAGGAAATAATTATACATAGAACCATAACAACTCAAAGAACCTTTGCAATTATGCTAATGATATAACGGATACCTACAGAAGGTAATGAGGGTAAGGTATTATTTTGTCTATTGCATATTATAATTAGTATTATTACTACTATTCCACAAAAATTGAACACAATAATAATAATAATAATAATAATAACAATAATAATAATAACAACAACAATAATAATTATTGTTGTTGTTGTTGTTGTTGTTGTTGTTGTATTATGCTATTTTCAAGGATGGAAACAAAAATGATAAAAACATGTCATGATACTTATTAGATAAAGAATCTATCACAATTAATACAAAATGAAATGACATTGTTCAAGCACAGTGTTATAAATCATTGGACCATGGTGAACCTACAATGTCCACGATTAATAGAATCCTGAATAATCTATCTATCTATCTATCTATCTATCTATCTATCTATCTATCTATCTATCTATCTATCTATCTATCTATCTATCTATCTATCTATCCGTTTATTTATTCACCAATTTGTTTGTTTGTTTGTTTGTTTCTTGATGTTCTTATTTGGGGCAACCTCTACATGAATCTATATTTATTTTTATTTTTTCCACAAACAACATGATTTACAGCAATCTATTTTGGTGATGCATAATTTCTCTCTTTATTGTATTTTATTTTTTAATTTCTTCATTTATTTATGTACTGACAGACAGCATGACTTCAGCCAGTATCTAAGACATCTATATCTATGTATATCAACATTATTAGGTATAACTTGTTTATTTGTCTGTCTGTTTACTTCTTGTATGTTTCTACATGAATCTACATTATCTATGCAATATCTGTTTGTTTATTATTGTTAGACCATGAGATTTACTAACAATTATCTCTAGGTATTTATATTCCATATGCATAGTTCATTTACATATTTATTTATTTATTTATTTATTTAGGTACTGACAAACAGCGTGACTTAAGCCAGTATCCACTTGTATGTGTAATAATTGATATAGTCTATCTATTGATGTATTTTTTTTTCTGTGCGTGTTTGTTTGTTTACTTCATGACAGTGTGACTTGCACCAGCATCTACAGGACTCCACATTCAATAAGCCATTTATTTATTTGTTTGTTTGTTTGCTTTAATTATTTACTATAATGCATAATGCACCTTCTAATTAAGCAAAGACTTTGATAATCATTCTTTCATTGGCCTTCTTCTTGTATGTTTTTTCCAACTTGACTCTTGTAAAATCTCTTTCGGTCCTTTAATATTACATAACCACTGCATAAAGCAATACCTGAGGGAAAGCTTCAGGCTCAGAATGGCTTCCTTTGAACTGTCAAAGCCAGCAAATGAACATTTCATTCTTTTCAACAAGGACAGCAATAAAACATAAAGCAAAGCAATTATAAAGCAGCATGCTCTGCATGTATACATGTCTGTGTCATTTTATGCACATAAATGCATGTTCAAAATGTAAATGCAAAAATCATGTAAAATGTAAAGTGCACTGTAGTCCACAAACAACCCCTCCATCTGTTAGTGGGCTTGTGTGGCGGTGCAGTATCTGGTGCCTGGTTCTCGGTGGAGGGAAAGGTAAACTAGTCAGGCGGAATTTAATTCTTTACAGCCTGCTGTTCACAGTTTGTATGGCGTAGACAGCTGGGCGCCCCGGTACAGTTTAGATCAGAGGCCTTGATAACCTGGCCCTTGATTTATGGACACCGTGGCTCTCTGCAATCACCTAATGAGGTGAACTAGATTGTTTACATGTTTATTAAAAACCCAGAACCAGCTGCGACCGGCTCAGGCATTTGTCATCAGGCCTATCTGTCAAAGTTCACCTAGACCTCTGAAGAATTTCTTTGTGAGCTCCAATATCCGCTTTAATTTTTGGTTCGTTTCGTTTATGGCTGTGCAACTGGTGCTGACTCACTGCTTTTGGAGGTTTCTTTAAATAATTTGCAGACAAGAGGGAATGTATTTCCATGTGAGGGAAGGTTATACTACTATTTACTTTTAACTGATCCTCATGACATTGCCATGAGGTAGCCGTTGCTAATTACTGCATTACTATAGAATTTTCACTTCACGCAGCTATGTTAGCACGCTATGTTTGTATTTAAGTAATTTCTTTGCCATCATATAAAGTAGTTAAATGGTTTATAGACAAACTACTAGAAGATTTAATCAGTCTTATTTGTCTATTCTGCTTTTGATAATCCTGTCTATGGTATATAGGGGTGTCTAGACTGTGCCCTGCAAAATCTGATGGTTGAGATGTCAGCAAAGTCACTCAGAGTGGTTTGATGTGAAATTCTCTGTTCTAGAGAAACTTGCCAACTCAGATTTCTTTACTGTGGTGATGATAGGAAACAGGAGTCATGATATCTACAACAGAAATGCAATCAATTACACATACATTAAGGTATGAAGAACTTTTTGTTTTGGTTCAGATTGCTACATCTTAACAGGAGTTACACAGAATATTTGGGGGCTCCTTCACATGAATTTCCCTGTATATGTAAAATATAATGTTACATGTAAATTTTCAGACTTTCAGACACATGTGGCCACGAGGGACAGGGATGCAATCTCACTCCTGTTCTAAAATCCAGGGGTGTGGCTAAAATAGCGCTCCACCTATGGATTAAAATTGTTTCAGTAGTGACAAAAACATGGGACAGCATTTTTTTTTTTTTATTAAACTCATGATACATTTTTCACTTTCACTTTGAAAGAAATTAAAAAGATCTTTAATAAAACAACATTGAAAAAGTATAAAAACATTGTATCATTGACACAAGTTGAAGTAGAAAGTACCCTACACTTTTAAAAAGATGGTTCTTCAAGGGTTCAGAAAAAAGGGTTTTATGTAGCACCCAAATGGATTCTTCTGCTGTTACAATGTCAAGCTTGTAACAATAAAAGAACCCTTTTTGGTGCTAAATAGAACCCCTTTATAAAGGTTCTATATAGAACCATCTATCCATCCATCAATCTGAAAAACAATTTAATTGTACAAATAACCCTTTAATCATGCAAAGAGTTCTTTAAGTGTTCATAGTTCTTTGCAGAACTTCTATACAAAAGAACCCTTGAAGAACCATCTTTTGTAAGAGTGTATAAATGATGATTTTGCATACAGTTAGTTTATCACCATCTCAACTAGTGCTTCGGATTTAAAAGATCATAATATCATAATAGTCCCTATAAATATGTAAGGTCTGAATACTTATTTATTTATTTTATTTATTTTTGTCTTACTGCGGTGCTGCAGTTTGAACTAATTTACTAGAATGGTCCACATATCCTGCCGAACCCATTAGGCATAAGCACAAAGCCACCAGACTGTACTGATAATTGATTAGATGAAAAGAAATGCAGATTCCTCTTTTTTCAGCTTTAGCCTGTACGCTTTAAAATCTCCCGCTGCCTTGTTGTCTGTTTTTTCCCCGTTGAATGAAATCCTTTGCCTTACTCATTACACAAGGTCATGCAAAGTTTCCTCAGTAGGGGCTTGTCTGCCTGCAGGCTTTTTCTCAACCACAGCAGCCTGGATCTCACATGGTACTGTACTTACAGCCAGGCCCTTTGGCTTCAGTTACCGGGACTTAAACATTTAACAGCTCTCAGTCGACCAACATAAACAAGCTACTTGCAAGCTTCCCCCTCCCCACCCCAACCCTCCACTTTTTTTTTTTTTTTGTGCAAGTAAAGACACTTTCAGGAGGCAAAAGCACTTGGTGGAAATTAGATCTTGTAATCCCTGCCATTCGTGCTCTCTTAAAAGTGCGAGGAGGGACAAGTGGGGGTAATGCCTTTTACTGCTGTGGCGACAGGGGGGCTTTAACGCGCCTCGCTGCTGACCATCCGAGCTCTTACCTGACCAAAAAAAAAAACAAAACACAGCACACGACTCACTATTCCCAAACCCCTTCCCACTTGACTTTCTGGAACACTCCAGCACCTGGGAAAGATACAGCACAATCTCGAAAAAAGAAAGAAAGAGTTTAATGTGCAGCAGAGCTCAGATCCCCCCCTCCTTTTTTTGGAAAGCTTGGCCTTGTAAAACCATTGCACACCAACTCCTCTTTTCCATCAGAACTGTGTAATTGTCAGTTTGCTTTAAAGGAACAGAAAGCAGCAAACTTCCAGGTCTTGTTTTCCAACAAGCCAGAACTCTCGGCCATGCCAGTGCAGGAGTGGTAATGTTGGCACGGCAGCGGCTCTGGGTTCTTTTTCTATCTTAATAAAAAGCTATTTGTATCCAAATAAGGTCCCATGATAGACATAGTCTTTAGGTTTTAGCCCAATGAAGGGAAATGCACGTCTGTGCCAGGATTAATTGGTGTATTGTCTGTTTGTGAAAAGTGAAAATGCATCAGTTGGAGCTTTCAGAGTTTTGGAAAGTTTTATGGGGTCAGCTTTTGTTCCATAAATGACTAATAGCGGCACTTTGACAATGCACTTCGTCAACATGTATGTAAAAAAAGTTTTTTTATCCGTCTTCCCCAGCAACCAGCAGCAACACTCCATCACCCAAATACTGTCTATGAAAAAGACCAGAATGTTCTGGCAACCATAGAATGTGGAATTCATCTTTTTTTTCACATGGGCAAAAAACATCCACAAACCTATCATGTTACGTCCATCCATCAGATATAGTACAGTGTAAAAAAGAGAGCACCCGTCATTTATTTCATTTACTCAAACAGTTATAAAGTCATTAATTTTTCAATGCCAAGGATAAAAACAACAAAACATATATTTCATACAAATCCCCTGCAGGGATGTTTTTCCATGTCTCTTGTAAACACCCCCAAGCTCAGTCTTAGAAGTTGGTTGCATTTTCTGCACCTCAGGGTGGGCGGTATATTGTTCTGAGAACACCAGCAGCCTCTTTGTTTGTTTTAGTGAATGATCTATTGTCTTTTCTAGTTTCCTTTGCTCAGAGAGGGCTTTTTGACAGCTGCACGTCCTTTCAGACTCATAGCACTGAGTTGTCTTCTCAAAGAGGAGGAATGCACAGAAACACCTGTGGTATTTTATCAGCATGATCTCTCAAAGATGAAAGCTTTATTTATTGTTTATCTGATTGATCTGACTGTGGTATTATTTTTTGGTATTTATTTTCTTTTTGGTATTTATCCTGTTTTTTCAGTTATTTTCTTTTGATTTTCCTGACTTAATCGTTGTTTTGACAGAAAATTCAATGAATAAAGGTGATCTTTAACTTTTGCATGGTTCTTACATGTTGCATGCACATACAGATGCTTACAGCTACATTATGAAGATTTTCTTATTGTTAAAATAAATACGAAAGTAGCATTACTATGTCAGGGAAAAAAAAACATGACTAAATATCACATACATGCACTGCAAAGCCTGTAAAGCCTGAAATAATAGCTGTGCAGCTGGTTTTCACTGGAGATTTTCAGCCCATGCCATGTCTTCACATATACAAAGTCACACTCACAGCCTCAAAAAGAAGGTTTAACTTGCTGTTTAGGTCTCAAATGCAAAATCAACATTTTATCGATGAAGACACAATGATGATAGTATATTATTATATTACTGTATATTATTGTAGCTTAATAGATTACTTATTAATAGATTATTCCCTTACATCCTTCTAGGTTTTGACTGGTGAGTTTCCTTTCAACACTCTTTCAATATACTCATCAGTCATCAGAAAATGTTCCTTTGCACATTGCGTTACACATTTTCACCAGAGGGGTCTCCAAATCCCCAAATCTTACATACTGGTGCTTTAATGTAGCATGTTCTATTTTTTCACTGAAAGTTTCTTGAAAGGCACATTTTTGTGTGAGTAATGTAATGTAATGTAACGTACAAGGTCCTAAGTGAAGGCTAAGTAATCCCAATAAAGAAACATTTAGTGTGGTGGCTACCTGCATCACAATTAATGCAACAAAACCTTGACTTTACTTGACCTCTGATTATTTATGATTGTTCAATTCTGTGTTGACTCGAATTGAACTAATCCGGACACTCTCTACTGTGGTAGGATTCTGGGAATCCTACCACAATAAAGAGTGTCCAGATTCACTGTGGGTGCTTTGTCATCATGATAGTGTAGGCTAGAGTCAGTGAGTCAGCAACTGGCATGAAACAAAAGAATGAAGCAATGAAAAATGCTAATTGATTCCTTCAAATCTAGGGAAGTCAAGAAGGTGACTGTGACAACACTTATAAAACTATGTTCATACTTTATAACATACTGACCCACACCCACCACCTTAGTACAGATTCTTAAGCCAGGTCGTCTCACCACACAATGGGTCCTGTCTAAAAGTAACCTTTGGGACAAGTCTCAGGCCTGGCTCCGTCCAGCGTGGCGTGGAAGGCCAGCCGCCGCTTCTGACAAGTCTCTGCACCGGCAAATCACTCATTTTCATACAATCACCTCCCGCTCCCCTTCCTGCACAAGGCTGGGCGCGAGGGTCGCCCGTCTGCCCGCTATTGTGTGCTAAATTTAGGCCCCATTATTCGGCTGTAACAAATGTCCGCCGGGGTAGTCACTTTCACATTAATACTTTGCGCCCCGAGGGGAAGTCTTCCCTTTGCAATGGATCAAAGGTCCCCTCTATTGTAAGGGACTTCCTCTTTTTCCTTTTTTAGCTCCTGGGGTTTGTTGTTTTTTCTCGCCCTGAGCGTTCTACTCCTCCCTCCCTCTGCATGTTGAGCCGTAGCTGACTCTCCTCTGGACACGGTGACTGGCAGGCGTGAGAAGATGACCTTTCACCTCATCTGAATAAGATGCAGGTACGATTTTATATTTTATATTTTGATTCTTAAATTTTGAATCTAGAGGATGAAAGTAATTGCCCCTTTGGGTTGGGTGTGCACTGTATTAATGGGTGTACTGTAATTCAGTGAAAAAATGAAAAAGCATCAGATGGACCTTTTAGAAGTTATGGAAACTTGTGTAGGGTCCATTGGAAGGTTAGAAAGGTACATGAAAGTCCAAAGTTTCTTTGTCTCCGTATCAAAATCAAGCATCTGAATGTGCCCCTCTGAGGCAGAAATGTGGGGTGCAAATGTGATTTAAGCTTCAGTCTTTAGTAAGGCCCAATCCCATTTCACCTCTTGCCCTCTTGCACACTTGCCCTTAACACTTAATTCCCAGAATTCCCTGCAAATCATCAACAAGATGGCTGTGGCCAAAGAGACACATAAATGTAAGTATTTTCTCTGTTAAAAAGCCGTTGAATTGCAAGAACCATAATAGTGTTTTATAGCGATTTCCTTCATAACACGCATAAAAATCGCCAGTAATACGCTGATGTCTCAGTCGCTACCTGGCAAAATTTCCTGTTCTAGCTTAAATGGTGCAGCAGTTATATTCTGGTACCTGAGTTTGCCTCACCATTTAAGGTGAAACGGGAAAATTCGATCATGAAGCTGGCGATTAAAAAGCTAATTTCAGCTTCATATCACTGAAGAATTCTTGGTGGTGATAATAAATAATTGCCCCCCTCTTTGATGCCCTAAATGTATTTAAGCAGTGAGGAGCTGAACTTTCCCCTCCTCTGCTGTCACTGCAGGCTGGCAGGATCGCCTACAGAGCAGTGCTGGTAGCTGTTAATGAGGTGATGTAGTTTTGTGTTTGTGCTCTTTTTTATTTGGTGACTCATTTGTTTGATTGATGTGCAAAACTGAAGTTGTGAATGAATCGTAAGTGCCCATGCTTTTCAGTCTCCTTCGGGTAAATGGCACATGTCAGTGTAATATACCATTATTGCTATAATATGGAGACAAAGCAGGAAAACATGTCCTGATTATTTTTTCAGGCTATTTTAGATATGATTCACCTGTCCTGTCATGTGACACACAAGTGAGATCACCACAGCTGGAGGCGGAATATTGGAAATGGCCGGAAAGCCTTGTCTCGTCTGTTTACGCAAAAGAGGCTGACGACAACTGTCGACGTATCTGGTTCTTGAAGGGTTGTCCGATTTCGTAGGGGGAAGATTTCAACCACTACCCCTTGTAACTCAGTTTCAAAGGGGAGAGTTACACTTTACTAGTATTTAAATTTAGTCTTATTATTACCTGCGAGCACTTCATAGTATAAAAGTAAATTCCTTCTGAAAACCTGTCAGGTTTTAAATGCCTTAAATAACAAACTACATTATTGAAAAAGCTTTGCTAAAATGCTGCTATTATGCTAGGTAGCTAGCATGTGTGCTACATGAACCACATGCTAGCTTTTCAAGCTGTGACACCCCAGAAACTCAAGACTTAACTTGGACTTGCATTCCAGACACTAAAAGCTTGATCCCTACTAAAGACTAAAGAGTCTAGACTGGACATTCTCAACCCAGAAACTTGAGGCTCAACTTAGGACTCTAGAAACTCAGCAGTCTAGAAACTCAAGGCATGACCCAGACTCACATCCCAGAAACTCAAGGCTCACCTCAGACTTGCACCCCAGAAACTTGAGGCACAACTCAGACATGCTCCCTAGAAACTCAAGTCTTGACCCAGACACACACTCCAGAAATGCAAAGCGTAACTCAAACTTCAACCCCACAGGTCTGACATGGGCTGAGGCTTGATTTGGACTCACACCCCAGAAACTTGAGGATTGATTTAGACTCGCACCCCTACTACAGACTAACTAAAGACTCAAGACTCAATTTACACTTGCAGCCCAGAAACTCACGTGAAGTGACTTGTGAATTTCTCTGGTGCTGAGTCTGGTTTATAAGAACAATAAAGACATTTTAAATAGTATTTCCATAATGCAAACACATACAAAATGAACACTGAAATTTGAACTCAGCAACAAAAGGCATACAGAACGCTCCTTTACACAGCAGACTATTTCTATGTTGTTATTCTGGCACATGTTGGTTACGTGTTGTCTGTGTGCTTCCTCTGGCTTCAGTGCCGGATGTTTAATGCTATCGTGGGATGACATGAGTGATGAAGGATTTCCTTGCATGCTGCAAACTTATCACTGGCTTTGTGCTCAGACAGAGCTGTCACAATGACAGGGCCTGCATCCAAGCCCTGACAAGGTGGAGAGATTGCGTTCCGGCATGTCCTAAATCCTTTACCTAAAACTATCCATGGCTATTTTTGCAACAAAAATGCATGACAAGGATGATTATTTTAAAACTCATCTTCACTTTTGTCCCAACCAGAAACTGTGGGTAGCATTTTATTAATGAACTATGAATGCTAATCCATTAGTATTATTACTTTCTTTTTAAAAAAACAAAAAAAAACATTTGCCTACTTTGGGTATTTTAACAGGCCTGCTCGATTTCTTAAACCTTTAATGCTGCCCACATTTGTTCATTCCTTTCTTTCATATAACCATCATTTGTCAATGTCATTTCCTGTCGTGGGCAGGGAATACTAGCTGAGCAGTTCGTGGCTTAGCTCTGGCAAATGTGAATGACCATGCAACCCTAATGAAACACCCTTCATGCCTGCAAATGCCTCGCTCATAGTCAATGACATCAGTCCCCTGAGTCTGTAGACTATAGCGTGTTTACAGGCTTAAGCAGAAAGGGATTAGTTCCTTAAATTTAGACTCGCCTGCTAGGATATGTGCTGTCATTGTAGGCCTACTTCTTGGTTTAACTTTGTCTTGGTTTTCTGTGGATGAGCTTTCTTTTCAGAGGGTGCTCATTTTGAAAAGGAATACTTGTTTTCTTCTCTAGAATAGGCTCGTATCTTGTCCCTGAACCTGAGCTTTCCAGCGCATTTAATAAGGCTAAATTAGACCGTTCTGCCTCAAATGTATTGGTCTAACGAGCAAAGAAGCTTAATAGCGGGACGAACATCATGATCTGTTTAGGGCAGCCCTTTCAAGTGGTCGCCTCACCCTCATTTAGGCTTTTGTTCTTCAACGACAGAACATAAACATGAGAATATAAACCTGCTTAATGAGTGATGTCACGAAAGGCTAATGCTCCACGCTAGTTTTACCAGGCCTATACAAAGACAGGCCTTCAGTCAACCCTCACATACAAAAAGCAGCCATGCACACATATTGTATACACGTTCACAGACGCCAACACAAGCATACTGTCTCACTTAGCATTTCTATAAGGGAAGGACAATGAAAGTGTGTGAGTACAGCCACATTTTCCCATAATCATATGCATCATTCTATAATTGTGGGCTCCTTTCAAAGTGTGGGGGATAGTTTATCAAATAACAGGAATCTTCAATAGCACATGGAGAAGCTGGGTGACAGTTGATAAATAACTTACTAGCAATTACTATGTAGGAACAAATCATAAATAAATAACGCAGTAATGATGCTGTAATGAATGTCGTTTGAAACTTTCATTTGAAACTTGATTTTTGTCAAGAAATGCATACATTTGTATCATATTTCTACTACTACTACTACTAACAACAACAATAATAGAAATGATATGAAGTATTGTTGTTAGCAGTAGTAGTCATAGTAGTATTACAAATGCATTATAAAAGGGTAGAATGTTAAGAAAACTTTGTAACAGTACAATTATTCACAGCTTTTCCTTTGATAGAGCGTTAGTGATTTTTTATCTCACATGCAGTGCTTTATCAGGATTTGCATTATCATCATTTGGTCATTTGTTATTTATTTATTTGGTTACAAGTTTCTCAATTTTTTCTGTTTTTATTCATATACTGCATATGTGTACAACAGCTGCCCTTCACACGATGTGAAAACTTCATGATGAATGGAACAAAACTTTTAAGTTAATCTAATTGTTCATTTCAGAAATTAACTTTATTTCTTCTTCTTCTTGTTATTATTATTATTATTATTATTATTATTATTATTATTATCATTTATTATTTAGTATATAGTATTAACTACTAGGGTAACATGTCATTTTTTCTCAGACAGGAGAAAATCAGAAAAAACGGATGTTTATAGGTATTAAGATGCTTCTTAGCCTTTTGGCTAACATCAATTGTAGTATCTGTTCTTGTCAATTTAATATCTGTAAATACCAAGCTCTCTCAAGAAGAGGTTTGGAAATGCTTAGGCCAGCACAGTGACAGATCACAATATATGTGATAAAATCACAATCTGCCAATGTGCATTAATTATAATGTTTATTGTTGAGAATGCACTGAGGATGTATCCCATAGACAGAAAATGCACCTAGAGTTATAGAATGACCCATATGTCTATGCTCTCACATATGTGTATGTGTGTGTTAGTGTGTAAGTGAGTAAGACCACAGTTTCAGGGGGAAATAGTGTATCTGCAGGCAGTGATTCAGTAATTAGAGAACACTGAAGGTGAAAGGGACTCCACAGCCCAAGTTCTCATTAGAGTCTGGACATACCCAGCGGTGGAGAGTTTGGTTGAGGAAAAATAAAAAAATAAAAATTCCAGGGGGGTTGGGTGGGGGTGGTCAGGGGGGTTGTGTAGCCTGAGATCTTTAGAATAGATGCTTTGCTCAGTAGGTCTTGTATGTATAGTTTCAGTCCTAAAATCTGAAATCACTTTCGAGCCTTTGGTTAAATTCTCACACACTCAACAGGCCACAAGCATTAATGCGCCGTTATTAAAAAATCTTGTACTATACATGGAATCTTTGACCAGTATGTTACTTGGCAAGCAGCCTACTGATGAAGTACCTTACTGTAATTATTAAAAATAAGTAAAAAATAAACTACAATTATTTATAAAACAGAGGTGTATTTTATCATATTGTACTTGTTGCTGTTTTAAAAACTGCTTAATCATGGTTAAACGACTGTAATGCATGTGATTTCATGGTATAATATACGCTCTGGGAAGACAAGCTCTATATATGTTTAGCAATAGTGCTATTGCTTTTATTTTGGGAAGAATATGGATTATGTATACATTTTATTCTCATACTTTATGAATAGCTCAAGCTGGAAGAAGTCTCCAGTGTACAAGAGAACAACTGCTCCCGTTTCTGTTGTCTAACAGCCTTCAGCTTGCAAACGTCCTTCTTTATTACAGATATTTCTGCTTGCTGTGGATTGTTCTGTCTGGGTAAAGCACAACATTGACTGTATCCTTTTAAAGTTCAGAGGCCTGACATAGACTGCGGGGACAGTGTTCCTGATCTGGTGCATGCAACGAGAAGGGGGTTGTGGGGCATGGAGGGAGGTATGTGTGGTATGATGGTAGTGGGGGGGGCAGTGGTGGTTGTGGGTCACTGTACCCCTGGGCTGTACAGGCCATCAGGCCAGTACAGGGTCTACAGTGGGGGAGTGGGATTTGGAGAGTTAATTGCTAGTTTGGGGGCGCTGATGATAAACCAGACTGACAGGCTGTGTGGAGGGAGCCAGTGAGCTCCTGCTGCATATTCACTCTGTCTAAGTATATTGCTGCATCTGTCATCGCTACCTAACTCCAGAGAGGCAAAACCCATTGCTGTCGGGATGGAGGGCAGGCGACACTGGGCTTCAGATGTGGACTCAATGAGGAGAAAAGGGCCAAAAATGAGATGCTGCATTTGCAAGGCAGCTATGATCACCGAACACACTGAAACCAACCAGAGGAGCAGGTGACAATGTTGGCATCATGTTATGTGCATTTTTACCATCATTTACTATTCTTTTCAAATATAACTGCATAATTACTTTTGTTGTTTATGTAGCAGCTTCACAACTATGCCATCATTTTGCTATACTCTTTGAATGTAATTCCATAATATCTTAAGTAATTACATAGTTTAATCTTCTACTTTAAAACTCAAATGTCATTTCCACTGAAAGTTTAAAATTTGCACTTCTGATAAAATGTCTTTACTCGTTTGAATGAGCAATAATTCAGAAAGAATTTATGTCAAATTACAACATGCTATTATTATAGCTGGGGATAACTGCAGCTTCTATAGGCTGAATTTTATGGCTCTTCAATTGGGACTGACATTTAAGATCATAGTAGTGTTCTTTAGTCAGAGAATGCAAATTCATGGTGCATGCACGTTAACATGTGCCATGTAGAGCTAATCTTGTCCATAGATTTAGTAGTATAAGGCACAAGATATTCCTCACCTGCCTATAAGGGATGGCCAAACCTGGACATTTTACAAGCAGACTTTAGGCATGACATCAGGCCTACTGATGCAGGGGTGACTCAATGTAGGCTTTCCTGCTAATTAAAGCCCAGAGATATTATTCTCCCCTCTCAAACCAGGTCAGGCCCAGTCACAGCAAGGTTAGAGTTGCCCTCTTAAACCTGTTGTTACTCACATTTCCATAAAAATTACACCTCATAAATATTCCCTCTACTTAGGGGAGGTTACACTGTACAGCAGGGGGATTGAACTCTGACCCGTTCTCTCTCACCTCCATATGTCAGACAGTGGCAAAAAGATGGCATCAGAGTCAGCTGTTCATGCCTTTTCAGTGTGACTTTTCAAACAAATAAAACCAAAACTGCTATATTTTATCTAAATTATGAGATGAGGACATAAATTAGAGGTTTAATAAGGACATGTGAATCCTACCTGATGCAAACCACAGTGTTTTGAAAACAAACTTCAACAGTTCAACCATCATTCAGCCTCCTGCATGTCCAATCACTGTCCTGCTGCATAGGGAGTTTCACCTGCAAGCCCTATTGACCCCTCCTGTTTATACTGTGACCTGCATAGACCCAAACTAGAACTTACCCAAACTTACTAACATAATGTCATTATAGGCTTCTAAGAGTAGTCAATGATGCTCATGGATTTACTTCTCATTTTCACTATGATGTGCTTCTAACAATAGTCAGGAACTGTACTAGTAACACTGTTACTTGGCAGTTGACAGTGACTGGTTTTTCATAGAGCTATTTCTCATTTGTTATTCTTATAATAATAATTTTTGTATCCAACAATAATGCTATACTTTATTTCTGTTGCTTTTGGTGTTTTGTTGTTTTGCTATCCGGTGTCGACCAGAGATGATGTGTTCCCATTTTGAGTCTTGGTTCCTCTCCAGGTTTTTCCTTTTGCTCTTAGGGAGCTTTTCTTGGCTTGTTTTTCTGGGGCTAGGACCCAGATTTTTTTGTAAAATTGCTTTCTGACAGCACTCGTTGTAAAAAGTGCTTTACAAATAAATCCGGATCTGTGTTTGTAGTTGAAAACAATTCAGTAGTGATGTTAAATTACCTAGCAACAGTAACAGCTAGCCATTAACAGATCATCCAAATTAAACTATTTCGGTTTTCCAAATGTATTGATCATTTAAAATTCATTTAGGATTCAGTGCCTTTGCACAACATCCCATAACTTTTTCAGTCTGGACAAACTTTACCTGTTTTCATATTGGCCTTTTGGACTGCTAACAATTCCAGTGATTCCAGCTTGCAAGACTAAAAATTGTCTATGGTAGACCTAATAAAAGTAGGCAGGAAGAAAAACTAAAGTAGGAGTAAATGCAGAAAATCTGGTAAGGCTGAGAGACCGTCTGTGAGAAACATCCAAGAAACCAATGCATGCCTAATCAGGTGAAAAGTAACAACAAAACAGATCTAGATGATCATAATACCTCATCAGCAATGCAAAAGCTGCTTTCTTGCAAAGGTCTCAGAATAAAAATCACAAAATTGCTAAAACCCCAAATAGTAGTAGCGAAACTGCAAAAATATGATTGTACACAAGCTCATAGCTCATTTTCAATAAGTAGTGGTCTTATTTGAGACCTAAGCCATTTGCTGGCCTTTGTGTTTCCCCAAACTACCTCCAGAGTACTTCTTCCACTTGGTCCCCAAATTGTTAGCTTGTACTTCCTCAAACTTTTACATTTCCCCTATAACAACCCTGCAGAGTCTTATTTATCATCAAGGTGAGGCCATAATAAGCCTGGCAGCGTGCACGAGCCAAGGGGAGGCATCAAAACAGTTCATATTGTTTTAGAGTATATTTACTCAGCTGCAGTGGCCTCATTATGGAGGTCTATTTCCCCCTCTCCCCGCCTCCATTTTCTCCTTCTTCGCTGCTCGGGCGCTACATGGGAACAATAGGTATACAATTAACAGGGAGCGAGGCCAGGACGCTGAGCGTTTGATGTAGCACTTGGAGTGCCTGTAGCACTGTGAGGGCAGGGGAGAGAGCCTGAGCCGAGGAGGGCTCCCACTCTGCTGGTTTTTTTGAAGCGTTATTAGCTCCCCTGGCACAAAAGGCAGACCATAAATAAGCTGCTGGCGGCCACAATATGCCAGAAATAATGTTTATCTTGCTCGCAGAGACACAGACGCTCATTATCTCAGGGAGATTGCGGCATTCGTCCGCCATCATGCAACCACTCTGCGTCCCTCTGCCCCTCTTCCCCTTGTGCTCTCTTCCTCTTCAGGACTTGTTTTCATTGTTCTGCCGTCAAATCAGGTGGGGGCCAAGTGAGGCGTTCGCAGGAATGGACTCCTCCATTTCAGTGTATATTTTGAGAATTATGGTTCTCAGTAAGTCCTGGTAATGGTGGTGGGTGTATCATGACCAGCAGTGCCATGGCAATAGTGGTGGGTGCAGAAGTGCCTCATTGCTGTCTCCATTACTGCTTCAAATACTCATTTCGAAGAACAGTAAGATAATCTAAAGAAATGGGGTAAATTTCTGGTCATACTTTTTAGTTCTTTTGCATGTTTTCTGTTGGTATAAAAACATATGTTATTAGACAATGGTCTTTGTGCTTCTTTTTGAATGTCCAAATTTTCTGCATGACTAAAGATATGCCCTCATTGAAAGTCATACCTACATTAACAGGTTTTAAGAGCACACTGCCTTATATTCAGGGAGCCTAATTGCTTTCCCTAAATTCATCTTAATGTTAGCTATTGGTGTTCTTACCATGTTCTCCCAGGAACAGACAGTGGTGGGTCCTATATCTCTATCTCTATATCTCTATATCTATACAATTTAAGGTGCTCTTTTTATGAAGATTGACTTTTTGTGTGTATATTCAAAAAAATTGAGATCCTTTCAGTCCCACCCTGAATCTCAATGCTTTTTTCTTGGTAAAAATGCTTGGTTTGATAATTGTGAGCCTTATATCACATCTAACAAAAGTTAACCTTTGAAAATCTAACTTGTTTTTATTATACAGTGGTATGCAAACATTTGAGCATCAAATGAGCCACATGACGTCTACAGTGAACATATTTAAATATACTATTTCTTCTGCAAAATGTTAGTGCATAACTTCTAATCATGTATGAAAAAAACTAAAATATAAAATGTGCCATAATGTTTGTATAGGCCAAACATATTATCATATTCCCTAATGTGTTAAATTAAGCAAATAAACAGTAAATGTGCATTTAAATGTGCAGAAGTGTATTCTCTGTTGAAGATGTGTTAACTTGTTTTTTGAAAATTAATGAAGCATGTCCTTGTGTCATTGTGCCCAAACGTTTGCATACGATTGTAGTAATTTCCTGATAAAAACAAGAGAAAAACAGGGTGGAAATTAAAAGTACCTCTGAGAAATAAGACTGCACAGACATATACACTTATAATTTAAAAAAATATTTTAATGCTGCTTGAAATTGTCAAAGTGAAGAATTTTCTATTGAAATTGAAATGAAGTTACAATACTTGACTAAAAAAATCAGGGCTATAGAATATATCTCTAGGAAATGTGATCATATCTGCATTACCCATGGCTTCCTGGAAGGTAGCATGAAAGATGCATGTTTACAGTAATTGTAAGCCCTAGCAAATATTGCAGTGATTGGTTGAATTTGCATAATTCTGAAGTCTAGCAGAGTGGTTTCCAGTCTTGAAGACAGCCCAGAATCTGTAGTTAGCACCTGATACCTGCTTTGCCTAATCAATTCTTGATTAAGTTGTACTTGTAAGTTAAATAAGAAGTGCTATTGATGAACAAATCAATGCAGTGATGAGAGGAACAAAGCTGTTATTCTAACCCATTCAGAAGATATCAATTAAATAAAGTAATACAATAAATAATTTTAGTTAAAATAATTTGTTTACTTATATGTGAACTACTGGATATACAAGTAAAACCACACTTATTACCCTCATAAATATTTTTGGTAACACTTTATTTTGAGAGTTCTCTATGGATATATGCTTTCACCAATGACACACTATCTGGTAATTATTAATAGTCTTAGGTTTAAGGTACTGTTAAGAATTTTTGGGTGAATACAACTTCAGTTTTAATTTTTAGTACAGAATATTCCAGTCATTTTATGAACACTTTCATTTTCTTTACACTGAGACCCTGATACAGCAGTGTGTGTCAGTCACACATAGCAATGCTGAATGCAACTGTCTTCATACGTTCAATTCCACTAGCATAAATGTAAATACCTGTGTCGTTTGCAACAAGCTAACCGTGGTTCACCTAAGTGACTGTACTTTAAGTGACTTCACTTTAAATCTGACCCCTTCAGTAAAGATTTAAACTTAAAGTCTGTCAATGAATATTTCCAAAGAGGCCTAATTAGCCTGTTAGCTAAAGCCTGTTAGCAGGTCAGGTGAATTTACTATCATAGTTTGTTGATAAAATGAATAAAGTGCAATACTTGTGAAATATAGCAGGTGATATTATTTTGTTGGTAGTACAGGTAGTACAGGGGCAAACACTAACATCAAAGTATATAAGTTAAATCAAGAACAACTGCATCTAGTTAGCTAAGTAGCTATCAAGTTGCTTTGAATATTTCAGTCAGTAAAAAAACTAATAATGAGTGATAAACTATGACATTGTCTTGCTAGACCAAAACTCTTAATGTCAGTATGCTTTGTTTATTCCCAAGTGTGAAAAAGAAACATTTAGTACTTTTTTCCAGGTGAAAAGACCAGTGAGATAACATTCAGCATTCGTCCTCCATTTTAAAACTTTACAAAAGTCAAGTTTGAGGCATGATGCTATTTCCAGTCAGGGAGTGTAGTTAACAGTCCATGTTCATTGGATTTTGCAATGCATTACAGCAACTTTCAGGCAGCAAACATTCCAGAGCACTGGAAAGATTCTGACGAGGAGTCCCTCTAGAATATGACTGATTCCCCGGGCAGTAACCTGACTACTGAACTAGGGAGCTCTTTGAGACACACTCTAAGACAGGACCATCCAATCTTATCTACAAAGGCCCAGTATGGCTGCACGTTTTCGTTCCAAACAAACTGAAGCACAACTGATTGCACTAGTTTAATCAGTTCCGCTCAGGCTTCAAACATTTGATCATGTAATCTCCTGCTTTGTTGGAATGAAAACCTCACACCAGACTTCCATGGATAACATTGGGCACTCCTACCTTGAGACTTTTGTACAGTTCTGTATATCATGTGAGACATGAACAGCTGCTTTTTTAATTCCATGTGACTGTTACCATCCTTATTACTTTTGTTATAAAGATCAGAGATGGATACAGATTCTTTAGGAATGGATCAACTTATACACTCCACTACCAGTGCATTTAACTCAGTCATAGCCCCGAATACCAGTCATTGATCCGTCAAAAAAAAATGGCAACAATTCAGCTTAAAAGGGCAGCCAAAAACCCAGGCATAGAGAGGCTGGAGCGGATTTCACAGATGGAAAAAGCGCGTGGCGGCCAAACTCGTGTATAAATGCAAGCATGACAGGCGGAAATCTAATTGCATGCATGCTTTGTGAGAACACAATGGTGGTCTATAACATTTTAGGAGGCAGCAAGCGGACATCCAGTTAGGCCACGCGAGCATGCTGCTTGTCAATTGCTCTCTTCGTTTCCTCCATTACGTCTACGTTTTAATAAAGCCTGTGTTGCGTGGCTGAGGTTGTGCTAGGTTGAGTTCTTTTTTTCTTTCCAAGCTTGTTTGTCTGTGCATGGGCCAAGCCATTTATCATTATTAGAAGTACACTGGGCAATGCTAACTGGCAGTTTTATTGTCCAAGAAACCACATTATCATGAAATCATGGGAATACATGATGCACATGTCACTTTGGTGGCAAACAGATAGCAAGCAATATGATATATTTTGTGTTGACTGAATAAACGAGAGTTAATGGTTGAGTGGAAGCTTCAGTCCTCCTTTGCCAATGACTCTTGACTTGAATTAACTACAGTTTGCCCTAAGTTATGGTACAATGCTAATGCAGAAAGAGGAGAGTGCTACTTAGAGTGGTTGTGAAGAAGTTTTTTTATTTAACATAATTATCCTGTTTGTTATATTTAAACTCTGTAAATATTTTAATTCTCGTGTTTCATTGTTAAAGTTGGATTTTTTCCTTTCTAGGTAGATACAGTCAAACTAATTCTCCCCTTGGTAGCTAGATTAACCAACAACAATAGGAACCAACATTGGAATAACATTTTGATTTCCAATAGGATCAAATGAGGCCAATTTTGTGAGAAGAAACGTCACTCTATGTTTTCTGGAAGTTTAGATTAGTCACTGACACATCTGGTAGCCTCACCAGTTCATTTCAATCAGAAGTTAAAAATGGAAAACAGTGGCAGCTGTATGCCCAGGTTCTTTACTGAAGAGAGGAACCGTAGAACCTTACCAGACCTGATGCTTTTTCAGAACCTAAAAGATGGCTTTAATTTTTGTATATTTTTATTCAATAGATTCATACTTGTTTTTAAACTCTGTATGTGTCACAGTACTACTCTAAATTCTGGATGTAAACAAATAGGTTATATTGGAAAACAGTAGCAGCAGTTTTACACCAGGACTCGTTGAGAAAGTCACTGTGAAGCTATATAAAATACACTATATTGCCAAAAGTATTAGCTCATCTGCCTTCACACGTATATGAACTTGAGTGACATCCCATTTTTAATCCATAGGGTTTAATGTGATGTTGGCCCACCCTTTGCAGCTACAAAAGCTTCAACTCTTCTGTGAAGGCTTTCCACAAGGTTTAGAAGTGTGTTCATGGGAATTTCTGACCATTCTTCCAGAAGCGCATTTGTGAGGTCAGACACTGATGTTGGACGAGAAGGTCTGACTCGCAGTCTCCACCCTAATTCAGCCCAAAGGTGTTCTGTTGGGTTGAGGTCAGGACTCTGTGCAGGCCAGTCAGGTTCCTCCACATCAAGCTTGTTCATCCGTGTCTTTATGGACCTTGCTTTGTGCACTGGTGTGCAGTCATGTTGGAACAGGAAGGGGCCGTCCCCAAACTGTTCCCACAAAGTTGGCAGCATGAAATGGTCCAAAATCTCTTGTTCTGCTGAAGCACTAAGAATTCCTTTCACTGCAATTAAGGGGCCAAGCCCAACTCCTGAAAAAACAACCTCACATCATAATCCCCCCTCCACCAAACTTTACACTTGCCACAACATAGTCAGACAAGTACCATTCTCCTGGCAACTGCCAAACCCAGACTCCATTGACTTGCTGGATGGAAAAGCATGATTCGTCACGTCTTCACTGCTCTAGAGTCCAGAGGCAGCGTGCTTTACACCATTGCATTTGAGGCTTTGCATTGTGCTTGGTGATGTACGGCTTAGAGGTAGCTGCTCGGCCTTGGAAACCAATTCCATGAAGCTCTCTACGCACTGTTCTTGAGTTAATCTGAAGGCCACATGATGTTTGGGGGACTGTAGTGATTGACGCCGCAGAAAGTTGGTGACCTCTGCGCACTACGCACCTCAGCATCTCTTTCATTTTACGTGGCCTACCATTTTGTGGCTGAGTTGCTGTCGTTCCCAATCGCTTACACTTTGTTATAATACCACTGACAGTTGACTGTGGAATATTTAGTAGCAAGGAAATTTCACGACTGGACTTCTTGCACAGGTGGCATCCTATCCCAGTACCACGCTGGAATTCATTGAGCTCCTGAGAGCGACCTATTTTTTCACAAATGTTTGTAGAAGCAGTCTGCAGGCCTAGGTGCTTGGGTTTGTACACCTGTGGCCATGGAAGTCAGTGGAACACCTACATTCAATGATTTGGATGGGAGTGAATACTTTTGGCAATATAGTGTATATCTGTTATAAACATCAAGGAAAAAATGGAACATGGTTTAGAAGCTTCCAATATCATTGCTTAATCTAGAATGGTCAAAGAAATGTTTATGAGAATTGTATTAGCTTACTGCTAACAAATTAGTACAAGGGGCAATAAAAGAAATTGCCATTATTGTGAAAGTGAGTTTTTCCTTAAGGTTTTGATATTTTTTGGGCTACCTCTAACAGTCGGTTTATCATTGCTGTATTGACTCATTGTAAAACTGCTACAAGGTCAAATTTATGTTATATCTGTTACAAGCTTCATATATAACATGTTATGTCTTTTTCAAGCTTTTAATGTCTTTGTTTAATCTAGGACAGGCAAAAAAAAATTTACATTTGGCCCAAACTGAAAGCCTAGCTCTAATAGTCACGGTTTGCCACTAGTATGTAGTGGTGTTTTGTGTGCGTTCATATAGGCTCAGGTATAAGTGGAGCAGTATTGTTGCATTTATGCTACGACAGAGCTGCTTTCACTGATCCTTTGTCCGCTAATTGATTCCAATCATCTGCCCTGAAAAATGCAGCCGTTCACCTCAGGCTCTCTTTGTGAGCTAGTCTTACCGAGCCCTAGCTTTCCGTGTAGTGCAGTCTTCATTCTTCAGCTGGAATAAAAGCCATCAGCAGCAGACACACTTTGGCCTTTAGTGGTGCCTGGGTGTTTGTTATAAATTTCCCTGTAACTTCATTCAGCCTTTGATCTCAGCAAAAGCTGAAGGGAGAAAGAGTGAGATAGAGAAAGAGAGAGAGAGAGAGAAAGAGAGGATGGGGGAGTGTTTGATTTTGCAGAGGGTGAGGGATGATATAGATTATGGCACATAAAAGGTTATTTCAGGTTGTGAAAAAAAGAGGGCATTATTGAAGTGTAGATGATCTACAAGGTGCTGTGTGTCTTCTACAGGAAAAAGAGCTTCACAAGCTGATAGAAAAGCAGGAGCGAGTGGCAGGACTGTCTATCTAGCCCCATTCACCCTGTGAAGGCTTCAGGGACAATAACGTTCCCCACAAAGCTTTGCTCATCCTTCAGCACTGCATTTTAGCTAGCCTGACAAAAAAGCAAAGTACAGTGTAGATGCCCATATCTAGCACTACGTCTGAAATCCTGGGCGACTACAGTGTGAGAAGTGCATTTTTTCTTTCCTTTAGCCAACATATCTTAAGTGACCATAAGAGCATGCTCTCTCACTTCTTGTCTCCATCAGTTTTATTTCCATTTTTCTTATCCAATCCTTTCTCTATCTACTTGCTATACAAATAGCACCTTTTTTAGGGCTTTGATGGACTGGATAGAAGTTATTTCTTAAAAGCTACTCATGCTTTCTGAAGGTATTTGTGTTAAGCACCTAGGTGAAGGTTCTCTTTTGCTAACCAAGCTGTATTCGCAACTAGGAAGAGTGTTCATAGAGTGTTCTAAGGTTTCGTAAACACCAAATACTGTGGGTTAATTTGACTTATTAGACTTTCATTATAACTCTTGAATCCTTGCTCAGTGGGAAAGCTTGGCTAGATGCCACAGATGTAAACAATTCTGATTGGGTAACTTTCTTTCTTGTTTCCAACCAAAGCATAAAACAAAATAAGAGTATTACTACATATACAGACACGTATTTATTATTTATTCTTTTTTTTAAGAAATCATTAGGCCTTTCATGCTTGCAACACTGATAAATTCAATAATAATGACAATGCAAGGTTTACTGTTGGGTCAAGACAAAATATGAAATGAGCAAAGACTACAGTGTGCATTCAATGAGCCAGGGCTTGCTGGCGATATTGGTGTTGTGAGACTGCTGTGTGAAGGAGGGATAAATTTGTGGTCAGATGGCAGAGCCTGCTCTCTCTCTCTCTCTTTGAAACAGAAAGTAAAAAGGAAGTGCTTAAACAGAAAGAATGTGAATGTAAATACAACAGCTTTATGGACAAAGCCTATTATTTTGTTGGTGTATGAAACAGTTCACAAGAAGCAATGAATAGCCCATAGATTCTAGTCCTGTGCACAGCTGAAGCCTGGTCACTGTCACTCAACACTCACACACTACACACGCCATGTGATGAGGTTCAGACTCCTGCCAAGCCGCTGCATGGATGTGTACAGGTAAGGACAACAGACCTATGCAAGTTCAACAGCACAGCAAAGACTGGTTCTCTATTTATTTTACTATGTAAATAATGAGAGCCTTTGTGATAGTGTTTGTGATTTGATTGTGTTTGGTCATATTCCCACCACAAACCTACAGCAGTCTACATATTTGGAATAGGCCTATTCTATGAATATCCTACAGCTTCAGACACACAAACTAGGCTTTAACATAATATACATACATGAATACTATAGTCTGTGTTTGGCAGTAATGGACTACATGTAGCCTAATCTGGATTATGTAATGGGATTATAAAAAATGTGGAGCTTTTAATCAGATACTGTTGAAAATAAATGTGATCGGATTGCAGTGACTTTTTGCAAGGCAACACTTTTCATTAGACAATGTCAATGAACCAGTCTATTGATTAATTTATTAAGCATAGGTTTAGCTGCATAATAGCTGTGTCACTATGACTAATAAAATTAGTTACACATAGGGGGAGTGAATATTACTGTATCTTTGGATGATTTGACCTTCCTGAAACCAATTTACCAATTATTAAACCAAATTAAGCCATTTAAGTTCATTAAGTTAAGAAATCCAACATCAATCAGATTCAGTTACACCTTGTAAGTAATATAAAATATATTACTCACTATATTTTAGTCTTTTCATTTGTAATCAATACCAGATTAACAACAGTAACACCTTCTAAAGGTTCTTTAAAGTGGTGAATAGTGGGAAAGTGCTTAAAAACCAACAGGTTTTCACAGAGAACCCTTGGAGAATCACTTTTAAGTAGTGTAGTTTTTAAAATAATTATATAGCCTACTACAATAAAAAAAATTGTTTGTCAGAGGTTCTTTACCATAACACTCAAAGAACAATGATTTGCATTGTTAAATGGTTCTCTATGATGATAAATCTGCTGTATATAGTTCTTTAAATAACCATTTAAAACGGTTGTATTTAGCATAAAAAGCTTCTGTTATGTTACATGTTAAAGGGCCGATATGTAATACTGTATAGAGTCATATTGCTAAGATTGTGTTTAAAATCTAACAGGCCGAATCAAATGTCATGTGCTGTTTTCCACACTTGCCATAAGCACTGTGGTGATTAGCCTCAGCTCCCAAACCATTTAGCTTTAGTTTTTAACATGCTAGTTGCAAGACAGATATAAATATAGTGAGTAAATACAGTAAGTACTTTTATTTTCTTTTATTGCTTAGCCAAGCAACAACGTTTTTGCAGAGGCCTATAAGTCTTAGGTGTATTTTAACTGTGGTATAAAGATATTTAGCCTTTTTTAGCAGCCCTGCGTAGCAACAGCAGAACGACACAAGGCCAAGACGGAGGAATGTCTGCGTTGACAACCGGGCGCATTTATGTTTAAGCTGGTTCTCCAGAGAAGACAGTGCTGTTTCCAGTGTGAGGTAACGTTACTGTAAATCGATCTTCACCACTTCACCGAGAGACACAGAGAGAGAGAGAGAGAGAGAGAGAGAGAGAGAGACAGAGAGTTTGTTCATTTTACGGAAAGTTGAGAATATTCAAAGGAGCTTTGATTCCAAAACTGCACCTAATACACTTTTTTGTTTATTTTTTTTTCATTTGCATTAAAATGACAAATGGTTCAGCATTCTATATAATTATGAATGTATCAAAATTTGGCATATATATATATATATATATATATATATATATATATATATATATATATATATATATATATATATATATATATATATATATATATATCTGCGATACTCCTATTCATGACACCTGGCTGTCTTTGGGTCCTGAGGCTTTATTCTGTAAAGGCGAAATGGCTACCGCACACAGCATTTTACTGGTGCTCGTAAACACCCTGAAAATATTTTTGTAACCAGTTTCTTTTTGCTTGATAGATTTTAGCGTTTCATAAATTCAGCACATTTTTATGAATCCAAGAAAATTCAAAACTTTTATTTTTAAGACTTGTGCGCACATTTTGAGCTTCACAGGGAAATGCTACTGAGCTACAAGAACTGTTATACTGTAATGAAACTGACGCATATACATTAGAGATGTGGAAAGCACCACTGTACGATTCTATCCTATTATTTTAATATTAGCCAGAAATCCCTTACAGAAAAGTCGTGTGCGTTTCTTGTTGTCATATGTGAGGCGTATAAAAACGGACGTTCACAAACAAACCCGTGTAAAGTGTGATCACATTTGACGTGTTACAGCATCTATTTTGATGTGAAAGGTATAAATGAGTGAAATCATGTTGTAAGAAAGTCACAAAAGAAATATTAGGAGTATCACAATTGAAAATTTCACATGTGGAAAAACGTTTGATAACTAACGAAGTGTCTAAAAACAGGAGAATATTCAGTGTATTCCATGTGATTTATCTATAAGATACTTATCATCGTAATAATATATAAGAAAGAAAACCACAAAAACAACAACAACAATACTAATAATAATTATTATTATTGTTATTATTATTATACAGTGATTTCTTTTTGCCCTTATCGCTGAACTCGACTCCTGTCAAATTTGTAAAAATCATACGAATATGGATATTTAGCGCCATGCAGCGGCTGAAAAAGTGTATAGCGCGAATGTGCCTTTCTGAGATATTTGCGGGGCTGAGTGTGTCTGAGGCAGTTTGGTCTCTTGTACACCGAGGCTGAGACTTCACGCTTGTAAAACTGTGTCTTTATATGTGAAAGAATACTTGAGTGCGCTTTACTGAACTGGAGTAAAGAGGAACAGTTCATGGTCACCAGTTTTCCACCAAGTTCAAAACCTTTTTCCATCGGTCTGGTCCAGTCATTTCTGGCTAAAATGAGCGAGAGTAGAAGTGCATGGTGGGAAAGCTGTCCAATAAGTTAAGGCGAAGTGCAGCTTCTCCTGTTTGAGACGAGCTGAGTGTCTCCGGCAGAGAGAGGAAATGTCTAAGCGGAGACATTAAGGGAGGTAGAACAAAACCTCAGAATATCCTACCTGTCGAGATCGTTATTCGTTAGAAAAGTTGTCATTTATATTTATGGATGTTAAGGACACGTGGTAGTATGTGCCCCACTATTTGTAGTGAGTATTAACCTACTGGTAACTAGCAAAGATACTTTCTCTACATAGACAGAGCACTTCTTGTAAGTCGCTCTGAAGAAGAGCGTCTGCTAAACGATGCAACTGTAAATATACAGTATATGACTGTATATACATACATATATAAGACAATGTCTGTTACATAAATAAATGACATATATACATATAATGTTGTACCACATTTCACAAAATAATCTTTTTCTAATGAACTGATAAATAATCAGAAATAATATAAAAATTAAAAGGTTTTGTTGAATAATGCCAAACCGTGGAAAATACTACATCTCACACAGTTCAGCACACACTTTGTCTCAATGCACACACGAGAGAGAGAGAGAGAGAGAGAGAGAGAGAGAGAGAGAGAGAGAGAGAGAGAGAGAGAGAGAGAATGAAATAGAAATGACAACATATCTTTAAAAAAGGAGATTAAGATCATTAAGATGGCAAAGTTAGCTGACAGAAATTGGATTACAGCTCCTTTGGGAAAGCAAAAGCTCCCATGGCCCTCCTAAAGAGAAAATAACACTTACTACAGCTGTAGTTGTACAAAACAAAGCGCTCAGTGAAGACCCAAAAGAAATGAACAGCCTAAACACTTAGTGCTGAGGAGCTTACTGTGCCAGTTACATCTTTGAATGTACAAACCACGATCAGCAGACGCCTGCATTGAATCCAGCAAGTCAGCCTGTACCTGCATCTCCACGAATCTGGCCTTCACTCAGAGCCTACGTTAGCATGAGTGCTGCCATCTTGGATTTGAGAGGCTCCAGCGTCCCTCCAGTGAGCTCTTGAGCTCAGCATGCTGTATATTTCCACTGTAATAAGTGCAGTAAGGACGAGAGACTTCCATATGCGACTGTTTAAGGGCTCTGAGTCCATCTTTTTTTCTTTCTTTTTTCTAAGCAGCCTACTGACAGTGGGAAACATCTGTTGGTCGAAAAATGGTGACTGATGACCGAAATTATAGGCACTGTTGAAGGGGGTGGCGGCCTTTGAAGACCACAATAATGTGTGGGTAAAAATGTTCAGCGTCTGCGCTCGGCTCCTTGAGAGGTCGGGGGGCAAGCTGTGTCCAAATCCAAGTCAGAGATCCTCCTTCTTTTTCTTTCTTTCTTTCTTTCTTTCTTTCTTTCTTTCTTTCTTTCTTTCTTTCTTTCTTTCTTTCTTTCTTTCTTTCTTTCTTTCTTTCTTTCTTTCTTTCTTTCTTTCTTTCTTTCTTTCTTTCTTTCTTTCTTCTCTCTACATCCACTGCAGTATGCTGCCTAGTGACAGCTGAAGCCACTGTGATTTGTGTGTGTGTGTTTGTGTGTGTGTGAGCATGTGTGTAGTCTGAGGGTGGGTGTGTGTCTGTGTGGGTGTGTGCGTGTGTGTGTGTTGTTTGATATACATTTCAGGATAAAATTGACCTGTACTGGAAGGAAAAGAGGGCTATTCTACAATATCAGGATCAATTGAATGTTCCTGGCACTAATATTACAACAAACACAAACAGCATTAATGGAGCAAGTAGTGATTTTATGTATGTTAATGTGTCTGTTTAAACTTTTCCAACCTCTAATTGAGGAAGCAGGATTTTTTGTTTTTTGGATGATTTGCTCGAGTAACACACACACACACACACACACACACACACACACACACACACACACACACACATATATATATATATATATACATATTGGGAATAGGTGTGTTTATGCCGGTAAAAAAAAATCATACATTATTAGAATAGATGTAAATAAATATAAATATGGTAACAAGCAAACAACAATAACCAGTAACAAAAAGGTAATTACAATTTCATAAGCAGAATTGAGCAAAGTTTGGTTCCAGATCTCTCCTTGATCCATCAGATAGATTTGTTAAATTTCATCTGTAGCATGCCTGATTTCACATAATAAAGATGTGATTAGCCGAACCAGGTATTGGGTCATGACAACAATAACTATGAGGCTGCCATGAGAAGAGGTTCGGAAATAAGTCACACATTGACATATACATAAAATTTAACATTACCATTATTTGTGTTTATTGTAAGATTAATGTTCTAAGCAAGTAAGTGCTTACACATTTTTAATTCTAATATTCTCACAGTATTGTATATGGGACATTATTAATAACATCATATCCCTTGTGTGTTATTTATATTATCATTGTCATGACAAAGCCTCAAATATCCAAAAAGGTAACTTTACAGGGCAATATAACACCTTTCTTTTGAATGGAAATTGAAGGGGTCTTTACCCAAGTAATTTTGGGACATTTCTGTTGTTCTTACATTCGGTAACGAAAAATAAATAAATAATATAAATAATAAGATAAAAATAGGAATACAGGATTTTGTTTCAAAAGTAATATGTATGTATATGTAATACACAAGGGATGTCATTACATGTTCTTACACACACACACACACACACACACACACACACACACACACACACACACACACACACACACATATATATATATATATATATATATATATATATGCGTGTGTGTGTGTGTATATACATACACAAGGGATGTTATTGCATAGGTTCTTACACACACACACACACACGCATATATGTGATATATATATATATATATATATCAAAGTATGACCTCATGTCATGAAATTGTATAAAATCAGCTGTGTATGTGTCTGCATGTGGGAGTCTTATCTCTAACGTTGATATAGCAGGCCTGAGGATTCGTTTGGCTAGTATGTGTCCTCTTCACTGTGATCCACATTTTCTGTTAGTCCCGGAGAAAGAAGCAAGAATGAGTTTTCTTTGCTGTTTGCTTTGTGTGGAACTCCTGTCCCGTCCGTCTAGAACAGTGAGTTTGTGTATGTGTTCACCTTTTTTTGTCCGTGCCATAGCCGAGAACATTTCTGGGAGGAAATCATTGGTGAAGCTTTTACAATGAGATTAAATTGGAACCAGAGCCGTTGTCTAAAAAAGCAGTGTTAAAAATGCCTAATGATTATTGTAGCTGGTATGTGGGTTCATGTTGAGTTAGTGTGGTGCTCAGAGCCCCAGTTGTTTCCAATAATGAAACATACAAAATGTTTACTTTGGAAAGCTGCAGAAAGCCAGAGGAAACCCATTACTGGGAATGACGGTACTTAATTCATACCTAGCTCTGCGTAATCATCAGGCAGTAATCATTGTCTAAATACATGCATTTAGTTTTGAGGAAACATGAAATGATAGTATGAAATGCTTTATGAGGGCATTTGTAACAGGAGAGAGTTATGCAAATGTCAGTTCTATTACTATAAGGTGACAATAGTTGTAATGAGCATAACACACAGTATTCAATATCAGACATTTTTACACAAATGAAATATATTAATGGCTAATTGTAGAAATATATTTGGAGACACTGGAATGTAAAGAAAAGCCTTAGGCTTCATCGTAATGTTTCTGTATTTCTAAGCTGACTGCAGGGGCTAAACTGGCTTTGATTTAAAGGTGACGGCGGGGCTGACTTGAATGTTGATTTCTTTTGTGTGTGTGTGTGTGTGTGTGTGCGTGTGTGTGCGTGTGTGTGCATGCGTGTGTGTGTGTGTGTGTGTGTGCGCGTATGTGTGTGTGTGTGTGTATTGCAAGGACAAGTGCCTGCAGCATGCATGTGTAATTATGTGCACAACTTTGCAAAGGTTTAACTCTTACTCTCTTTTGAAGAGATTGTATAGTACAGTGCAAAAGTCAGAGACCACCCTTGATTAATTTTATATTATTCTTTCCCACCAAACAGCAACTGAATATACTTTATTAATTTTTTCAGTGTCGCAGAAAAACAGAAAACATATATTTAGCAGAAAATCTAACAGAAGCCTGAAAACGTACATTTAATATCACATATCACATTTTGCACAATTAGTGTTCCGACTCTCTGCCTTTACAGCTTACTTATTCAAAGAAATCTACAGGGACATTATTACACACACATAAAGTTCAGTCTTAGAAATTGGTTGCATTTTCTTCTTCTAATTCCCATTTAATCCTAATTTTAAATGCAGACTCATCAGTAGGTTAATCCTTATTCCCCAACTGTGATGTGCAGTGTAGTGTTCTATTGCAAATCTTCTTTTCTGTCTATTCCCTTTTCTCAGTAACACCTTCATGAAAGCTACACATCCTGTCAGACACGTAGTGTTGTATTCTTACAGAAGCATCTGTGGATTTGTTGAGATCTGAAGCAAGAATGGAGCTTGATTTTCTCTTATTTCTCAAAGATGAAAACTTTTTTTTTGGTGGTTTTCCTTTGACTTTCTTCCATATACAAGTAGATTATATTATATCTAAGATAATCCTCAGAAATATCTCCTTTAGCCATTTTAGATGCACATGAGAAAGAAGTTTGCGAGGTAGCTGAAGTGTGTTTGGGTAGTTGCTTATCTGAACGTTGGCTGGAGTGATGGAAGTGGCAATAGAGGGCACAAAAATAAAGAGCAGAAGTTAAATACTGATAGATTTGAAAATGTAGTGAATATGGAGTGGTTCTTTTCTGCCATAATTCCTTTTTGCACTGCTGTTTTAAGAATATATTTGTTAGTTCCAGTGTTTAACCCGGACTGAAGCTGCTCTCCACATTCTGATATTTGGAACAATGACTCACCCTTGTGGAGAGCTGCAGGAACACCTGGCAGAAAAAAAACAGCAACAGTCATTCAGTTCAGCCTGATTTATGGACCGATTTCAAGGTAAATAAGAGATCCATCATCTTCAGTCCATCAATCATCTGAAAAACAGTAGAGTATAAGTTACTTTATCAAATAATAATAAAGAAAGGAATGTTTTTGTGAGAGTTTATCAAGTTTCTGGATCCAACTCATGCTCATGGAATCAGCACCCTGAAAAAGAGATGCATTAAATTGGCCTCATTCAAACAAAATATTTTACATCAAAACAGTTCATGCCAAAAATTAGGAGACAAAATTGGGTTGATGAGATATTTCATTATGTATACACACACACACACACACACACACACACATGAATATATATATATATATATATATATATATATATATTCATAT
Source organism: Pygocentrus nattereri (assembly GCF_015220715.1). Classification (NCBI taxonomy): domain Eukaryota; kingdom Metazoa; phylum Chordata; class Actinopteri; order Characiformes; family Serrasalmidae; genus Pygocentrus; species Pygocentrus nattereri. Next base: position 14,718,196 of record NC_051233.1, read on the forward strand.
AGTCATTCAGCCATTCAGTATCTATCACCATTCAGTATCTTGTACAGGCTTGCTGGCATATTTGTCAATTGGAATTCTATATATGTGTTGGTGTCATTCCTCTTTCTCCACACAAGACATTATGACACTACAAGCAGGAATATTTCCATTTTTTACGTTCCGTTCCTAATGTCACACAATGTGATAAAGCACCAGAGTGGCCAGCATGGCTGTCTTTGAAGTCTGCTTTCATCTCAGCATATTTACCTTGGCTTAAGTGTTAAGTAGAGTTTTAATTTGGCCTGAAGGATGTTCTCCCTCTTAGACACAAGCACCACAGGAAGTGAAGTCTTGGCTTCTCGTGCTCTTTTCAGGTCCCACAACGAAAGCTATTTTTGGAAATAGCTGCAGAAAAAGAATCACTTGTCATGTTTTGAACCTGACCTGGGTAAACACAGGCTGACCACTCTGTTCTGTTCTTTGTTTGACCTTTGCTATTAGCAAGGTGTGATTAAAAAACAAGGTGGTTTTGCCTTCACCACAAAAAAGACAAAACAAAGCTGTAAATTGTACAGTATGCCACTGACAGCTTGTTACTAGTAATGCAAATATACAGAATTCCACTTAATATAGTGATGTGCAAAGTTTTTTGTGCCCATAGGCAAATTATGTTTTGTTAATTTTCTGATTGAAAATGTTACATATCATCTACAGAGAGCAAATTAATTCTGAAAAATTCTGAAAATTCTGAAAAACTCAATGTAATATTCCAAACATTTTTCTGTATCACAGGATCAGATGAAATTTCAGTTAGCATTAATGAAGATTAGCATTAATAAGGTTAGTAAAATAACAATAATAAGGTTAATGAGACCATGCTTCCTGAATATTGCTGCTCTAGGCTAAAAAATGTCTTAGGCTACATCCAAATGCCCATACCACCATAATAAATAATATGTCATAATAACAAACCACCTACAGTTGCACATTCAGCAATGAAAGGTAGATTTTTCAGAAATAACTCACAGTTCAGTTAGCTCAAAATTTCTGGGCAGCCAGGATATTTACTCTTTTAAGTTAAAACACAAAGTTACTGCAGTCTTACAAACCTGATATAACTCATTTCCACTAATTAATGTCAGGGCTGCGTCAAATATCACATAATACCATACTAAAACATATGTCAAAACATAGTACACCAGTTATATATGTCCATTCTTCAGTGTAGGAGGGTTGGTGACCACTGGTCTATAGAATTTCCCAACTTGAGCAATATTTTAACTAAATAAGTAATATTGTATTTTACCATGCTTTTGCTATCGATGACACCAGCTGAGACTTCTTAGTGTTGATGGTAAGGCGGTCAACTAAACTGATTCTTAAAAGCAGACAAAATTCTCTTGTGTTGACTCAGATCCTCTTGCTTGTGTCTGTAGATCTATAAAGTTTTACTGAGTGCCCGAATAAAGTATTGAAGCTTATTGAGGAGCCCATGGTGAGCACCCAACACCTTATAAACGTACTTCTAAATTGGCCCTTATCTATCTTCCAGGACACAAAACTTATACTGTTCTTCGTGTTTTGCCTCTAGTGCGTGACAGAGCCACCAGAATTGCTTTCTGTATTGTTTGTGTGTGTGTATGTGTGCAAAGCCTGTGAGCCTGTGTTTGCACTTCTCACCTAATAAACCCACAACAGGCCAGCTAGAAATAAGGCTGACCTACCGCACAGCCTGACCCCTGTATGACTGCAGGGTCTCCCTCCCTCTCATTTTCTTCTCTCACTCTAATACACACACCACCCAACTGTGCTGTTTGCCTGGTGCAGAGGCTAAAGGCAGCCGTGACAGATGCCGCACAGACATCCAGTCCAGAGGAGACTGCATGGACAGGCCAGGGCCTGCAGTCCAGTTCAACCAGTGTATAGCATATAGTCCTAAAATTAAAGCTGCCAAAAAGGGTTCATTGGAATGATGCTGTGCAAAACACTTCTGGTTCCCTAAAGAACCTTTAATTTGAGTAGTTTGGATAGTTTTGTTTAAAGAATCATCTCATAAAATGTTCTTTAAGGATCCAAAAGTTGTCCTTTATCATACCAAGAACCTTTTTGACGCCCAGTTTGGGTGTCTTTCCACAAGCTCTGGAATATCAACATTCATTCAAGGACCATTCATTAGGTTCCTGGCTACTGTGTGGCTATATGTAATTAGCTACATATCACATGCATTATGCTACTGCTACTACAGTTTGTACACCATTTACAATTTGAAAGTTGGAAATGAAAAAAAGTTAAGCTTGTTTTGAAAAGGATAGAACATGGGAATGCGGAAAAAGGAATTTGCTTCCTATTGCGAAAATGTAAATTAGACTTTTGTGCTGAGAGTGTTAGCCAATAGAACACAAGAATGTGGGCCATGATTACTTTTTCCTGGGAAAAAATGGGGAAATAGGATATCCCATCCATTAATTCCTGAAAAATAATGCTAGCTAGCTAAAATTAGCTGCTCACCAAACCACTAATATTACACAAGGATCATCCATAATCCTCTGTTTTTGTTGCTCCACTCTGGCAAATCAAATGGTAAAAAGTTCAGGGCAATATTTATTTTTGCATTTATATATTTATGCACTTTGAAGCCAACCACTCAATCAATGCACACCTTATACCACTCTCCCAAGTATTGATTGTTCAATCAAAGAGTAGCAACTGTAATGAGACCTGGGTCCCTCTAATAAGATCAGAATTTAATATTATTTGCCTTAACATTGTGTGGGGTACTTATTTTTAAATTGGATATCCAGTATTCATGTTTGGAAGAAATTAGTGTTAGTAGGCTCTTAAGAGATCACAGTGTTATGTATTTACTCTTCAAATGCACACTGGTGGCCATTTTGCCTATTCCTTTCTGAAATGTATGTGGACTAGACAGCATTAATTAAAACATCACTGAATATCCACAGGTTAAATCTGTCATAGTCGCCAAGTCATGTTTGATACCTTGTCAGACATAGCAACAGTAACCAAGGAGGATGTGTGCCACTCCAAACGAGACTCTAGTTCATCCTGGAGGTAGCAGAAGAAGCGATTTCAATCATTCCATAGAATGCTTTCCACTGTTCCACCAGTGCTGGGGGGCTTTATACACCTTTAGCCAGCGCTTGGAATTGGGCATGGTATCCTTTAGTTTCATGTGGAGCTGCTCCAAATTGTCCCATTCTACTGAAATTGCTTTTCTGTGGAGATTCTACAAGCTGTACAAGTGCAATTTATTAATAGAAGTGGTGTCTAGACACGTTTGAACATATAGCATATCTATAGCTGTACAGCTACTAATTAAACATGGACACAACGCATGCACCGATGTGCCTTTTGCATAAGGAACTTTATGTACCTATATTTTATGGCTCTGTATACCTAAGCCCTGTGTGTATGTTGCAGCAAGGCCAAGCAGGAACATTGTTTCATCCCACTGTATACTTACATTTATGGCATTTGGCTGACACTCTTATCCAGAGCGACTTACAACTTGATTATTTTACAAAGGGAGGCCAAGGTGGTGTTAGGAGTCTTGCCCAAGGACTCTTATTGGTATAGTGTAGGGTGCCTGCCCAGGTGGGGGATTGAACCCCAGCCTACAAGGCAGAAGTGTTAACCACTACACTATCCAACCACCAGTTGTGTACTTGTATTAGTTATGATGGCTATAAAGTTCTTCTTGATCTTCTTTATGAATTACCCTGCATTATTTTATTTATGTGTCATAAATTAATGAAAGATCATAAGCTAGAGGGCATGAATGCTAATGTCTATCACATGTTTGCTAGATGGGAATTCATTTTCTGATTTTGAAAATCTTCATGATGGAAAAAGGAAAGTAATGTAAAAGTGTAAACAGATAATAAGCAATATAGTGTCTACTTACCTCACATCATCACTGCAAGCAGTGTTTTCATTATTATATTTAATAGATAGTATCTAGTGACAACAGCCAGCATAAAATAGCATAAAATGACCATTTCAACTGAAACTTTGCAAATATTAACGTTGCTGTAAAAACTGGACTTTACCTACTTTACATACAAGCTCATATGCGTTTGAAATGGCATTTGAAGGGCTGTATAGATTCATTGGTAAGATGCACTTTGAATTCCATTGTCCAATTTAGAGGCCATTGGGTGGCTAAAGAGGAATACTGAGGAAGGTAACAAGTGAATGGCCATGGCTTAATAGGCCATCTGTGTGTAATGTGCAACGCAATTAGCCCTGACAACCCCTCCATGGGCTGCCATTAGACTGGTGCCCAAGCCTGAGAGTGACTCTTCAGAGTCCTCTGTACAATGACCACTGCAGCCAGCACTCTGTGAGCCTTCCTCATTGTTATGTTTGTTTGGCTGATTTCTTCTTCTTTTTTTTTCAGCGCTAGCGCCAAGGCCCCATGTTATTAAATTGCCAGGGTTGAGTGGGCCCCCTTTTCACTCGACCCTGGTCTTCGAAATGGACATTCTCTGCCCATTTTGGCCCTCAATATGAGTCATCTGGTTAGGCTCCCTGCAGTTTAAATAAAAACAGTACTCGTCAGCCAGGCCGACAAAATCAAGCCGTTGTTTTTTAAAGAGCTGCGGGGTTGACGAGGATACACTTTGTGAAAAGTTGATCTGATGAGCCACGTGCTGCATTTTCACTGCCATTTTACAATGTGTCTAATGGTCCAACAACAAGCAAACACATTATCCATGCCGTGTGCTGATAGTGTTAAAATGTCTAAAATGCTAAGATTTCTAATAATGTCTGATAATTAGTACAAATCATGCTAACAGTAATAAGATGTTCACGATTCACTGACTTTAAAGTCATAGCACACACTAAAATGCTAAGGCTCCTACTAATGAATGTTAACCAGCCTAAGATCATACCAACTCTTCACCACCAGCAATGTCACTATTAGACACGCTGACATTTTTAGATGAGCTAATTCTTTATACATGCAACTGCTGTTATTGTCCTTTCAGGTATGAGATATACAGTTGTGTGCAAAAGTTTGGGTGCCCCAGTCAAATGATGTTTTGTTGATTTTCAAAGTGAAAATTAACACATACTATGCAGAGAGCATATTAACACTTTTTACATTTTAACACGCAATACAAAAATACAAAAACAATAAATAAAACAAAATGTATTGGCAACACATCCTCATTTCTACACTCTGTCCATTTTATCAATTCCACATACCACAGTGTTTTTGAACAGTGTCCACTTACTGTCCACTTTATTAAATACTTCTACCGTGTTGGTCCATCACATCCTTGTAGATGTAAAGTTAGAGACAATAGCCTATAATTTGCTACGCAGTTTGTGTTAATCATCCTCCTTTATCAGTGATCACAGGACACTGCCTACAAGCTGTTGGAAATCCGCAAGAAACAGAACCTTCAGTACTGCATCGTGGAGGCTTGTGACAGCATAAAAAGCTAAAATAAAATGGTTTCCTGTGACTTTTGACTCACCCTGTATATATATATATATATATATATATATATATATATATATATATATATATATACACACACACACATACGCCACTTTATTAGGTGCTAGTAAAAGGTTGGACCCCCTTTTACTTAATTGTTTGTGACATACTTTCAACAAGGTGTTGGAAACATTCCTCAGAGATTTTGATTGGTTATTTGAGTTCCTGTTGCCTGTCATTCATCTCCAACCACGTTCAAAGTAACAATTCTTCCACATTCTGATGCTCGGTTTGCACTTCAGCAAGTTGTCTTGGCCACCTCTACATCCCTAGTTGCGGCCATGTGATTGGCTGATTAGCTATTTGTGTTAACAAGCAATTGAATATGGCTAATAAAGTGGCCGGTATATATATATATATATATATATATATATATATATATATATATATATATATATATATATATATATATATATATACATACACACACACACACACACACACACACACACACACACACACACACACTCACTGGCCACTTCATTAGGTACACCTGTTATATATATATATATATATATATAAATAAATACACTGCTCAAAAACATAAAGGGAACACTTAAACGACACAATATAACTCCAAGTAAATCAAACTTCTGTGAAATCAAACTGTCCACTAAGGAAGCAAGACTGACTGACAATCAATTTCACATGCTGTTGTGCAAATGGAATAGACAACAGGTGGAAATTATTGGCAATTAGCAAGACACACTCAATAAAGGAGTGGTTCTGCAGGTGGGGACCACAGACCACTTCTCAGTACCTTTCTGCTTTCTGGCTGATGTTTTGGTCACTTTTGAATGTTGGTGGTGCTTTCACACTCGTGGTAGCATGAGACAAACTCTACAACCCACAAAAGTGGCTCAGGTAGTGCAGCTCATCCAGGACGGCACTTCAACGCGAGCTGTGGCAAGAAGGTTTGCTGTGTCTGTCAGCGTAGTGTCCAGAGGCTGGAAGCGCTACCAGGAGACAGGCCTGTACACCAGGAGACGTGGAGGAGCCCGTAGGAGTGCAACAACCCAGCAGCAGGACCGCTACCTCCGCCTTTGGGCAAGGAGAAACAGGAGGAGCACTGCCAGAGCCCTGCAAAATGACCTCCAGCAGGCCACAAACGTGCATGTGTCTGCATAAACGGTTAGAAACCGACTCCATGAGGATGGTATGAGGGCCCGACGTCCACAGATGGGGGTTGTGCTCACAGCCCAACACCTTGCAGGACACTTGGCATTTGCCAGAGAACACCAGGATTGGCAAATTCACCACTGGCGCCCTGTGCTCTTCACAGATGAAAGCAGGTTCACACTGAGCACATGTGACAGACGTGACAGAGTCTGGAGACGCCGTGGAGAGTGATCTGCTGTCTGAACATCCTTCAGCATGACTCCATGTGCTCGCCAGAGGTAGCCTGACTGCCATTGGGTACCGAGATGAGATCCTCACACCCCTTGTGAGACCATATGCTGGTGTGGTTGGCCCTGGGTTCCTCCTAATGCAGGACAATGCTAGACCTCATGTGGCTGGAGTGTGTCAGCAGTTCCTGCAAGATGAAGGCATTGAAGCTATGGACTGGCCCGCCTGTTCCCCAGACCTGAATCTGATTGAGCACATCTGGGACATCATGTCACACTCCATCCACCAACGCCACGTTGCACCACAGACTGTCCAGGAGTTGGCGGATGCTTTAGTCCAGGTCTGGGAGGAGATCCCTCAGAAGACCATCCGCCACCTCATCAGGAGCATGCCCAGGCGTTGTAGGGAGGTTATACAGGCACGTGGAGGCCACACACAATACTGAGCCTCATTTTGACTTGTTTTAAGGACATTACATCAGTTGGATCATTACAAGTTGGATCAGCCTGTAGTGTGTTTTTCCACTTTAATTTTGTGTGTGACTCCAAATCCAGGCCTCCATTGGTTAATAAATTTCATTTCCATTGATGATTTTTGTGTGATTTTGTTGTCAGCACATTCAACTTTGTACAGAACAAAGTATTCAATGAGAATATTTCATTCATTCAGATCTAGGATGTGTTATTTGAGTGTTGAGTGTATACACTGTTTGAGCAGTATGTATATATATATATATATATATATATATATATATATACACACACTTTCTATATTTCTGCATAAATATGACCTAAAACACACAAGTCCTAACGTAGTTCAAGAGAACCCAGTTAAACAAATGACACAAAAATATTATACTTAGTTTATTGAGGAAAATTATTGAATATTACATATTTGTGAGTGGCAAAAGTATGTCAACCTTTGCTTTCAGTATCTGGTGTGACCCCACTGTGCAGCAAGTATGTGAACCTGTAGGATTAGCAGTTAATTTGAAGGTGAAATTAGAGTCAGTTGTTTTCAATCAATGGGATGACAGTCAGCTGTGAGTGGGCAACCTGTTTTATTTAAAGAACAGGGATCTATCAAAGTCTGCTCTTCACAACACATGTTTATGGAAGTGTATCATAGCCTGAACAAAGGAGATTGCTGAGGACCTCAGAAAAAAGAATTGTTGATGCTCATCAGGCTGGAAAAGGTTACAAAACCATCTCTAAAGAGTTTGGACTACAATCCACAGTCAGACAGATTGTGTACAAATGGAGGAAATTCAAGACTATTGTTTCCTCCCCAGGAGTGGTTGACCAACAAAGATCATTCCAAGAGCAAGCCGTGTAATAGTCGGTGAGGTCACAAAGGACCCCAGGGTAACTTCTAAGCAAATGAAGGCCTCTCTCACATTGGGTAATGTTAATGTTCATGAGTCCACCATCAGGAGATCACTGAACAACAATGGTGTGCATGGCAGGGTTGCAAGGAGAAAGCCACTGCTCTCCAAATAGAACATTGCTGCTCATCTGTAGTTTGCTAAAGATCACATGGACAAGCCAGAAGGCATTGGAAGACGGTTGAGACCAAAATAGAACTTTTTGGTTTAAACAAAAAGCGTTATGTTTAGAGAAAGGAAAACACTGCATTCCTGCATAAGAACTTTATTCCATCTGTGAAACATGGTGGTGGTAGTATCATGGTTTGGGCCTGTTTTGCTGCATCTGGGCCAGGACGGCTTGTCATCATTGATGGAACAATGAATTCTGAATTATATAAGAGAATTATAAAGGAAAATGTCAGGACATCTGTCCATGAACTGAATCTCAAGAGAAGGTGAGCAATGCAGCAAAGACAACGACCCTAAGCACACAAGTTGTTCTACCAAAGAATGGTTAAAGAAGAATAAAGTTAATGTTTTGGAATGGCCAAGTCGAAGTCCTGACCTTAATCCCATCTAAATGTTGTGGAAGGACCTGTAGTGAGCAGTTAATATGAGGAAACCCACCAACATCCCAGAGTTGAAGCTGTTCTGTACGGAGGAATGGGCTAAAATTCCTCCAAACCGGTGTGCAGGACTGATCAACACTTACCGGAAACATTTAGTTGCAGTTATTGCTGCACAGCGGGGTCACACCAGATACTGAAAGCAAAGGTTCACATACTTTTGCCACTCACAAATATGTAATATTGGATAATTTTCCTCAATAAACAAATGACCAACTATAATATTTGTGTGTCGTTTGTTTAACTGGTTTCTCTTTATCTACTTTTAGGACTTGTGTGAAAATCTGATGATGTTTTAGGTCATATTTATGCAGAAATATAGAAAATTCTAAAGGGTTCACAAACTTTCAAGCACCACTGTATATATAAATTAACTAGCAAAGGTAACTAGCAAAGATACTTTCTCTAGATTGACAAAGCACTTCTTGTAAGTCGCTCTGGATAAGAGCGTCTGCTAAATGCTGTAAATGTAAATGTAAATATAAATGTATGTATACACACATGCATGGGCAGTCAATGTAGCTTTTTTTGGCCTTGCTCTTTCCAAACACCGATTTCTTGTTCACTCACACATTTTTTTCCAATGCTCTTTTTATACACAGTCATGATAGTATCACCTCTTACCTACTCACCTGTTTACCTGTGAAAAGTTCCAAATCTGGTGTTTTTGATCATATTGATCACAAACCTCTCAGCATGGTCTCCCCCCACACACTGGGGACCATAAGATTCAATAAATGCTACTGGTTATCATATCAGGCCAGAAATTCTTTATCAGTGCATCCCTACTAATAATGAATGGTAAGCAGCAGGCACACAACCAAACTAACTCTTTGTTGCATGCATCCAATCACTGGCATTTTTACATAAGCCAGTCCTTTAAATGTCAGTATGACATAATTGGGAACTTATCCCTAAGCTGTATTTACAAGCAGTATTAACACTTTGATACATCATCCTCTACTTTGCATAGAGCGTTCTTCACTTCAGTAAAGGTCTTCACACAGCCTGTAGCACGTAGAGAGCTGCCAGACTACTGATAACAAAAGTGCATCGGTCGTTGAGGATAAGCTGAATAACAGCTGCACACTGTCTGAATTTACCTAAAGGCTTGTTTACCATCAAGGAAGATATGATGGATTGGTTGTAACCAATGTAGATAGACCTGGATTTGTTGACTGATTTAAGATGAAAGAGCAGTATTATACAGAAATGTGGCCATGTTCATAGAAGAAAACAGGACTTGAGCCATTCAGCTTTCAGATTTGAATAATTTACTTAAAAAAAGTGTAAAAGATACAGATCTCTTCCCAGAGACAGATCTGTTTGATATTCAAAATGATGGTAGGTGTAACAAACCTGCCCCAAAGTATTTGTCCTTAGTATACATATGTCTTGGCAATGCACCCTTGGCTGTATTTGAATGAGGTGGGTATACTGTAGATTTATATTTAAAAAAAAAAGAAAAGAAAAAAAAAACATCATAGGAGTCATGTTGAACAGAAGAAATCAAACTGGCATGAAATGTACAGCTTTCAGAAATCTGAAAAAACACTGCTGAAAAGTGTATATACAAACATGCAAGGGAGTATACAAATTACAGGGCAAATTTTAGTGACCATGAATGAGCAACAGGCCTTTCAGATGGTTTAAACTTTTGACATCTTTAAAAAAAAAAAAAAAAAAAAAAAAACTGCCTTGCAAATAATGCATATTAGTTAAATATACAATATGCTTTACGCTCAAATACACTGAATTAAATCTATTGCCTATTTCAAGTTCATTTTGCAGTAAAAGAGAACACTTCATAAATATATCTTTTCTGCATCGTTTAGTTCTTAACTTAGCTCATTAAATTAAAAGGCAAAAAGACCAAAATGTAAATTAAAAAAGGAAATATGCATTCTTAAACTTTTATACTGTACTCTTAAAACATTTTTTTTGTTTGTTTGTGTAAACCCCTACCACAATATTTCCCATCTGTGGTGGCTAGAAAGAGATATGATATATATGTAATTATACAATGGGATATATATAATATATAAATATGGCATTTCAACATTTTCTGTTACAATTATTATCTTTAAAATTAGAGTTAACATTTCTGATCTCAAGGCTTTCAATTTGAATTTGGAAAAAAAGACCTTGATGCATTTTTATGCAAATTTTTGATTTCATTAATAAAAATAGCTCTCTGCAAAGTCTGCTTTACACTATGAACAAATACACTTTTCATTGTTTCGATTTCAATGTCAAATATTAGTTGGCAAGTTTATCTACAACCATAAAATTGACCCCTCAAAAAAAAAAAAAAAAAAAAAAAAAAAAAAAGCTGAGGGAGCTGAAAGTGCCATTATTGATTGAGTCACTGTCAGTGAAAGAAGTTCTTCGCCTTCTTTCTTCTACAAACTGAGAGCGACACTCAGAGGAGTTCTGTACAATACATTACAAACGTGTAAAAAAAAATGATGCTGTGGAGTAAAATCAGCCCACGCATGTGTTGTTTACCCTTTCGGGGCTCAAACTCATTGTGGGCAGTTTGGAGTCTCTGAACTGCTCGGCTTCAGGCTTTGCATATCGGATTAGGCCATAGTGTAAGTGACTGTGTGACGTTTGGCAAGTCTTCAGAACAAACTGCTGTGGCCGTATTAGAAACATATCAACTGACTCAATAGTACACCAGTTTATCAATGAATCAACGTACGCCACACTTGTGTAGGGACATGCACAGAATAACAAGACTGCTGATAGCAACCAGAGGCGTTCTGAGGTCATGGCTAAAGTTCTTTCATCATAGTGTTATTACACGTTGCACAGCTGTTACCCTCCTTGAGGGGAATCCATTCAAATCTTGGAGCAGGTCAGCTAAAAAGAGAATTCAAAAGTATGGCTGCCATTTAAAATGCAAATGTTGATCTAAAAGTGCAGGACTCAATGTTTCCATCCATTTCTCCAGGTCGGACCACATGGCATATGAACCTACCATATGGCTGAGAGAGTTAAAGGGTAGTGATTGTACTAGGCTTGTTTCAGAGATGGTCGAATGCAAATACCAACAAAACGATCACCGTCTTCCATGGAGAGTACAAGCTGTTTTTGTTCATCACTTGAGCCAAAAGCCAGGGATGGACATCCAAAAGGTCAGTCCAAAAAGGCAGTGCTGGACACATTTCCCCCTTCGACCCTAGTGGCTGAGGCTGATGGAGGCTACATTTGAGAAGGAGAGAGTACAGAGCACCTGCTTCAGCTGACAGGTCTCTCTCCACTAGTCCTATAAGATATTCAAGATGGCATTGTACATCTGGATGAGGATGACCAAGTGCACAGGAAGGCAGGAGCGGCGGTCTTGGGTGGCAGGGTTGCATGTTAGCCAGGAGAGGGCATTGTATTGCTCCAGCACAAACCTGCAAAGAGAAACCCCACAGTTAGTGTTGAAAAGCCAATTACTTCCACAAAGACATCCTCTTAGAAACTGCATGTGTGTGTGTGTGTGTGTGTATATGTATATATAAAGTACAGAGCCCTGATTATATACTGGTATACATAGATTGGTTTGGCTCAGATAAAAAAAGTAATGACAACAGCACGGAAATATAAAGCGTGTCCAGCAGCTATAGGGATCTGTAATAGACCGATTTGTAATGTGGAGACTGGAGGGCATGGCGGATGTTGCTAACCTGAGCACATCTGAAGTGGTTTTGGAGTCCAGTGGATGTGGGCTCCTCTGAGAAGTCTTGCTGGAGACCAACTCATCTGTCTGAGTGATGGAAATATGGTGGTGTAGAGAGGCCTGGAAAGACAAAATACACACGATCTTCAGTCGCATTCTACAGCAATAAAACACCACACTGCAGATCACTCACAAACACGGTTCTTTAAAGCTCCATCGATCTGAAGGTTCTTTGGGGAAACAAAAGTAGTTTTTCTATATTATCTTTCCAAAGAACCCTTTGGAGCACCTTCATTTTTAACAGTACATATATTTCACAATAGACCACTGGAGAAATACATAAGTGGAGAAGGAGGTGTGGCCGAGCGTCTATTGCGGGACGGAGAAGCCGGTCTGGCTGAACCAGCAGGTTAAGCAGCTGATGATGCTCACCTGTGCCTTGTTTCTGCCAGCCTATTACAGGCATCTTTTTCTTCAGTAGGCGGCAGTGCCCCGAGAGAGAAGGAGACCCCGTGAAGACGCGAGAGCAGAAGCTAGCCAAGCCGAATCGACCTGACTGAGCTGAGTGAAGAGAAAACGGACTAAAAAGTCCCCCACGAGTCAGACCGTATTTTTGTAGGCGGAAAAGCCGAGTGTTAATTTGTTTGCAAATAAAAGGAAGCTCTCTGCCTTCACCCCCTGCCCCCGGCATCTGGTGCTGTTTTGCTGGTCACCCTGTATGATGTTGCTACATACCAGCTTCCAAAACACAATGGCATTATGCTAGTTGTGCTGGTGATCAGTGTAACAGCTTCCATTACACCAGCATTTAAAATACAACATATGATGGCCAGTCTTTCTAGCACACTAGTGTGAAGCTTAAAGAGCATACAAGCTAGCAAAAAAATGAACCCAGCAAACCTTTGGTCAGTTTTAAAACTTCAGATTAACTGACAACTTCAGCTATAACAGCATAGCTACCTGTTATCAAAAAGATATCCTAGCTAACAGTTTCACGTTGTTTAGCCTCATTTGCTACGGGCGGTACTTTGCTCTGTCCAGCAGACTAAATGGTTTCCTGGAATGAAATGCTTGTAATTGAAGTCATAGGAACCATGACAATGCTAGGGGCTGCAGGAAAGTGACACTGCATTAAGGTTTTATAAATGTTGGCTTTCGCAACTTAATTAGTTTTGTTGATTTTGTTGACTCATGTCAAGAGAGTCATTCAAGGGTTGAGTAGCAAGTCAGCAAGCATACTACATGAGTGTGACTTGAGTCTGAGCAAGCAACTTGAATCCCCATCTCTGGTCATGACCATCAAGTTAAAGATGGTGTCATCTTTTTTACCATGCTATCTTAAAAACCCAAGAGGACAAAGGAAAATTCCTTGTTTCAAGAAGAAAATTTGTCAAGAGGAAAATTTGCCAATGACAAGTCATAAATTTCATGTGAGTAACCAGAGTTCTTTGATACCATACAAGAACCATTTTTTGTTCCCTAAAACAGGAGTGTCCAGTCTTACTCACAAAATGGACGTTTTTTTATTCCCAATAAACAGGAGATCACCTGATTAGTCTCCAAACAACTGAGCAAGGGTGATCCTTCTTGGTTGGAAGGAAAACCTGCAGTCTTTTGTGGATTGGAAACCCCTGCCTTAAAGAGATCTGAAAAACCTTTAAAAAGCTTAGGGAACCTTCAAACAGTGTAGTTTCTACAGCAATTTAAGTGTTCTTCTAAGAACCTGTAGATTACATGTTGCTTCTTTGGAAAAATGTCTGTTCTTCACACATCTCTCATTTACAAAAATGGTTATCCAAGGAAAGTTTCTTTAGGGAACAAAAGTGGTTCTTTGATGGCATCACACAAAAAACTCACATAAAATGTATGACTTGTCATAAATAATTTTCCTCATTTCGTCATAAATCAAAGATCCAGGGGCCTGGAGAAATATTTGCGTCAACATACCTCACTAAGTAAATCCCATTGAAATGAGCAAGTGCTACAGTTAATGCTAATGACTCTCTTAAGATCCTGTTATACTTCCATGGTCTCTTTGCAAACATGTTCATGTGCATTTTTAAAGAAATATGGCTTCTTTGAAGCTTTAAGGACAGGAAAACCCTAACAGTGGGGATTGATTCAGTGCAAAGCCCAACGCTGCATGTAAAAACAACTCTATTTGTGTGGATGGTTGCAGAAGTATACAGTAGCCTTAAGGAGGGAAAACAAAGTGCATTCAGAGAAGTTGAAGAAGGTTCCTACCTTAAGGAATAGTGGGCACTGATTCTGCGCTTGAGGACAGGAGGCCCAGAACCAGTGAGGCAACCCTTCAGCCTGGGCAGTGGATACGTAGTAGCCTAGAGCTAGAGGCTGCTGCTTCAGCTCCTCAGGAGCCTCACGGGATAGCAACCGCTCTCCTTGACTCTGCAAACAGGGCATTACATACATGCACAGTTTACCCACATGACCACAGTATAGTAGCCACTAGGGACATCAAACTGTTTTGGTAGCTTCCGTTGAAGGTCCCTGCTTCTTTTAAGAGATTCATAAAACATTTATAGCATACACACAGCTCAATTAAATGTCACAGCTAGACAAAGAATGTTTATCATCGCTGTCACATCAAAAGCCTTGTAATTCATTTTCGTTTCAGTTGTGTTTTTGTGTTGCTTAAAAAAAAACAGTTGCTTTTTACATTGTGTGAACATTCCACAAATAGAACGGCAAAAAAATCCAAAATTACTTGGAATAAAATCTCTATACACGAACAAACAATAAATTTAAAAGAACCATATCATGGAAAACCACACTTTTTATAATACTTTTTAAAAATAAAGTTTGCAGCATGTAAACATTAAAGTCTCAAAGCATTCAGTTAAACTGCCGGTCCAAACTGTCTATAAATGGAAACCAAGCTGCACAAGTCTGCTTCGAATTAAAAGTTTTTGTAATGCCATATTTACATTTCTTAAATTGCATTCACAGTGCCCTGCATAATGTTTAGGACAAAGGCATTATTCTGTTTTTATTTATAAAGGATATGGAACAAATTACTAAACATGACTAAAATGATCATACATGTCACTGCTACACCCCAAACATTATGGTGGGGAGGTAAATAGAGATTGGGGAATGGTCATGTAAAAATGAATTATAAATGTTTTTTGCTACATAAAACTACACAAATATCATTACTGGGGTTTACAGAAAAAAAAAACACTAGAAAAAAATGTGCAATATGAGTCCTTTAAATACGTCTCCTATAAAGTCACCATTTTCAAAATCCAAGATTTCATTACAACAACAATTATGCAGATTATACGTTTTATGAATTATACGTTTTATGAATGTTTTACAAAGTCCCTTAATGCTAACCCGTGTGTGCTGGAAGTGGGAGCCCACCCCCATGCCATTGGGGGATCCAGGGGAGGGCACAGGCGAAGTGTTGGGGGAAGAGTGCAGGTTCCCCGTAAAAAACATCATATCGTGCCCAATGTCATTCTCCAACTCGTCCGGGAACGGCAGACCAAACATATCATCTGGAGGGGTGAGGAGAAGAGAGTGAGGCTCTTTAACACTGAACATGTCTTGTTGAGGGTGCATAGCATCCCCTGGTGGTAACATTATAGCATTTAAGTTGAACAGTAAGCAAAACAAAACATGTATGCAGACAAGTGTGAACAACGCTGAGCGATTTTATAATATGGCTAATGAGATATGACTGTAGTAAGATTAACATGATAATTACATATTGTTAACATGCGTTATTAGAAAGCAAATTAACTTTTTCTCTAAAGGCCCAATCAGAATAAGTGTAGCTTCCAATACATCAACAGTATTCTCCAATACTACTGATGAAATAATAATTTTAGTAATTCTAAAATCTCATTTGTAGTGATTTTTATACATTATTGAAAACCTGTCAGATGTACTATATGAGCATTTTATGACAAACGGATCAATAAAAATGATCCCAAATTACTTAAAATAAAATTGTGTTAAATTAACGAGCATTTGAGCTATGAAAAGCTGTTTCTCCTCCTGTTTCAAACAAGCTTTTTTCTCGACTCTGGGGTGGTCAGCCCATTGTTCTGAGAACATCAGCAGCTTCTTTGATTTGCAAATATTCTACTTTTGTGTCTGTTTCCTTTTCTCAATAACCCAAACCTACAGAGCTGAGATCTTACAATGGAAGGTTGGATCGAATCATCTGTGGATTTTGTCAGATCTAAAAGAGTGGAGGTTGTTTTTCTGATTATCTGATGTCAAGAAGTTTTGGTGCTCTTGCACCAAAGTTAGTTGTTAGTCTCGTTTCCTCCGCCCTAGTTTTGGAAACTCCTGTTTTTCACTTATTTTGGACTTTGACTTCCCCTTTTCTCTATGCCAGGGGACTCTCACACATATCTGGAAAAATATCAAGAAATCCTGAAAAAATAAATAACTTAATTTACTTAATGTCTGTTTTGACTGGAAATGAAATAAATGGTCTCTGGCATTTGTACATTGCTGCATATACTTCTCTTCAACTCTGTAAGCAAATCCAAAGTTAGACCATTGAATTATCACACATTCAAATTTAATGTTCCAATGTTTTTCAGCTTATTCTCTATCTGCTACATCTGTTTTGTATGGCAGATTACCAAGGATGATAATTTTGATGCGGTCCTTGACTCAAAACAAGCCTACAGTAGAAGCCAATGAGAAACATTCAATTGGTGTCCATTTTAAGTGTGTTTTGAATAAAAGAATATTCGGTTATTTTCCAAGTAAAGGGAAATTATTGTCTGTGCTAATAGACTGTGGTGAAATACAGATTAGGCTGAAAAACACTGGAATATTTCTTAAAGGTCAGCAGTATTTAAAATTATAGGAAACTACACAAAGGTCTTTCATTACCAGGATTGTCCTCAGTGGGGTAGGAACTGGGAGCCACCTGGGTAGTGGAAGAAGTGGGGAAGACGAGGATGTGGGTGCAGGAGGCGTCCTGTGGAGTGTTCAGCTGAGACGTCTGCAGGTTGAGTGCCGTGCTGCGGCCGAACACTGAGCCCATAGTCACAGCATCTGCAAACACACACACACACACGGAATCTCATTCTCTGTGATTTTGTTCTGAGAGATGACGAAAGAAGATCTCATCCTTATTATTCTGTCTTCACTGCTGCAGCTCTTACCTGGCATGACCACAAAGGACCCCTGGGGCTCCATGGAGACGAGGCAGGCACTGAGGATGGACGGCGAGTCAGCAGCTGAGATGCCACACATGCGACACGCCTCGCGCAGCTGCCTACTGATCGAGTGCAGAGAGTGTTCCCCCAGCAGGAGGCTCCAGTCTGAGTCAGAGAGAGACAGTTTATCATGAGTTTGCCTGTTTTTCAGAAGGAAGAGCAAAAATATCTAATTTTCACAAATTTCCCTACATTTTTTTATATAGATATCAGGGAATAGAGTGTCAGAAACTGCATACAGGCACACATGTTATTTGAGGACATGTTATTTTGATATTTTAAAAGAAATTAACACATAAATCAGGCAATTTGTCTGCAATTTTTATTGGAGGATTTCTATTTATTTCCCAAGATTAACCCATTGGGAAAATAGGAAAGATAAAATATAAAATATGCCATAATTTTTGCACAGGCTGTGGTACAGGTTTTATTATTATATTTTTCAATATGTCAAATTCAGCAAATAAATAGTAACTATGAATTAAAATGTGCAAAATTAAAAAGCAAAGTTGAGACAGATCAATGTCATTAAGCTGAGAGGAAAATTAACATTAGATTTTTCACCAAGCTGTTCCTTAAAGTAACCTGCATCTGCTGAACAGTAATGTGGTTAGACAGAAAGCACAAGTAGCACAAATGACTCGCACCTTTCAGCTCTCCGTGACCTAATCGACCCAGACGGCCAATTACAATCCTCCAGGGCACTGCTGTCATTTGGATGATGCCAATGCACCACTCCCAAAGCTTCTGCAGGCCTATTTTGCGTGGGGAGAACTTGGGACGCCGAGACCTGCAAAAAATAAATAAATAAAAAATATTTAGCAGGTAATTCACTTACTATAATATAATATAATATAATATAATATAATATAATATAATATAATATAATATAATATAAACAGAATAATTAGTTTATATATTTTTCACACTTAAAACAGGGACATTACCAGACTTTTACATTTTTGCTTTACCTCAAATTTTTTTTGTTTTAAAAAGAAATTAAATGCATAAGTTTGGCCGCCCTGGTCAAATGACATGTTTTGTTGATTGAAGTAAAAATAAGTGTAGAGGAAACTTTCCCGTATTTTATCAGCTTCTGTTCACACAATGCATGCAATCATTTCTTGGAAAAAACTTGTAGCATGTGTTCTGCTATCAATCGTCCCAGGATTTTGTTTCTAGCTTGTGTTCAAATGTAGCCACTTCTCAATTAATTACACCCTTAAAAGGCTTTGTTAGTAGAGACAATGGTTATATATAGAACTGTGACAACCCAGAGAACCATTTGAATGCATAAACTGATCTTTGCAAATGATAGAAAACATGTTGTTTAAAGAACTGTGTTTTAAAAATGGTTCTTTATAGCACCAAAAAAGATTCTGCTATTGTTACAAGTCTTTTTGGTACTATAGAACCCACAGCTGAATTCTTATGTAAAGCACAGAACCTCTGACCAAATGTGGTCAGTGCTTGGTCCCACCTGTTGGGGACATCTATGTTGATAATGCAGGTCTCCAGGAGCTCCCCCTGCTGGTCAGTGCACGATACCAGGATCCAGCGCTGGTCATGGGATAGGCAGTAGCCAACAAAGAGTACGTTGTAGCGGGCCGGAGCCTCCGAGCACACTTCTCCTGCCTCCTGCTGCTTACTACGTGTAGGGCCCAGGATGAAGGGGGGAGAATACACTTGCATAGAGCTGGGGTTCTGCAAAAGACAGATACATTAAAGTTCAGCCACAGTGACAGTGATGTGAACAGAATACACTCAGTGTTCAAACGCATTTAATACTGTGTATGTGCACATGTAACAACACAGTGCACAATTTAAACACATTAAAGGAATGCCCTTGCACTTTCCAAATCAGTCTCTGTTTAGCAGACATGCAGTATACAGCCGCAGGCAAGCGTTTAAGCACTCCTGGTCAAATTATATGTCTTTATTGATTTTCTAACACATCTTCTACAGAGAACACACTGGTGCACATTTCAATGCTCAATTACTGTTTGTTTTTGATAAATTGACAATTTTGTTTGTTTCAAGAAATAACATAGAAAGTGATGAGCAATGAATAAACTTGTAATGCATTAGTTTTTACGCACTATTCCAACACTGACTCTATGGTGTAAGAAGAGCACAATGGGGTAAAATAGATCAATTCTTAACAAAGAATCAGCTTTATTGGGCTTCATTGGTAACCAGGTTGGTTACAATGCACAACTGTATCATGGTCTTTACACAGTCATATCTTGGACTAGTAATCTTCATTAGACTAATATCGAACCATATGTGTGCATGTAAACTGACATCTATATTGACAGCGTATTGCCAATGTAAAGGTGATTATCTTTGCTCACCTCTGGGCTCTTGAGCAGAAAGTCGATGGTGGCAGCTGGGCCAAAACCTGTGAGAGATTTGATCTGCGTCTGCGTGGGCAGCCGACGTCTGCACTGCGAGTGGGCGGAGAAAGCCAGAGAGCGCAAGTGCTGCAGGTAGAGAGGACTCTCTCCACTGGCCGGCTGCAACAGGTACTGACACGGCACCACCTGACCCAAAACAATTCATGGATATATAAAGAATACCTTAATACTATATTATATACATTATCATTGGTTGTTGTCATAAGAAACCTCAATACATTTGTTATATTCGTAACACACTTTGAAAATGCTAGCAACAGTTCACATAAAAACTGTAAAAATTATATGCCAATAGTTAAAAATGTCACTGGAAAAATCTGCATCTTGGTAAATGAAATCATCTTAAATCTAAATCTAGTAGGTATATATAGTTCTCAATTTGAGATTGTTGTAAGACTAAGATTAAATGAATTATTTCAAAACATTTTTACTTACCAAACATAGGATCATTATTCTTGTTTCCAGCATTTTTAAAAAAATCTTTTGCCAATTTGGTGGTTTAAAATGAAAGAATTTAAAAATTACACATGATAAATGTCTAGACATAAGTGAACTTGACTAGATTTCATTAGATTTCACTTACCAAGACACATCTTTTGTAAAATTTGCTCTAAAAATGTTCTCTTTAGTGGAAAAGAGGTCTACTTTCAACAGCGACCACGTGGATAATTTTGTGTATGCTGACCTGCAGCACCAGTGCTGGCTGTACGCTCTCCGGCAACATGCTCAGCATGTCCGTGAAGCAGCGCAAAAGTGACAGCAGCCAGACGCTGCTCGACTCCACCTCCTCTGCTTCCTCATCCTCCCCTGACCCAGCGCCCATTCCTGAACACAGGAAGGGATCCACCATATACAGTACAATGGCTGGAGGGTGGATGTGGCTGTCCGCTGATTCGGCCACTGTTGGAATGCCAATTCGCTCTCGCTCTGCCGAGTTACTGTGAGAAGAGATGGAGCTCATCAGTATAACTATCAAATTTTACAATTTGTTTACAATTAATTTAATCCCAACTCAAAATGACTCATCATGCACTTACACCAAATATCTATGATAGTGTTAGGATATTTGGAGTTATACTTCAATCAAACTGCATATAAGATCTAGTTGATCAGACAGATTTAAAGTTTGTTTCCATAGTTTTGTATAGGAGCTACAAGGCTGATGTAGCTGACCAGTAATACAAGCTTATATCCACTTTAGCACCTTGCTTACAGCATTAATCATCACACACCTCTAACTGATTCAAGCTGTTAAGTGATCTCAGACTTGCTTATGTCAGTATAATTATATGATTCACTTCGGTGCATCTTAACATTGCAGACAGCACATATGACAGTTAAACCATGCATATTATTGTTTGTTAAAGTTTGAACTTGGACAAAAATTTCCTTTGCTAAATTTATAATAAAGTATCTATCTATCTCTCTCTCTCTCTCTCTCTCTCTCTCTCTCTCTATCTATCTATCTAAAAAGTACTTTCCATAACTCAAAACAGATGTTGAATGGTGTCCATATTCTCAATCTTCCCAACTTTTGACACTTTTGATAAATGCGCTACAACATTCAGACATAAAACATGTCTTGGCTGACTGACTGCGCTAGCAAAAAGGGAGAAACTGTGGAAACGTGATCTTTTACAAATGACTGCATGTACTTACTTCTCATTACTCTCTGCTGCTTGGTTTGCGTTAAGTGCAGAGTTGGGGACACTTTTGGTCTCGCTCTGTCCCTGCTCAGTGGAGCCAGTCTGCCCCGTGCTGGTACTCGTGGGTGTAGCTGTGGGCGTGTTTCCTGAAGTAGGGGCTGATGCTGCTGTATCTGCGTCAGGGGTGGGCTGGCTGGAAGAGGCAGACTGGGCAGTTTGGGCGGGAGCTGGACTGGGCTGAGGCTTTGGGGGCAGGAGGAGACTACTGTCCAATGACAGCGTTGAGAGTTGTGGAGCTGGAAAGAGAACATTAATGTATCAATGTGCTATATTAGCTTTAGGTGGTTTATACTTCCATTATGAGCCATTCATTGAACTATGCTTGAAATATTTGTTCAGACTCTCATGTAAACACTGTTAAAATGTATCATTCACTCCGCAGTCAACATAGTCGGAAACTAGGCTGCAAAAACAGCCTGTGCTTAATTCATTGTTTGTGTGATGTCACAAGAACCAACTAATTTACATATATCCATATCCACCTATTCATCGTACTGCAGATTAGCCCCACCCATGAATATTTCAGCTCCAAGTGCTTTTTGAATGATGCGCAATACAGAACAGAGCTCCACATATATGGCATATAGGAGCTGTATCAGCACCTGCCCAGTGGCTTTGATTATACATGCATTTCAAGTCAACAGGTTTTCTGTTTCTTTATTACATACAGATTTTATGACCTACAGGGAAATTAATGTCTGTGGTATGCTAGAACCAAAAGGCTGTATCAGTTGTGACCCAGCAACCTATACTTTTGGACAAATATCAATGTTCTCTGCTTCATCTCGTATGAGATTAGTATGATCTTCAGATGCAAATCAAACTGCATCCCAGATATCTGATAAATATTTCACATTTACATGTCAATCATTGAATTTGGGGTATGACAGTATCACCATCTCAAAAATTTTAGATTCATGCTTTTCTGTAATGTCCATCAGAATTAAAAGACTGCTGCCTCTAAATGCTCTTCTGATGGTAACACTTTATTTGAAGGCTACCTACATAAGAACTTCATGACGCATTCATAAGCACTGAATAATGTGTTTATGAAGCACAACATTTATTAAGTGCACAACATTTATTAAGTGCTTATGTCGGTTCTCGCAACCTGACATAAGATGTTTTATGAAATAAATGACATTGTACTGACATAATAAGAATAAATGTTCAACATATTTACAGCACTAAACATATTTAAAACACTGTACATGACTATTTATGTCAGCATTCTTAAGATCATTGTACTGATATCAAGTTAAATATGCCTGGAAACCACCCCCTCTTTGCTCCATGGCATGGATAAGATGATTGATGCAATTATGTATAGGGTTTAAATATGTTTAGTGCTGTAAATATGTTCAACGTTTATTCTTATTATGTCAGTACAATGTCATTTATTTCATAAAACATCTTATGTCAGGTTGCGAGAACCGACATAAGCACTTAATAAATGTTCAAGTAGTGCTTCATAAACACATTATTCAGTGCTTATGAATGCATCATAAAGCCCTTATGTAGGTAGCCTTCAAATAAAGTGTTACCCTGATGATTACTAACTGTCACCATCCACCAGCGAGCATGGAAAAATAATTAACAGGATCCAAGGTAATGCGATAAACTATAAATCATGGTAATTTCTTAACTCTATCGTTTAAAGCTAACTCGTTTTGAAGATTCAGTTAATTCACTTAGATGAATTTAAGTGGAAGTGGAAAAGTAATGAATACATGTGGAAAGTAATAAACATCCTGATGACGCTTATTTTGTCTACTCATATGCTATAAAAATGCACTGCTTTTCCAGTAGAAAAACAATATTTCTTTAGGGACAAATTTAAGTAAATAAAAGAAACATGATTGATGTTGATTAATGATACAAAATAATGTAACTAATCATAATTAATTGTTTTAAATCACTTGACTGCCTTAAAAGTAATATTAATCATTAATATTATGTTTCACGCTCCCCTGCTACAATTCCCAACCATCATCAAGCAATAATGTTTAGAGACCCTATATAAAGCAGTGTTTCACTCAGAAATATGTCACTGAAGGAAAACATGATTTCTAATTAACATTGGTTTTAATGTAGGGCACAAGCTGATCGATACCTAGCTTCTGTTTGCAGGTTTGGGCATAGAGCTTAAGTTTGCTGAGATGGTCTTCCTGGTGTTGTCCAGCCCAGGGTCCGGCGAGCCACTCGTCCAGCATGTCCTCTTCCAGCTTTTCCAATTCTTCTGACCCCACACGGACTATGCCATCTCTGGACACTCGACCCAATGGACGGTGCTTCCCTAGCCGACATGACTGAGATACACAGAGGAAAAGTTAGAACGAGAAGAGAAAACTGAGAATAAAACAATAATACCATCTTAATTTGGGAAAAGTACTCATAAGTAAATAAGTATTTTCATACACAAAAAAGGAAAAAAAAAATACACAGCACTGTGCCAAAGTTTAAAATAATATTTCTAAGCTATATAATTGGTCAAAAACTCTTAAATTCTCAGAAAAACACTAATACTACAAAAAATTTAAATAACATTAATATAGTATAATATTGTTATGCATGTCAATGTTTTTGTTTAACCATTTCCGATTCTTCTCTCTAGTGTGGCATCCCAGAACTAATTGTATTTATCATCCAATACCAGTTTGGCTTATTAATGCTTCTTTATATTAAATCAGGGGTTCTGCTGATAGAACTTATTTAGCTATGGTGCACCACAGAACTGGAATACAGTACAAGATCTACTAAAGTTTTTAATTTTATGTTTGATTTCATTTTTGAAGCCTAATTTTTTAATTATTATTTTTACTCCACTTTTAACACATGGCTACATTTAAAATTATTGAATATAATGAATGTAAAAAATAAGCATTCATAAATCATATTATAAAGACGATGATCCATAAAATGGCTGGAGGCATTGAGGAAAGGTCAGGAACCAAAAATGTGTTCTTCTAACTGCTTAAAAGACAACTATTTGTTTGAAAACAAAAAAAAAAGTCTTGTTACCTTTTATGTTCTCTACAGGTTTTACTGGCAAAAACAGATCAGTGTAATTAAACAAATAGCTCAGGTACCTAAGATTTTCGCATAGTACTGTACATAAAGAATTGTGTATAAAATTATAAAAAACAACATATAAAATGCTAATAAAATTCTGACCTAAAGAAACCTAGATTGACAAAGCACTTCTTGTAAGTCGCTCTGGATAAGAGCGTCTGCTAAATGCTGTAAATGTAAACCTGTTGTAAGCTGTACTGTAGGTGGCTAAGAAATATGAACTGATAAAATATTCTAACTCTTTGGTGCTGCTTCACCAGTCTTTACTTCATCCTTAAAATGTTCAATAAGCTAAACCTTAAAAGTTGAAAATCAGGGATGTAAAACTAACAATGTTAAAGTTTTTGGGTCACAATGACCCAGATGACCGCTTATAAAACTATAATGAATCTACTGTATATTATGTTTATCTTCTCTTCTTTTGTTTGTCCTGCTAAAATTTATCACTGCAGCAATAAAATATCGTCATTTTGCCCATCTCCAGTCCATGTGGTACAGCCCTACTCTGCACTTTGCACATTAGTCTGGTTCATGAGTGTGAACTCCAATACCTCATAGACAGCGCTGAGTTCCTGAAAGAAGGCTTTGGCTCCATTGAGTATGGGGTCATTATCAGGACAAAGGACCAAATATGCCACGTCCCTCTGTCCCCCATAGGGCTCCAGGAGCAATTTCTCCCAGAAGGGCAGAGCCAGAGGGGACAGTGCCAAGAAGTCTCGGTCATAGCCCACCAACAGTGTGGGGATGGGCAGAGGCTCAGGAGACTCCTCTGAACCTGATGGTCAACACATAAACAGAATCCAGTGAGAAATTATATTACCTCGGTAACCATGGGTCTTCAAAATCAGCTCTAAATTTGTCAATTATGAAGGTCCAGAACAATGAGTAGCAATGGATTCGGTGGGTAGATGGGGCAAGGAGAGGATTCAGAAAGTAACATATACATTTAAAGCATCATTGTTAGATATGTGATTTACAGATGGTATGATACCATTTCTTCTTTCCAGATACCAACGCCTAAACTTCGCATCTCACTCAATACCGATACCAATACAACATTTTTTTTCTATAAAAACAAATAAGCTTTAAAACGAGCTATTCTTTCAACTGATGCACTTCACTTAACATCAGCATATAAAGTAGGCTATTGTATTGGAACTACTCACATGACAACAGGGAGTTACATATAACGGGATAAAAGGGTTACACACATTGCACATACAAATAATCCACTGTAATCATACGCTACGGGCTAACAAGAATAAAAGAGATGTAACCCGAAAGTGCAGTGTACTGACCATAGGAGCCTCTTCCGGCCATCTTGTGGAACTGCTGCCACGTGAGTGGTCCCTGAACATGCTGGATGTTCTCCCAAGTCCGACCAGTGCGCTTCTTTTGAATGGCATCTTGCAGGAAGGGCTGCAGGGACAACAGCATCCGCACCACATCTTGAGAGGAGAGCATGCTGATGTCCAACACTGTGGAAGCACAAAAATTCAAACATTACAGCAATTCAATAAGTAGCTATTTATTAACACGACAATAAATATAACTCCGAAGTAACGAAGTTATGCATGATGGTAAAGAGTGATAGATAAATGATTCTTAAATATAATGCAATTCTGTCTTGAAAGATTCTGAAACAATTCACAAAACATCATAATCAGAGTTTAAAAAGCTTGGAGGTGATAAGTAACCACCTTGGGAAACTGCTAACCAATTAACTGGCTTATTCAGTAATATTCTGAGTTATGAGTCATGTTTAAATATTTACTAAATTAACAGCAAAATAGGTTTGATGATTTACTGGATTAAAAATAAAACTGTAACATTTAAAGTAAGAACAAAATATGTTACCTGTTTGTCAATATGTACCTGGAAGCTTCAAAAGTTCTCAAAGTCTAGAACTGATACAACGAATATGAAACCAGCCTGCATAAATGCCTTTAAGTAGTTGAATTCATTTAATTTAATTAGTAGGGGATTTATGCCTAATCATGTACTATGTTTCACCACTAAAAATCCCATTTAGTCTAGGTTTAGGCTTAATCTGACTTTGTGAAAACTAAAGTGATCTGCCTGATTGAAACTGTTGAGAAGGCCTGACTTCTTAGCTGTCACACGTGCCTTTTACCTTAATATTTTCTTCAAGGAAGGCAAAAATCATACAGTTCTGGGCAGGCCTGTGATCAATTTTGGAGGAATTCAAGACTTTAGCTAGCTAGCGAGTTACAAGCAGTTACAACAGTGAATTGATTTTTCACATCTTCATGTTTTTTCAAATGATTTGTTTTTTTAACCAGGAAAACTATACTGATGTTTGGGTCTCACTGTGGCTTTAGGCTTACCATTCGTTTGAGGCCAGGAGTGTAGGGCGGTGCTCCTCACCAAAGCCTGCTCCACCTTTCCCCCTGCCGCATTGTCCACATACTGAAGACCTTGCACCAGCGCATTATAGCACTCCACGCACGCATCACTGCTGTCTGCCCACAGCCGGTCAGCTACCCAGCTCTGCAGGAGCGCCCCCTGTCTGCTACGGCAAGAACAAGCAGCGGGTTTATGTAGTGAGGCCAATGAGGAGATAGGCTGGGAGCACTGTTCTTGAATCAGACCTAAAACTGCCAGGGGCGGCTCCTGCGTCCCTCGCCTCGTGCCGGCTGATGGTTCCCTACTACATAGCGCCAGCCTCCTCTCAGCAGCGCGTCCGGCCTCCGAGCCACGGCCAAAGATGTCCAGCTCATCCTCCAGGAAGAGGCCAGCACCATGCGCTAGTCTACGGTTGACAATGGCACTGAAACCACACATACAGCGGTACTGGTCCTCAAGTGTGGAGTCCGGGATGTAGACGCCCACGTCTGCACCCTTCACATTGGTGTTGCATGCACAGATACAGCAGCTGTCAAAGTTGCGATCCTTGAAGATGTCCAGGACTGAGTCAGACAGCAGCAAGATGGCATAGAGGCTGTGGGCCTCTGGCAAGGCTGGCCCACATGGCACTGGCTCTACGGAGCTGAGTGGCAGGCTGGCTGAAGGTGTGGAGGCAGGAGAGCTCAGCTCAGTTCCATCCTGCTTGACCGAACCTTGCCCACTAGCTGTGCCTACGCCGCGGGGAGTGCGAGGGGTCCGGGGCGTGGGGACGGAGAAGCGTGGCGTGGCTGGAGAAGGGAGGACTCCACCCACTGTGCCAACAGAGGCAGCACCAGTGCTCATTTGGCTGTAGTCCTGGTCCTGTAGGGTGCTGATGCTGGGGACATTGCTATAGAAAAAAGAGGGAATGACATCAAATACTCCGCTACAATGTTGACAGGTTATAACAGGGTTGGTAGCCACTACAATAGTTTAAGTTGTAAGTCTCAATAAAGCTTGTGAGAAAGTTTTGCCAACCTTATATGCACTCAGATTAACAAATGCAGTTAGACACTAAAAAGACGTAAAAAGGCAAGAATCTCTATCCACACTTACACATATCCGTCTCTTATGAATGGGGCTTGGTTTGGAAGGCAGTAGTGCTCCATCTTGGGTAGCAGGGCCCAGGAAGGCCTGTAGTAGCATGGCTCAGGAATCTTCAGCAGGGGCAGACACTGGCTGGGCAGGGTCCGCAGAGGGGCAAACATGGAAGAGCCCA
This sequence comes from Pygocentrus nattereri, assembly GCF_015220715.1. Classification (NCBI taxonomy): domain Eukaryota; kingdom Metazoa; phylum Chordata; class Actinopteri; order Characiformes; family Serrasalmidae; genus Pygocentrus; species Pygocentrus nattereri. The sequence goes on from NC_051233.1 coordinate 14,746,738, forward strand.
ACTGTGGCTGGACGGAGGGGACACGGTACACAAATGAGAAGTCCTGCAGAGGAGGGGGAAACTTGAATACAAGGTGGGCTCTAAACTGAGAGTGGCTTCAGCTCAGTTTCCTATTTTTTAAAGCAAATATTAACTCTAATATAACATGTAACACAGAGAAATGTTCACAGGGAACACCCTACCTTCACATATTGTAATATAAATTAGTAAATCACGATTTAAATATTGACTAAGGTTACATCTCAGAGTACAATATCAAATAGGTAAAGAAGAGTGATGCAAAAAAAAGAACCACATTTGTTACCTTACAGACTTTTTCAATGAAAACAAATAATCAAGCTAAACCTGAACCTAAAATCTGTCACATCTGTAGTGTTGTATCACCTGTCATGGATATTTATTTTAATGCCATTCCTCGTGCTTTGAAAAGAACAGGAAACTCAAAATCTTAAAGTGGTTAATTGTTTACATCCCTAATTAATATCCAATATCATGAATTTCATAAATCATCTGCAATTTGTGGAATTAAAATGTATAATATAGTATGTAAACATTATTCAAATTTCATAACACACTGTTCACTCACCAGTCTATACAATCATGGACATTAAGCTTATTGGTCTGCTTTGAATTCATTGTTGTAATGTCATCAAAACCTTTGTTTTTACACACAGCTTTGCTCCAGACTACTTTTTGAAGAAGGCACAATATAGGACTGCATTTACATACATCGGTTTTAAAGTTACAGTAATAAAACCACCCTCTATAATTCTAAGATGGGGTTGAGAAATTGTTATCTAAAACATTTTTACTATATAAACCCACCCAAAGTGTACCTTGGGGAAAAAGTATGATTTGGCCTCTTTAAAAGACAAAAAGAGCACTCTCAGTAACTAAATTGAACTAAAATTACCTTAATTAACATATCATACAGTATCAGCCATTATCATCGTTGTTCCTGTAGTATGATAGCTTTGCAGCACAGCATTATGCATTTGATTATAATAATTTAATATTTACTTCATCAGTTGCAGAAAAAAGACTTGATTAGTAACTATGGTATGATTCACAGATTGTTATATTATTTTAAATCAACTCTCATTGCAATATTAAGAACTGGTTTGGGAGCTGCACGAAACACCAAACACTACATTCTATTAAATAACAGACATTAAAGTGCTACTTGGGCACAATTTCCCCCTACTTGACCGGTCAACATGTCTGTGGCTGAAGTTTGCATTGTTAGTTTTGTACTAAGAAGCTATGAGGCTAAATTGACAAACAATGTAATGAGTTATATATACCATTAGCTTTGTGCTCACTGCATGCCTACATTATCACACACTTGCCTCAAACACACAGAGTGGTAAGGAAACCTCCAACAGCCTTTCTTAGGTTATTTTAGATTGTTCTTTATAGTAATGTGTATAAATGGATGAATGTATGTTGTACAGAAGTACAACAAATGTTTTCAAGCTCCTGTACTCACCCGTGTGTCTTCTGCTTTGGGGCTGGTCATGCCGTCCTCCACCTCCATCTTAAAGTCATTGAGCTGACAGTTGGCATGGGCACTGATGGGGTGTTCCAGGCCAGCAGAGGGGGCAGGGGGCTCTTGGCTGGGTGTATCACGATATGTCATGTTGGGTGAGAATGCTGGGTGCTGCTCCAAAGAAGGCGGAGTGGGGAACATTCGCTGAAGCTCTGCTACTGCTGAGAGCGGGGAGGGAGGGAGGGAGAGAGAGAGAGAGAGAGAGAGAGAGAGAGAGAGAGAGAGACAGAGAGAGAGAGAGAGAGAGAGTGGGGGGGGGAGACCAAATGAAAGTGAAAACAACTGTTATCGTTCACTGAATCGGTCTGAATTATTTTCTACTTGTGTTGAAATACTCAAGATTGCAAATGAATGGTCTCGACCTGGATCTCTACATTATTTTGTTTTGTCTTGGTCTCAGGGTAAAAGTCAGGGTCCAAGTCCAAGGTCTCCTGCTGACACTGGTAACTGGTAACTTTTTTCATCATTACTTATCAACAACTCATTAAAACCTAATAAAACAGCCTTTTCACTACATCTGTAAAGTACAATCTGCACTCATATTGGCTAAAGGTGGAAAAAAACAGAACTGCTCTCCTCATTTAGTATCCAATCTATGAATACATTTCATTTTTGTTATTTAGTATAATACAGTTTAAATTATAATACAAAGGTTATAATAAAATACAGCCTATTTATCATACATATTAATTATTATTGTTATTATTATTAAGTGTGCCATTTCAAAAACCTTATGAAACACTTTATAATAACCCTAACACTAAGTTAATAATTATCTATTAGTTTGTTAATGTTTCTTAGTGACACAAGAATAACCAATCGTTATATTGAATTGCAGAACCTAATCATTAATTATAATTATATATATGGTATTAAATACACTCTGATATACTTCAACTGGTGACTGTATTTATGAAAAGCATTTACAAAGCTTTTATTATGTGTATGTCACTATGCAAATGGATAATAATTCAAATGCTAGGACGTCTTAATGCACAAGTAGCAATTACATGATTATTAACAGCCATTAGCAAAGTATTAGATAATGTTTATTAAAGTTATTAAAAGGGGCCTGTTATCATAAAATATTAACAAATGTTACAATGCAATAAGTTGATTGCCATAATAATTGTAAAAAGTATCTATAAACAAAATTACATTTTGTTTTTAATTATATAAAATATAATATTCTGAAAAACTCTGTCTCGTCTTCTTCTAGTCTCAGTTACTAAAACTTCTGATTCTTGAATCATTTGTCCATGCCTTCATCTAGTCTCAACAAAACTACTTTCATTATCACTGTCTGACAAGGTAAGGCTAACTTACTTGAGGGATATGGCACTGCTACTCTACCATCAATCCCCATAGGGCGCTCTTCTGCTCCTGGGACCACAGTCTTGGTTGACTGCTGATGATTCGGAAATGTGGTCTGGAAAAGATGTGAAATGGATGAGTTTAAGGAAAGTTTACCAGTTGTTTGACACACATTTGGGAAAATATAAAACAGACTTTGTCCATTTTTAACTATTACAACACCATCAGTTACTCTCTACTGGCCATGACCTGAAGAAGCTCCAAAGATACTAAACTGAGGATCATATGTATTACTGTAAAACACAGTTAACTACAATGAACCTAATTTAAAAGAAACAGCAAATTTTGAATAAGATCTTCTAAATTATTCGTAGCTATGATTCTAGGAAATGGGATGGAATATTTACACCATGTGGAGGTCCTTTGATACCTATTATTCATAACAAATCAAAGGTCCTTCAGGGAACCAAAGATGGTTCTTCTATAGCATCACTCAAAAGAACCCTTACTTTTTAGAGATAATTTTTTGGACAACAACAATATAAGACTAGCTTAGTTATGGGTCATATTATAAATTAGTAGCTTTGTTATTTGTAAATCAGCTTCTGAAAAACATACACTCTTAGAAGGCACTTACCCCGAGTTCATCTTCCTCCTCCCCAAAGATATTTTCCAGGTCAGAGATTAGCACTATCAGATCCTTCTCTCTTGTTAGAGGGGGGTTGGCCTTGGCTCCAGACTCATCTTGAGCCAGTTCTTCTGAAAAAACACACAATAAGTCAGTGAGAACAGCTCTAACTCTTCATTTCATTTTAAAGATATGCGTGCATGCTCTTCAGACTGCAGACTCACCAGATTTAGGAGCGGAGCTAAAAATGGACATGGCATCTTTTCCTTCAGGCACTGCATTGTTGCTGTTCATCTCCTCTCCCTAAGAGATGTGCATACATTGCAAACTGTCCAAACATTGACAAATATAGGGAAAAAGCACTGCAAACCTGAGTTGGAAAGGCTTATAATTCAAACCTACAGTAACATGTATATTCTTTCTTAATAAGGCATGGTCACAAATTTATATATGCGAGTAGTGACTTAACTTGTGGCTTTAATATACTAATTCATGGCCACGCCTTATTAAAAATAATCACCATGTCATTTTAGGGGCTCCATATATGTGTCACAAAATACTGCATGTTTTTAAGAATATATGGTGTTAAAATGCACTCAGTTCCCTACATGCTGTATGGACCCTATGAATGTGATAGATTAGGTTAGAAATGCTGCCGAAATGAATAATGCCCTAGTAAACAAAACCATATCATTCGAAAGCAAGCTTAGATATATGGTATAAATGTGTTTGTGTATTATCAGTCTTTTGCTGTGTATTATAAAATCTTTATTAATTAACTTGAAAGGCCATAACTAAGGTGGAACGTATTCTTAATAACCTCTTCCTTAGTAAGTGCTAACAAATAATGGACATTAGCTCCCAGACTTTACAGCAAAAAACAATAAAATAGTGTAATTTAAGAAAACATTGTTATTGTACTGTAACGTGAAAGTAAATGTGACCTACTGATTTACTTTCATTTACTACCATGTTAAAACACTGGCAATTCAGATCATTATATCCTGTTCATACATCTTCATCAACATTATTTCAAGTATGTTTGCAACTGAAATATTACAATTAATATTAAACTCACTAGTCAACTTATATTTAATAATTAATTTATAAAGGATCTTAGTAACACATCATATATAGATACATTATGCCACATTTCTAGGCAGGCTTACAAATGATATGTTTCCATTTACTTAGTAATTCATAAAGTGCTTGCTAATAGTTAACAAAATGTTAAGAATCAGACCTTAAAATAAAGTGTTGCCATACCATTTACAGGTTCATTTGAAAGGTTCTTTAGATTCAATTAAGTGTATTTAAGGAGATAAATCACCCCACTGTGCTGGACTGTGGCCCTCCAGGACCAGAGCTATACACTCTGCCACAGAGGGTAAAATCTAGCTTTCAAGGCAATAAACTTTTTTTGTTAAGTTTGATGTGATGTGCAGTGTCCACCCACTACCCTGCAATGTTCTTCTCCTACCTTTGATTTACGGTTTGGATCCCGGCCCTGGCCCTTCAGTCTTTTGGATGTAGGGAAGCTGTACTCAATGTCCCCCTCCTTGAAATCATACGGGTCATCTCCAGGGTCTGCAAGCCCCTCAACTCCCGAATGCTGCAGAAAGCCCAAGGTGCTGATGTGCTCCCGAAGCCTCTCCTCTGAGATCTTAAACCGCTTGTGTGTCTGTGCAAAAAGCCTGATAAAAACAGAAAAGCCAATTTAGTCCACCTGTGAAATTATTATGGCTCCTTCTGCCTCACTATAGAGCCCTAAGTGTTAAGCCTAAAAAAGAAAACCTTATATCTCCAAAATGGTAACTTTACAGTAGAAGGAAAAAACTTACTTTACTTTAAATGTAAGACAAGTAACCAGACTTTTTTGGGCTGTTGTTTTGAGCCGTTTTCTTTCATTCCATTCATCATGAAATTTACACACAATGTAAATGGCAACAGGCATTTTCCAAACGCCAAAAATGGAGATATGAGGTTTTCTTCCAACAGCAGTGATATGAGGCCTGATCTAAACATCTGTACAATTTTTTTATACCAATAAAGCACATTATAAATGACCATTATTCCATTTTGTTCTGCTATTAGCAGCAAAGGCTTAAATACTGAACAATTGCTACTTGGGTACACTAGGTGGCAGTGTACACCTTTTTACTCTCTAGACACAGAACGAAAAGATGTCTAAAGCTCACAACCTTTCCATCCGAAGGCCCATCTATTTACCACAGATAGCACAAATTTACCATTCAGTCCTCGGTCCATACAGTCTAAATATGGAAACTAAGTTGCAAAAACAGCCACTACATTAAGTTCTTTAGTGATGTCACAAAAGCCCTGTAGGCTATTCAAGCTTAAGTCAGAATGAGTATTTTAGCACACAATGCTTTTTTAATGACAACACAATACAGGTCAGCCAATCAGAACAGGGCTAACTTACATATATCAGTCATAAAGACTCAGAAACAAAACCAGTCAGCTATTATAAGTGAGCTAAGTGAACTAATCTGACTCGCTAAAAAGAGTTGTCTCTACAACATTCTTAACATTATTGTAATTTAACATAGCAAGATTTTATTCTTCTTCTAGACATTTTGGCTCATTTCTAATGGTCCATTTGTTATATATCCATACACTATACAAGGCAGGTTTTTTCAAAAGGGATTATTATTATTGCATTATTCAAAAGCATGTGTGCACATATACCTCTTCAACGTGGTGCCTTCACTGCTGCTTTCCAATTTGTTCTCGACTACATCACAGGTCAGTTCCAGAAGCTTGAACTCAGCCTTGTCTACCCTGGGAATCCTGTAGCTCTTCCACCAGCCTCCACCAGCATCCCGAGGCACAAGAGAGGCAGTGTACAGCGCTGTCTCGCTCATCTCTGGAGGTGGGGGCACAGAAGTTCCCTCTAGGCAGTGGGGCAAGCCCACTGGGGTCTCCATGGACTCAGGGTCCTGCACCCTGGGGTGTGGACTTAGAGTAGGGGGCAGTGGCGATACTGGGGAATGGAGGAGGGATTCAGGGCCTTTCCTGATTCCCGGCAGGGGTTTAGGGTACTTGCAACTGGGCAAGGAATCCAGCGGAGGGTCCAAGGGCACAAGGGCCAGCTGGGAGCTGGCTTGGGCATCCTGCTCCAAACATTGCTGCTGGTCCACAGAGAGGCGGTGGTGGAAAGGGGTTACAGTCACCCGTTTAGGAGCCTTGTCGGATTTGTCGGGTTTGTCGGCTGGCTTGTATTTGGGCATGGAGGCTGGGGGTAAGGAGGGGGCAGAAGAGGTGGGGCAGGAGGATGGGTTGGCACCAGGCTGTGCATTGGCACAGGAGCTGCTCGCCTGCTGCTGCTTTGCCTGCTGCCTCAACCTTCAAGGACAAAAACACAGGAGCTGATCCAGACAGCCTTCACGCTATGAGGTCAAAAACAGAGCCTCAGAGTAGAGGTCAATGGACACTACTGTACTAAATCCTAAGACCCCACAATTACTACACCTACAAATCTAAATCTAAATAATGGCTTCTGCTGCATTAACCCTTACTGCATTGAAATGCCTTGAAATTATTATTCACTTGAAGCTCATTAAAACAAGTGGACAAATTCTGGTGAAAGTACAGACACTAAACATTCAATGAATACCAGATTTGTACTTGTTATTAGAAAAGTACATGTTCTATTATGATTTGTATTTAATACAATTATTTTTATATGCAGAGTTTCATTTTTAGGGAAGTTAAAACGTCCTTCACATTTTTGCCACAATGTTGTCACTTTTGGATATCAAAACAAACAGCATAAAGATAAACTCGGACCCGACACAGAATGTAAATCAAATGGAATTTCACCTCTAAAAGTATTTGGACAAGCATTTAACCATTTGGTCAAATTTAATTAAATTCTTTAAGTCTTTAAAATAATCGTTTTCGGGGAGAACAACACTTAATGTGGATAAAAGCCTGGGGAACAATTACTAACAGATTGCACCAAAAGTCCTGTAAAGCACAGAGGCAGGAACCTCAAAGTCTGGAATTTAAATTTTAAGGAATTTATATGCAAACTAGCAAAACTCTGCAAAGAAACTGCTCAAATGTTAACTCATCAGCCACCTTTTAAAAGATTACTTTGCTAAAAATGATCTGTGTAAAAAAATGCCACCTGGTTTCACTTTGTTTCCAAACACAATAAACAACACAATTTTAAAATGTCTCAATACTTTCTGGCCCTGTGATGGACTGGTGACCTGTCACAAGGTGTTTCCTGCCTTCTGCCCATTGACTGCTGGTGATAGGCTCCAGTTGTCCCCACGACCCAGAAGGATAAGTGGCTTAGAAAGTGTGTGCATGTATGTGAATACTTTCTGAGGCTGCTGTAACTATGTAACTAATTATGTGGTTACATATTAACCTAATTATGCAGTGTAAATCGAATGTATAACAAAATGACAATAATAGGGTCAAGAAGCTCTGCACCTCTACAATTATTACACTTCCAACAATAAACTTGCAGAAATCTAATCACGTTCTCTAGAGTGACGGAGATCCACTAAATACCTCTGGAATGAGTTGGAGTGCCGTCTGTGATCAAGCATTAATCACCTTAAATCTGTATCTTACCTCACTAATGTTCTTGTGGCCTAATGCAATGTAATCCTCACAGCAATGTTCTAACATCTAAAAACTTTTTGTACCCTTGATTTCAGCAGAAATGCTGGATGAGCAGGTGTCAACAAACACTTACTGCATCTTTACACAAACAAAATGTAATTCACACAACCTGCAATATGAGCTGGTCCCATATATACGGTTTCTGATCTGTGGTGCAGAAGAGGGCGAGTAAAAGGCCCACCTGGAGCAGCTGCAGGGGGCTCTCTCCCCAGGGTCAGTGAAGTCCCATGTGGCCAGCCCGTTTGACACCTCCTTCTTCGGCGTCATGCTGTTGGACAGATTGCATCTGCGTGGGCAAGAGGGAGAAGCGCTGATGACTTCTTATTCTGCTATTTTTGCATAAAAAGATTGAAAGCACTGACTACTCTATATTTACAGAAAAGATTTCTACATACACGACATGTTTAAACCAATAGTTCACCAGAAAATGCTCATGTGGCTAACAGTGAATGAAACATTATGAGAAGCTTACTTTTTCTGATCTTACTCTATGTGTATTATTTCATCTTCATTACATTTTCTTTTAATTCATTTGAATACGATTTGTGATTCCACAATCCACAAAACAGTTCTCTGATTTATATCCCCACACTTCTGACAGCCAGTACACATGGGACAACAAGATGTTGCAGGTGAGCACAAACAAGTCTGAATTTGTGTTAGAGAAGGAAGACATACTTGCGCTGTAATTGGTTTACATAGCATTCTTTCCAAGCCTGATGGACCATCTGATTGGTCAGCTTCTTCTCCGAGTGCTTTGGGCTGTGGGTGGGGCCACTCTCATGACTAGTGACGCTGGAGACTGCGGTCTGAAAGCCACTATCACCTAGCAATGAACAAAAACACACACCACTTCCAGTTGTCAACATCTGCTTATTTGGTTTTAGGCTTGACTATGGTTTGCTGTGGCATGTTATAAAGGAGACACGTTAAGACATTGTAAACTACTTCAAAAACATTCTGGAGTACTTTCTAAGGCACTTCAAGTCAACAACACAATCAGCTGTATCTTAATTTGTGATTTATTCTCCGACCCTTAATTAAATGCCAATGACAAACGGATGACACAACAGATGATAACGAGGATGAATAAGCATGCGGGGATTTGCTATCTTACACTACTTCTACTAAGCACATAATCTCAGACTTCAACCCACCAAGGGTGACATGGGACATGGGAGAGATGTTTATCAAATAAATAGCAGTGAAAAGTTAGATTAGGATTAGAAGTACTGCATTTGTAGAAAATGGAAGGAATGCACTAATCTTATCCCAGTATTGTGAGACTTGAGTACAAGCAAAACATTAATCCAATATTGATGCTTTGTTAGGGCATCTGTATTTCACAGTATCCATGTACATATATCTTTATGTTTACTGCCATTTAAAAGGATGAAAAATCTTGAATAATTTGTGTTATTTTATAAACAATGACAACATACATTGTGGATTTAAATCATATAGACACCAAATTATATTCTTTACATTGTTTGTTCAATATTTTAAGGATTTTGAGTTAACTCAAAGTACTGTTAACATAGTAACTGTATTTTTACAATATGTTTGCCAAAGTATCTGCCTAAAGGACTGATCACCGATTTTCAAATATAATAATAAAAAAATTAATAATATCTTTATTCATATAGCACTTTTTAAATTTTAGCAATAAAATTTGTGCTTTTAAATTTGTGCTAAAAAAGTGCTTTATACTGAAATATAAGTAGATGGAAAGATAAAAGCACTTAATGAAAATAGTGCAACTACAAACCACAGGCAAAAATGAGAAACAATACACCGATTGGCCATTTCATTAAAAAAAAAAAAAAAAAATGGAATTTTCTGAAATGACACTCTGGACTGAATTTTGGAGCTATGAAATGAAAATAAACTTGCTATTAGTTTTTTGACAATTATTGTCAATTTATTGTCTATTATTATTAGAAAACATCTAAGATGAACTAAAAGAAAGGATTAATGTTGTAGAAAAACTTATTGACTCATTTCTTTACAGTACTGATGATAGGAAACTCTCGATGGTGTCTCGATGTCTACAACACAAATAGTTTTTTTTTTACTATGCAAAGTCACCACTGAACCTACACATGAATTTTATATATAATGTTGATGATGGTAAAACAGTGGTAGATCTGGAAAAAGAAATTTGGCTTAATAATTTCAAGATCATTTATCTGAGACAGCTTTATAGTATTCCCCACTCTACCTTGTAGATGGCACCAATATGCTACTCAGGCAGCAATTCATTCACCATTATCTCCCGAAACCCACTGCGTGTTTCTCAGAGGTGCTGGAAGTTGTGCATATGTGATTGGAACTATTGTAATTAATGAAAGGTGATTGATATCCAATCTGTTTAATTAGGTCAATAAGGGTCCAATACTGATCCAGTATTAGATTGGTGCATCACTAGAAATTGGCGCGGATACTGACTCATGGGACAGACACTGCAGGGTCAATAATCTCTTCTGGTAGGTAGTAATGCAGGCTCATGGGTCGTTAGTGGAGCCATTAAGAGGAAATGCACCGTAAGCGTGAATATATTCTGACTATAGAGGTGCTTGGTAATGAGGTTGGGATAAGAGGAAATGAGGTCGTTGAGGAGGAATCTGTGGGGGAATGTAAAGAGCTGATCAGTGTATTCAGTTCTAATTATTACTCCATCTAAATGAGGAAAGCTTAAGTACACACAATAACTCAATGATATGATTCCTCATGTCTGTGTAATAGAAGACAGTATCTATTCAGGCCTTACAGTATTTTTATCTTGGAGAAACATAGATTATTAATCTTATGGATTTTACGCCTAATTGACCCTTAATTAACATACCATTCAATGGCTTTAGCTAGATAACCCTTAAAAAAATTTAAATTACGACAAAGTATTTCAGAGTGGTTTGATAATAAAAGCTCTGTTCTAGAGAAACTTGTTCACTCAGATTTCTTTACAGTGGTGGTGACAGAACTGAGGGACACAAATATAGCATTTTTTTTTTTTACTATACAAAGCCACCTGTGAGTTTTTTAAATTTTATATTAATGATGGTAAATGGTGGTAAATCTGAAAGAATAAATTCTTGGAACTATTTTGCCTTACATTTTCAGCAAGAATCAATTTAAAAATTAGTTTTAGGCCAAAAACTTCTCAAAACTCCCGTAAAACAATGTTTCAGGCACCATGCAGCATAAAATTTTAATAATATAAAAATTTAATGTAATAGTTTGTGAGAGAAATTTTAAGTAGCATTAAACGCTTCAAACGTCTGGCTCCCATCATCACCACTGTGAACAAATCTGACATGATAAATTCCTCTAGAACGCAGTATTTCTCACCAAACCACTCTTAATGCCTTGTTTACATCTTACTGATTCAAAAGTTAAATTCCCTATTAATTCACACGTCACAGGGTACAAAACAAAAACATTTTTTTTTATTAATTATTTAAATATTCAAGGATTGTTTTTTTTTGTTCAAGCAACTACAGATGTGAACCAAAAACCGACTGTTATTGGACAGCCATCATTAATCATTAACTGACAAACATAAAATGACATGACCCATGAAAACAAACACAGCACTGCATTTTTTAAGAACAAGGCTTTAAGCTTGATTAAATGAAAATGGGCAGGCTAACATAACAGATATGACATAATGTGGACTACTGTCTTACAATTATGATGCATTATTAGCCCAAGTAAATGCACACGTATGGCCTGACTGGGACTATATCATAGTATATAAAAAGTCAATATAATTTCTTTGAATATACCCAATTTAAATTCAAACATTTCATTGACACTACATTTATTTTGCCAAAGGGATTAACAAAAATTATAGTGTTTAGTTATTAGTATTACATATAAATTCCGAATTGAGTTTTATCATTGTTTTCTATAGGTGGCTTTGTAGTAACTATGTTATAATTAGACAATATAAAATAAAATAGACTTATACAAAGTAAATGTAATGTCAATAAAACATTTTAATAATAATGTGTGCATTTATTTGTAGTTTAGCCTGCCAACCTTTCACTGTGAATTGATAATATAACCATAAAAAATGTGAATACAATTATATATGCATAGATTCAAAATATATATGTTAATTAAAACACGACTCAGTAATTAAAACATCAGCTAAATGTTACTTTCAAGGTCTTCAAAGTGAATCTTAAAAAAATTGCAGATGAAGTTGCTTTGGTAAAATGACCGAAAGCACTTTTTATATCAATTTTTAAAACTGTACAAAATGTGTAACTTCTGACCCTGTTGTGCTGTATGTGTCCTGTAGTTGCCTATTTGGGTTTTAATTGGGCAAAATTTGGTTTCTGAGTAAGTGTGCACACACATTCAGATCACTAAGGTGATTTCAGATCACTAAAGGTTAATTACTAGTGTGTTTCATCAGAGGAACAATGAAAGGGAAGGGAAGTGTGAAGCAGATTCCTATGCATAAACTTTCTTGCTCCAAATAAAAACTATGCTTCAACATATCAAAACACACACAACGACAGCATTGAGAAATGATGTCATTAAAGGACAAGAGTAGATTAGAAGGCAGAAAAGCCACTTTTGCATGTGCGTGTGTTGTTACCTGAGCAGGGCTGCTCTGGTGAGGTGGGGGGTGTGAGGGGGATGCCACAGTTGGAGGAATCTCTGGTGCCACTCTGAGCACCCTGAGCAGGAGGAGGCTGCTCCACTGGCAGATCAGCCTGAGCGATGAGTACGAAGGCTGCTGGGTAAATCATTCTCACTCCACCTACAGCCGAACAAGAGAGAAATGAAACACAAAGGGGAGAGAGAGAGAAAGAAAGAGAGAAAAGGAGAGCATTAAAGAAAAACGTGGGTGAAAAGTAAAAACATAACCATCACCACATCTTCTACAGCAGTGCTGCAATAGTCTCTAGGTGAGATTTTCAAGTTTAAAGACAAGGTAAACCCCCTTCTGATGATGCATCTTGGAGATGGTGGGAACCTTTTACAACTACAACTGCTTTGCTGTGGAGTTTTGGGGACAGGCTCTTTCAAATTTATTCATTTCTTTATTTGTTTAATTTTGCTGGCTGGTGAAGGAAAGCAGACAACTGATGTTACTACTACTAAGCCACATTTCTTTCTGCTGCCTAACTGTGGTACCTGTCTTTAAAACATCAATTCAAAAAAGGGATGGATTAAACAGAAATGACTCATTAGAAGAGGTCAACAACAATCTATCTTGTTTCTACTTTGTGCTGAACAAAGACATAATAGATGTCTTCTTTGCAATGTGGTGGTGTCAACCAAATCACTAATCCTCTGTTAGCTTTGTTGTGTTTTTTAGCTTATAGATCAGTGCCAACAGTCAGGATTTACTGACACCAGAAGGATTCCCAGTGTTTGTATAATGTATTTGCATAATGCACACTGGGTATTGTAGTGAGAGAACACTGATAAATGAAATCATAAAAACTATACAAAATCATTCAACTTCTAAACTAGTGAGGCTAAGGGATTTTACGCTGTGCATACATTATACTGCATAACTTGACAAAGAACACATTATCTACTTATTTCAGGGACGTGTAAGGAGTCAATTAGTTTGTAGCTGCTTTGGTTACCACTTAGCTATTGGTTGGTTAGCATTTTGGTTATGAGTTTGCAGAACTGCTTTATTTTGCATGATGTCACTTTGGATGTTGTCACTGAGCTGTGGACACAGTGAACATCAAATTACTGGACATCAAAAGTGCAGAAATAGTTCTTAGAAGCTCCCTCAGTATTATTTACTCATTTCGTACCACTTTGACATAAGTTTTCCCTTGAAAGGTGTTAATGAATGGTTTAAAATAGTGAATGGTTACCAATTGGGTCACTTCACCTAAAAAGCATCAATAGGCAGTTATAACATAAGTAAGGAACAAAGCTGACTGATGGAGAAGACAAAGTAAGATAAAATAACCAGCAAGATCTGTGGTTTTAACATTATAGATAAATGTGGGCCCGCTATTTTGGCATGCAACAGATTATTGTTGTGCACTTTATTTACGTGTTACCATTTATAAATGTTTATAAGGACATTCTTATTGTAACGTGCTACCCACGTTGTTGTTTTCTTTATTTAAATAAAATCTAATTTAAATCCTGGACTTAAGGAGGGAAGGGGGGTGGGTGGGTAGGTGACGCATCCTTCCAGTCAAAAAAATGACCAATATTCTTCTTTACATACCCTTTTGGGTGAAAGTGATATGACTTAAATATGTCTATTATCGATACATTAATTCAATTCAGTGTGTGAGATTTATAAAGGAGTTCTTCATGTGGAGTTCTTCATGTGAGACAAGTTGTGATCAGGGCAGTGCATGTGCACACCTACACAAGAAGAGAATATGTAGAGTTGTGTGCTTTCACAGGGGATCACTAAAAATACAGCAAGATATGTGGGCTTTCTTTGAAAAGAAAAAGAGGGTAAGATATGTTTGAAGTTATTAAAACCAAAGCTTCTCTTATTCAGGGATTATCATATTATTTAATTAAATAAAGGGTAAAAATAATATTAAAAGGCGGCGCTGCCAGGAGCACCTACAGAATAAGAATTGCTTAGCTAAATTAGTGAAACATTACTGCCAGCAGTCTTGCTAATGCTACAGGTGGGTGGTAACATAATGCCTGATATGCTAACTGTTGGTGGTGTTTACAGTGGAGAGTTTTGTTACAAGGAATGAAATGCTGATTAAAGAAGTAACAGGTCGAGGGGGACCAATAAATGATGTAGCATTCCATACAGTGAGCAGTACTCTGTAACTCATGTCTTACAGACTTCTTGAGAATGGAAGATGGCTTTTTGCCAGAATTAGAGAGCTGTGCATTTTGCCAGAAACCACAAAATAGCTCAGCGCTTGAAAAGGACTAACCCCAATGCTAAGTGAAAACAGCATATGCTCAAGTGTATATATAGTATGCTTTACTCTGTGATGATTAGGTTAAGGTTTTCAAATTTGCTGTGTTTTTTCTTGTCTTTGTACATGTAAACTGTCTGATTTTATTTGGCAAACATGCATGTTGCAAGACAACAGATGCTTTGTAGTGAAGGGTTTGGCAGTGTTGGTTGGATTTATATGATTCTTGCTTTCTGATCATGTGCTATTTTTTTGTATCACCACGAGAGGTGTTGCAATAGGCAGGGTGATTTACGGCTGTACAGCTGTTAATGTCATTCCAAGGCATTAGCATGTTTGGATATTGTTATATCTACCAAACTGGCCTACCAACTTTTCCACAGGCCTATCCAGAAATGTATTTCTGCCTACTCCACTGTTCCTGACAATACCCAGTCCTAGTCATAAGTGGACCTACAAATAAATCAAATACAAGACAAAAATGTCTATGATCCAGTTACCTGACTGACATATTTGCAACACCTACATGTTTACAGAACTGTTATGCAAAACACAAAATGGCCATGTGCCCTTGAAAATCATCATCATCGTTGTTCACTGCTTAATCCAGATAGGGTCGCGGTAGCAGTTGGGAGAGCAGAGAATCCCAGATGACCCTGTCCCCTGCAACTTCCTTCAGCTCATTCCCAGGGACCCCAAGCCCCTCCTAGGCCAACTTGGAGATGTAATCTCTCCTGTGGGTCCTAGGACGACCCTGGGGTCTTATCCCGGTAGGCTGTGCCTGGTACACCCCAACCGGGAGGCATCCAGGGGGCATCCGAAACAGATGTCCGAACCACTTCAGCTGGTTCCTCTCAATGCAGATGAGTAGTGGCTCTACTCTTAGCTCCTCCTGGATGGCCGAGCTGCTCACCCTATCAAATAGTGTGTAGCCCGCCACCCTGCGAAGAAAGCTCATTTCCAGCTCAATCTTTTGGTCATTACCCACAGCTCATGACTATATGTGAGGGTCCGACCGGTAAACAGCTTTGCCTTATGGCTCAGCTCCCTCTTCACCACTACAGTCCAGTACATTACTGCTGCCGCCTGTCCCACGCTGTGGCCGAAAGAACAGCCAAAAGAACAACATCATCTGCAAACAGCAGAGACACTACCCTCCGGCCTCCACACATAATGCCCTCCTGACCTTGGCTACACCTTGACACCCTGCCCATGAATATCACAAGCCCAGCTGGTCCGACGTAATGCTGAGTATACGAACACAGCTCTCACTCTGGGAGTACAGAGATCGAATGGCCTGGAGTAATAGCACAGGTACCCCATACTCCCGGAGGACCTCCCACAAGATATCTCGGGGAAAACGGTCATAAGCCTTCTCCAAATCCACAAAACACATGTAGACTGGGTTGAACTGTTCGACTAGTTGAGGTTCAACTATCGGTCAGAGTCTCCTTTCCAGCACCTTGGCATAGACTTTCCCAGGGAGGCTGAGCAGTGTGATACCCCGATAGTTGGCACACACCCTCAGGTCCCCTTTTTTAAAAATGGGGACCACCACCCTGGTCTGCCAGTCCAAGGGTACTGTTCCTGAGGTCCATGCAATATCCACCTCCGGTGCCTTGCCACTGAAGAGCTTGCCAACTACCTCAGTGACCTCCACCAGGGAAACTCCTGTGAGGGAGGCATGTCTCCCGGATTAAGGAGTTCTTCAAAGTGCTCCTTGCACCGACCGACAATATCCTCATTTGCAGTCAGAGTTTCTCCACCCTTGCCGAATACAGCTTGGGCACAGCCACCCCGACCACTACTGAGGTGCCGGACAGTTGTCCGGAACCTCCTTGAAGCTGACGTAAAGTCTTTTTCCATGGCTTCACCAAACTCCTCCCATGCCCTGGATTTTGCTTCTGCCACTGTTGTGGCTGTCACCTTTTTCACCTGTCAGTACCTCTCTGCTGAGTTGGCCATCCAGTCCCTAAAGGCCTCTTTCTTCAGCTTGATGGCCTCCCTCACCACTGGTGTCCACCAGGGGGTTCTTGGGTTACCGCCCCAACAGGCACCCACAAGCTTTTGGCCACAGCTGTGCCTGGCAGCTTCCACAATGGAGGTTTTGAACAGGGTCCATTCAGACTTCATGTCCCCTACCTCCCCCGGGAAAAGCTCTCCCGGAGGTGCGAGTTAAAATCTTTCCGAACAGGAGCCTTCAACAGTCGTTCCCAGCACACCCTCACTATTCGCTTGGGCCTACCGGGTCTGACCATCAGTTTTCCTTGCCATCTGATCCAACTCACCACAAGATGGTGATCAGTTGACAGCTCAGCACCTCTCTTTACCCGAGTGACCAGAACATACAATCCCAAGTCAGATGAAATGACAACAAAGTCAATCATTGACCTCTGACCCAAGGAGCTCTGGTACCATGTACACTTATGAATATCCTTGTGTTCGAACTTGGTGTTTGTTATGGACAATCCATGCCTGGCACAGAAGTCCAATAACAACTCACTGTTCGGGTTTAGATAGGGCAGGCCGTTCTTCCCAATCACGCCTCTCCATGTCTCCCAGTCATTGCCAACATGAGCACTGAAGTCCCCCAGTAACACTATGGAGTCTATAGGCGGGACCCTTTCCAGAACCCCACCCACTTGCTCCAAGAAGGCCGAATACTCTGACCTGTTGTTTGGTGCATAAGCATACACAACAGTCAGAGTTTTACTGTCTGCAATTTTAATTCACATTGAGGCGACCCTCTCGTCCACCGGGACAAACTCCAACTGCATGTCCCCCAGTCGGGGACTCGTGAGTATCCCCACTCCTGCCCGGCGCCTCTCTCCCTATGCAACCCTTGAGTAGAAGAGGGACCATCCCCTATCAAGGAGTTTGGTTCCAGAGCCAACACTGTGGGTGGAGGTGAGCCTAACTATATCTACTTGGTACCTCTCAACCTCCCGCACAAGCTCCAGCTCCTTCCCCCCAGTGAGGTTACATTCCATGTGCCAAGAGCCAGTTTCTGCCGCAAGGGCCTAGGCCGCCAAGGGCCCTGCCATCTCCCACTGCCTGTGCAGCACTGCACTGCTCCCCCTTGCTGGACCTTGCGGGTGGTGGGCCCACATGGTCCCCCCACGTTGCCTCTTTGGGCTGAGCCCAGCCGGGTTACGTGGGCTGCCCGGCCACCAGGCACTCGCCGGGGGACACTACCCCCAGGCCTGGCTCCAGGGTTAGGTCCCAGTGACCCTATCCCGGGTAGGTTACACATTGTTCTGTGCCTGATTTTCATGGTGGGTTTTTTTTTGATCGTGTTAGTCTTGAAAATCATTCAAAGTTAATAAAAAAATTCTAATTAAATTTATCAGCTTGTCTATGTCAGGTTTATGTTGCACTCTACTGAGGCTTTTCTTCACCGTTGTTTGTGCAGGCTACTCACCAACAATGACTTCCAGGGCGACGTGGCTGTGGGGATCGTAGGTGGGGTCACCCTCTTCCCGCTCGCCCTCCTTGCGCTTTAGCACCATGGGGTAGAAGTGGCTCCACTCCTCCATAAGCTTCCGCACTGCTGGGTCGCTCATCTTAAAGGCCTGTCCTGTCAAAGTGCCTCCCAGTCCATATGGACTCAGGATCACTGAGAACACAGGTAACAATGCAATTAGCATGCAGGTAGGGTTTTAATCAGACAGTAAATGCTGTTTTTTGACTGACAAAACATTGCAAGTCTGATACAATAGCATCAATGATGAGTACTGTCCAATCTGATCATTAAAAGAGTTTTGTTATTCATCAATTTCATCTTTGGTGCATCTCTAAGATCATACTTGCGTCTGGTGAGTGCATGTAATAGCATAACAACTTGAAAAAATGGCCACAAATTTCTACCAAACATTCAATTCAATTCAATTCGACTTTATTTGTATAGCGCTTTTTAAATTTTGTCACAAAGCAGCTTTACAGAAGTTTGAAAACATACAGTTATAACATATCCCCCAGTGAGCAAGACAGAGGCGACGGTGGCAAGGAAAAACTCCCTCAGTCTGGAGGAAGAAACCCTGGGAGGAACCAAGACTCACAAGGGGAGACCCATCCTCCTCTGGTCAAACAGTATTTACAATTTAATAAGCTAAATACCAAATAAAAGCTAAGAGGACCTCTGTTTGAAGACTGGATGGTAAAAGCTTTAGAAACTGCACTGGTAGAGGCAGTTTCTGACTGAGTCTTTATGAAAAGTGGGAGTAAGCTGAAACAGTCCCATTCTGTCTCAATGCTGGTACATCTGGATGGCACAGTAATTGAGGGTGTTGCAGTTGGCACAAATGAACAGGAGAGCAGGTTGGTGATGGTAAGGAGGAGGCCCTGATGGTCAGTCTTCAGCAGGATGGGAGGGCAGTCATTATCTCAGGATAAGTTTGATAACATAAGTTTGATCATACAGATACGCCAAAGATGAAACTAATAAATTAAAAAACTGTAGGTGAAACTTGCATGTGCTTGTTTTATGATCAGATTTGACTGTATGCTGCTCTGATAAATAAGAGCCATAATGTATTTGGATTATAATCTAAACTTTACATAGTTTGAACACTATAAACAAATTACTACTTATTGATATCAGTACCGGTAACATCAGTCATTGCTCTGGAATTCCGTATTTGTGCACATTCTTTATGTGTTCTACAGCAGTGGTTTCCAAGTATGGTCCTGGTGTACCACTGCCCCGTGTAATTAGTATTTCACCTGCTTCACTTGCAATACCCACTTCAACTTAGTTAACACTTGCTTGTTAACACTAGGAACAAGTAGCAGATTAGATTCTCTAGACTGGAAACTGCTCTTCTACTGATGTCAAGGCAGAGGTGCTCACCTCATCCTGACAAAGAAAATGTTTTTTTTATTTATGCATAATTTAATGGTTAAGATGCAAAGTAAGTCATTCAGAGTGCTTTGATGTGAAATACTCAATTCTAGACAAACGTACTGAGCCTGAATTAACATCTGAAGCATTAAACAACTCTAAAAGCTCTCTCACAGAAAGCTCATCATATTGTATCAAATGCTTACAAATATACTGCCTGAGACATTACTTCACAATAGTGGTTTGGCCTAAATTTATTTATTTACTTTTTTAATTCTGTCATGCTGAAGAGGTACATGCAAGGTGTTATAAGGTGAAACAAATATTTGAGTGTTTCTGTTTTGGCTGTCCAGATTTTTAGAAAAACAGTAAAAAGTATTTACCATGACATATTCTTACTGTCATAGAGTGCTATGATAAGGGTATTTACTAAGGATAAGGGTAATGTGGTAAAGACCTTTTTCACCGTTTTTTGCATTTGTACTGAGCATTTTCTAGCTCAGATTTCTTTATCCCTAAAAAAGGCTCTTTTTGTTTCTGTGGCTTTAAGACTGACATATCGGAATGACCTCTGTTGTGATTGGTTGCCCTCTGTTGTACTTCATTCAAAAACCAGTCCAAGCTGAAACTCTCTTTATAACTTCAGCATGAGTGGGCAGGGCAAAACTACTGTAGGCTGAAAAGGAGGACAAACGAACATGCCTCGGTTTTGTGACATGGCAAAAACTTGTTTACAACCTACATTCACTCCTTAAATGGTCAGGGCCTACCAGCCCCAAAGCTTTAGTTCTATAACTTCAGAATAGCTCAGCCAGTTTGCACTGAAGTCCCAGTAGGTACTGAATAATAATGCTTTGTATGTAATACGTCTGGGATATTAACTGGCTTAACTATTTAAATTTCAGAAAAGTAAAGAATATTTGGTTCCCTATGATATGCGTCCTTTAAAATACATCCAAATATCCACTGGCAGGACCTGCCAAGTGCCTGTAAACACAGAAGCACTCATCTATGTCCAATCACCATGAGTGTAAAGAGTCTAAGTTTTTCTAAAAGGAAACATTTCACATCAAACCACTCTAAATTACTTTGTTTACATTGATTAAATTACGCTGAAATTTTGGAAAATGGGTGGAATTGATTTCAGAAGGAAGGTTGGAAGGTTGGCTCACCCTGTATGGGGCTGCTAGAAGTTTGGGCCAGGCGCACATGCTCCTCAGTGATGTGATAGGTAGGCTGGTGCTGAGCGATCTCCACGCTGGTGCACACATTACTCTCACCGTGCAGGAAGAAGGAGAAGGAGCAGGAGAGGTGCTCACTGCTGCTACAAGAAGACAGAGAAAAAATCTCATTTTAGACAGGACATATCGCAGCTACATGGCTGACACTATTACTTTATTGTTATGGAACAAATTAAAGAGAGATGTATCCACCATTGCTTGCTTAAAGGAATACTATAGGCCAATCATTTTTTGACCTTATCTTCATCTGCCAAATCTGTAAAACACAATAAGCTACCACAGACGATCATTTTCTTGTGCTTAGTAAAAAAGAACAGAAAACCTGAATAGAAATGATATTAGAAGATAATGGGCAGATCTTAAAAATCTAATTCATCACTCATGAAAATCAACCACATGCCACAAATGTGGCAGTTAGATTATGTTCTATTTTTTGATGACAAAAATGCTCCAAAGAATACAGTTCCACTGCTCCACAGCCCAATGCTGAATGTTACATGTATAGGTCTCTAAGAAACATATGCTGATGTCTTTTTCAGGGAAGGCCTTTATAATTTCGACAAGACAAAGCCAAACCACATTCTGCACATATTACAACAGCATGGCTCTGTAGTAAAAGAGTTTGGGTGCTAAACTGACCTGTTGCAATCCAGAACAGTCACCCATTGAAAACATCTCGCACATTATCAATTGAAAAATAAGACAAAAGGCCCCTGACCTGTTGAGCAGCTGAAATTCTATATTAAGCAGGAATGGGACAACACTTCACTTTCAAAACTACAGCAGTCTCTCCTCAGTTCCCAAAAACTTAAGAGTGTTGTTAAAGAAGACGTGATGCAGCAAAGTGGTAAACATGCCCCTGTCCCAACTTTTTTGAAACATGTTGTTGGCATCAAATTCAGGATGAGCATATATTTTAAAAAATAATAAATAAAAATCTCAGTTTTCAAATAAATACAGGGTTTAAGTGATTTGCACATCATGGCATTCTGTTTATGTTCATTTTGCACAGCATCCCAACTTCTATGGAAATGAGGTTCTACTAGATTCCTTATTTGTCCTTAATATGTACATTTTTACTATATTTATTATTATTAGTTTTAATTATTTAATTACAATGGTGTTATATTATTATTATTATTATTATTATTATTATTATTATTATTATTATTATTATTATTATGTGTACTTATCATTTTGCTCTGTTCTGTATTTATTATACTGTAAATTAGCTTTTCTTCACTGATACATCCAGAAGAGGGCGCTAAGCTCTCAGTGGACTGAGGCAATCTGTGTGGCACATGAGCATTCCTCAAGCTCACCAAGAACAACAGAGCATTGGAGTCATAACAGCAGGCTGTTTCAGCACACACCCGTACACACACACATGCTCACGCACACACACAAGCACATGCACCACAAACACACACACACACACACACACACACACACACACACACACACACACACACACACACACACACTGCTACATATACTGGCTGCATTAGCTTTCCTCCACTACTCCTCACATTTAAATTATTCAGATTCCTGCTGTGCATGAATCTAACAGAAAAAAACAGTACATCAATACACTTTCCTCCTCCCCCCTCACCCAGCCAACTCTGTCCTAACACAATATGAAGATACTATTAATAGGTGTATAGAGTGCTGACGAGAAAAGTCTATTGTTAGAGCACTGTAACAGGCCACAGATATGTACACACACACACACATGTAACGCCATTCAGACTGGTCTGCTGTCTATGAAAAGCATGTTGATCATAATTCCCTACTCGCTGCTTTGTGCACAGAAACACACTGGCATCCTTTTGACACAGGTAGATACAAGTCACATTAGCTACCAATGCTAGAGTGAAAGAGCCAGGGCCTGTATGACTTCCTAATGAGCATGAGCATTTCTCCAAAGACCAGCCAGCGGAGTGTTCATTAGGCTCCTGCTATAATCTGTTATTTTGCTGCTCTCTATAATGGGCTTTTGCAAAACTAGTCTGTTTAGGACTGAAACCAACATAATTAGCTAAGGTATTAATTTTCCAAAAACAAGTGGTGAGGCTGCTTCAAGTGTTTACACTCTAAAACTCCCACAAGACACACAGGAAATGTTCTCAATCACTACAATAAAGCAATAAAGCAGCTTAAAACTAATTTTAAATTTCTTTTCAGTCTACATATATATGTAAATACACACACACACACACACACACACACACATACATATATATATATATATATATATATATATGTCCAATCACCATGAGTGTAAAGAGTCTAAGTTTTTCTAAAAGGAAACATTTCACATCAAACCACTCTAAATTACTTTGTTTACATTGATTAAATTATGCTGAAATTTTGGAAAATGGGTGGAATTGATATATATATATATATATGTGAGCCAATCATATATGTATATGTACTCCACATGTTAAGTTTTTTATTGTTTTGCTGAGTTTAATATACAGTAAAAAAATAAATAAAACATACAAAATAAAATGTGCCATAACTGTACCTAGACGTATGAGTGGGTAAGACATAGCTGGGTCTGATCCACATGCTGCTACCACCACCACACCAGTGTCACTGCAATGCTAATAAAATAAGCAGATTAATCAAATACTCAAATAATCCCTGCTCTGTGGTGGTCCTGAGGGGGTTCTGACCACTGAGGAACAGGGTTAAATGGGGATAACAAAAGAAGGTTTTTTTCCCCCCTTTAAATTTTTTCCCCCATTAAAACATTATAAATAAAATGTGCCATAATTTTTGCCCAGGCCACATTTTGTATTTCCCAGTATTTTAAATTCAGCAAATAAACAGTAACATGCATTAATCTGTGCAGAAATGGGTTCAGATTAAGATTAAGAGACCCTTATTAGTCCCACAACGGGGAAATTTCACCTCCGCATTTTAACTCATCTGTGAAGTGAAACACCACATACACACTAGTGAGCACACACACACACTAGGGGGCAGTGAGCACACTTGCCCAGAGCGGTGGGCAGCCCAATCCGCAGCGCCCGGGGAGCAGTTGGGGGTTAGGTGTCTTGCTCAAGGACACCTCAGTCATGTGCTGTTGGCTCTGGGGATCGAACCGGCGACCTTCCGGTCACGAGGCTGGATCCCTAACCTCCAGCCCACGACTGCCCCCAAACTTTATATCTTTATAGAAGACAAGTTTACTTATTTTCAATTGAGCAAATCCAAAAAACGCTATATGACATTTAAAAGCTGACTATGCATAGTTATTGTATAATTTAAGTTCACTTGTATAATTTTGTCATTTTTAAAACTGATTACTTGGTTAATCATCATAATCTGAAGAGCACTAAAACACTGACAATCAACAGTGACAGCTCAAACTATATGACTATCAAAATACAGGGTCAGAATATGTTGTTCACAAGTCAATAATCAATGTTAAATGAGGGGGTTCTCCAGAGCACAGCAGCATAAAAGAAATACACTGGGTAGGAGGGAAGTGGGTGGGGCATTTTGGCATGTGCGCCGTGTTGACATGGTAGCCAATCACGCGTGTGTATCTGCCTGCTTCAATCCTAGATCTTATCAAGGGCTTAGACAAGCCATCAGAGGCAGCAGCGATAACATCCCTCTCTGATAGCATCTCAGAGAGGAACGGGGAGGGGAGCACAATAAAGCTCTTGTGAATGGTCTCTTAATGTGTTTTTACAGTACAAGACTGGCTTACAACCAATATCACTATACACAGTGTGCTCGGATTATTATAATACACATAATTCCTGGAAACGCTGAATAGAAACACTTGAGAAGTTTGGAGAAAAGCTGTTTCTACTTGTTCTGAATAGACAAATCATTATTACATACATCAGCAGTACAGCAATTCTCTGGCAGTACTACGATTCTTCAGGAAACTATTCAGTGAATCATGAAATCTCCCATTCAAGCACAACGTGGTTCTTTTGGCCCAAAATTTAGTGTGAGCATTATTATAATGAATTTTAACAGATGTAGCTGAATCACTTTCTTCAGACAAAGGCATCTTGGTACACTGATACATTTTACATCCCCTACTCAGCAGTTATATTCAACAAGCCCTAAATACACTGTTAACAAAGGTATAGGGTAGAAATTTATTTGAAATGTTTCTGAGCTTTGACGACGTAAATCATTACTCAAGTTTGTTCATTAAAAAAAAGCCTTTGCTATTGTTTTATTCGAAGTGTTTATCAGAGTTACATAAAACCAGTAAAATAGGTTTTTAGAACATTAAGTATTTTTAGGTTGACCTACTGAAATTTGCAGTAAGAAAACTTTGAAACTGCAATGTTTTATAAAAAAAAAAAAAGTCCACTATGTAACTGAACGTGATAGTATCTTATTTGAATAGCTAAATGAGTTACTGTGGTGATGTGGACTGCAAAAAAGACAAGAGAAAAAAGAAAAATGTATAGTTTTCTTTATGTTTTTTTGTGATGAATTTATATTTGTACTATATTTGAGCTTGGCAAAGGTATAATGTTAACACAACACTGAAATACTTCAAATGGAATTTCAACAGACAGAAAAATGCTTGCATTCCTAAAAAATACATAAATGCATAGAAAAGACATTTATCCACTTGCCTTAGAACTTATTATTGTATAAAATTTATCACTGAATAACTAAGTTTTAATATTACATCGTTTCTGTAGGAACAAAACTTTGTACCTGCACTTTCTTTTTTCATTGCATACTGACTTACACAAAGTTTTTCAAAAAACTAAACTTAAACATGGCATTTTTTCTACAAACTTGCACAATTTCTATTTATTTGCTGATTTCACATATAGGAAAAAAATGCCATAACTTTTGCACATGCCACATTTTATGTTTCATTTATGTTCAACAGCAATTGTGCAGAAGTAGAAAAAGTCTACCTATTTTTATTAAGGAAATCAACAAAATGTGCAATTTGACAAGTGGTGCCCAAACTTTTGCATTAGACTAATTTAAAAATGCTCTTTATAATGACCCTCATTTCACCAGAGTTGTATAAAAGAGAGCGCAGATTCAAGATTTAGTCTTTAATGCGAGCTGAGATTTAAGCAAAAATGATAAATCAGTTTCAGTGCATGAAATCAAGTAACAGCTAAACAGCACCTCATTTACAAAATTTTTACAGGAAACACTACCTTATACATTCAGATGTTTCAATAGAGAACCAATAAATTTCAGCAGCTCATGAGCCAATGGCTGTGTTGGTATGCAGTTTGAGGTCGAGCAGTGAGGCCACTGCTCCCCCTACTAACCAAATTTACAACAAATGGGAAGGATAAAATGTGAAATAAATAAAAGGTCTTTTATTCTTTTTTTAACTGTTCACACAATGCAAATGCATTTATCAACTTCAAACAATGTGTAAAAAACCTACAAAAAAAGGAATTATAAGGTTTGCATCTGACATTACTTATCAAATAAAATCATTTAAAGATTGCACTTCAGATATGATAACAATGTGAAAAAATGTTTGTTGGCCGGACAGAAGGTGCACCCAATAAAAGGTCCGCCTAGCACTGAACTCCACAGCTGGATCCCAGGTCAAACTAAGAGTGTTGTTTGCGCCATGAGTCCCAGAGGATGTAAGTGGCCGCATTTTGAACAGGGAAAAAAAAAAAAAACACTGGGGCCTGTTTTCCCTGTAGCTTTGTGGCTTACTGTACCAGCCAGCTGGGCATCTGTACAGTTACACAGTGAACAGCACTCCCCTCTGAGAGCACCATGTTGCCCAACCATGCGGTGTGACCAAGATAGCAAAACCCTCAGTGGTGAAATCTACAAATATTGCCTGTATCAAAGCGAATGACCAAAGCAGATCAAAGTGCTCAATGTCAGTTATTCATCCATCCCATCTGTAGTGTATTGGTACACACATTTGGTCAGAGTGTGCATAAAATTTAATAACCTGAAAAATGCTAGATTTGTGATTCAATTATCAAAGGCATTATCAGTAAGATAATATCAGTAAAAACAAAAATTTTATATGTTAACTGCACTATTAGAATAATCATATTAAAATGGTCAGAAATTCTGTTTGAATATTGTCAACAAGTAATTTTAAAGTGCGACTGTGTATTTACAGGCTCACTAGGTCTTAAATCAAACATTATGTAGAAATAGATGAATAAGTGAGGATCAATGGTCACTTGTGTAAAACATACTGAATGAATTTTTCCCTTTACCTTAACCCCTGGTCAAAAATGTATTACACACTATAACTATATATATAAGAATAGTTCCACCAGTTTGCATTGAAGTCCTTGTAGTTACTGAGTCATAAGCCTTAGTACGTAATAAGCCTGGGATTTTAAGGGATTAAGTAAGCTGCATAAATTCTCCTCAGGAAAATGTTTAAAAGGAAAGGTTAAACAGGTTAAACACTAGAATATTTTTGATTAATGCCTTAAAAATTCAAAACCCCACACATAATCAATACAGAATGTAAAGTAATTGTAATTGGGTAACTACGCAAGTAATTATGTTGTAATACTGTAATTATGTATAAACAGTAATGCTAAGTAAGCACAGTGACTCTAGACATGTAGGGGTCTGCAGCAGGCTTCAGAAAAGTTCCAACAAAGTTAAGAGATGTGGTTGGCATAAAACTACAGCTACAGTTGTACCACTAGCAGACATACATGTCCTGTTACATGCACAGCAACAAGGACATGAATTAAAGATCTTGTTAACATGTTTTCAATTACAAGTGAAGCAGGGGGAAAAATCAGCAGGGCATATAGCACACATGATGTATAGAGCGAAATCTACACACAGTGACTACCGATGCAGAAGAGCACATCCTTGGGTTAACACTCTGTGCAGAGTGTCACACACTGGCAAAATACACACATGACCGGTGTGTGTTCCTCATCCCTGTCCATGTGATGCCTGGCATACGCCTGCAGTGCTGCTGTACACGCATAGTATAAAGAAGAGATGCTGCCTCATGGGTTGGGGGGTGTGTTAGAGAGAGAGAGAGAGAGAGAGAGAGAGAGAGAGAGAGAGAGAGAGAGAGAGAGAGAGAGAGAGAGAGAGAGAGAGAGAGAGAGTATTAAAAGTATTGTTTTTTCTGTATGCAAAAGATCTATTACAAAAGAACTACATGTTTAAACATTTAGACAGCTGCTTATCCAATAGTCTTTATTCTGAAATCAAGGTAATTACCAGAGACTTTATCACCTGTTTGCTGCAGTAAGTCTGCTCTTCTGGAAAGGCTTTATATGTTCAAACACTGTTGTGAGGATTTGACTGCATTCAGCCACAAGAAGCATTAATGCGATTAGGTACTGATGTTGGATGATTAGCTCTGGATCACAAACACCAATCCAACTCAACCCAAAGGTTTTGAATGGAGTTCAATCACTACAGAAAATAGTTCTACTGCTCCATAACTCAATGCTTGGGAGTTTTACACCCTTCTAGCTGACACCTGGCATTGGACATTGTGACCTTAGGCTCATGTTCGGCTGTTCTGTGTGCAACTGATCGCCCATGTCAGCAATCAGTGCACCTTAAAGTAGCTGAATTCACTAATTTGTTAATCAATGAACAAACAAAATATTTTCTCTAGTTGTTTAAGTAAAAATCTCTTCTGCTAGTTGAGGATCTAATTGATTGAGGATGCTTTCCATCTTGGATTAACGAGGTTTTGGGTTATTTGTTTATTGATTGTTACTGGTTTGAACATTCTAACATGCCTTGAGAGCAGACTGGAATGTTATTACAATGTTTTAATTGATTAACTAAAATTGATGTACGTTGTTTGGTTTATGTTCAGTTAAATTTAGTTGTGATTCTGCATACATTTTTGAGAAGAAGAGACCGAGAATAGCCTCACCATCATTTGCTCTTAAAACTTACAAAGTGCAAAGTCGGACTAAGACTATAATATTAGTTAACAATATTCATTCATTCATTCATTCATTCATTCATTCATTCATTCATTCATCTTCTATGTGGCTTATTCTCCTGGGTCACGGGGGGGCTGGAACCTATCCCAAAACTCATTCGGCCAAAGGCAGTTCATCACAGGTCAGACACACAGACACATTCCCACCCACACACACTCTCACACTTAGGGCCAATTTAATATCTCCAGTTGGCCTGACTGCAAGCCTTCAGACTGTGGGAGGAAACAGGAGCACCTGAAGGAAACACACTCAGACATAGGGAGAAAGTCCACACAGCGAGTACCCTGGTCGCCTAGCCAGGGAATTGAACCCAGGCCCTTCGTGCTGTGAGGCAACAGCACTATTAATGATAATAGTAGACTACACATTTTGAAAAAATGCCAATCTGTTATCATTCTTCACTCATACTCAACTACTACAAAGTCTGTCTTGATTCACAATGAACGTGTCCAGGCTTTGGACTTAACTCAAACTTGTCTGTAGCTGTCTTGACTATGACATTAACAGTAATGTTGCAGACTTCGTTGAGACTTTAACCTCATCCTGAACAACAGTTTACTCAAACACTCTTTGGTACCGTGTTTGGCTGCTTGTGAACAGCTCATACTGAATGTGTTAACTGTAGGTAGGTGCATATTGCGTATGTGAGAGAGAGAAAGCGAAAGGCTCAGTGTGAGCAGAAGCAAGTAAATTATTTAGTGCTGTACACACTCGATGGCTACACAGTTAACACACGGATCCCAGCATGCTTTAATAGGCCGGCACTGCGCACAATTAATACTTTTACACTGAAATCAATCAGAAACTACAGCGCTACAGAGAGCAGCGCATGGCCATACCATTTACCATCCCCGGGGGTGGTTGTGTGTGTGTGTGTTTCATGCCATGTAAAGCCAATGTACATTTGTCTAGTGTCATGTTTCAGCGTGATTGCATGAGTGTGCACCAGTATAGCCCAGTTGTTTTCAACCACTTCAGAGGACACCCAGCATTTCTCTGTTTACTCACTACAAAACAAGTATATATAACTATATGAAGTATATATAACCACCAACGTTACAAATTTTCATCATTATTCAGCTGTTGAGATGTAAATAAAGTCCTTCAGAGTGGTTCAATGTGAATTATTTAATTTTAGAGAAACTTACCAGCTCAGCCTTACAGCGGCTGCGATGAGACCAGGGGTGCCACCAGTGAACCTACACATCTTCTGAGTTTTTATATGTAATGATGATAAAATAGTGGTAAATCTGAAAATATTATTTTCTGTTTTTAGATTTTAGAGGTCAGACATCTAGTTCCTATCATCACTACTGTGAACACTTCTGACTCTGCAAGTTTCTCTTGAATGGAGTGTGTCACAATCGCACATCAAAGCACACAGAATGACTTTGTTCACATCTTAACTATTTAATTATTGGATTTTTTTATGAAGATTTGGAATTCCCCTTTAAAGTCAGTTAAAAGACTAGACTTTTTCATCTGCCATATCATGCAGTTGACTACTATGGACAATAACCTTCCTGCACATAAAAATATTAATTTAAACCACTTAAAAGCTAATGGATAGTGTTTCATCTGACAACTGGCCTATAGTTTGTGTTTTTTCTATTCTTTTAAAAATGTCATAAAGTTGAATAAATAGACATTAAGTGAACTGCAGGAAGGGAATAAGCAAAGAAAAAATAATTCTGCTTTGTTGGCACCAAGGAAAACATTTGAATATGTTTTATTATTGGCAAAAACTGGCAGGTGTTCATATGAGTAAAAGAAGCTGCACATTTAGATAAGCGAATCAAATCAATGCACAGCTAACAAACAACACTGGATGCTAAAGAGGACTTTCTACTTCTCAGTGGATGATATGCCAACGTGTTCATTTGTCAGAGAAATACAGCAATCTTTCATTGTTTCTTGACCGAACTAACATCAGTTAAAATAGTAAGCTTAGTAAGCAAGCCAGCAACATTACATAAAACATGAACAGCTAGCTTCAGCCCTGTTTTTCTTTCAAGTCATTAACAACATGTCCTTGACAACATGTTCATGTCAAGGCACTCATGTTTCACAGCTGGAAGGTATAATATAATACACACACTCATAAACATGAAAAAAACTCATTTTTTAATAGCCCTGTTATAACATATTATAAGCACTGGTGTTTCGTTGTTAGCCTCTGAGAAACATAAGAAGTAACTGGATAGTGGAGATCTCTCTGCACCTCACTATTCAATTCGCTTTCCATTCCGGGCACCACAATGCATCCCCATTTTAGAGTTGTATATTCCATACCATGAATCTTTAATGGAAAGCACATATTTTATAATTAAGTTCTAAGTAACATTGTGAAAACCACTTGGTCTCTCCTTTTGAAAGTTGTGTACTAATAGCACCCCCTGCTGGAGAAACTTCCCACACATGCAAAGAAGTGAATTCCAAAGCCTCATCCAGTGAACGTGCTATATATAGACAAGCCCAACGTTTTTCGCCACTGTTATAGTGAAATGTAGCTACAGATGCCTGTGGGAAACCATAATGCTTTGTATTTTCATAGATGTATTATGAAATGATTATATCACTGAATTAGCCTGTTAGCATCTTCTTAACTGACTGTTAAACAAAGCCCTATTTATACATATGATATGTTCATAGATGTTTCTGGTATTTTACTTCATATAAAGAAAATTTGTGACGATAGACATGCATACAATAGTTCCTTTCTTTCCTCTTCCATGCCAAGCAGTGCCAAAAAATGCCAAAGATACAACCCCAATTCCAATGAAGTTGGGACGTTGTGTAAAACACAAATAAAACAGAATACGATGATTTGCAAATCCTTTTCAACCTATATTCAATTGAATACCCTATAAAGACAAGATATTTAATGTTCAAACAGTTAAACTTTGTGTTTTTTGCAAATATTCACTCATTTTGAATTTGATGCCTGCAACATGTTCCAAATAAGTCAGGAAAGGGGCATGTTTACCACTCTGTTACATCACCTTTCCTTTTAACAACACTCAGTAAGCGTTTGGGAACTGAGGACACTAATTGTTGAAGCTTTGTAGGTGGAATTATTTCCCATTTTTGCTTGATGTACAACTTCAGTTGCTCAACAGTCCGGGGTCTCCGTTGTCGTATTTTGCGCGTCATAATGCGCCACACATTTTCAATGGGAGACAGGTCTGGACTGCAGGCAGGCCAGTCTAGTACCCGCAGTCTTTCACTATGAAGCCACACTGTTGTAACACATGCAGAATGTGGCTTGGCATTGTCTTGCTGAAATAAGCAGGGACATCCCTGAAAAAGACGTTGCTTGGATGGCAGCACATGTTGCTCCAAAACCTGTATGCACCTTTCAGCATTAATGCTGCCTTCACCAATGTGCCAGTTACCCATGCCATAGGCACTAACACACCCCCATACCATCAGAGATGCTGACTTTTGAACTTTGCGTTGATAACAATCCGGTCCTTTTCCTCTTTGGCCCAGAGGACACGATGTCCATGATTTCCAAAAGCAATTTGAAATGTAGTCTCGTCAGACCACAAGACACTTTTCCACTCAGTCCATCTCAGATGAGCTCTGGCCCAGAGAAGCCGGCGGCGTTTCTGGGTGTTGTTGATATATGGCTTTCGCTTTGCATGTCAGAGTTTTAACTTGCACTTGTAGATGGAGTGATGAACTGTGTTCACTGACAGTGGTTTTCTGAAGTGTTCCTGAGCCCATGTGGTTAATATCCGTTACAGAATGATGTCGGTTTTTAATGCAGTGCCGCCTGAGGGATTGAAGGTCACGGGCATTCAATGTTAGTTTTCTGCCTTGCCGCTTACTTGCAGAGATTTCTCCAGATTCTCTGAATCGTTTGATGATATTATGGACTGTAGATGATGAAATCCCTAAATTCCTTGCAACTGCACGCTGAGAAATGTTGTTCTTAAACTGTTGGACTATTTGCTCACGCAATTGTTCACAAAGTGGTGAACCTCGCCTCATCCTTGCTTGTGAACGACTGAGCCTTTCAGGGATGTTCCCTTTATACCCAATCATGACACTCACCAATTAACCTGTTCACCTGTGGAATGTTCCAAACAAGTGTTTTTTGAGCATTCCTCAACTTTCCTAGTCTTTTGTTGCCCCTGTCCCAACTTCTTTGGAACGTGTTGCAGGCATCAAATTCAAAATGAGTGAATATTTGCAAAAAACAATAACGTTTATCCATACATTAAATATCTTGTCTTTGTAGTGCATTCAGTTGAATATAGGTTGAAAAGGATTTGCAAATCATCGTATTCTGTTTTTATTTATGTTTTACACAACGTCCCAACTTCACTGGAATTGGGGTTGTAGATAAATTCACATCATTACTAAGCATACATGCAATCATCAGTATAATCTTATAGGGCTTTTTATGTCCACGACACTGTTGACACACTCCACCTTTAAATGACCTAAGCAGCATACTCTGAGTTGTAACAGCACAGTCTACGACTTGCACTTATAATACACTATCTATATAATCTTATCTATAATTTTATAGGTAAAGCAGTAAAGAGAGGGGGAAGGAATTGTGTTACATGCAGAGCAGCTATACGATGCTGCTATAATCTTTACGAGTCTCTTCTCTCCTACACTGCCTGAGAGGTGTAGGGCTGTATCTATTGGTTATATTAGTAACTGACTAATTTCCTGATAACTGTAAAGCTTAAAGGGGAATTCCACTGATTTCTCTACATTTCAATATGTTCCAACTTTGACTTTTTTAGGCAAAATACAGGGCAGCCAATCAGAGCAGAGCTCATTTACACATAGGTACAGCAAGGCACAGCAAAACAAAAACTGAATTATGGCTGTTTTTGATAGATAAAACCCACACAAGCATCTTAAGCAGACCTTTGAGAAAGAAAATAAACCAGAAAATGTTGTAAGGAAATTCTTTTGGCTATTTCAGGGTTGCCAGACATGTATTTTTCACAACTCTGGAAGCAGACAGGATAAATAAGCAGCAGACTGGATGGTCTTAGAAGGATGAAAGAGCAAAAAGTTTTCTTTAAATGTTTTTAAATGTTAACTTTTGCTATATTGAGTAACTTTCAGTGCATTTCAGTTTGGCCTCCGCAATACACTTGGGATAAAATGAAATGAACAGGAAATGTAGTGTCAGTGACGCCTCTGCATTGTATGTTTTGAGTTCATTGCTTATACAATGTTTATTTTATGACTTCCCTTAGCATAGCATCAGTTACAAGTTAGCATGCAATTTTGTCCCTCAAAAACAGCAGATGAGCATTTAATTAAACAAACATTTTATTAAGGTGTCACTGGTGGGTAACCGGCAGTGATCAAATTGCAAATCATTCCCCCTCCCCAACAGTTTCACCAAGATGATTATTGTTGCTGTCATTTTATTTCCATTGTACATCCAACTAATCAATGCTGCATAAAGAGATAATACTTATGTGTGTGGAGCCAATCAATAAAGCAATAGCGGAAACCAATCCCATCGGCTACTGCTACGCTACCACCAAAACAATTAGCAGCCTGTTTAGATAAAGCTGGGAGGCATTTCTGTGCCACGTTTCACTGCCAGAAAACAGAACAGCAATGTGGTTGAGGTACAAAGTCTGATCCAGGATCAGTTCGTCCTGCAGCTCTGGACTTTAAAAAGGCCCATCCAATATTCTGTTTGAATTCTATTGCTTTATCTAAGGTCCACTTACAGTTGTTTGGGCAGTCCTGGTCAAATAATATTTTTGTTGATATTCTAAATGACAATAAGTTAACACTTCCTTGACAGAGAACACACTTCTGCACATTATAAAGCACAATTACTGTTTATTTGCTGAATTTCAAAAGTTATATTTGATGTATTACTTTTTCCAATGTGTTAAACTGAGCAAATAATTGGAAACTGTGCAATAAAATTTGCAGAAATGTGCAATATTTTACCTTGTTTCAGGAGAGGATGTGCTAACTTCTTTTCAATTTGAAAAACAGCAAATGCCATTTGACAGGGGGTGTCAGTCACACTGAATTCTTTCATGATCATCTCATGTCTGTTTAGCCATTTATACAAGCTGTTTTTCATATAATGCCTTTAGGAGTGATGCATGTAGGTGAAGTCCACTGGCTTAAAACTCCATTGGCACTGGCTTACCCCCTAAAATCTGAATGGCCACTTTAGGCGCCATCATTTCATGTAACTGGTTGAGCAGAATGCTTCACCCACTAAACTGGGAGAAAGTATACTCCCAGAAAAACGTCAGTAAACGGTCACTGGGGTAGCACCAGTCTTGTCACTAAGCTGGTTCCCTCAAGGGTACGTCTTCAGTACCTTTAGGTAGGAAATGTAGTCATATCATACTCCACACATCTGGTCATGCAAGCTTCTTAGTTGATTGTACAACAGTTTATAATTGCTTCTTTATTGTTATTACTGTACATGCAGCAGAGTGTAACCTCTGTAACATTTAAGGTGAAACAAAATTAGGAAAAGAAGCTGGTGAATAAGAAGCTAACTGCAGGTTCATCACAGATTGTGCACTCTATGCACTTCATGTGTGTAGGGATGTGTATTAATGATGTATTGAGTGTTGTTTAAAGATGTCAAAGATAAAATAATGCCCTCTAGTGTACTTCATACTGTGCAACAAACACTTCTGTTGAGTAGTCCATTCATCTGATATCAACACTATAATTTTTGTTTGCATAAAAAGGAAGTAATGGAATAGGCCTTGTTTTTGGGTCATTTTTTTTAAAATGTTAGGGAAATTATTTGTGCATTTTCAATTATTGCACATGTTTTCAAGCTTCATTAATTGTGATTCTCTAAAACTGCCTTGGCTGCCAAATGGCCACTCCATTAATGCACTCTCAGAAATAAAGTTATGAAACTTTCACAGGTGCAGAACCCCTCTTGTCTCTGGGGTGGTACCCTGAAGGGTACATCTCATATAATATTTTTTAAGTTGTACTACACACTCCATCTCATCTCCAGGGTTTCTATATTATGGGTCCATTTTAAAACATTAGGTACAAGAATGTACTTTTCACCTGGGAAAGCTTATTTAAAGTACACAACTGGACCTTAAAAGCAGTGTCGTACCTTAGAGATACATTTCCACTGCACCTTGATGTGAGAAATGTACCTGTGCAGTACTAACAGTGTACAGTCCTAGAACTGCTACTAACTACCTCATTCAAAAAGTGGTCTGAGCTGAAACACTCTACATCATTTCAGAGCAAATGGGAGCGGATAAACTTCTGCTGGCTGAATAAATGGATGCATCTGAAATGGATGTTTTTGCAGCTGACTTTCCATTTATTCACTATACTGACTGGACATTGACTGATATGCTTTGAAACTTTTGCCAGATTTACATCTTACATAAAATTCCAAAAAAGAATATTTTGTTTACATTTAAATGTAATTACACAATTACAAAACTAACAAATTCACAAGCAATATATAATGTGTATCGACAGGTTTCGGTCTGCAATTCTGTTTCAATCTGAACAAATGATGACAAAGACTGCATGCTGCACAATAATCAACAAAAATCACCTTCAGCTTATAAAATATCTTCTGCTTATGGTATGGTATTGTTTTAAAACACGCACTGTCAATAAAAAGTCTCTGCTTGTTTCTGTGCGGTACGAGTGAGACAAAAGACCTTACACCAGGATTCTGTTAGAAGAGTTAATTATGGGGGCGCAGAGTGAAAAACTGCTCCCAGGTCAGTAAGCACACGGCTATCAACTGCTTTCTTCTTCTTCTTTTTTTTGTTGCCTGCTTTTCCTGAGCTGGCTAAGCAGCATGGAGTGACCCCGTGATGTAGCCCGACACCCAACGTCCGTTGCCAAGGAGATGGCTAATGTCTCAATGTCATTCCTTTCCCCCCTGGCCAAAGTGGGCTGGGGGAAAGCTACCAAATACACATATACACACTGACACAGACACATCAAAAAGAGACCCTGCATGTGTGATCACATGTGCATAAGGTATGCGGTGCATAATGGCATGCAAGACATTCAAGGTTGCATTAGAAAATCCAAATGTTTCAATGCACATACCAGCTCATATTGCCAATTTACGTGACGTTCAAATAAATGTGTTTGCAGGCAGTTTATATAAAAGGCAGCCTAATCCCGATCATCACAATCCAATCCTTCAACTGCCACACTAATGCTTAATTTATAAGCCCCACTCTCTCTTGCTCTCTCCCCCTTTTTTCCCTCTCTCTCCCTCCCCCCATTCCCTATCTCTCTCTGTGGGAGTCTGATGCAATCCGTTACCAATGTACAGTGCGCACTCTCCCAGACACAAAGAAAGGAGGGGAAAAAAGAGAGAGAGCCAGAGGAGAGATGGTCTAGAGGGACAGAGAGAGGGGGAACGAAGGAGGAGAGAAAGAGAAAGAGAGAGAGGAGGGAGGGGTGCAGCATCTCTTCAGAGATGTGATGGTACTCCCCATGCCCTGGGCAATACAAGGGAATGAGACTTAACTAGGCTTTATGTGGGTTACAGCGCCCCCTGCAGATCAGCAAGGCTACTGCTGTAAACTTTCAACACAAAGAAACATAAGCTGTGAAAATGTGTATGGGGGTAACGTGGTATTACACAGTCATGAAGGGGGTTATTAAGATGGAATGTTTGTTGTGTACATGTGAGTGTGTCATCAGCTGGATTAATGCATGCAAGTGTGTTGCCTGAGTGAAAATCTGTGGTTTACTTATTATTTAATGTCCACAAATTCCAAATATAGTGAGAGAGAGTGTGTATGTGTGTGGAAGAGTCAGACACAGACAAACAGAGAGAGGGAGAGAGAGAAAGTGAGAAAGAGAGCGCATGAGCAAAAGAGACAGCGATGGAAAGAGACAGACAGAAAGAGAGAGACAGAGTGAGAAAAAGAGCGTGTGAAAAACAGACAGAGAAAATGAGAAAGGGAGAAAGAGACAGACAGACAAGAAGAGATGAAGAGTAAGAGAGAGAGAGAGAGAGAGAGCGAGAGCGAGAGAGACAGAGAAATCTGCATTGCTTTTCTTGGTAAAATAGCTTGATTTAGTTATTATTTAATGATCATGTATTCCTACTAGAGAAAGAGCAAGACAGGTAGAATGAGAGAAAGAAGGAGAGAGAGAAAGGAGGGAGAGAGAGTAAATGAGTGTGCTGTGTGTGCATGTGTCTTGGCACATATGGATTTCTGTGTGTTAAGGAATGGCATGTTGTGTTTGTGTGTGTGTGGGTGCCCAGCCTCTCTCTCCCTCTCTCTCTCTCTCTCTGTGTGTGTCTCTCAATGTCTCTCTCTCTCTGGAGCAGGCTGTTCAATAATTCACTGCTTGGCTGTGTGTTGGACCCTGCGGGCGGCGCAGCAGCTGACAGTGTGGCACAGACAAAGCTGTCAAACTAGAGAAGAATCAGGTGGGCTTAACGGGGTCTAACCCACCCCCCAACACACAGATACTTGTTTTTATACAATGCAAGTACATGGGATCATACACATATCCCATATGTACTATATATTAGAGGGGGCATTATATATTGACGGACTGATTCCTTGTCCAGGTAGAAATGTTGTTGCTGTATTAATAAATAAATTATATACAATAACTGATTACTGTTAAATATTGACACGCATGTAAATAAAAGAAAGTAGTAAAGCATATTTACTAAAATGCATTGAGACTTATGAAATCAACAGACATTCTAACTTCTAACTGGTGTTTTAACGTTTAGAAGGTATGTAATGTTTGTTTATTTAAGTATAAGCAGCTAGGAAGTAAGATGATCTGACCACATTATGCTTGTTTGTGCTGTATACACTGAATATAAAAGGACAATTAATTTGTTCATTGAGATTATCTGCATGGCAGTTAACTAAAACTAAAAATTCTGAACGGAAAATTCTTTATTGGTGGAACCCATAATATGTAAAGTGCTGTGCAGAAGTCTGAGACCACCCTTCATTTAATTAACTAAAGTTAATTAACTTTAATTAACTTAAAATAATTTTTAAGTGCAAGTCATCCATTTATATGGAAATGTTTCTGATAATGAGTTTAAAAATGATAAAAGATATAAAGAGAATAGGACTCAACCACCAAACTTTCCAAAAGAAACACAGAATCTGCTGGGGTTCACAGAACAATCCACTGGCCACCCCAGAGTCCAAACCTCAACATCATTGAATGTGTTTGGGATTACTTGGATTATGAGAAGAAAATGCAGCCAGCTTCCTTTCTGGATCTGAGGGTTTGTACCTGATGGCTGTTTTGACTGGATATGAAAAAAAGTGAATGATTAGGGCTAACCAATTCTAACACGTTTTCATATCAAAATTGCAATTTAATTTAAAAGCTGCAAATTTAATTATGTCTTACATCATTCAAAGTTCAGAAATTTAACCTAATAGAGCAGAGCTTGTGAACTGGCAGTCCAGCACATGCCTTCAGTCCAAAAAGTGGATGTGCTTGCCTTCTTATCAAATAAAAAGCCTGACGCTTTATTCATTTTTTAAAAATTGCAGAAAAACTGCAATTAGATATTTTCCCTTAGTCTTGAAGGATGGTCTCTGCCTTTCTCACAGCGTTATATGCATGCATTTTATGCAAAAGTTTGAACACTGGTCAAACAACATGGTTTGCTGATTTCTAAGAGGAAACTAGTTACCACATCCTCTACATGGAGCAAGCTTAAATGTGGCTTTTTTCATGTGCACAACATATTTATTTGCTGAGTTTAACGAACAAAATATAAAATGTGCCATTACTTTTGTACAAGCTACATTCTACATTGTATTTTCCCCCAATCTGCTAAATTCAGCAAATGAACAGCAACTGTGCATTAAAATGTGCAGATGTATGTTATCTACAGACGACAAAACATGTTAGTGGTCAAACTTTTGCATAGAGGGCAGCCTCCTTTTTCTCTAGTTTTCTTTTAAAGCGGAGACATTTTTGTCCTGGAAGTGAACAAAAACAAGCCTGCACAAACACATGCACATACAGCAGCCCCATCCTAATGACACACTCACTCCCCCACTCTAAGAGCTCAGCAGGGGAGCCCTCCAAATCTTAGCTCCTCAACACTGCTCTGACACACACACACACACACACACACACACAAACGTAAACATCGTGCAAGTGTGAACCCATGCACATATATCCTTACACGTGTCGTCCTACATATGCACATAAACATTCCTTCACACTCTGTGTGTCCCGAGAGGTTCTCAGTCTTCATCTCTCCCTTTAGAACACATTCACACACACACACACACGGCCTGCTAAGCCCCTCTCTCTTGAGGGAGAAGACGCCTCCTTATTGTTCTAAAGGGAGTCAAGGGGGGTCAAACTCACACAGACAAGAGAGACAAGAGTGGGAGAGAGAGTGAGTGAGCTGTGGACGAATCCTCCAGACAGATTTGAGGATCTCCCAGTGTGTAGTCATGACTCTTATTCTTCCTCTTCTTTCCCTCCCTTTATCAGCTTCTCCATTCATATATATACACTGTTCAAAAAAATAAAGGGAACACTTAAACAATAATAATAATATAACTCCAAGTAAATCAAACTTCTGTGAAATCAAACTGTCCACTAAGGAAGCAACACTGATTGACAATCAATTTCACTGCTGTTGTGCAAATGGAATAGACAACAGGTGGAAATCATTGGCAATTAGCAAGACACACTCAATAAAGGAGTGGTTCTGCAGGTGGGGACCACAGACCACTTCTCAGTACCTTTCTGCGTTCTGGCTGATGTTTTGGTCACTTTTGAATTTGGTGGTGCTTTCACACTCGTGGTAGCATGAGACGGACTCTACAACCCACACAAGTGGCTCAGCTAGTGCAGCTCATCCAGGATGGCACATCAATACGAGCTGTGGCAAGAAGGTTTGCTGTGTCTGTCAGTGTAGTGTCCAGAGACTGGAGGCGGTACCAGGAGACAGACCAGTACACCAGGATACGTGGAGGAGGCCGTAGGAGGGCAACAACCCAGCAGCAGGACCGCTACCTCCGCCTTTGTGCAAGGAGGAACAGGAGGAGCACTGCCGGAGCCCTGCAAAATGACGTCCAGCAGGCCACAAATGTGCATGTGTCTGCACAAACGGTTAGAAACCGACTTCATGAGGATGGTCTGAGGGTCCGACATCCACAGATGGGAGTTGTGCTCACAGTCCAACACCATGCAGGACGCTTGGCATTTGCC
This sequence comes from Pygocentrus nattereri, assembly GCF_015220715.1. Taxonomy (NCBI): domain Eukaryota; kingdom Metazoa; phylum Chordata; class Actinopteri; order Characiformes; family Serrasalmidae; genus Pygocentrus; species Pygocentrus nattereri. The sequence goes on from NC_051233.1 coordinate 14,788,012, forward strand.
AGAGAACACCAGGATCAGCAAATTCGCCACTGGCGCCCTCTGCTCTTCACAGATGAAAGCAGGTTCACACTGAGCACATGTGACAGACGTGACAGAGTCTGGAGACGCCATGGAGAACGATCTGCTGCCTGCAACATCCTTCAGCATGACCGGTTTGGCAGTGGGTCAGTAATGGTGGTGGTGGGGGGGGCATTTCTTTGGAGGGCCGCACAGCCCTCCATGTGCTCACCAGGAGGTAGCCTGACTGCCATTAGGTACCGAGATGAGATCCTCAGACCCCTTGTGAGACCATATGCTGGTGTGGTTGGCCCTGGGTTCCTCCTTATGCAGGACAATGCTAGGCCTCATGTGGCTGGAGTGTGTCAGCAGTTCCTGTAAGATGAAGGCATTGAAGCTATGGACTGGCCCACCCGGTCCCCAGACCTGAATCCGATTGAGCACATCTGGGACATCATGTCTCGCTCTGTCCACCAACGCCATGTTGCACCACAGACTGTCCAGGAGTTGGCGGATGCTTTAGTCCAGGTCTGGGAGGAGATCCCTCAGGAGACCATCCGCCACCTCAACAGGAGCATGCCCAGGCGTTGTAGGGAGGTCATACAGGCACATGGAGGCCACACACAATACTGAGCCTCATTTTGACTTGTTTTAAGGACATCACATCAAAGTTGGATCAGCCTGTAGTGTTTTTCCACTTTAACTTTGTGTGTGACTCCAAATTCAGGCCTCCATTGGTTAATCATTTGATTTCCATTGATGATTTTTGTTGTCAGCACATTCAACTTTGTACAGAACAAAGTATTCAATGAGAATATTTAATTCATTCAGATCTAGGATGTGTTATTTGAGTGTTCCCTTTATTTTTTTTAGCAGTGTATATATATATATATATATATATATATATATATATATATATATATATATATATATATATATATATATATATATATACACTTTGTATATAAACCTTTGTTCAGGTCACATTTTATGTTTATTTTCTCCCCATATGTTAAATTCAGCAAATAAACAGTAACTGTGCATTACAATGAGCAGAAGTGTTTTCTCTGTAGATCATGTGTGTGTCTCACTTAGGCAATCAAAAAAAAACAAAAAAAAAACAAGTGATTTGGCCATTTGATGAAAAACATTTTTTCAGAAACTTCAACTAAATATAATCTCAACTTTTTCAGAATTCAGAAGGTCTGCTCTTTGCTTTCCATTTTTCAGTTTTCCAAAAGGACTTGCAGGTTAATTTTCTACACATCTAAGTTCAGTCTTTGAAGTTGGTTGCATTGTCTTCTTATTACTGTCCAGGTAGCCTTCGCTTGATTTTCTCCAGTTTCTCAAAGATGAAAGCTGTAAGCACCGTTTATCTGACAGTGACCGTTTTGATGGTCTACCAGGCCTAGGTACAGGGCATGGTTGTTAGGAGATATGTTTGCTTCACCTAACGTTTTAGAAATGCTGAACCCCTGTTTTTTCATGTATTTCCTTTGACTTTTCCCTTCTTTATGTAAGCACTCAAACTTGCCATCTTCATCAGTCCTTTCACTTTAAGAAAACAGCTCAACTCTTTAGGTCTGAAAGAATGTGTAACCAGAACACTGAAAGTGGTCTGCAGAGATGAGTATTAAGGATTTATGGACTTATGAGCCTACATTTAAGTTGTATTATTCAGATCATGAGAAGCAGAAAGTGCAACCAACTTCTAAGACTGAACTTTGGAGGTGTGGAAAAATATCCCTGCTGCTTTCTTTGAACAACTGAAAGCAAGTTTAATTGAAAAGAAAGGAAGCTCTAATAAAGGTAAAGATGGATATAAAAAATACTGAAGAAAAGAATATTATAATTAGTTGCTGAGGCTTCTGTGTATTGTTCTGTTAATTATATTTTCAGCTTTTTTCCCTAATGATGATAAGTGAATAACTTGTATTTAAAGGCTATTTAAAAAAAAAAAAAAATGAAGGGTGGTCTCTGAATTTTGCACAGTTCTGTAACTACTCCTTGTAAGAGCTTGGTGCATTTCAGTAAAACAAAAATATGTTTGCTTCCTTGTTCTATTTCTATTTCCCTTTCATTTCTCCACAATTCTGTTTAATTAATACAAAAGTGTTCAGATGGAAGAACCAAGCTGGAGTAAAAATCGAGAAACATGAGCACAACAGTGAGCTGCAGATAAAGAATGACTCTTATAGCAGGCTTTATAAATCAAAGGCAGCTTGACACTCACACAAGTCAAACATTTGCAATTGAAATGGACTGACAGCCCACTAATTTGACTCCATTAGCTCTTTCCCAGCATCAATCTGCTCTCTTACACAAACACACACACAGTCCTCTCACACCCTTGTGCACTTAGACCGTCTGGCACCCTCTTTCTCTCGCACGCTGTCACCCTTGTCATGCGTCCGTGGCACAAGTGCTGCTCCCACCTGCAAACTTGCTGCCACTGGGCCAACGCATTTGCAGGTGGCGTCAACACCTCTAGGGATGCCTAAATGCTCCTAAAAACATTTGTGCATGGTGGGAACTGCTCTAACACCACACCACTGGAACATTCTCCAAAGAGGCAGTGGTCCCACCCTCTTTTACCTCTTCCACCAGATAAGATCGTGTATTCTTAACATTCTCTGGACTGTACAAAAGGCAAAGGAGGGCGGTGGGGAGTGAAGCAAAGGTTGAATGAGGTTCTGGACTCACCTGGTGCTGAGAAGCTTCTCTTCAAGCTCGTAAGGCTTGACGAACCACTTGCCAATTCGCACAAAGTCCTTATCCATTAGGCATCTGGAAACAGACCATAGCCATGATATAGTGAAGAAATAGTTTGGTGAAAATCTGATTTACATAGCATGTGATGCTTCAGGCATTCAGCATGCACAATGCTAATCAGTGGGACAAAATCTTCCTGTTACATGCGTTTGCCAAATTTCAGCAAAACCAAACAACTCAAAACAGTCTACAGATGACTCACAGGGTATGAGAAGACACGAGTGAATATAGATATAGAGCTCAACTTCTCTGTATGGTTACTGCTAGATTTGGAGTTAAAGGTGAGTCAAGATGCTGACGGGAAATTAAGTATACTGCACCTTTCCAGTAAGTTGTGAATGGCCTTGAAGAGGAGTGTCCTGCACTCGTAGGAGAGCCCACATTCCCACAGACCCTCTTCCACCACTGCAAACACAAACACAGACATATTAGAAGCATTATGATACGTATGGGAAAAAAAGAAAAACACATTCCTTGATAGCAAATTAAAATTACTTTTATCTGTACTGCGTAAGTGCACATTCCTGAGATTGAACAGACAAATCAGGGCTGGACTGGGAACTAATTTCAGCCCTGGACTTTTGAGTAGGCCAGTCATCTCCAACCACAGCGATTGCCCCCATCCCCATCATGCTACATGTCATGTAGCTTGCCTAAGAACTGGAGTGACTGCTACTTAGCTGGCTAGTTAATTGTGCGACAGTGCATTAACATCGGCTAACTCAAATTGGGTACTTTGATTCTTTGCATCTTGTTTGAGTAACTTTTTTTTAATCATCACGCACATCCACCCCCCATGCTTTTTAAGGTTTTCTCTGTCTCTCTAGTTAGCCATCACAGTTTAACTTTCCCAGTTGAATATAAACAGTTGGCGTGGTCAAAGCCTGACGTGAGATTGCTATTTTTATATTGCTATTCTTACATGTAAACCTGGTTAAACATTTAACCATTTTAACCAATGTTAAGTTGGGGCTAATAATGTTTATATAACACAAAGATTATGTCTTAGTGTTTAGCTGGTATTTAATTAGCAATTAATATGTGCATTAGTAACTCAAGTGGCCAATGAAAGATCTCTGTATTGTATTATTGTACTTTATTAGTTAACAGTAGAGCGAAACAAGTATTTTGACAGGCCACACACAACTGAGAAGAGTTTGGCTAACCATGATAATTTCTCTGTTCTCAATGTTATGTCGACAAGCCAACACGTTCTAACATCATCCACTGAGAAGAAACTAATTTGCATTGTGTAGAAGATGATTACTTTTAAACGGACTGAGTTTGCTTTTGAAAGACTGAGGCAGTTTGCTTAACAAAAATGAATATTTATACATGTACTCTTCTGTCTGCTTCCTTTGTGCTGCTGAAATCAATGTACAGTGCTGCTGTGTAGAGGGCTGACAAAGTTACAGCAATTCAGAGACTAAAATAATTCTCAGTGGTCGCTGTTCAGAGTGTAAACAGTATCTAAAGAAGTTAATCAAGTTGATCTTTTGTTTCATGTCAGCTAGCTTAATTCCTTCCAAAGAACAACTTCATCTCCTGCCACAGCTAATTTAGTCTTACATCTCCACAGGCAAGCGTTTAGTCTTATGTGCACTGCGTGCACACAAACATCTGCACATGCGACTTTTACGCTTGATGCATCTTGATTGTATCAACTATTTTCGTGACACTGGTTATCATCATTATGCTTTCTGGGGGGTGGTGGCATTTGCATGATTGGCCAATGGCCACACACTGAATACAGTGGCCACTAACATGCCTAGATATGTGCACGGCAGTATTCGTCCGCTTGTTCTTCCTCTCTCTAAGCAGCTCGCAGCCCACCGGGAATTGTCCCAAATTGGTTTGAGGAAGGAAAATGAAAATCGGAAATGAATGGTATTGCTAGAAACAAAACAAACATATTCATTCTTACAGTGTTGCTGCACAGTTTTAAAATTTAAATTCAAAGTTGTTTAACAGCATTCTAAGACCTCAACAAAAGGAAAAATATTACCATTTCCCCTACAGAACAATTCAAACTCAAATATGGCATATACAGTCATGTGCAAAAGCCTGAACATCCCAGTCTGAAATTACATGCTTTGTTACATGCTTTGCAGATATAAAAAAAATAAAATCTGATATAACTGGCCTTATTTTGTTTTATTATCCCCCCACAATATTATTCAGAATAATTTTTTGCTGATCCAATCATCATGAATAACTCTTTTTACCTCTCCCTTCAGGCATAACCTTAGAATTCCATACTTCTAGTTGTAGTAACTAAGATTTGTTGTAGAAATTTCATGACATTAACTTTTTTAATCTACTTTCAGACTTCATAACTTTTTTTGTAGAAACGCTGTCCTTAACATTCTAGAGGAGAACTGTTTAATTGAAATCTCTGGTACTGGTTAATAATGCATTTTTGGAATTCCGCAAAAGCCACAAGTTAACAAGAATCTGAACTAGATTATTAATTATATATATATATATATATATATATATATAAAATAACATAATAATGTCCCATTTTTTGGGGTCATCTTTTCCAACCATTACATGATGTATTTAAACAATGTAATTTCATATATGGAAATTAAGCTGCAAAAACAGCCTATTTTGAATTCACCGTTTTCCTGATGTCTGCCTATTAAGCCTTCAGCACTCTAGCTCCACCCATTCACACTAAAGTTATAAGAAATGTTTTGATCTAGACTGCTTATTGAATGAGGCACAATACAGGACACCTAATCAGAACAGACATCATTTACATACATCTGTGTTAACGGCAGAGTAACAAAGTCAGCTTGTTTAATTTTATGGGGATAAAGACAGGTTGGAATATAGATGCGTAAAAATGAATTACGCATGTCTGTTACATACACTCACAAAAACATTATAAATGGACCTACATAGAGGAACAGAAGTGCTTTGTAAATGTTGTTCTAACTAGTTAAGGAACTTTGTGTTCCTATGAGTGGAATGCAAGAATAGAAATAGTCAAATATTGGTTTCAGCTCAGAGAGAACCAATTTTTTTGTCTTTTTTATTATTATTATTATTATTATTCCGTTTCTTGCTGTGTTCCCACACACACACCTCGACTTATAGAGAAAGGGCCTGACAACTCTAATCAAATAATCTCTCCATCTCTCAATACTGCTTTCCCTTTTCTTTCATGCACACATTTGGAGAAATGATTTTCGCAGGAACTTAAAAACACTCATTGCTTAACTTCACCACAAACACATACTTGAGGTAGGAGCTAGAGAATATCATGCATACAGTTTGTGAACTGGGTCGTTCTCAAACTTCTGTCATAACACAATATATACACACTAACCTGCACACACTCTGACTCATCCACTAGCCATAGTTACGGAGGATCACAAGAAACATAAATACGGGCACTAATGATGGAAACAGATGGCTATTCTCTTTTGCAATCAGAGCTAAACTCGTTGGTTCTGAATGAAAGATCGGCATGAGAGCCAGTCAAGTTATACTTTAACTATCTAACTTAACTAACATTAGGGATACGCTGATTACTCATTTTTCAAGGCCGATTCTTTTTTCTTACTAGCCTTTGTGTAATCCAAAGCTTACACTATGTGGGTTGAATACACAAACACTCATAACACACTACCACATATGGTTAGGAAGCATGATGATATTTTTCACTATCTTGTTAAATTACATCACAATATGATTTTATGAGCACATCACCGATATCATCAGTACTTTCAGAAGACTAACCCGGTTTCATTCCAAACTGCTTTTTGAACGAGGCAAAAAAAAAATTGTCATTCTGTAGTCCTCGTTATGCCCATATTAGGAACTTTGGGTCTGAGCTCCATTTCTCTATGTCTTCTGGGGTTCTTAAGTCCTAGAGGGAGCTCCCGTCCAAAATGAATTGCTTGATGTGGAGCATTTGAGCAAAATCAAAATTTGTAAATGCTTAAATATTTTTAATGTAAAAGAATACAATAATTTCCTGAACACTGAATATCATAAAACATTTTAACACTGCTGTTATATTTTTAAGAGCTTTTTAACTCGAGCTATAGGAGTTTAAAACGGTGCCTCATGTATGTCCATGACGTCTGTGAGCGCAAACTATTTAACCTTTTGCTTTTAGCCATTGAGTGCCATTTATTCCCATTCACTGAGGACTCTCTCATGGGTGCCAAGCCAAGTGGCCAGGCTTGGCCTCTATCGCACTCTATGTTAAAATAAAAATGTTCAGAACTCAATATGTTTTGTCTTGTGTACATTTTTTCTCCCCAGTACTGGATCCTCCGAATTATCAGGTCGTAAAGAGCTATAATACTAATATTGCTACATGTGAGCTAAAGCTACTGCGCCTCAATTTGATGTCACTAAGCTACACAAAGGCGGGCTGTAGCGGTGCTCTGACGAGCTGTGCTAACTAAACGAAATGTTCTACCGTAGCGCATATTTACAGGTAAACCCGTAAATAAAATCTCTAGGTAGGATAATTTGACAGACTAAAACTCCTTATCAGAAATACTACCCATTTTAAAACTAGGAGGCTGAAGTAAGCTTCTTTTTCACAGCTTATTGTTTGAATGTTCCCGCTCCACCTTAAATGGTACTGCAACTGACTAACCATCACAAACATTAGCAAACGAGACAAAAAAGCTGACCTGTTTGTTCTGTGAAACAGCAAAAATAAGTTAATGTTACTAGCTGTTAAGTGAAAACAGAGAAACATCCTCATACCATGTCTTTCAACCCTTCATGAAGCTGAAGTCAGACTGCTTGTTCAAATTTGCCCGTTCCACCTTAAATGTCACAGCAGTTCAAACTGCCGTGCCATTAAAGTTGGAACGGGAAAATTAAACACAAAGCTGGCGAATGTACTGAGAAAATGTCCTCAGAAAAATGTTACCAGCATTAAAATAATAATTAAGATATTCTGAGAGCCTAAATCAGTTTATCAGGGGGTCAGCAGCAATATTAAGTCTATACTGGATTAGCCTGAGTGCAGGTATGTTTGCAGATCTTTTTAGATCAAGCCAAAAGGAAAGATCTATCATGTTTAGGTGAGCATCAGATGAAGAACAGAGAACTGCAGGGAAACCTGCTTGTTTTGTTCTGACTCCTTTTCATCTGCCCTCAGTTTGAACATGGAAATGTTTACTGCCAAAACCTGCTTACAGATGCTGCCAGTCTAATGGCGTGAATTCAGTGCGCAGTAGTAATATTCATATTTCAAGTCTTTAACGGCCTCCTAATTCAGAGGATACAGTGGTATTCAAGAGAAGAATGTTTTTTTTTATTATTTAACACAGGGTGCGATTAAGGCGATTTTTCAAAAACCCTATTCATTCTGGCCATAGAGAAATGAAGCTTAGAACTGGAGTTCCTAATATGGGACATGGAACCGACTACAAAATGACGATACAACTACAGTGGTCTATTCAGTTACTTTAAGGTGCACCCATTGCTGACACATATGGTCAACTGCACACACGCTTGTACAATCTCTTTAGAAAAGCACTGCTGGCACCGGGGCAGCTGCATGAGCCTAAAAGTCATGCCTAATGCCAAGTATTGGCACACGGGGCATAAAGCCACCCAACATTGTGTTGTAAAGCAATGGAACTGGGTTCTCTGGACTGATGTAACTCCATCAAGTACCTTGGGGATGAGCTGGAGTGGCGTTTATGATCCACTTATTATTGAACATCAGTATCTGAGCTCACTAATGCATTTATGTCTGCAGTGTTCCTACATCTAATGTAAAGCCTTCAAAGAAGAGAAGGACAAATTCCTTATTAATTGATTTCAAAAGACATGCTGGAAATTTTGGACCTGTTAGTCTTTTTGGTCTTGTATCAGTCTTAAATGCAAAAGTAATAGAAATATGCAAAAACTGGAAAAAGCAAGGCCCGACTTAAGTAGTCTAATTAGTAGCCTAATTAAACTGCACAGGTTTTTCTAGCTTGTGTTTATAAAGAATGAACTTGAAACACATACTAGGGACATCCCTGGTTGTCACCCGCATACCTCTGCCTGCACCACGGGCCCTGTGCGCTCTGCCACGCAGCTGTCAGCTCCACTTAGCCGTGGCTGCAGGAGGCTGTAGCGTGGTTTGAGCGCACACACTGCCTGTCAGGTGGCCGTGCAGTTGTCAGCCTGATGGCGCTCACTGCCTTGTCAGCAGCAGCACTAAAAGGGGACGCAGACACCGGGGCCCTGTGGGTCCCCTGGACGAGGCAAAAGCGAGCAGGCTACTGCACGCTGGGGCTCTTTGTTCTCTGGCCTGTACCTGGGGGGCGCTTTGAGGGATGGCCTACGGCTCGCCGCCACTCGGGGAGGAGGTGTAGGTGGTCTGTTTGTTTAACCTTCCTATGTTCCCTGCGGTGTATACCTCTTAAGACATTTCTTCCCACATTTTGTTTAATTATTTCTCACTCGTAGATCACTGAAACAAGCAGAGGAGTTCTGTCAAAAGTGTGAATTCTCAACTTTTAATCAGGCACACTGTGTCCACAGATAGAACTATACTTCAAAAATGATGTTTTTAAAATGTCAGGATAATTCAGTGGTCGAGATGTAAACAAAATGGTGCATTCTAGAGAAACTTACCAATTCAGATTTCCATGGTGATAGGAACAAGGGGACATAATGTCTACGACACAAATATAGCCTCTTTTTCTTCTGGGTGGGACCTTTCAAACATTAAACTTGTCAGACATATGGTTCCTACCAATACCACTGTGAACCACTCTCACTCAGTAGGTTTCTCTAGAACAGTGCATTTGATACCAAAACCACTCTGAATGATGTTGTTTATATCTTAACCATTTAATTATGAAGAAATCTTGAAAGTCTGTGGATGTCCCCACAGTGCCGCTGTTATTTTACAGAATTAAATGAAAAACCTGTAAATTTTTGCCACATTCGTCACTGACTGACGTCAAAAAAGGAAAAAGAAAAAAAAGCTGGAAGTGGAGAACTCGAAAAGTGTCCTAATATCAAAATCATTATTTGAATTACACTGGTCAAAATGATCACATAACACTTTATTTTTATCCTCTTCTTCTTTATTTGGACCCCTATAGCTCCCACAAAGTGGTCGCTAGTCTTCCTGGAGTTCACACAAGATCACTTACAATCAATATACTTCTGGCACAGTATTTTACAGCGAACATAAAAATATAATTAAACTCTTAATTGCAATTATTAATATTGCAATTCATGATCGTGACAGACATAATGCCAGTATTCATTATGTTTTGTTATGGGAATTACAGTATGATACGCTATGATGAAGAACATAATAAATAAGCTGATTAAAATCAAACCCCAGGGTTTTTTTAAATGCAAAATGCAAACAAAAGTTTACATTATTGAAAATAAAGAAACCAGAATTCTAGTACAACACATAGCTAGCTACTCATTATTCTTGTTTAATAATAATAAAAATTCTTGCCTATAGCCACTGTTATCACATGACCCTCTTTGCTTCACTCAGAAGGGTTTTGCTTTTTCCCCATCAACATCCGATCCAGAATTTTCTACTGGTATCTGCCACATACCGGTACTGGGTATTGTGTCAGTGCCCTCACTAACATTAAACCAAAGAGACTACAACACACTTTCAGAAAACGGCTTGCATTCAGGTGCAAATACACAAAACACAAAACCAACCCATACACACACAAACAAGCACAAAGTGGGGAGAAATAGGGAGGGAGGGGCGCGGCATGTGCACCTCTCTGAAGGTGGCTCGGGGGATGTCATGTTCCTCTGCTTTGTTGATATTTCCCTCCCTTTTTTCCAATGGCAGAGTGAATGAAATTTCCTTACTCGCCAGAATTCCCCCGTAACCATGGCAACATGGCCGGTGAGAACACACAGATCCTCAACATTCTATTTCCCCCACCAACCCCCCCACCCTTCCTCCACCGTTCTACTGCTTCCAGCACTCACGCCACCTCCCTCTACCTCTCTCACTTACACATCCACTAACTGCTTCTCTCTCTCCTTCTCTTCACAGTATATTTTCATTAGGATTTTCACTTCCTCTCTTCTTTTTCTGTCTCTCTCTCTCTCCTTTTCTCTCTACATCTCCCTCTCTCTTTAGCTTAAGGCCGCAGAGAGGAAGCACTGCTGATATTTTTAAGAGAAAGAGTGTGCACATGTTCAGAATATCAAGGCTCGCTCTCTCTCTCTCTCTCTCTCTCTCTCTCTCTCTCTCTCTCTCTCTCTCTCTCTCTCTCTCTCTCTCTCTCTCTCTCTCTCTCTCTCTCTCTCTCTTCACACTCCCTCTTCATTGCCCTCAATGCCAGCATCTTGCAAGTCTTCATCTCACTTCATCCTGTTTAGCACAATCTCTCTCTCTCCCTCTCTCTATTTCACACGCTCAATCTCATGTTACATCTAACAAGTGCTCAGTCTCAGGGCTGTTGTTTGTGTCTGAAACCACAACTCAAGACGTTTTTACCCATTTTCACTCATAATAATGCATTTTTATTCTAATACCAGTAGTTCAGCTCAACATGTTATGTCAGGACTCTGAAATCACAAGCAAGCTAGCAAGCTGGCTAATCAGCTAAGCACACATATGGGACAAAACTTTACTAATCTGCCTAGCAACAAGAGTGGCTTGCTCTCATAGTGCTGCTACTACTGGATACTTTTAATTTGAAAATTATGCTGAATATTTTCTCAAATATTCAATAACTACTATATATTATATATAAGGGCTCTCAAATGATTACACAATTTTATCACAATTAATCTCAGAATTTCATATAGTTAATCACGATTAATTGCATTTTTTAAAAATCTGTGTAACTGTTATAGGAAATAAGGATTTTTAAGTGAAATAAATTAAAATGGTGAACACATTTTATGCTAAATGTACTTATGTTAAAAACTGCTGGGACAAGAAAAAACTAAGGGAGTTTTATTCACTCATATACTAAGCAGTAACACTAACCCTACAAAACACAAAAATGGATTTGTAATAGATTAGGGAGCTGTAGTCTCAAATATAAGACATGAAGTCACACACTACTGTGTCTCAGGTCAGATATGTGTAACAAAAGAAAATAAAAACTAAATAAAACTTAAATTGTGCTGAAGTTGTATTCAGTCACAGCCTATAGGACTTCACAGTACTGCGTAAACAAAAATAAATTACACAAAGTTGGACTTCATTGAAGACATGTAGTGTCATACCACAGTGCTACAGCATTGTAAACAGCATGCAAATGTGGCTCACTAGCCACGTTTACACGCAGCCTATTAATCCGTTAATAATCTGAATAACAGTTCAATCGGAATAGAATACGTCCATGTAAACACCTCAATCGGAATGGTCTAGTCTGGTTGAGGCCATTCTGAATATAATTTCTATCTGATTGAACGAGGTGGGTAAACCTCTAAATAACCTGTTAAATAGAAGAATATTAGGCGTGTAAACGCCTGAATCCGATTGCAGTCTGCGCATACGCGAAGTGTCATAGCGAAAGGTTTGTACCGTTCAACACGACTGGACCTCACGTGATGTTCGCTGTCATGGTAACGTTTACTCTGAGTACTACTCCACGCATGTGCGTCATTCTGCATCAGATTACTTGTAGAGAGCATGTAAACAACAATCTTCCATCAGACAGCTGAACAGAGTGAGCATAAACACCTCAGTCTGAACACACACACACACACACACACACACATATGTACTTTTTTTTAAAACTAAAAATAATACAAGACAAAAAAAACTAAAGGTCATCATTTATCAGTAAATGAGGGCGTGATGTAGGTTTCTAAACAACTCAAAGCTGTTTAAAACCAGAGTTTGCGCTAAATACAGCCACGTTGGCTTGAAGACTCAGTGGGGTCTGGGTGTTTTTCCTACAGCTTGCAGCTAGCTAGCCTGCGCACTCATTTATTCTCTGTAATAAATATAACTGAGAACGTACTAGCTAGCTAGCAATGCAGAGCAGCTGGAAACATATTATAGAGTCTTGCAAGCTCTGACAAATCTCAAGTCATCCAAGTCACAATAATTCATGTTGTTCAGCACAACCATGCCTTTAATAAAAAAAGGGCTTCATCATTTGATGTTATTCATTGAGAATGTATGCAAACTGTTGATGATTAGTGAATCACAATTACCTTAAACACACACTTACTGTGTACCAGCAGGTCAGTTCTGCACAGCAACCAGATAGTATTTTGGTCCTTCTATACATGTATATCTTTGGGATGTGCTGCTTGAATGGCCTGCTTCAGATCATGCAGCACTCTTAAAAATAAAAGTGTCAGAAAGGGATCTTTGGAGCATCGCCACCGAATTTTGGAGCCCTAAAGCTGTCCACCACCATCGCCCTGGAGGCCCACATTTCAGTGCTGTTACTGCTTTAACATACCTGATTCAACTCATCAGCTACGTCTCAACATTCTTTACCAATTAAAGAGCTTTTACTAGAACCATACATACATACCGAGCCAAGAACCGATTTAATGCAATGCAAGGCAGGCCATTCTAAACTACTCTTCTGTTTGAGTCACTCTGTTGTTGATTATTGTTGTGGAGCACTGTCATGTTGCATGACCCCTTTTCTGAAGCTCTTCTGAATTTAAGAGGAAATCTAGACTAATATTTTCCAGAACTGCAACAAGACATCCCAAAATGAAAATTAACCATATATTAATTGAAATATTGCTATATGTATTGAATGTATTGTAAAATACTGCATTTGTACACAGGAACACACATAAGAATTTACTACAAGAAAAGTCTCCAAAATGTGGATGAAATAATAAAAAAGTAATAATTATTATTAAAGCTTCATAGTTATAGATTATAATGTACATAAATGGAATTGGTGGGTTGATAACACCTGCTAAGAATAAACACAAGGTTTAAAAGAAGTGATTCATTTTACATAGCCATGATGTGGCCAGATCAAAAAATAAGAAAACATTTTTTTTTCTTTAGCAGATGCTCTCAATGCGAAATCCAATAAGGCCTGGATCATTTTTTGGGTTTTATGGGCACATGCCCAAGGGCCAAGTCACGATGGAGCCCCTACAGGCAATTATGAGAAAAGCTAAGCAGCTGCTTTGAATTGCAGTGAGAATTTTACTAGAGGCACAGCAGAAAAAAAAAGAACTTAACTTAATTTTCTTAGTTGTTCCACTGCTTCACTGCTCCACTATCAGCCATTATTTCGGTCAAGCTTTCAGGGTTTTTAAGCAGTAAGCTAGTTCCTTTACTTGTACTTTAAATTTGAAGATGCGGATCTGTAAAAGTGATACCTGATATTTTGACAGAGTAGAAGACGACAATTTGTAAAGCCAATAAAAATAAAAACTCACTCCCCAAGTTCAAGAAAAAAAGAGTCATCAGGGTAGATATAAGGGATAAAAAAAAACATTTACCATGCTACCTGCCACAGTGTGCTTGAAGGGCACTTGAAGGTTCAGGTGTTTAAGTTTGCTGTTTTTCCAGTCTTTATTATGCACATTTCAGCAGTCCATTCTTAATTCCTTCTCCTCTTTGGGGTAAATGTTTTGCTTGTTAAGAACGGATGGATGCTTTATGAGAAAACGTGGCACTGGCTGTTGGGTTTAATATTAACCTGAACTCTCGTTAATGTGTGTGTGATCTTACTATTGTTTTGTCTCAATTGGGAAAAAAACGTTCTGACGACGTTCCCAGCACTGGCAGTTATTACACTGCAATTGTGGTGCTGTACAGCCCTCATATAACTAGATATCATATCCCTGATCACCCAAAAGAGGTAGCCAGGCAGAGGCCCACCAAATATTTGTACCCTTTACAGTGGTAGGTGAATGTAATATTTGCACACAAATTCTCCTGCACATAGGCCTGTGCCATATAGCTATTTATTTGTCCCAACACGATCTTGCACTAAGGATGCTCTGAGACTTTGACTCTGATTATAAATTTTTTCACTAAAGTTTGCAGTTTAACTCTTGAACTCACTCTTTTTAATTGATTAAAAATATGATGCTGTACTTTCAGTTTAGGGTTTTCTTTTTAGTTTTGCATTTCCTATTAGCTTGTTAAAACGCATTTTTAAACAGGTGCCGTGATATTGTCATAAACCCATCTGTTGACATAACTGCAGAAACATCACATGATGCCCTAATGTTTAAACCTAATGAGGCTCAATATGCCTCTTTTTTAACCTGTCTTAGATGATTTCTTTGTTAATCAAGACTTGTAAAAATGCAGGGAAAATCAATTTCACACAAACCTACATGCAATCTTTCATGTCTTTGCTGGTGGTGAGATCCACTGTGCGGTCTATTTTATGTTTTCTATTTATCCACGATTGCAAATACATCATGCATCCTCTCTGAAAGTGTCACAGTTTTCAGCAACGCTTAGAAGAGGTCAAGCAGGTAACATTTTATCAGCCGGAGAGCATATCGATAATAGAGTAAACAAGCTGGATGGATAAAACTTGCATGCCAGGAGTCATTGCAGCTGCGGAGAATGAGGTTGCAGCACAGTTTCACTTCTTTATCAAACTGCAGTGCCAGCACTACTGAATGTAGTGTGTGTGTGTCTTCATATCTGAGCCCTGTGTCTGCTTGGATGAAACATACCTCTAGCTGGTCTTGGCGTAAAAGCACTATTTTTAACCTCATTTAGCAGGTAAAAAGTTACTTCCATTTATATTATATAGCCACATATTAAATGACTTAAATCGAAATGAATTATATATTATAATGAAAGTCTTCTACTGATGACCACAAATGTGTTATAAATGTGATATCTTCAAAATGGTTACTTTACAGGAGAAGGCAAAACCATTCAATGCTTTCAATATAAGTTAATGTACATAGTTTTATTCCAAACAACTATGGGGTATTTCTATTGGTCCAATAGTCATTAAAGTATCACACAGTGCAAAGGGCAGCTACCATGTTCAAATGATTTAGAAACAAAAACAAATAAAGGAGAGATATGCGTTTCTTAAGACAAGTGCAACTTGCTAAAGACTAAAAATGTTTATGCATATGCGAACAATGCATGTTTTCCACGTGCATAACACTTTGGTTTCTCCCTTGGCTGAAAACACATGTTTATTTCATATTGTCCCTCCTCTTCCTCCCTTACCTCACTCCCTCTCTCCCTCACCCTCTCCTCTCCCTCCCATTACAATACAAATCGGCTGCCGCTCGGTCCCCGACACAAACAAGTACTGATGGAACTGGGTCGTAGCATACAGTTCCCACCCTCTGCCTGACCACACTGCGGCTCCTTAGTCTGGCCACTAGTTGGAGTCGTGAAGGGAGGGGGGGCTGTCTGCCACCACACACAAAGCTGCCATTGACAGCAGAAGTCCTGCAGCCGACGCCAGCGCGCTTCCTGAAGCCTATTTGAGCCCTGGAGGTGGGGGCATGCTTCGGCTTGAGACACTTGTGTGACTGGCTTTTGCATTTAAAGGGCCCATATCATTAAAAATACAAATATTACTTGCTTATTACTTACTTCGTTTTTTGTTTTTAATTATTCCTATATGTAAACATTAGCAAAGTTCTGTAATATAAAATTCACGTCACATTCACACATATAAACTACACTTTTAATTCATCATGGTCACCACTACAAACAGTAAAAACCCACAAAAACCCACGCAGATTTATCTATTGATTTTTTTACATTTGAAAATGCCAGCTGCCCTTTACTGTGTGGTGATGAATGCACCAATCAAAATAGTTCAAAATGACTAAAAATAAAATCTTGTCACAGAAATTTCTATCCACAGTTAATAACTTTTTCTCAGTTCTTTTTTGGAAAAACAAGGTTTTGTTCCAACAGCGGCAAATATACCTGAACATAGTATACAGCAGTTTAGCATCATGTATTACTGTTAAAATTATACGGAGTGTTTCAGCCTGGACATGGCATGATATACGGCCAATCAGAACAGAGGTTATTTACATATATATCAGTCTTAAAGCCACAGAAGCAAAATAAGTCAGTTTAATTCTCAATGATAAAGATTGTAAAATGGTTTTAAAATGAATTATGCTTGTTATTTGTACAGAAAGATTGTGCTGGCAATGTTGAATGTGGATTGCTGGAGGTAATGATGTTGCTAAGATCAGTTTTACATCAAGATTCGGATTGTCAAACCTGAACTGGTTCAGCTCAACCTTATGGACTTGGATGCTGCCTATCAGGAAGTTGGACACTTTCCAAACTGTTTTAAATCTAAAAATGAGAATGATTTGTTTGTTGGTTTGTGAGAACCCAATATATTAAATATTATCCAGACTTTTAGGAAAACACTTTCAAAGAAGCACATAATTGAATCAGTATTTGTGACAACACTAGCTTGGGAATAATGCCATCCCAACACATTTGACACTGTTTGGTTGTGATGTCCGCACTCAACAGCATTCAGCACCTTCAGGTGTTTAACACTTAAGGCTGAGGCAAAAAAGTGGCCGTTTTGGCCTTTTCATCTGCTGTTCTCTTTTATAATGCGATTAAGATATTACATTTATTTGACCTAGCAAAGTTAAAAATGTGTAGATTTTTATTTAGATTGTGTGACAAGCAAACTTTTTGAATAAGCAAGCAAACAAACAAAGAGGAGTATAAATCACACGTGACACAGGTTTTATCCAAGGTGTGAAATCCAGGGGCTCGTAGGATATCCAAGACCCCCTAATTAACCTGCTGCACTTGAACTTCTTAATTAACTAGAGATGCAGCAGGTCTTCCTCAAAGTGGCACTGTAGCAAACTGTTTCATACGCTTGGTTCTTCAAAGCCTAGCAACTGTAACTATGCCAAGAACATCTCTGAAAAACTTTACAACATGCCACAACATATATTTTAATCTGAAAACACCCAATTTCCCAAGAGACTGGAGGAAAGATTGAATTATTACTGATTTCTGTGATGGGATTAGCACACACAAATCTCTGATTCCATCCACCTGTACATTTTATTATGCCAAAAATGGACATTCACAAATCATAACTCCTCTGGGGGCAGACTTAAATTAGTTGCAGATGCTTTCACCAAAATCTTTGGAAATCTGTGAGACCAAGGTTTTCAATTTGTGCAACAACAAAGAGTCAAATTATTACACATCATAATGAACATGAGGCCGAGTGTTGCGAAATATGTTTAAAGGATTAGCAAATATATGTTTTATGACAAAACCTCTGCAGATTTCAGAAAGTTACAGCAAGAAAATTCCAATTTTAAAAGGAATGACAGGCGGTGTATTGTAGAGCAATTGAGACTGAATTAACTGATCAAGGCTTGATAGCACTTTACTGCGCATGGCGTGACTGCAGATTTATTAATGATCAAGGAGCGTGCGAGCAGATGTATAGATAGAGAGAGAGAGAGATAGAGGGAGACCACTCACACACTAATGGCACAAGACCACTATTAGAGGGATTAAGAGAGGGGTAATGGAGCAGTGCTCACAGTAGGGGTCAATGAGGGGGTAGGGAGGGCACAACTGGCGTTTCTAATGAAGCTGGCTGATCTGGTCACAACAAAACCTTGCAATTTCAATGCTTGTACACTAAACTGGTTTGCGGTAAAAGTGAACAACTTTGCTAACTGAAATCTTGTGGTGTGGTACATACGTACGATATTACAGTTTCTCTACAGCCTATTTTAAAAGGCAATTTTTAAAAAATCTACGTATTAACAACCTCACAATTCTATTCAGAGTATAGTTGGCCTACACTTTGGTTTGGACTGTTTCGGCTCTGTTTTTATGTAGTACATCTATGTAGGGGAAGCAGTTGTGATTGTGGTTGTGTGCTTAAAAATGGGCTAAAACTTTGGTCTGAGCGCCATGACGTCAGCAATGCTTCACTTCATTCATAGCAGATTTGAAATGTCTTTTCATTAGGATGGCTAGGTAGGCTTATGTCACATGGCATTAGGTGATATGTTGGAATCAGTGCATTTTTTGTGGGTAAGAGTAAATAAGCACACATTGGATGAATTTAAATACTTAAAATGCTATATCGTATGCAATCAACTTTGACCATTTTTGCCTCCTTTTCCAAAATAGTTTATTTTTTCCAACACTGACTGACTGCTTTGGGCGGCACGGTGGTGTGGTGGGTAGCGCTGTCGCCTCACAGCAAGGAGGGCCTGGGTTCGATTCCCCGGCTGGGCCACCAGGGTCCTCTCTGTGTGGAGTTTGCATGTTCTCCCAGTGTCTGCGTGGGTTTCCTCCAGGTTCTCCGGTTTCCTCCCACAGTCCAAAGACATGCAGTCAGGCCAGTTGGAGATGCTAAATTGCCCCTAGGTGTGAGTGACTGTCTGTGTCTGTGTCTGTCTGCCCTGCAATGGACTGGCGACCTGTCCAGGGTGTATCCTGCCTTCTGCCCAAAGACTGCTGGGATAGGCTCCAGCACCCCCCCGCAATCCTGACGGAGAAGCGGCTTGATGGATGGATGGATGACTGACTGCTTTGGACTCATTGCAATCATCTAGTAGCTAGCTGGCACAAAAAGTGTGGGTGGATAACAATGCACAGTGACAGTCAACTTTCTAAGCTATTTGTCTCTCAGCCTACCAGAAGTAAGCAAATGGCAGCAAACTGACTTCCTCAATAACTCCTAGCCTCCCCCCCCCCGCCCCCCTTATACACACACCTCCAATCTTTCAAATTGAATTTTCACCTCTAGGGATGCACATCATGTATCTTGAAAATTTCCACAAATCAGGATGTTTCAAGTCTCCTGTAACGCCCACTAGGCAAGGTTGAAGATTTTTGCATAACGTATTCCTGAGCAACTGATACTGAAACACTTGCACAACCAAACCGTCGCAAGTTCCAGGTCTTTAACTCATCCTTCCCTGATCAAGAGCCAATCTGCGGTCTGTGATAAAAGATAATTGATTTAATTACTTTAAGTGCAGGCTTTGTACATGGTATGACAGCCACTCAATAAGCCTCACGGTTGTGCCGTATGCCTAAAACAGAGTGTATTTGTCTTCAGAAGACTGTTTAGCAGGTGCAAAAAAATGGTAACTCTAAAAGCAAGAAGAATACAGCAAACATCCAAAAAAAAACCTCAACCAAACAAAAACATCTTTCTCCAAGAGCAAACCGTAGGACTTAAAAAGAGGCTGTGTGCTCAGCAGGAAACAGGTACAGTAACTTCTGTTGAAAACTGACACGACGGAGGGAAAAAAAAGAGAAGCATGCTTCCTGTTATGGTCAGATACTTGGTTACAGATGCAGGTTAGAAATCCCTCTGAAAGTGCATCTGACACGGCATGTACTTATGTGGTAAACAAAACGTTTTCGAAATACTCAGCAGAGTAAGAAGCATGACTTAGCCTACATTAAAAATGCAAAATGGCTAAAATAAATGACACAATAACAACAATAATAAGCACAGTAATAATAATAATAATGATTGCTACTCTTCTCCTTATTGTTATTATCATTATAATGCACTGATCATCAGTAACGAGGTCCTTGTTTATAATAAGCTTTTTAATAAATCTACAGTATATGATACATCACTGCTACATTTCCAGATCAGTTTTCATAGCCTGTGAAACAAACAGTATATCACATGTGCTGCCAAAACAGTGACAGAGTCCACAATTGGCTCCTGTACAGCCGTGTAAGGCTGCGAAAAGCTAACAAGCATATACACCTAGCTCACATTGCTCCCTCTGCCTATGATTCATTAGCCATCATATATATATATATATATATATATATATATATATATATATATATATATATATATATATATAGCTAACCAGCAGCAGGGCCTAAACCAACGAAACAATCGTGCTGCTGCCGAGCACACAGCTTCACTCCCCCAGAGCAGGAGGGAAGAGGGATTGGAGCATTGGCATGCGCCCAGACTAGCCAATCCTGCACTGCTTTTCTATTACTAGTGGGAATTAACAGAAGAACTCCGCTCCATAGGAACTCCCCATGCCTCTAACTGCGAGAAATAAAAAAGGATTCCACTGCATCTTTTTCCATCGCTTTCACAGATAACCATTACCCTGTGTACACCCGGTCAATTCATGTGCACTAAAAATAAGGAGAGGGATTGTCTCCATAAAAATACACAGGGTTGTACACAAAACGCATTTGAAATAGATGTAAATCCGTTCACTCAAACCAGGTTTTCTGAGATGTATTTGAGCCAGATTTTAGATACTAATGTAAATATATCCATCTCTCCAAGCCATATTTGACCACCAAAACCCCTCCCAATACACGGTCAGTATCACTAGCTATTCCAGCAATGGAATGCGAGTCAACTCTGTAACTTTTACATGTATCTATTTTTCATAATTAAATAATTTTTGGGGGGATTGCTGTAACTAGTACACTTTTGCTTCTCATTGTTGAGCTGCTAGTGAGCAGTGATGTGCAGAAGAGGAAGGTTAAGAACCCTCTTCTGTAAAAACAATTCAAGACAAGACATCTAGGCATAGATAAAACAGAACTGTAGCATTCTGTATTATTTTTAATGTGCACAATTACCACAATAAAACAGCATTTAAATACATGCATATTTCAACCTGATGGACTGAAATTGATGGAATGAAATTGTATTTTAAGGCTACTGTGAAATGTCATTTTTTGAGACAGCAACCACCCAAAAAAACAAATAATGAAGGCCACAGAACAACACAGGCCAATGAACAACGCAATCATGAGCTGAACTGTTGAAAATTAAGCATCACATAGCTATCAGACCTCATCAACTACTCGAAGAAACATCTAACTACCAAGTACAAATACATATTGTTTAAATATTATTAGGACATAAGCCAGATACAAATCTTGTGATATCCATGGGGTATTTCATGCTTGACAAGCAAAATATTTCCCTCAATCAAGACAAATTAAAAGCAGACAGCTGATATGTGCATAATAAAGGTGGAAGAAATCTTAACATTTAAAGACCTAAACCATCAAGTGTTCTAGTGAAAGAATATTGCCAAGGAGGACATGCTGAAAAACCTGTGTGACTGAGGTAATGGTGGAGAGTGGAACATTTGTTAAGCAGTGATTAGAAGAGAAAATGAAGCTGAGGTTTAGGAAAGACATGAAGCGTGTCAGGATTATGATCAGTTGTAACAAAATGACAAGGCTGAAATTAGTACATTCTCTCTGCTGCGCCGTCAGTAAACTTCCCTCTGTGAGTCAAAGCAGCTGCTTAGATTTTCTCATAATTACCTACAGCATGCGCCCATAAAACCCATGTGATGATCCAGGCCTGGAAATAGTCCCAAGGTATATATGGGATCTGTGTTGTTTTGTTTAGGGATTATTTTCTGATCAGGTCAATTTTAAAGAGCTAAAAACACCAACAAGAGAAACTCACAATGGTCTCTTATAGAAATAGGAAAAAATGCCCCTGCCTTTCCATTTTTCTATTAGGAGCCAGTTTATCAATTATACCAACACTGATTTTGAATAACTACAAATTCCAATAATCAATAATATCAGCCCATGTCATTTCATATGGTGTAAGTCAGGGTGCTCAATTCTGGTCCTGGAAATCTACCACCCTTGAGAGTTTAGATCCTACACACCTGGATCTGATATTCAGATCTCCCACAGAAGGCCTTCATTGCCTAAATGAGGTGTGTTAATGAGAGCTGAAGCCAAACTCTGCAGGACGGTAGATCTCCAGCACCAGGATTAGGCACCCCTAGTCTTTATTTTTTCTGCTATTTAGTTCTCGTCACATAAACATGTTTATATTATAACATCATTTTCATTTGCATCGTTTAGGCTGATGCATTTGACATGTTTTTTGTGGTTTTACTCATGGTGGTGCTCTGTGTCCAATTTTAAGTGTTCAACCTGTATTGTTGAAATAAAGGCTTAGCAGCTTAACAGTCTTTGTAAAGACCAGCTTAAGAGCATTAAACAATTTAAACCCTCACAAATTAGTGGTTCACTTCATATTAGAGCTTCATTATATTATAAAACAAGCCACATAAATCTAGCTGATATATCAACAGCAAAACCGATAAATCTTCATAACATAAACATCGGCTGATTTCATCAGCCAAACACCACATCAAACCAGCTGCTACCTGCTGCTGTCTCGCCCAGCATTCTATTATATAAGAATCTGCACATTTAAAGATTGAAGGACGCTGTGCCACAGGACTTAGCCTGATTCCAGATGGGATGATCGTCCCGAGCCTCGCCTGTGGCCCTCATATGATTCAAGAGGAAAGGGGTTGGGGGGCCTAGAGGTCAAAGGTTATCCAAGAGTGGCCCTACACTTCTCATTTTGCACCCCTTCAGAGAAGCAGGTCCCACTCCCTCCCTTTCTTTCTATGGCTCACTCCTACTCCCTCTATTGCAATCTATTTATCCTCACTTTCCCTCCCTCCCTTCCTCTGCGCAGAAACAGGCGAGCGGCCACTCCCGCAAGCATCTGTTCTTTCTGGCCCCGTCCCCAGGACCGGCTGCGCTGCCGTGCTTTTGCTGCCGCTGCCTCTGCTGCAGCACTGGGCTTGGGAAACGTTGCGCAATCAAAGCAGCCCTTCCCTCCGGCCGCCGCCTGCTCTGCTGCCTTTCTTCACGCTCCTCATGCCGTACAACCCCTCCTAGATTTGGGGGAATTCAAACAGCACCCAATCACTATGAAACATTGGTACCTATACCAAAAACTCCAACAACAGGAACTCACAGTGCTTATATAAATACAAAACAAGACACGTTTCATTTAATAAACTTACTTTGAAACCAATAAATAATTTAAACTCTCACTATGGCCTATTCAGATGGGGTTAGGTTTACATAAGGAAACAAGGAAGCATTTTTCAATGTTTCTAGTCCCAACTGAACACACCATGTCATGTATAGACTTGTTTAACTAAAGAATGGCAAAAAAGTACCTAGTGTTGGCAGAGATGAGCCATCAACAAGAAGGCTGAGGGTTCGAATCCCATGACTGATTTAGCTGTGCCCTTGGGCAAGGCATTTAACCCCCCACTGCTCAAGGCGGTGCTGCTGTGCTGGCAACACCATGCTGCTCCCACATTGACCATAGTTAGACAGCAAAATGACAAATTTCCTTTGTAGGACTAATAAAGTACATAACATAACAAATCAACAGATCTGCAAAAATGCTATCATATTCTGTGAAGTTTAAATATGGCACTCAAACAAACAATTTGTGTTTTCTGTGGTTAAATTTAAGCCAATAGCACAAGTGTCCTTCACAGGTCGTTAAAATGTATCATGTATCAATTAAATCATGTAAAAATGCTTGATTTAATGCACTGTTCTTGAGTGTTAGCGTGGAATTCCCAAGCCAGTGGCGAAACTAATGACACACTGCATTAAACTAAGACTGGTTAAAGTAAACTAAATAATGACAAAGTACATGATTTCCATGTTTTCTACTCTTTTCTGGAGTGGAAGCAATGTGTAAATCAAATAGCCACTGCCATCTCTAGCATTTTTAGTGAGATTTCTAATCCCGTGTAAATTAGTCAGAAAATTATAGATGTCTAGTAAAATGGCATTACCCCACCTCCTCATGTAAAACTACGCCCATCCGAATGGTACGTCAAGTTTAAACTTGACGTTATTTCTCACTCACTGCTCTTTATACCGTGCTCTTTATGTGCTCTTTATCTGGGACAATTTTTAGAGCCCACTGTACCCACTATAACAGATGACGCAAGGCCACTAGTGGTGTCAGTGGTCAGTTGTGGTTAGCACAGGACAGTGGGTCTTCAAAGGCACTTCTCAAACCACCAAATGTTGAAATATACACACAGTAATACCATATATTATTAGAAAAAACTGCAGGTACAAATGATGTAAATGCATCATCAAAGTTACAGCAGCGGTTTTAAAGGGGAATTCCACATTTTTTTCTGTGTTCAGCTGCTGACATGCAAAACAACAAAGTCATTCAAAGTAGTTTGATGTGAAATGCTTACTGAAACTACTGACTCCGATTTCTTAACGGTAGTGTGATATTTACCAGGGGTCATGAGCCAACAACACAAATATAGTCATTTTATTTACTAACCAAAAGCACCACATGTCTTCTGAGTTTTTATTTGTAAAGCTGATGAAGGGAAAATAGTGGAACACCTTGCCTGTACCCCTCCATCATAAATACACTCTAAAAACTACATCAAACCATCCAAACCACCAAAAATTATAGTAAATGTATCACATATGCTGATATCCATTACCATTTCCTAACTGTGAAGCAGCTATTAGAGGCATCAAAGTTGGAATTTCTCTGGAACAGAACATTTCACATCACATCTGAATGACTTTCTTTAAATAGTATCCATTTCATTATACAGAATTCTAGTTTAAATCTGTGGAATCCCTTTAAGGTCCAACTGTGTATCTTAAATGTTTTTACCCAGGGGAAATGGACATTTGTGCCGTCTCATAACCTCAAGTTTAAAAACAGAACAATAAAATAAAATCCTGGAGACGAGACAGGATACATGGAGTCAATGCAACTTACAAAATATAACTGCAATGGATTGTGGTACAATCATGCTGTCTATCTACAGGCACAGAGGATCTATTCTTAACATTTTAGTACCTTTTTCCTGAGAGTGCAGAACACCACAGAAGTCATTAAAATTGTTAACTGCTTAAGATATTCCGGATACGTTCTCTTTTCCAGTTGAGTCGTGGGGAGGAGGCATTAGAGTAAAATTCAATAAATGCTAATCATTTTTAAAGGATTACACAAAAACAGAGAAGCTTCTTTTTCAAACATTTTCATTCATTCTTTCCTTTGCAGAAAAATCAGACTGTGTGAGATTCACTTTTCAAGACATTAAAATGTTAACTGTTACTGATGCCAAGGTATTTGGCTGTCTTAGCAAGAGGAAAGAGAAATGTTAGAGTCAGTCGAGCTAAATAGCTGCTTTGAGCTAAACAGCACACAAGGCTAACCTGCGTAATATGAGAAGCACTTTGGTTGCAGAGCCGAGCTGGAGAATCCATAATCACATTGAGCGTAAGATAAAAGATTACATTCTGCTGTGCATTAGAGGGGTGGCCTATTTGTTTGCACTACTGGTTAAAGCTTTTGTTTGTGAGAAATTACCTACCTATATCATGAACATCCTTTCAGACCTACATTAAAGGCTTTCTGCATTTACATGCCTTTTGTTTTCAGAGATCTTGTCATTTTTGACAGCAACGTCAATGTACCTCCAGATTCAGCACAACCTCAGCAAACATTCAAATGTCACTCAATAAACAGTCCTGTATGATATAACAGAAGAAAGAAGATTCATAAAGATAAAAGAGCCAAAAGATTCAAACTTAAAACTGTCTTCTGTACAGTCCTGTATTCTTAACATAAAATGGCAGGCTTAGGGTATTAAACTTCAATGACCTGACATCATTTTTTGTATAATTTACATCAAAATCAACAGCACTTGCAGGCCATCATGCATGTTAAGCCAGAATAACAATCAGGCAGGATGCACATCACTGAAATGCGCACCCACTTGGAGGAAACACCAAGCAACCAACAATATGATTAAGATGGCAAGAAAGGCAAGAATGTGGGCTACAGAACAATAATGATACATATCAAACTTACCGCTTGAGGTATTCTGATAAAATGATTAAGCAATCCTTTTTCTCAGTTAGGAATTAGCAGTAAAGGCTTCCACACTGAGTGGCACTTTTGCTTGCTTGACACAGAAGGAGGGAAAATCTAGACACTAGCAGCACAGTTAGCAGAGTTAGCTAGTTTGCTAGTTCCAGTGTTTTCAGTTAATTATGGAACATGAAAATACTGTGAGTTTGAGGAAAACGATAGGAGAAAAAAAGATATTTTATTCCTAATTTTACTGATTAATAAGTCAGTTTCAAACACCTTACAGAGTGGGTGGTAAATGCGAAGGCTAAGTAAAAAAATGAAATGTCCAAAATTGGAGGTTTTACTTCTTTTATTTGTGCTTACAGATTTTATATTTGATCTTACTTGTCACGCAGACTCCGGAATCCCTTGTGGAAATGGACTTGATCTTCCAGAATCCACTGGGAGATCACGTGACATCACAGGTGACACAATGCCCCTATCAGCGCTCCAGGTCTCCGGAATATGGATAAGCATCACCTGTGTGATGTACTTGGGATAGTATTAGCCCGGGCTATAGCTTAGAGACGTTGTGAAGTATTGATTCATTCTGAGTTGATTTACTGAGCGTTTTTCTGTTGTGATATCTTTAGTGTATGACCTGTTGCTATTCGTGTTCGGTTTATGCTCTTTCTGTCCTGCTCCTTGGATGTGTTTGCTGTTTTCTCTGATTTTGGATTTGGACTTGGTCTGGTTTTTTGACTACGACTTGGAACTCTGTTTATATCAGTAAAGCCCTTTCGATTACATTTATTTTACATTTATGGCATTTGTTTTTATCCAGAGTGACTTACAATTTGATCAGGCCAAGGTGGTGTAAGGAGTCTTGCCCAAGGACTCTTATTGGTATAGTGTAGGGTGATTGTCCAGGCGGGGATTGAACCCCAGTCTACAACATAGAAGGCAGAGGTGTTAACCACTACACTACATCAACCAATCATCTGCGTGCGTCTGACTGTGCTGGAATCCTTACATTAATAAATTACTTTGTATATTAGACCATAATGAGCCTTTTGTTTTCTTTGTAGTAATAAAATTAAGCAATTAAAATGCATACAATTATTAAAAAGGAAAATATAGCACCACAGACCGATTCTATGACTTGTCACAATAGAATCCTTTTTTATTGACATATCTAGGATGAAGTACCTGGCGTACACAGTACTTTAAAGAACCTGGTGTGCATGCATCTCTCTGTCAAACTGGTTCAAAGTTAGAGTTGAAAACAGATTTGGGACTTGGACTCCTTTAGCTTTGAGTAGCCTGATACCTTAAATATGTTTATTTTATTAAGATAAATTATTGAAACATTTCATTGTCACCAACATTAATCGTGACACTCCCAAAGCCTTAGAAAATGTTTCAGTAATGACAACTGCAGATCATTTTGAGCATGACCCAAAAATACTAGCCAGTGCATGACTAGCAAACACAGCTTTGAACAACTAAACACGCACTGTTCACCATGTGGCAATGAGGGATGGGGATGCAGTCTCACTTCCTGCTCTAAAATGCAGACGTGTGGCTAAAATGAGATTCCACCTAAAGAATAAAGCTGTGTTTCATTAATGACATCAATCATTGGACAGCCAATTTTTAATAAAGTGTCTGTTGTCATTTAAGATTTCAACTCCTAATAACTCAAAATCTTTCAATGTCACTTAAAAAAAATCAAAAAGATCTTTTAAAGAACTACATTGGAAAAAATAGTTAATTTCGCAAGATGAAATTTAGAGGTTAGCGTTTGGGAGAGCCACATCCCAACAGAAAATACTCTACAAGTAATGTTTGGATATATTTAGCTTATTACTGTCTCAATTATTATTATTACTTTTTGCTGTAGGGCCACAGTTTGAATTAATTTGGTAGAATAGTCCATGTACTACTTTGAATAAATTTGTGTTTTAAAGACGTACATACAGCAGGGTTCTCAATCACCAAAAATAATGTAACCAGAAAAAGAACCAATTAAGCATTCAAATGGTTAGCAGTTGTTGGGTGGGAAAGTGGGAATGCCTTTTCAAATGCTGTACAGTTCTGCTGTTGTGAAGAGGTTTCTTTCCAAGAGTCACACAAAAACTAATTTTGTTCTACAGCACAATGACGTACGCCGTGCAGCACGTAGAGAACAGGAGAAAAAGAGAAAGGAGGAGGAGGGAGGGGGAAGAAAGAGAGCGAGCGAGTGAGCAAGAGAGAAAGAAAGAGAGAGAGAGAATCTGGAGTCAATTACAGAGCAAGTCAGGGCTGTTACATAGTGTTTTTGGAGTGGCTCAGATGAGGCTCCTGAGATATTCTCTCTCTCTCTCTCTCTCTCTCTCTCTCTCTCTCTCTCTCTCTCTCTCTCTGGTGTCATGTTACAGCAGCCTGTTCTCCTCACAGACAGAAATGCAGTCTGAGTATCAGTGTAAATATGTCCTTAAACACTGACCCTAGATCCGTTCAGCCTGTTAGCTTACAAGATCAGATTTGTGGAGATTTGCTCTGAGATCAGCCTTTTATGCTGTGAAGCATTTAAATCTAAGGAGCATTTATGCCTGTGTGTGTGTGTGTGTGTGTGTGTGTGTGTGTGTGTGTGTGTGTGTGTGTGTGCTGTGGGGGGGTAGGGGTGGTTAGATACCCACACCAATATATCCAATCCACATAATGTGTCTGCAAGTAAATAAAAATTGATGACACTGTTTACTCCCGCATGGCGTAATCAGTCCCAGAAGCAAAAACAAATGTTTGTATTCTGCCGCCTCTCTCTCCTCACATTACTCAAACTCCAAAGCCCCGCAGGTCAGCCCAGCAGCATTGCAGGCGGCCTGCTGGGCAAGGCGGGCGCACTTGATGGAGCAACTTCCCTAAACACAGATCTTAAATATAAACGGCTGGAGTTCACTGAGCTTTGATATAGCTTGAAATATTTCTCTGAACCCAACACAACCTGGCTATCTGTGATAGATTCAGACATCATTTCTAATATTTTAAAGGCTCAGGGCAGGTTCACATTTCACAGTCAGGGAGTCACTTGCATTGCTGGCAATGAGGACCACTGAGATCCATGTGGCTAGAATTAAAAACATACAACAGAAAGAAAGAAAGAAAAAAAAAACAAATAAGAACTTAGATCTTAGGATTATGTTATGATCTATTTTAACCAAAGCATTAAATGAAACAGGAATAAGCTTAATATATACAAATCATCATCATTCATCACTTACTTTCCATTGGCAGTTGGCTGACCCAATCGCTAACCCCAAAATTTCAACTTGTGAAAATAACATATATTTTTGTGTTTTTTTCACTGTTGTTTCTGAAAAGATCTTCTTGATTTCTTTTGAATTGAAAGACTTAGATGTATCATGAGCTCAATATTTGAATAACTTTAAAAAATTATTCCCAGAGCCTTATTTTAGCCACACCCCTGCATTTTAGTGCAGGAAGTGAGACTGTATTCCTGTCCCTTATGGCCACATGGTGAGCAGTTAGATCCCGGTGTTTTGAAGTAAAAGTGCACAAAGGCTGAAAATCTGAAAAATTTAAGGCGCAATTACCAAGGTCATACAGAAAAGAATGTCACTGTGAGGTATGATGATGGATTTATGATACTATGTGGATGTTTTTTCTCCAAAGCCTCTGAGAATCTTGTTAAGGCATCAGAGCCCGACAGTCTTTTAAAAGTTTGGGGAAGTTCGATTTTCCTTTTAAAATGCCCTTGACTTATTCTTTTGTTGGGATTGTATACACACAGTGGGGCAAAAAAGTATTTATTCAGCCACTGGTTGTGCAAGTTCTTCTACTTAGAAACATGAGAGAGGTCTGTAATTTTCATTATAGGTACACTTCAACTATGAGAGACAAAATGAGAAAAAAAAACCCAGGAAATCACATTGTAGGATTTTTTAAGAATTTATTTGTAAATTATGGTGGAAAATAAGTATTTGGTCACCCACAAACAAGCAGGATTTCTGGCTCTCACAGACCTGTAACTTCTTTAAGAAGCTCTTCTGTCCTCCACTCGTTACCTGTGTTAATGACACCTGTTTGACCTCGTTATCTGTATAAAAGACACCTGTCCACAGCCTCAAACAGTCAGACTCCAAACTTAACCATGGCCAAGACCAAAGAGCTGTCGAAGGACACCAGGAAGAAAATTGTAGACCTGCACCAGGCTGGGAAGAGTGAATCTACAATAGGCAAGCAGGTTGGTGTGAATAAATCAACTGTGGGAGCAATTGTAAGAAAATGGAAGACATACAAGACCACTGATAATCTCCCTCAATCTGGGGCCCCAGACAAGCTCTCATCCCATGGGGTGAAAATGATCATGAGAACGGTGAACAAAAATCCCAGAACTACACAGAGGGACCTGATGAATGACCTGCAGAGAGCTGGGACCAAAGTAACAAAGGCTACCATCAGTAACACACTACGCCAAGAGGGACTCAATCCTGCAGTGCCAGGCGTGTCCCCCTGCTTAAGCCAGTACATGTCCAGGACCGTCTGAAGTTTGCCAGAGAGCAAATGGATGATCCAGAAGAGGATTGGGAGAATATCATGTGGTCAGATGAAATCAAAATAGAACTTTTTGGTAAAAACTCAACTCGTCGTGTTTGGAGGAAGAAGAATGCGGAGTTGCATCCCAAGAACACCATACATGCTGTGAAGCATGGGGGTGCAAACATCAGGCTTTGGGGCTGTTTTTCTGCAAAGGGGACAGGACGACTGATCTGTGTTAAGTGAAGAATGAACGGGGCCATGTATCGTGAGATTTTAAGCCAAAACCTCCTTCCATCAGTGAGAGCATTGAAGATGGAACGTGGCTGGGTCTTCCAGCATGACAATGATCCCAAACACACCGCTCGGGCAACGAAGGAGTGGCTCCGTAACAAGCAAGGTCCTGGAGTGGCCTAGCCCGTGAAAGTCCGTGTTGTCCAACGATGGCCCCAAAACATCACTGCTCTAGAGGAGATCTGCAGGAGGAATGGGTCAAAATACCAGCTACAGTGTGTGCAAACCTGGTGAAGACTTGCAGGAAACGTTTGACCTCTGTCATTGCCAACAAAGGTTATGTTACAAAGTATTGAGTTGAACTTTTGTTATTGACCAAATACTTATTTTCCACCATAATTTACAAATAAATTCTTTAAAAATCCTACAATGTGATTTCCTGGATTTTTTTGTGTATCTATGATGAAAATTACAGACTTCTGTCATCTTTCTAAGCAGGAGAACTTGCACAATCAGTGGCTGAGAATACTTTTTTGCCCCACTGTACATACATTATATACACAGTACATTACGTGTGTGTGCATATATATATATATCTCCCAGGTGAAGAGGGTCCTTTCTGTGTGGAGTTTGCATGTTCTCCACGTGTCTGCGTGGGTTTCCTCCAGGTTCTCCGGTTTCCTCCCACAGTCCAAAGACATGCAGTCAGGCCAATTGGAAGTGCTAAATTACCCCTAGGTGGGAGTGTGTGTGTGTGAATGTGTATTTATGTCTGTCTGCCCTGCGATGGACTGGCGACCTGTCCAGGGTGTATCCTGCCATTCACCCAATGGCAGCTGGGATAGGCTAGAGCAAGCCCCCGCGACCCTGAGGGAGAAGCAGCTTAGAAAATGTGTGTGTAAAAGTATTTGCCTTCAAATGTCAGCTGTACTTAAATATTGAAAGGTAAAGTACTAAAAGATTAATTATGACTCTGTCCTTTTACCATTAGACAAAGAATCAAAATGATCAATCCACAAGGAGAGAGGAGTGTGTGAAACTCAGGCACCAGTACAGCAATCGAGACTCCAACAGCCCCCTACAGTTAGCCCACCTCCAATTATTGCCACTTTTTTCTTGAAATATTATAACTTTTTTTCTCTAAATATTATGACTTTTTCTCTAAGTCTACTATTTTTATATTTATGAACAGTGGCGCTAAAATGCATCGCAGAATCTTATGCTTGCACTGGGTCAGTATGCCCAACAGATCAAAACAAGCTAAAAAAAAAAAAAAAAAGTGTGCGTTGTGCCATGGTGTGCTTACCTCACGCTTCTTTTGTTTTCACTTTGAAAAATTTAATGTTTTAATACACACATTACACACATAAGCCAAAAGGAATGACAGATCATTGGTCTGTGTGTATGACAATAAATATCTAAAGCATTTACAGGTATTTACCTTATTTAACTGAAAAGTGGGCACTGTAGATAAGCCCAGGCTTCTTTCTGGTCCTAGGCTCGTATATGAAAGTGGTACTGTATCCCAAGTGGGAGCCACATGAGGAGCCCTCCCAGAGTCCCCTGACACTGCAGTCACACTCAGTTGTTTGAAGAACTAATGCAGTCGCATTTACATCTTAAATGCATGCTGCCCCAGGAGAGCAGCATGGGGAACAGGGCAAATACGACAGTGGAGGGGGCTGTTTAAGCTAGTGGCGAAATTCCAAACATGGGAAAGATATGTCAGAGTGAAGGTGTACTGTTAGAACTATCATAACCAGTATATTATAAGCAATAAAAATAATTTAATAATTTAATAATTTAATAATTTAAAGATGGATATCGCACAGCCCCCAAAGGGAAATCTGACAAGATTGCCATATAGGCACATATCATCAAAGGGTCAGGCATATGTTTCAGAAGTTTTAAAACACCTCAGTGTCACTGCTGAACTGAGAATAGTCCACCAACCAACAACATCCTGTGATCGCTAATGAAGGACTAGAGGATGACTGAAACAAACTGTGCAGTACCAGGTGAGCTACTGTCTCTGACTTTACATCGACAAGGCGGTATGAAAGAGTGGACAGTGAGTGCTTAAAAACCCCAGCAGCACTGTTGTGTCTGATCCATGTACACCAGCATAACACACACTAACACACCACCACCACCACATCAGCATCATTGCAGCGCTGAGAATGATTCGCTACCCAAATAAAACCAGTCCAAATTATTTAAATGTGTCAGGGAATATTTTTTTCATTTTCCATTCATGTTTTAATGTTTGTATTGCATCATGTACAATGTGTATGTTTTTACAGTTTAGTTCTGTAGCTATAATTATACTAATTTTCACTTCTTTAGTTAAGTATGTAGAAGAAACAGGATGCATGTGTAAATATTCACAATTTAAAAATCATGTAAAGAATCAGGGTTTTCACATATGCGGAGCTATTTATGCTCATGTTCATATGTTTGCAGTCTTATTCATAAGATTGGGCACCTCTGATCAAATGACATGATTGTCTAGGTGAAAATAAGTTAGCACTTCCTCTACAGAGAACACACTCCTGCACATTTTAATGCACAAAAAAGGTTTGCATAGTAACTTTAACATATTGGGAAAAAATGCAACATAAAATGTGGCACTTGTAAAACATATTAACTGTTTTGTATATGCCTTATAAAATGTTAAATATTATGTTGAAGTGTGTTAGGTTCAGCAAATAAATACTAAATAAATATATATGTAACATGAAGCTACCATATACAAGATATGCTATCCATATATAAATATTTTCCTTTAAATATCACTCAAAAATACAGTGCTGTGCAAAAGATCTTTTTGTGATAAGTTTTAATTAAGTTGTAAGCATTTACTGCTCAGTAAAACATATTAATAAAGTATCTGAATAAATACAAAAATATTAATATTCTCAGGAGTGATGTCCATGTTCTGTTTAACCCTTTTAAAGCCTTCTGGCAGCCCTGTGTGATTTGTAGTCATCATCCTGGTTTGGGTAATCAATACTTTTTTTGTTAAATCAGGTGTCCTGCTGATGGAATCTGACAAATCTGAGTGATGGCTGGAGACATCAAAGCCAAATCGGGAGTTAAGAAATTAGGAATTCTTTTTAATGCATGTATGCATGCAGTTACTGTCAAGATAATGGTTTAAAACAATGTGCTGAAGATTTTGTAGAGTACTATATGTGTTACAAATACATGTGCATATGGTGATATATGGCCCAAGTATATGTCCCTTGAAAATGGCCAATTTCAAGTAAAGAGGCATTTACGTCACATATATGGCCTCTGAGACAATAGTTCAATATAAGGGAGTTCCATATATGCTAATATGTAATATAAATGTAAAACCCATATTGCCTTATACCATGTTTCCATATGGGCCTATTTGAAATGTACTAGCCTATGCGCTAAACTAGTTGTGGACCACATCTTAAGATGTCTCTCTCTTTAAAGAATTCTTTAATGTATATCTATGTGTGGTAGGCTAATAAACTAGGTTAGCCTATAGGCTGTACATTACTTTTACAAAACACAGTTTGACCCTACAGGACGATGTCTTTTCACT
Organism: Pygocentrus nattereri; assembly: GCF_015220715.1. Taxonomy (NCBI): domain Eukaryota; kingdom Metazoa; phylum Chordata; class Actinopteri; order Characiformes; family Serrasalmidae; genus Pygocentrus; species Pygocentrus nattereri. The sequence goes on from NC_051233.1 coordinate 14,822,719, forward strand.
GCCAACATTTCATGATCTTAGGTGTAGTTAGATAATATGATCTTAATCACATTCCAGTCCTTTCTGAAAAATTGGTAAGTGTTTACACTACTTAAAAACACCAGCCACCCTTTCCATTTACATGATGAATGGGCCAACAGAAACAGTCCATAATTACATTTTGGTGCATTAACGTAGATTAAAATGACAAGGTTTTCTTATAACAGCACAAGAGGCAGGAGACATAACAAGTACCTTCGCATAGGCAGGACTAGGTTTTTGAAATGTTTATGCTAATGTTACATCCTCTAACACTGCTAATATGCTTAATTAAATCAGTAAAGATTGCTGCACCAGTATGTGTGTGAAAGTGCAGATGGTTTATTTACACTTCTATTATTATTTTTTATAAAGTGGTACTTTCTGCTGCTGCTATATAGCACTGTAAATAATCTATAGTGTTTGTGGATTATTCATATACACTATAATATATTAATATCCATATCATGTCTGTGACAGATTTCAGAGCAAGACAGATGCTGTAACAAATGCTGTAACAGTTGAACATGATTTGTAGTCAAATACACATTCAGTGTAACGCTTGTCATTACACTTCATGTACTTTAGTCAACAATGTGATGCTTATTTAGTTAATGTGCTGCATGTTGTGATTGAATCATATTCCAGTGTGTATGTTTCTTGTAGAATGATTGTGCAGAGGTGAGTGCTGAGAGAGAGGTGAGTGCTGAGAGAGAGAGAGAGAGAGAGAGAGAGAGAGAGAGAGAGAGAGAGAGAGGTGAGTGCTGAGAGAGAGAGAGGTGAGTGCTGAGAGAGAGAGAGAGAGAGAGAGAGAGAGAGAGAGAGAGAGAGAGAGAGAGAGAGAGAGAGAGAGAGAGAGAGAGAGAGAAACACTGGATCACTGCCAGTCGTGACAATCCAGAGAGGGCAGAAAAGAGAGAAAAGCCAGCAGAGTTATCCAACACTGTTACATCATTTGACAGTCACTTATCTTCTCTGCCCCAGCTCAGCACAGATCAGCCTGCATGTATACACACAGACACACAGACACAGACCACAGTATGACCCAATTCTATGGCTGTTTTGTGTTCATGAAAGCCATAAGCATCCAATTTGAAATCCTTTGATATGTTTTCCACAGAAGCATGGCAACATAACCAATTTCATCATTAGTGTTTATATATATATATATATATATATATATATATATATATATATATATATATATATATATATATATATATATATATATAGCATTATGCAAAAGTATTAGAAATTATGTTTTATAAGCTATTTATTGGTGCATTAAATTTAGTTCCTCATAAAAAAATATATATGTATTACAGTGAGTACAAATAACACATAATAGCACCTGGTTTTGCTCAATTAATACATCTTTCACTTAAATCAGGTGTGCTGGTAAAATTCAACAAATTCATGCGATGGCTGGGGGCTTTAAGGAGAAATGTGGAACTAAACTTCTAACTAGCTCTACTAGTTTTTACTGCTCATTTTTACTGCATTTATTCTAAAAAGTGTATATACCAGTATTCTATATGCATCAGCCTCATTGGTTTGCCTAAACGCCCAATTCCTGATTCAACATATGATGCATCTCAAAGGTGCAGGGAAAGCTGGAATATTTATAACTGCTGTGGGGTATATTTTTAGTTAGTGAATGCAAAAGGAAGGTGGATAGCTAACCGTTTTACTGGGTCACTAAATATCTTGTTTATATTTATTAGCCTATCAGTGGCTGGCTTGGAGTCAAGATTTGTCAATACCACAAAGATCCCAATGAGTCTATGATTTGTCGACACCACAAAGTCCCCAGTGAGTCAATGATTTATTTACATACTGCATGCTGGGTACTGTAGTGACAGAACGAAAAATGAATGAAGCTGTGCATCCTATCACACCAATGAGGCTGAAGCATACCAAATACGGCATTACACAAAAATCATAACACACTGACTATAGTTTTAATGCAGAATGCTCTTTTATGTTCAGTGCGCTCCATCTAAGGTTACAGCCGAACCCAGACATTCATTATCAATTATTATTATTATTGGCCCAATAATTCTTTATTCATGCATCTATTCCCAAAACTCTTTCCTTCACCTTGCACCAGGTTATCCTAAAAAGGAGTGCAACCCAAGACTAATTAGTCAAATTAAATGGCTCCTGCAGCCAATGATGGCTACGAAATGAACACTGGAATGAGTTTCTTCTAGTCTAGGGAAATATACACTAGGAGAACATACACTAACTGCTAAGCTGCTGTTTGAGTGTGTGAGAGCATGTGTGTGTCTGTGTGTTGGCGTGCCAATATTGTTTCAGGCCAGCGGTGCCTGTGGACAGAAGTCTAGACTGGCTGTTCTCTGTATTGCTCTTAGTGAGAAAGTGCAGGTCTGTTTTTCAACCTCCCCGATTTCAGATATTACACAGGAGTTTATAGCTAACCGTTTACAAAGCCTCAGAGACAAGTGCGAACCTGACTGAGCAGTCTACAGTTACAACCGATACACTCCAAAACGGCCCCAATCCTGCGGTTAATGACAGCCTGTAACTGCTTGTATATGCAGTTATATAAAAGTTGAAATCTAGAGCAGCCTTCAAACAGTAGGCAAAATCAGTGATACGACTTTTGACTACAGTTAAAGTCTGTTTATTGATCATTTTTAAAAGACAAAATAAACAGTCAGTCGTGACGGCCATCAAATTATTACTTTTTTACTACTACATAATTACTTATAACTTTTATTACTACACCATCTTAATTTCTCAGTGTCAAGAAAAAGTAGAAGACATATTTAATAGAAAATCACAATGAAGTCTCAACATCTAAATATAATATAATTCTCTTCAGTGTTTGTGTGTCCACCCTTTACCTTTATTACAGCTTTAATTGTTTTCAGGATATTTTTCTACACCTCCAACATTCAGTCTTATGAGTTGGTTATGTATTATGTTTCTCATGATCCAAGTAACGACATGCCAAAATCATTCAGTGATGTTGAGGCCTGCACTCTGGGGTTGATTTGCAAATTTTATTTATTTTTTGCAGATTGTCTTTTGTCAGCAAAGACTACTTGACAGTTACACCAACAGCGGTGATGTTTCTTCTCACAGTGGAAGGATAGACAGACTTTTTTTCAGATCAAAAGCAAGAATGGAGCTTGACCCTCTCCAGTTTCTCATAGATGAAATTGTGAAATGATGTTTATCTGATGGTTTTGAGTTTGAACTTCAGTTTGGAGACTCCTGCTTTTTCACCCATGTTTCTTTTACTTTCCCCCTCCTCATGCACATGGATTATCTTCTATATAATCTCAGAAATATCTACTAAAACATGAACAACTGGTGCTTAATGGGTGTTTTGACAGGAAATTAAATAAATGAAGGATGGCCCTTTGTACAGCACTGTATATATATTTTCAACACATTGATTTTCAGTAATGTATGTGGTCTCAGTATATGTGTGTTTTCTTCAGTCCTGTTGGAGAAGCATCTCAACTGGCTCCACGCATCACAGCTTAAGAGAATGCTAAGAAAGCATAATTCAGTTAAAATGCAAGGAGGGCTAATTACTAAAAGAATAAATTAGGAAAAACTTTAATTGCCTTTTTTGTCTCTGCATAATTACAAATGTGTTACTTCACAGTTGTTCTAAAATGTGAAAAGAAGTAAGTAAACACTTCTCTGAGTATGTGTGTCTACACATTTGACTGTTAGTCTATGTGTTAAAGTAAAGCAGTCACCAAAAAAAGGCTCTTGTTAATGTAAGAGTGGTTTTGGGACTGGCTTCAGGAAAAGAGGTAATAAGTAGTTTGGGGATTCCTGACTGCTCCAGAGAGATGAAGAGAAAGAATTAAAGAAAGAATGAGAAAGAGAAAGAGAGAGAAAGAGAGAGAGAGAGAGAGAGAGAGAGAGAGAGAGAGAGAGAGAGAGAGAGAGAGAGAGAGAGAGAGAGAGAGAGAGATAGAGAGATAGAGAGAGAGAGAGAGACAGACTCTCAGATACTGCACACACATACAGACCTCGTACCATCATAACTCCACAGCCTACACACACCAGCTAACTACAACTGCTCAATGAGCCTGCATTAAGAAATGACATTGTCATTATACAGGTGTATGGGCTCCTGCTCAAATGTATTGTTAAAGTGAAAGTAAATTAACAGCTCCTCTACAGACTTAAATATTGCATTTATCAAATTTCACAGGCTTTTAATAAAATTTAAAGTGTGTCATTACTTTTGCACATATCACAGTTATTAAGCAAATAAACAGTAGTTGTGCATTAACATGTGCAGAAGTGTGTTCTGTTTAGAGGATGTGTGAACTTATTTTCACTTAGAAACTCAGCAAAACATTTTGGAGCAGGGGTGCCCAAACTTTTGCAAGCATATTGACCAGGTTAGAGGCAGCAGGAATTCAGTAATTATAGAGTGAGTTATGAAACAAAGCAAAACACCTAAATGTGACTGTCAAAGGACCAAATCTACAGTCTACATAGCCCTTTAGGATGAAATGATTAGGCTATAAAATGAATGTTTAGTTTTTGTGTCCTATGCTGGAACAAAAATAAAAATAGGCTAATTGTGATCGTGTGGCTCTAATTAAACCCTGCTAGTTGATGGGAACAGTTTAGTTATGTGTACTTTGATGGGTTTGGTCTTTTCACAATTTCTTTTTCTACAGATGGCTTTATAGAAGCAAAAGCCACTGAAATTTTCACTCATGTGGGAGGCATGCAGTTCAAGTCAAGGCTGTCATGGGGATTCAGACGAATCTTAAAATACTGAGAAGCACTGGTAACAAATGATATCACCCCACCTCCCCATGTTAAATGAACTCAGTCTGGATATTGTTTAAAGCTGCACTTTGTGAGATTGCTTTTTATTAAAATGAAAAGCAGTTAATGAAGATAGGATGACATGAGTTCTCTTTGAAAACTCATCAGACTGATCCAAACAGAGAAGGGGTCTGAAGCAAAACCAGCATTACAAATTGTTTTTCTCCAAATTGCATGCAGTTACACATTTCAAGGTCTCTAAATCCCCAAATCTTGCATAGTGAAACTAAGTTTTTTTTTATTTTCAAAATGGCACTTTTACTTGTGCCACTTTTTCACTGAAGTCACAATATTTTTACTTGCGTTACTAGTGATCTACACATCTTAACCCTATAAATAAAAAGATGTTTGTAACACATACTAATATTTGTCACTGAATCTTAAATTTCTTTTAAAATGATGGTGATAGTGTGAAGGGGTGATGTCCTTAAACACCAAAAGAATAGCAAGAGAGCAATTTCTTTTCTCTCATGAAAAACCAGCATGGCTCCAACAACAAAAGTACAAGTACAGTAAATACAGAGCAACCATAGGAACACACACACACACACACACACACACACACACACACACACACACACACTCTTACCCCAGATGATCCGATCGTTCTGCAATCATAGCCTTCTCTCTCTCTCTCTCTCTTTGATATTAATTCACAAAGCCTTTATTCATTCAGTTTGGTGGCATTACTTTATGAAGTGAAAGCATGTTGAGGAAGACAGACAAACTGCTCTCTCTGCACTGAATAATCATTACGATGTACATTTAAACACCTACACAGGTTGAAGAGGTCACAGGCTGCATCTGTACAGAATCAGAACAAAGACTTATTACTTTAAAGAAGAATTCCTCAAGTCAGACTTTTTTAATTTAATCATTTTTAACTAATCATCTTCCAAGCTGCTTTAAATGAATGCGGTATGTCATTCTTTAAAGCTTCACTACATAAGTTCTGGAGAATTTGGAGACCTCTGTAATACGAAATTGCACAAACATGTGGAAGACGATTTTATAATGTGAGATGTGCTACAGACCCCAACAAGTGAATGAACCTGACATTTCAGAGAATGTTAAAAGATTATTCAAAGAGAACTTCTTGAGGCAGTACACGCACACCATGGTGTAGTATGTGTGCTTTCGGCTGACTCAGCAAAAATCTTGCACAGTGCTGCTTTAATCTGGGAATATACAAACAACCTATGGCCACATCAAATCAAACCTTTTTGTGTCAGTTTACACATTTTAAAGTTCAGAGTCATACACCTGAGGTAGGACAATATATGTGGGTTTGATCTTAACCACAGAGAATACAAATACTTATTTAAGTACACCTTAAAACTAAATCAACAACTACAATGACAAAAATAAAAACAAAAAATTCAGAACTACAGCAACCCTGACTTCATGGTAAGCTTTAGCTGTTTTATTTTTTTAACAAGCAGTACTAACCTATACCACAAACAACCAAACTATAGCAAGACCAACTAAACCACAGCAGGACCCAAGTAAGCCTGCAACTTTCTGAGCAGAAACTGAAGGACGTTTATTTTCTGTGATTTAAGCATTTTGGTACCACATAACCTGCCATGCTGAAATGGGTTGTTTGCGCCTCTGCTCAGACACTGTGCTGGTGTTGGTCTTTTATTCATTAATATATTTCTTCAGTAGCCAAAGATCGGAACACCAAGGCCCCCGCCTTTGGCCACCACCTGATCCACATTGCACCGGACCCCCATAAGCGCCTCTCCCACAGGTGGTGGGTCCATGAAAGCTCATTCGAGAGCCCAAAGCCCAGCCGAGATCCATGAGTAAAGGTCCGGCCACCAGGCGCTCGCCGAGTAGCCCCTCCCCTAGGCCTGGCTCCAGGGTGAGGCCCCGGTAACCCTAATCTGGGCGAGAGAAACCGGGTCCTGATGGTGTCCGTCATATGGGGTTTTTGGATCACACTTTGGCCCATCACCTATGGGCCATTCAGTCTCTGTACAAATGGAACAGGAGCTGGTTCGTACAGCCAGCAGTAAGTCAGACTGGTATCCAGTTAGTGTTGGCCTCCGCCAGGGCTGTCCGTTTTATGTACAGAATTTCTTGGAACACCCAAGTGGTGGAGGGTGTCCTGTATGGTGGCCTCAGAATTTCACGTCTGCTTTTTGCAGATGATGTGGTCCTGTTGGCATCATCAGGCCGGGACCTCCAGCTTTCTCTGGACCAGTTTGTAGCCAAGCGTGAAGCGGCTGGGATGAAAATCAGCACCTCTAAATCAGAGACCACGGTCCTCAATTGGAAAAGGGTGGAATGCTCTGTCCAGGTTGGGAGTGATTTCTTGCCCCACGTGAAGGAGTTAAAATATCTCAGGATTTTGTTCACAAGTGAAGGAAGGATGGAGCGAGAGGTTGACGGGTGGATTGGTGCGGCATCTGCAGCAATGTGGACCCTCTACCGGACCGTCATGGTGAAGAGAGAGCTGAGCCAGAAAGCGAACCTGTCAATTTACCGGTCAATCTATGTTCCAACTCTCACCTATGGTCACGAGCGGGTAGTGACCGAAAGAACAAGATCGCGGACACAAGCGGCCGAAATGGGCTTTCTCCGCAGGGTCGCCGGGCTCTCCCTTAGAGATAGGGCGAGAAGCTTGGCAATTCGGGAGCAGCTCGGAGAAGAGCCACTGCTCCTCCACGTTGAGAGAAGCCAGTTGAGGTGGTTCAGGCATCTGGTAAGGATGGCCTCTGGACACCTCCCTAGGGAGTTGTTCCAGACATGTCAGACGGGGAGGAGACCCCGGGGAAGACCCAGGACACGTTGGAGGGATTATATCTCTCAACTGTCTTGGGAACACCTCGGCATCCCTCCGGAAGTGCTGGAGGAGGATCGGGGGAGAGGGAGGCCTGGGCCTCTTTGCTTAGGCTGCTGCCCCCGTGACCTGTATAAGCGAACGACTTTGGATGGATGGATGAATATATTTATTGTTTTTTTGGAAACCAGCTTTCTCTTTCCCAGCCAACCAGTTAGAAAATCAACAAAATATGTCACCAGGGTGCCAAAACTTTTGCATACAGTACGTGCCTGAATCAGCCTGATCCTTTTGATCAAATTAAGACATCCCTTAAAATTATGCATCTTAATCTGGGCGTACACTACGCAACATTTAAATTTCTAATAGAAAAAGGAGAGCCTCACAGAGTTAACATCCATTTTTAACAGACTTTCATGTTATTTTGCTGTGTTATATTGGTGCACACTAGACGACATGGAAAAAGAGAGGCAACAACCAAATACCAAAGGAGCAGACAGGTCACTGGTTGGAAAATGAATGGGAAAGGTGGTAACACTCAACACAGCATCTGTTTAAGGGGGAAATCCCACCCTTCAATAAAAAGAGCCAATCAGCTCACTGGTAAAATGACTGTCTCACACTAAAGGATTCCTGAACATTTTGAATTATAAAAATGTTTGAAAGTATCAGAGGGCCTCCACTCACTCCACAGCTAGATCTAAAGATGGACTTATTTCTCCTACTCACTACCAGATCATCCACTCTGTCAATCATTTTCAATCAAGCTTCTGACCTGGAAAATCGCTTTAGATTGTGAAAATTTGTCTGGAGGGGCAAATCGGGGTTGAAATTGGGCTAAAAACCATGTAACATAGGCCCAGCTTTAAACAAAAACAACTTAAAAAGATATTCTCATTTGGGTGGGTAGGGCTGTGATCAGTCTGGCTAGGTCTGCTCAAATCCACCCGTAACTACATGCCTGACACACACACACACACACACACACACACACGCACACGCACACGCACACAAACAGTCTTTCATCCTTGCTCGACTCCATTTTCTCCTTGTGACTCATTTTTTCAAAGACACAGGCCAAACTGTACAAAAACTCAGCAAACTTTCCAAGAACATTCCTCCACACACATATTCTCTCTGTTCTCCACACAGGTTGTTTGTCATGTCAGAGAAAGACAATAATGGCTTGAAGAATGCTTTTGTATCCTCTCTGCTGCTCTCTCTGTCTCTTACATCGCGTGCCACCAAATGACCTATTTCATAATACACACAGATCTCTCAGTATCTTTCTCTCTGCAGCAGTGAGCTATGTTAGCCTATTATTAGTATGCTGTACATTACAAGGCCAGTTCCAGACTGTAAGACTAAACCTGGCACTCATGCACTCAATCCACCTCCAACTTAGAAATAATATAAGCAAGCCAATACACAAACCAAAAGAGGTTCAGTATTAATAGGGGAAATCTTCAGAATTTTCAGCGTCTCGGCATAATTGAAATCATTAAAATGTAAACAAAGTAACTCAAGGTGGTTTGATGTGAATTGCTCTGTTCTAAAGGAATCTGCTGAGCCAGATGTGTTTACACCTCAGTGACTGAATTATGCAGAACTTTAGAAAACTGGAATTCCCTTTAAATGAGCCTTAAAGGGAACTCGCTTTTTTTTTTTTTTTTTTATAAAAGAGTTTGAAGCAATGTTTAAACAATGCCAAAGTTTCAAAACATATCACTGAGCACACAATCCATACAGTCTATATATGGATACCACACAGAAAAATCAGACAATTCACTGTTTCTGTGATGTCACAAGAACCAACTGATTTACATACATTCACTTATTCAGCCTACAACAGCTTAGCTCCACCCATTCATGTTGCAGTCCAAGGGAATGTTTTAGTTCTGAGTACTTTGTGAATGAGCCAAAATACAGGACAGCCAATCAGAACAGAGGTTTTTTATCTTAAAGGAACAGTAACAAAAACAGCCTTTTTTATTTTTCTAAGGGAAAAAGAAATGTTGAAATATGGCAATGTGAAACATTTTTGATACACAAAGCCTCACAAATGTTATAAGTGGACCTCAAGGGAAAAAAATTAATACAAGTAAACTAGGTTATGGGACCTTTACTGTGAAACATAAGCCAATCCAAAAATGAAAAAAGCATCTTGAAGAGTCAAAAGGGACTACAGCAGTTAGCCCCTTCCCTCAGGTAAGCAGAGTGTGGTGTCAAGAACACTCGGCCACTCGTTGAGTTCGTGGAAAAAAAAGGCATAGCCTACTTCAACACAGGAGCCCTTTATTAAAGGCTGATTAGAGAAGGGCCACTTCTCTTCTTTGCCTGCAAAGGTCATGAAAACAAACCGTCAGCATGCTAGTGACCTTGAATGATCGTCTCATGCCAATGTGCAGATCACCTGCACTCCCGAAGCAACAAATCACAATCAATTATGCATTTTTCCAGCATGGAGGACACGGTGAATGCACCTTGAAGTTGGAGTCTAAAGAACTGTGGAAACCTCCAATGTCCAATGCGCAAATAACTTCTACAGGCCAAGATGTTATCACTGACACTTATCCCTATTGTGCATCAAGTTGTCTTTGCAGCCGATTGGATCCTTGACTGATGTCCGGTTAATGTGTTTCGTAGCACCCTTCATCTGGACGCTTTGTGGACGTATTGATTCTCAAGGGCTTTTGGAGCCACCACATTGGCAGGTAGCGGTACTGCATCAAACAGGCGTGAAAAGAAGAGCCTAGTGGAAAAAAAAAAAGTTTTTATTTGCGTGATTGCGGAGGAGGAATTTCCATCAGTGCGCTATTCAGCTTCCTGAAGTCAAACGGGTGAAATAACCATGGGATCAATACTACCACTCCAGAGAGTGGGTAAGTACCCAGAGGAACAACATCTGAGGAAAGATACGCTGTTGTAATACAATCAAGGCTAATTCAATTCTGTGCTATATTTACTATTCTTGCATTGTAATAATACAGGTTAAAATAGAGAAAAGCAATTATGCTTCTGTCAAAGCGTGAGAAGAACATGATTAGCTCCAAGAAAGCTTCTGCTTATTCAGATTCCAAGGGCCTAGAACTTCTCTAATAATGCTTTCACACTATAATACTCTGCAGTAACAGATAAAACACAGAGACTGGAGACTTCAAACAGAGATCATCACTCCTTGAATAAGGAGTTTCCACGACTCATTTTAAAACAATGTCTGAGGCGAGCTGCAGTGCTGGAGTCCTGCCAGACAGTGGGCTGTTTGAGGAAGTGTATGCTGTGTCCTGATTTCCTGTGCAAAGAAATGGCGGTCAAGCTACTTTGTTCTGAACTGTAAGAAAGAAATATAAAATGATCCAACAGCAGTTTGTTTAGCCCCTTTCTTTAGCGTTAGCATGTTGTGAAAGGCTGCCAAGACTGTTTCCAGCTGCTACAAGGGTGTAACTGTGTCGCTTGCATAGCTGTCACTAGCATAGCTGTTAGTCTGACAGCTAACCTCGATTAACCCTGCTTGGCTCTGACCCTGGCTCACTCTGCCATTAATAAAAATATACTTTCTGTCTCCATTTTTAAATGTATGCAATCTGCCAATCTCTGACTGTGATGGTCAAGTTGTGCTAACAGAGCAAATGTATTAGTCGTGGTGTAAAGACTGTCTGACCATGAAACACGGGGCTAAATGGCTAAATGGTTAGGAGTTCCTGTGTGACTGAGGTGCTGAGAGACATAAACAGGAAATGTTTGTGGTTGTACCCAGGAATATTAGGAAGCGCCTGAAAGGCAACTAGTGTAGGTCATTTTTTCCCCTTCCAACACGAGCATCATTAACACAGCCTTTTTATCTGGATAATAAACAAAAATTACAAACAACATAGGAAAAAGTATTTATGATTAGACCTTGTATAGATGTTATATACTCTGGATAAGAGCGTCTGCTAAATGCTGTAAATGTAAATATTCAGTAAATTAATTTAGAAAGAATTGCAACAGAATTCTTATACAAGTAACAGGATTGAATATAATAATGTAACAGTATAATGTAACAATATTACTATTTTTTTTGCCAGAGAATTAGCAAATATAGAAAATATGGTAAACAAGCATCCGTGCTAATGACAGGATAGCATTAAAGCTGATTAAAGCTGCACTATTTAAGCCACTGCGATTCACTCTATAAAGCCTGAAATAATCATTTAAAAGTCAGAAGAGTTTTTTGGTAGAACTCATACATCTTTACATATCAACGCCATATACACAGCCTCAAATCAAAGGTCAGGTTTGATGTTTAGGTCTCAAATACAAAAAAAATCAACAATATAATTAAGATCTGATGACAATAGTAGATTATCAGATTCAGACACTCGGGGGAGGGGTCCAAAGCACAGCCAACATTACAAAATGCTCTTTCAGATGTTGTGTGCAATTACACATTTGCACCAGATCTCTTCAGTCAATATAACAATATCACTGATAAAGAAAAAACATTTTTTTTCCTTCAAGCCATGATCTTCAGGAAATTCACAAATGAATGCAAAAGTATTTTAATGACTATATTTCAGAGTAAAGTGTTGTTATAGTGGGCTGGCACAAGCAAAAATGCTGTGCTGAAGACAGGTTTTAATAACATTGTAAACGAGTCGTCTTTTACACACACACACACACACACGCACACACACGCACACACACGCACACACACGCACACACACGCACACACACGCACACACATCAGCTGAGATCGGTACCATAATCACCAGCTAAACTTAGATATCAACAAACTAAGCAGCTCCTTATGTAAACAGAAACATATTGTCGCAGTCAGTTGTTATTTTTCATTTTTACACTGTATATTATGCCAGCTACGTTTTACATTGTGTGAACATTTCAGGACTAACCGAACAAATCCTGTTGTATTAATGTACATTAATTTTAAATATCAAATTGCACATATTTCTCTAAGTATAATGAAAGGTTAAGATGTAAAAAGTTCATTCAGAATGGATGAAAAACTTAGAGTCATAATTGATCCGTGACGTATATCGTCACTGTCCAAAATAGTAACTTCACAAGAGAAGACAAAACCATACTTAATATTTATTGTAATGTAAATTAATGCAAAGACACTTTATTCCAGGTCCTTTTTGGGACATTTCAGTTGGTTCAAATCAACATTGCATTTCAAACAGCTGCTGTGTTTGAGTGAAATCTTCTTATTTTCTGGACAGCAACGACGTGCTGCATGGACATTAAACAGGTCATTTTCCATTGTCAAAATGATGCACAGGGCCACATCTATGCTAAGTGGGCTACAAAGTAGCACGTCCTCTATTGTTCATCTTTGGCCAGAGTAAGGTCATTCCACGTGCCAAACAACTTGTGGCTCGCTAGACCAAAGGCGGCAGACGGCGTAGGCAAAGCAGAGAGGGAGTGATAAACGGAGGAAGAGTCCTGTGTTTTTCCTCCAGCGCTCTCTCTCTCTCGCTCATCGATTCGCTGAAGATCTATATTTAGCCCATGATGTATGGCAGGGAGCTCGCTGAAACAATGGTTGTGTCCCCAACAGCAGAGAGAGAGAGAGAGAGAGAGAGAGAGAGAGAGAGAGAGAGAGAGAGAGAGAGAGAGACAAATTTGAAAATGAGCACACAGGGAGAAATCTGAGAACAGTCCGCTAAAGCAGAAAAGAGAGGGGGGAGTGTGAGAGAGAGGGAGACTGAAAAAAGAGGCCTTTACCAGAGAGAGAAAGCAAAGGAACAAGAAAGCCACATTTCTTGGAAAAAAAAAAGGGGGGGGGCAAGTTGCGTCTCTGTTCTGTTCTCCACAACACACGAATGCCACCATGCACTGAAACGGCTGGCTGGCGCAAACCGTGTAGTAAAGCATATACTTCATTAAATGGTGGCTAATTGGCGACATCCACAAGTGCGGCTTCCGCCAAGGGCTGCCTATTAATTGCAATCCGTCATTGCGTATTCTCTGTGTGATAATGAGTTTCCTCTAACCTGACAGGAATAAAGCATTGCCTCTGGTTTGAGGCGGTACAGTACACACTGTTTGTGAATGAATGCGTTAAAAGAAAAATAAGTCAACCACACAGCTGGGAACTGCTTGTCATTGTTACAAATACTGATTCTTGATCAGTATGCCTACTCCTGAAGTGGTTTGAGAATATAGACCTTGTTGTCTAAAGTGGCTGCCCACAGATCTTTTCATTTTTAGAGTTTACTGTAAGCCATACTGTGTCAAAACCACATCAACAAGTCTGTGCAACCTTAATGAAGACCTGGATGCAGTTTGAGTGGGTTGAAAGACGTTCTGAGGATGTATTACTTTTACAGACAATCTGAGCTATTTGGGTGACTACTGAGCTCTTGCACTTATGCCACTCCAGCTATAATCTAAAGAAGCAAAATCTGGACAGATATGTCTTAATCAATCGACTACATCTGGGGTAAGTGAAAAACCATGTAAATTAGATTGTCCACTGAACCATTCCTTTGAAATTAGCATCTAAATGTAGACTACTCTCTATCTGATCCAGTAACGTCTGCTTATATTGGGGCATCAATTCAGATATGCCATCTCTAAAAGATTATTCCATACATGTATTCCTCAAATAACTACGTAGCTAATCGTGCAATAGTAAAATTACCATAAAGTCACACAGAAACATGACAGCCATACCAACAGCTTTTAAGGGTTAAAATGACATGGTGTCTTTCTTTATTGATATCTCTGTCATTTATAAACCCCACACTTTCTGGGCCAACGACACCACTCCAATGACACTTCAGCGACTTTGAGATGAGCCTGTCAGACCAAATTGACGAGCGAGCCCAAAAGACCATGACAAAGGAGCAGCAGGTGGTGTTTATAAAAAAATAAAAATAAAAAAAAACAATAAAAGAAATAAAAAAGGAGGAGGCAGACACAAAAAAACTGAGACTGTGTTAGTGAGACAGCCAGGCCAAACTGTCACTCAGTGAAGGAAACAGATAAAGAGAGCAGATCAGTGATATGGGTCAAACAGCTTTTCAGCACTGAAATCTCTCTTATGCTCCTTTACACACACACACACACACACACACACACACACACACACACACACACACACACACACACACACACACACACACACACACACATGCTCCCAATGACAGAGAAAGACAAACCTCTCTAATAACTGGCATATTGCCAATCGCTCAGTCCAATAGCTCAACTCCTTCTCCATCAGAATCCAATGTGAGGGTCATTCCCTTAAAGGGCCCATTTTATTGAAAACTGAACAGTCCGTGGGTTCTTTTTTTTTTTTTTTTTTTTAGACATACAGAGCTCAATATAGCTCATAAACACTGTTACAGTTTCAAAACATAACATTCTCTCCCTCAAATAATATCAAAACTAAGCTGCAAAAACACGCTCCTGAATTCACTGTTTTTGTGATGCCACAAAAAAAAAAATTATGCATTTGCATATATCCAATGGCGAACCCTGATTATTACTGCTAGCTCTTCAATACTTATCCAAACATAAGGAAAAGACATACATCTATGATAATGCTCATTTCTGCTAGCGCCCCTATGGAATTCTAGCAATATGTTAGTGCTAAGCTAACGGCGACTTCTATGGACATATTTTAACTGTTTTGATTAAACACAGACATCTGAAGCTTGTAAAACACACCAAGTTATTTGAAGCTTGTAACAGTCTTTAACATATTTTACCTTGTGGCAGTTTTATAGTGACTGTTTCAGTAAAGAGCCCTTACTGAAATGCTACCACTTGCACTTTCGACGTATCTAGGACTTTTAGAAGGCCTGGGGTAAGATTTTCCTAACAAAACTAGTCTCATTCATTGAAAATTCAAATGTGATCCAATGATATCACTGTCAGCTCTAAATTCTGTTAGTCATGTTGTGCAGTTAATCTGACAAATTACGTCTTCTGTTCAGCTTCTAAAGTCCTAACCAATGGGAGTTTGGCTATATCTGCCTAGATATGCCAAAGAAAAAAAATCCTGATTGCACTTATTTTTTTCCATTGGACGGTTCAAGAATTTAACAAATATGATAATTATACACAAGCATTATTTTTTGTTCCACACAAATCAGACCTACGTATTCAGCCTATAGCTGTTCAGGCTCACCATTGATGTCATTTACAAATATCAGTGTCAAAAGCACAGTAACAAAAACAGCCTGTTTAAATCTAAGGAACAAAGAGAGGTTGGAAAATGGTCATGTAAAAATGAATTACGGCTCTTTTGGTCCATAAACCCATAAACACAAATACCATAAATGGACTACTTAGGAGTGAAGAAAAAAAAAAAAAAGAAAAAGAAAAACGTAAGTTATGGTTCTTTCAAAGGTTTTTCACTCTACAGGCCTTGATCAAATACAGCTTTGGTGCCTGAAGACACAGAATTATTTAAGCGTCTTCTTTGACAACTAGATTTTCATTCCACTTGCCATACTGACCCTGGGTATAAATGTACTGAATGGACAGTAAATTGAGTAGGTGTCATGAAGAGGCTAATATAGCCATAGATGGCTATTGCACTGCCTCCTCTCAGCCAGGTATATGAGACCCGAGGTCATAGATGAAACGGAGTCTTTTATGAGCGAAATGATGACTCTACAATGCTGACTAAATGTGCACTTGACCGAGGTCCTTGGCACAGTTTGCTGATTTTTTATGTGCATTGTTTGCCTTTGCTATTCATGAGCCGCTGTGCTATTCGGGGAAAGTTTCACGAAACCAAAAGGCCCAACTAGGGCAATCGCTGACATATGGCCTGAGCTGCACAGAGCCACTCGCAAATGTTTCACTGGCCTACTCGAGCAAGGCTAATAAAACCAGTGCGCCGCTGCCGTAGCATCACATGGCTGCTCCCTACTGGCATTCAAAACACCCACTGAGTCATAGAACTCCCACTAAACATGCACTAGCAGGCATATTCCAGCTCTCTGGTGCGTCAGAGGCAACCTTGAGAGAGCTCCAGATTGCAGATGCGTGTTATGGCCTTGTAATACAATTACATGAGTCAAACAACCCTTGTCTCTTTAATAAAAACACTCGCTCCTTCTGTTCAGTTACTAGCTAACCACCTAATCACCTGTTCAAGTGAACTCTTTAAGGTGATTATAGACACTGTCAACTTGATTTCACATACTAAAATTTGTAAGTGATACTACACAAACGGTATAATGAAACAGTCAGAGACTACCATTTATTTATTTAATTTCCAGTTAAATCAACCATTAAGTACAAATTATTCATTTTTCAGGACATATAAGATTAGATACAAAACAATGTACTTACACAAGGAAGAGGAAAGTCAAAGAAAAATAAGTGAGAAAAGTTTAAAAAAGAGAAAATGAGACTCTTGGGCCCCCTTGGAAGACCTAGCAGACTAATCTAAACTGTCATCATCAGATTAATAGTACTTCAAGCTTTCATCTCTGAGAGATAAGAGATAATCAAGCTCCAGTTTCACTTCAGATCTGAAAAAAAAATCCACAGGTTTCAATCCATCTCAGCACTATAGGTCTGAAAGAATGTCAAAAGCCTTACTGAGAAAAGGAAATAGACAAAAAAACAAGAAAATCTGACAAAGATGCTGGTGTTTTCAGAACAACAGAATGACCACCTCAGATTCCAGAACTTAACATCCATAACGGCCAAGACTGAACTTTGAAAAAATATGCCTGTAGATTTCTTTGACTGAGACTGAAAGTCTCTCAAAAAGAATGGAAGCTGAAATAAAGAAAAAGAAACTGGACACAGGCAGTAGTTTTCTGGGGGGGGTTTCCTGAAGGTGAAAATCGAAAGACCTCAGTTGGAAAGTCAATGAATGACAGGTGGACTGTTAACTAAAGTTATTTTGAAGGAGAAAAAAAAAAAACACACACACTACTAATGATAATAAACTCAAATAGGGTTAGAAGCTAGACCGCTAAAAGCTAGCTGGATTGTGTAGATGTTTCAGACAGCATGGTGGTTGGCTAGGGTAAACACAGCAACTTAAATGACCCCATAACATCTAACACAAAAACTGTTGTTGGAGGCTAGGTAGGTAGCATAAGTGACAAGTAATTCAACCAACATTAGCATTTGTTGAACTAGCAAAAATTAGCCTAAGCTATTGGGCTAGCAAAACTTAGCTTAATGCTTCATTAGCATAAGTTAGACTAGAATTCCTAGGTTGTTAGCATCGGTTTGAGCATTAGATGTAGATTTCAATGAAGAGCAAACAGAAAGAACAATTAAATAAAACTAGATTGGAAATTGCATAGCTTATAAAATGCTCAAAATGCTAGCTAGCTAGCTCGCTCACTCACTGACAGGCATTCAGTTGCCGCTAAAGAGTCTTTTGTTATTTGGGCCAGTACTGTAGGAAGATGTAGTGAACAAAAAAATCTGCACTAATTCTGAATGGTGTACAACCCCAATTCCAATGAAGTTGGGACATTGTGTAAAACACAAATAAAAACAGAATATGATGATTTGCAAATCCTTTTCAACCTACATTAAATTGAATACACTACAAAGACAAGATATTTAATGTTCAAATGGATAAACTTTATTGTGTTTTGCAAATATCCACTCATTTTTAATTTGATGCCTGTGACACTTTCCAAAGAAGTTGGGACAGGGGCAACAGAAGACTGGGAAAGTTGAGGAATGCTCAAAAAACAACCGTTTGGAACATTCCACAGGTGAACAGGTTAATTGGAAACAGGTGAGTGTCATGATTGGGTATAAAGGGAGCTTCCCTGAAAGGCTCAGTTGTTCGAGGTTCACCACTTTGTGAACAACTGCGTGAGCAAATTTAAGAACAACATTTCTCAACGTGCAATTGTAAGGAATTTAGGGATTTCATCACATACAGTCCATAATATCATCAAAAGATTCAGAGAATCTGGCGAAATCTCTGCAAGTAAGCAGCAAGGCAGAAAACTAACATTGAATGCCTGTGACCTTCGATCCCTCAGGTGGCACTGCATTAAAAACGCACATCATTCTGTAACGGATATTACCACATGGGCTCAGGAACACTTCAGAAAACCACTGTCAGTGAACACAGTTCGTCGCTCCATCTACAAGTGCAAGTTAAAACTCTGCCATGCAAAGCGAAAGCCATTTATCAACAACACCAAGAAACGTCGCCGGCTTCTCTGGGCCCAAGCTCTTCTGAGATGGACTGACGCAAATTGGAAAAGTGTCCTGTGGTCTGACAAGTCCACATTTCAAATTGTTCACCATTAATGCTGAAATGTACATACAGGTTTTGGAGCAACATATGCTGCCATCCAAGCAACGTCTTTTTCAGGGATGTCCCTGTTTATTTCAGCAAGACAATGCAAAGCCACATTCTGCACGTGTTACAACAGCGTGGCTTCGTAGTAAAAGTGTGCGGGTACTAGACTGGCCTGCCTGCAGTCCAGACCTGTCTCCCATTGAAAATGTGTGGCGCCTTATGAAGTGCAAAATACGACAGAGACTCTGGACTGTTGAGCAACTGAAGTTGTATATCAAGCAAGAATGGGAAAGATTTCCACCTACAAAGCTTCAACAATTAGTGTCCTCAGTTCCCAAATACTCATTGAGTGTTGTTAAAAGGAAAGGTGATGTAACACAGTGGTAAACATGCCCCTGTCCCAACTCCTTTGGAACGTGTTGCAGGCATCAAATTCAAAATGAGTGAATATTTGCAAAAAACAAAAGTTTATCCATTTGAACATTAAATATCTTGTCTTTGTAGTGTATTCAATTGAATATAGGTTGAAAAGGATTTGCAAATCATCGTAATCTGTTTTTATTTATGTTTTACACAACGTCCCAACTTCATTGGAATTGGGGTTGTACAAAACAGAGAACACTCAAGAACGCAAGTGAAATATTTCACTTCAAATTACTGGAGTGGAGATCTGGCCAGCGCTAGGACCCATGGGATGGACTGGACTGTGGTACATTTAATGTATTGTTGAGATGCTCTGCTGCTTTGACATTGAGCCAATGACAATAGCCCAAATAAGCCAATAACAGATACGCCTAGCCACAGTGGAGCACTAAAAGTAATGTTAACAGCTGACCCAGGAAGATTTCCAAAGATCTTGTGATAGCTTAACGCTCACAAGTTGTTTCACCAGTGCAAAAAAATAGCATGTTGTAACTTGATATGACATATTCTCTTTTCTCAGTCACTTCACTATGAAGCTGGGATACTAAACTTTCAGACAATGCCACAACTGTGCTAGTCAGTAAACCCAAAAGCAAAGTGTTTGAAAATAATTCCATTATAATCACATAGTTGTTATAAATGGATGCTACTGTGCTTGAATTTGCTTTTCATGCATGTGCGATTTTATGAGCAGCAGTCTATGTGATTAGCTATGTTCAAACCTTATGGAGGTTCAGGCTACTTATGTTCCAAATGTCTAAGATATATCGACCATTCTACTAAGTCAGTTCAAACTGCAGTCCCATGGTAAAAAATAAACTAAATAAATTAAAACACAATTAAGCATTCACACCTTAAGCATTTAGAAGGATTACATTCTAAACCATTATTAACTGAAAGAGTAAAAAAAAAAACTAAAATGTATAATACTTGTTGCATGTCTTTGCATTTTTATTTTTTACTATTGTTTTTAAAAAAAATCTTTTTTTGATTTCATTTAAAGTGAAGTTGAAAGATTTAGATTCATCATGAGTTTATTTTTAAATAAAAACAAAAAACTTAATTCAGAAAATGCTGTCCCATATTTTTAGGTCACTACACAGTGCTTTAGTTCATAGGTAGAGCCTTATTTTAGCCACACCCTTGCATTTTAGAGTAAGAAGTGAGACTGCATTCCTGTCCCTAATGGCCACATGGTGAACAGTTAGACCCCATTGTCTAAAGTCAAGTTTCTGAAGTGTCCCAAAAGTGACTGTGTCTAAAAATCAGTGTATAACATTAAGAATTGTCTCTACTGAAACACATACTTTCTGCAATTAACTAACCTTTTTGTATTTTGATTAAAAATGGTTTGTACAGCTGATCAAGCTGTGTTTGCTAGTCATGTATTGGCTAGCATCTTTTAATTCAGCTCAAAACTTGTCGTGACACAGTTGTTGAAATAGTCACTAAAAAGTGTTTGTGAGTGACTAAACAGAATGTTCAATCATTTATTTTAATAGTATAAACAATTAAGGTACAGGTTCACTCAAAGCAAAAGAACTAGTCTATAGTCTAAGAAAGTTAAAATTCTGAATTACATATAAATATATGAAAATGCAAAAGTTTGGGTGTCTAGTCAAATGGCATGTTTCGTTTTCTAAGAAAAAAAATAAACACCTACAGAGAACACCCTTCAGCACATTTAATGCGTAATTATTGCTTATTTGATAAATTTGACATAATGGTAAAATTGTGACACGGCACATGTGTTATATGCTTTTTATACAGAATGTTAAACGCTAAACACTGTGCAATACAATTTGCATAACAAAGTGAGTTTGTTCTCTGTAAATTGTGTTTATTTATTTTCACCAAGAAAATCAACAAAAATGTCATTTGACAAACTGTGTTCCAATTTTTGCATTCAATATATATCTAAGAATGCATGCAAGTAATTATGCATATAATTATACAATTAATTCTGGATTGCTTATTAAAAATTATGTACAGTAAATTGAAGCAAAACAATACAAATCCTAAACTTACAAGGTAATTTTAACATCATGAAAGTATTACCAATAATTGGTCAACTAGTGAGATCATACTGGAGCTGGAAAAATGCATCTGAAAAACTGAAAACTCACACAAAAAAACAAAATTTTAAAAAGGTTAAACAATTACATACACAGCCATGACATCATCTATGGCACAGTGTTATTTTTCCAGGCCAAATAAAAGTGAATTATTAATATGACTAAATTATTCCATGGCCGGTAACTACAAACCCACCAAAAACACAATCTCTCATCTCTGAGCTCTATCACACTCTCTTTACTCACACACACACACACACACTTTTTCTTGCCAACCCAGGGCTCCCCTCCTTAAGCCTCTCTATGGCTGGTAAGCGCTCCTCAGTATAAGACCATAGCAGGGTTCAAAAAGCCCATTAGGTGGTGGTCAGGGCTTGCTGCCCAGCTCCATTCATGGCACTGCCCTTCACCTGACCCCTGCACAGCCAGCTGGGGAAAGGTCAGCGGAGGGAGGCGGAGTGTGGGAAAGCAGAGAGGAGGGGGAGATGAGGCAAGAGAGAGAGAGTAAGAGAGAGAGACAGCAGGAAAAAGAGAGGAGAAGGGAGGAAGAAGAATGTGAGACACGGCAATAGAGGACGAGACAAAGAGAGGAGAAAGAGAAAGGGAGAAAAGAGAGAGAATGAGAAAGATGCTGAGATGCTGAGATACAGACAGAGCAAGCGAGAGGGAGTGACAGAAAGAGACAGAGACAGACAGACAGAGAAAGAGAGAGAGTGGGGGTAGAGAACGTGCGCAAGAGAGACAGACAGAAAAAGGGAGTGAGAGAGAGGGAGAGAGAGATAGAGACAAAAGACATTGAAAGAGAGGGTAAGGTTATAGGGAGAGGAGCCTGACATTGAAGGAGTGTTTTTCAACTAAAGCAGCGAAACGCACATGCAGCTCATCCCACACTGCAGCAGAAATACCTTGTGTGTCTAAGGAGCAGCGCAGCTTGGACTGCTATAATAAGCAGACACAAAGACTAAGATGTGAGGAATGTGATACTGAAATGCCATTTAAAAAACTGCTTAAAAATCTACCCAGGGAATTTATTGACTCACACATTGAACTCTAAATCCAATTCCCTCAAATCTCTTCTGTGGGTTCTTTAGAAACATTTTGACAAGCAGGACACGACTGGCACCGCAGCATGCCGGGATAATAAGACGGCCAGCGCGTACACGCTGACGGCGTGACTTGAGGCTTTCATCATCTCCAATGCATTTTGCTCCAATAGGGATCATTAAACAGGCACATTATCTGCCTTTCATTCTGACACTGTCAACACTCCACAGCACTGGCAGTACAGAGTCTGACCGGTATGAATTTCCTTTTTCACTCATAGTGATTTTAAAAGAATGGTTTATAGGGAAAAACATCAAGCATGTACAATTTTCCACTTATCCCAGATGTAGTCGATCAGCTAAGACAGGTCTGCCTTGTCAGTTTAGCGCTGGAGCTATGACACTACTGTTGCTAACAAACACTTGAAGTCGACAGTCACCTAAAATCCTTTCTTTAGAAACGCATGCCAAAACTTCTCTCAACCCACTCAAACTACATCCAGGCCTTCATCGAGGTCACACAGGCTCCTAAGTTATTAGCCTGCTAAGCTAGCACTAGCATAATTATATCTACTTTGCTTTCCATAGCACCGTTCAACATTTAGCAAAAATGATGCTTTAACATGTAGTAGGTGATGATTTCTTCTAGCTAGTTTATCGTCGATTATTTATGTTACAGTGGGAGCTTACTTGCAGAACACACATCATCATGCATATTCAGAAGTTTTCGCATTCTTAATGAGCGTTACGTTTTGGGTATGGTCCTGTGCAACGTTTAGTACTTTCTTGGCATAACAATAATACAAGATAAATAAAAAAAATTGCTATTCAACAGACATTTCAGCATTTGACTTATGATTTCAGGGGTATATTAAATTATTTAAAGGAGTGATCCCAAACTTTTGAATGGTAGCGTAAATGTCTGCAGTATATGTGCTCTCTATAATCATGACAGCAGCCAATTTTATCGGCCAAGTGCGATATCAGAAAGGCTCTATCAGCCATATAGAAAAAAGTACAGCAGAGATTCTTGACCTTAACCTTGCCCTGTCATTCAGTGCACTCAGTGAGGCAGGGAGATGCAGTTGTTTTATGAAAGGCGGGGTCAGTGATGAAGCCTCCCAGGGGATCAGAAGGAGAGAGAGAGAGAGAGAGAGAGAGAGAGAGAGATGCTAGGCTATGGTGAGTGACATGTGAACACACTTCGACAGAGACACACACACTCACTCTACCACATGCAGAGCAGGGCGCACAGAATGGCATGAGTCATGCCGCTAGAGGTCTTTGCTCTTGCGTGTGTATTTACGTGTGTGTCTAAACTAGGATGCGCACAAATGTCTGAGACCAATTTTCTGTCTGTTTGAATGAAATGCACACTGTTCACAATGATGAACAAGAACATTTATATTACAACCTCCTGTTTTGCACAGGCTGGGCAGGATAAATTAAAGGAGGTCAGTGCTTTAACAACCACACTGAAAAACACCATTTTTGACAGTTTGAGAATTTTCGAGAATTCTGACTCATCCCTAATAGCTCGAAAACTGACTAAACAAACTTTGTTCTGACTTTGGGGTAAAGGGAAAATGTACATTTGTACATAGTTTAGCAAAATATTCAAATGTACATTTTCCCTTTACCCCAAAGGTTGTCAGAACAAAGTTTGTTTAGTCAGTTTTCAAGCTATTCGGGATGAGTCAGAATTCTCGAAAATTCTCAAACTGTCAAAAAGTTTTTAAAAAATGTAACCACAAATTAAGATATTTGCTATGTCAATTAGCTTCTCTCTTAACTTTGTATGTACTCATTTTGAATAACCATGAGATGTCTGAATTCTACACTCCTACAGAGGGCAGTAAATAACCTGCATCTTACGTCAGAGAATAATGGAATAAAACATTTGATATAATACATATTTAGTGAGCTAGCTAAAGGTGTGCTCAGATTACACCTTTTATCCACCAAGCAGGCTATATCTGGAGCTAAAAGGAAGCAAAATGTGCCTCTTAAGGGAGCAGGTTAACATATTTGATTGCCAAATATATAAAATTTAAGAACATGAGTTGAGAGAATGTGAAAGATTGAGACAAGCGCTGAACATTTTCAAATGCTAATAATGCCAATGCTAGCTTTTCCTCCACTAGTGGCTAGAGAGAAGTTGTCCTTAAAATTGACTGTGACTGATCAGCTGTGTAGTACAGTGCGTTTCATGGCACACAGAAAAAAACGGAATACATTATGATGAGGCTAGACCAACGTTAGCTGAGGTACAACAACTGATTAGTATCTGCTTATGTAAAAGACTTCAGAGACACCTTTCCCAATGCAAACTTCAAGCCACGCCACCTATTATGGTTTTATGGTCTGGGTCTGATATTCGAATTTGAGAAGTACTACTAGTACTACTACTAGACTGAAATGCTCAACCCCAAAGCAACACTAATGTCATTAACAAGCAATATGAGCCTATACTCCAACAATTACCATAATGCAAACTGAACGCCTAAATCACAAACCAGCCACGCTCCATTAGACTTGCTTGTTTACTTTTTTACTGACATTGCATAACAGATTATAGATAACGTCTGTAAAAACAGACAAAAGTACTTAGCATAGCTAAACCAGTAAAAGAAGCAATCTTGGAGCCTGAATTTTGGCACAGTGCTAATTAGTGATCTATTAGATTGTGCTGCTGATTAGCCGTGGTTAGCCAGCTCCACTACAGAAATAAAAAGGCAACCTTGGTAGGTCATGTTCTTTATGTTTTAACATGAATGCAACAACAGCTTTAAAACAGCACATTAACAAAACAGAAGAGTCTATTAAAAAACAGAAATAACTGCTTTTCTGCTTCAACACTGAAGGGTTAAACGCCATAGGACAGATTTACGAAAAGAGGAACTAATTACAGACAGTCTACTGACACTTTGTGCTTATGGGGATGGTAAATTTAATGGATAATCTACCAAGAACCTCCATGCAAATGAACACTGCGCAACTTTGTGATTAACACATGGTCAGCGCGATATAACATGTTTGTCTCATTTGCTTTTTTGTATGGAAGCCCATTTCTGCCAAGTAATAGCAAAAGGCTGCATCCCAAACCACATGCTACAGCACTAAATAGTTTACAAAAAAACTGTGCACCAGCATTAGAAAAGCATTTATTAGTCCAGCATGTGAAGTATAAAAGTATGTGGTTTGGGAGACAAATAATGACTTATTTTCTTGAGTTTTTAATTTATTAAGTCAAAATAATGGCTAATAACTAAAGAACAAGTTCTTACTCTTGAAAGTCCATAAGTATTTTGGCATATTAAGCCATTATTTTAAGAAAATATTATTTCACCATGATAAATGAAACATGAGACAATAAGTAATGGTTGACTTTGAGCAGTGACTGCCCCTTTCATTTTACTACAGGCATTAAAAAGCTATTGCCCTTCTTAGTAAATTGAAACAACCCCTTTTTTACGCCAAAACATGGCTAGTAGTAACTCTGGCCCCACGTGTAAAAGGAACATTTTTGGCCAAAAATTTTATTTGCACAGTTTTCCACTAACCCCAGATGTAATTCATCAGCCAAGACATGCAAATTTTACTTTTTTATATTCGTGTTTGAGCTATGATGCTAACAAACACTTCAAGTCAATAGTCACCCAAATCATTTCTGTAAATAGACACTCAAATCTTTCATTAAGGTCGCTCAGATTTGTTAAGTGACCCTTATTAGTCCCACAACGGGGAAATTTCACTTCCGCATTTAACCCATCTGTGAAGTGAAACACCACATACATACTAGTGAGCACACACACTAGGGGGCAGTGAGCACACTTGCCCGGAGCGGTGGGCAGCCCTATCCACAGCGCCCAGGGAGCAACTGGGGGTTAGTTGCCTTGCTGAAGGACAACTCAGTCATGTACTGTCAGCTCTGGGGATCGAACCAGCAACCTTCCAGTCACAGGGCCAGTTTCCTAACCTCCAGCCCATGATGTAGTTTAGGGGACAGTACAACTTATTGTGAATCCCTTTCATGTCACCCTGGCATCTGAATCCTAGATCACATTTGAGATCTGTTATTTTTATTTTTAAACATACGTCGTCATTTAGAAAATTACAGAGAAACAGTTATTTATGAAAAGGCAGGTATCGTGAATGTAACCTGTAGTGTTTGTATGTCTATGATGTTCATGTAAAGGGAAGTCAAAATTCAGCACATCACCCTGTTGTCTAAAATAGCCACCCACTACAAAGTGAAACTATGTTCATTTTTATACCTCACATTAAGACATACTGTGTCCTAAACCACAATGACAAGTCTGAGCGACCTTAATGAAGACCTAGATGAGGTTTGAGTGGGTTGAGAGATGATGTGGGGATGCATTTACAGAAGAGATTTGGGAGACTACTGACTTCTAGTGTTTGTTAGCAGCATTAGCCACATGGCTCCAGTTTAAAACTAAAGAAGACACCAAACATGTCTCGGATTACTATATCTGGGGTGAGTGGACAGCCATTTTTTTTAAACAAGTGTCAAGCAGTGGCTACTTTCTCAAGGAGCACAATAAACCTCATTGGGTTTTGTAGGCCTGTGTAGTAAACAGCGCAAACTTGGCTCCTAACAGCTTTACAATGCATTGAAAATGTGCCAGCAGTTGTAATGTAAGGAGGTATTAGCATTTTATTACTTTTATTATGCACTGTACATAAATGTGAAGAGTGTTCTTGGTAATCAAGGAACAGCAAAATGATGCATATTAATGGATATGCAGAATACTGTCGTTACTGTTGAATTCTGGGTTTAATTACACTTATACTTGCTGCATATCCAATCAGACACAGACTGAATTTGTATATCTGAATCACAATTTATTTCTAGAGAAAGGGCTGTCACGATCATGACATTTTAGTCATGAAAATAATTGCAAGTAATGATTTAACTGTCTTTTCTTGTTCACTGCTTGCAACTACTAAAGTACAAGCCTATCATGGCCAAAGTAGCTGATTCGCCATCTTGTTTCCAAGCTATGTTTACTTAATAGCCAACACTGTTCATACTTTCCACATGACACACTTCACTCCCAAATGTTTACAGTTACACAGAATTATGTGTAGAGTTAAGCAAAGCTAATGTTTTATTAGCATGAAAATGCAAGCTAAAACACTAATATTCACTACACATGTAGCACATAGACATTTTTTGCTCTGCCCTGTAAATTGTTAAGAGCACAGAGTTAAAGACTATTCATGATGTGTCTCAATGAATGTATGAACTTCTTTCTTACACTTACATTTGTCTGCCTCAACCTAAAGCACCCAATTCATATTGTCCTTATTGTGGTAGAACACGACTGTGAAATATAAGAAACGTAAAAAATGTTTGCTGTCATCTCAAATAACTGCAATCCCCTCAAATACCTCCAATTAGGTGATTATGTAACAACTGCAATAGGCCTAGCTAGAGATGACACTGACCCCATACCAAGAATCAGTATGAGCTCAATATCAGCAGAAAATGAAGGATCAGATATTGGCGGGGAAAAAAGAATGAATTTGACCCAACTCCTGTTGCCTGTACATTTTAGTAATATAATCATGACAGACTCCTTTAAGATGCTCATCTTAAGGAAAGTGCTTAAATTTGAAATAGCTCATTTTAAAACCTAGTAATATTTTTAAAAATAAAATGGGATCAGATTGGGCCAATACTCAAGATTTCAACATCGGTTTCAGGAAAGCCACTTCTATTCATTGCATCACAAACTGTCATTGCAATATCCAGCAACTATACCCCACATTACATTTTATGCACATATTGTGTTGCCTTACTCTTCATTTCTTTCTCCGACCAAATTCCCTCTGCTCTCTCAGCCCTGCTCCGCAGCCGTGGTCAATAGTCGCGAGATTCACTGTGTGCGGTGAGATAATGCAAATGGCTCTATAAATAGGTTGTGTAGATTCAGCTGATCGTGCTCTCTCGACGCAGCACACTCAAGGAGCCACACGCCACACAGAATCAACGCTCGTCTAGCAGACGACAGCAAGGCAAGAGCCTGTGCTCAGCATTCACTCTCTCCCTTTCCCTCTCTTTCTCTCTCTCTCGCATCTGCGTGCTTCCCCAAGGTCCTGTAAACCATGTGAAAGAGCGTCTGGGAAATTATATGGCTACATTTTGTTTCAAGAGTCCATTTCTAAGGCTATCAGGGCTCGCTGTGAACACCAAATGTGTAATTGGGATCATCAGAACCGTAATAAGCACAACATCAGAAATTACGTGACTCCTGCAATATCCTCCACTTTCAGCCATGCATTTAGGGACCTTAATAAAAGGAAAGAGTAAATAAAAAAGCACTGTCGACAGCAGTGTTTGTTTAATTTACAGTCAAAATGGTCATTAAGTACAAGTTACTCATTTTCAGGAAAAATAGACAGAAAACAACACAGACACCTCAACAACTAAATAGATTTTTTCAGTGTTTACTGCATCTGCACTTTGCCTTTATTAAAGCTCTAATTCTTTTCAGGAGACTTGCTTTCAGCTTTTCAAGGAAATCTGCAGTGATTTTCTACCCCTCCAAGTTGGTTGCACTCTCTGCTTCTCACAGTCCAAGTAATCTCAATCTCAAATATACTTCTTTTATCTATTTCCTTTTCTCAGGCAGCTACACATTCTTTCAGACTTTTTTGATATTGTTGTCCTCTGGACAGAAATACTGTCAAAAAAACAAGCCAATAACCCACACATACAAAACACAAATATACTGCTGGCGCTGGTTTATTTTCACTGATCTGCACTGCAATTTTCAGATGTAAATAATGTAAGGCAGGTAAATACACTTGCACTTTATTTGAATGCTGCTGCTACACCTTTACCCAAATGCTTAATAGTATAATTATGCATGACTCACTGGGCTAAATACCTAGTTACCTCTTTCTTTTACACTTTGGGACACTTTATTTGAATTATTTTAATTAAATGTGCAACTGATTTCTCATTTAAGGATTTAAAATACCAGTTTGGACCATTAAAGAGCAAATAATTTTATTAATGTTGCAATGTTGACTAGCAGAAAGCACTAGCAATGTGCTAGTGTGTTAATTTAGCCCACAAAGTGAGAACTTCGGGACAAAGAAAAGCTAACAGAAAATAGCTGCAAAGAAATCAGAACCAGCCATAAATATTAATGAAATATATCTCTAAAATAAACAGGAGTTACAGAGATAGAGTGTATCCACAAAGCACAAGGTTTGAACCTAGGCACTTCTGCCCTACTACTTAAATGTGATCACAATATTACATAGTTTTACCAAGTTCAACTCTGTTTCACCTTCCCTTCTCTAGGTTTCTTCTAAGTCAATTACTAAAATACACCAAAATTGACAGTTTCCACAAAAACATAAGACCATGCAGAACTATAAGTTTTCATGAAATTCAAATCATAAAATCTTCTTCCCTCTGGGCGTTTCTGTGGTATGGATTCAAAGTAAAACTAGAATATGAATTGTTTTCATTTCGAAATCTCCACTTAAGATTTCAAAATCACAAGAGGTAAAATTTTAATTATGGCTAATGTCATCAACAAGAAGTGGGTAAATGTACCTTAATACAACACTTTTGAACTGCCTGTGGTTTAGTCATACCAATCAGAAGCCAACACCCATGTGCTGTGTACATGAGGGAAAAAAAAGCATGATAACTGGAAGCGTCCATTTATACCTTTTTCTTGCTACATTCTGCTGCACCACATCACTCTGTTCACCACTGGTGGGTGTTTCCGTATCGTTTTTATTACCAAAATAAATTAACAATGAACACATCTGGGCCAGCTTCTGATTTGGTTAAAGAAAACTGCAAAGAGAATAAAATGCAGCCCTGTGATTTTTATGCTTTTATAAATTTCAGAATGTATCAGTCATTTGCAAAATTTAAAAAGCTCGCTCAATCTCACTACCAAGCTAGCTACCTTTGTATGTTTTTTATTTTGCCTTCAAATCTTCACTGACATCATACAGAGGTATGTATGAAACCATTTTAATTCATATTTATACTGCCGTGAATTCAAAAAAAAAAAAAAAAAGAGAGAGGCATTTTTTTCTCCTCTTGACCCTCGGAGAAAGTTCTATGGTTTATTTGGCATTTGTGATGAAGCACTTTCAGCTTTTTCACCGCATGGCAAGGTAGATTTCAGCAGACTGCAAACCATCATGCATGATGTGATGCAACAGAGCTCTCCATTGGAATAATATGATCAGGCGAGGAGAAGTTGCAAGCGGACACGCAGTATAACTGGAATTCTGGCACACTACCTCCAGTTGTCACGTCTGGAGCTAGACAAAATGCTGGTATGCTGGTTATCTTGGTCAAACAGGCCTGGAGTTTGATTTATAGAACTGCAATTACAAATCGCAAATATAAATATTGGGGGGAAAAAAATCACAGTTAGATAGTTCTTCCAAAATTATTGAGCCCTAACTGACAGTTGGGAAAAATAAATAAATAAATCACTCTTCAGGCAGAATGCTTTCTTGTTTGAGCAAGCTAAACGTGAGAAATTAAGGGGAAGGCTTGGTGGTTGCTAAAGTGTTGCTTGGACATTGCTATGGTATTCCAGGTGGTTGCTAAGGCATTGCTAGGCTATGCATATGGTATTCTCTAGGTGATTGGTAAGGTGTTGCTAGGCCAATGCTATGGTATCCAAGGTGGATGTGTGTTAGTATATAGTATGTAAGTCTGTATATAATGTCTACTGCTATTGTTGGCTGAAAGGCTGATCTCCAACACTAAGAACAAGCAGCACTGCTTAAAATATCAGAAGAGAGTTTCCTTCTCAACTAACCAGCAGCCAAAGTGAAATCTGGCTGAAGTCCACCCGTCCTCACACACCATCAAGGTAAAGACTCCAAGAGCACACATACAAAACATAAACACACAGAATTCCAAGGCAATGTTCAGCAGGCTTACCTTCCAGCTCATGGTGTATGATGTCACTCAGGTTGGGCTCATCGCCCCACCAGAAGATCCACAACTCCTTGGCGTCGGGTTTGACGCGACGGCGCCACACACACAGCAGGTTGGCCTGCACGCAGCGCGTGAAGCTGCGCAGCACCGGGTCGTCCTGCGCAGGTGCTGAAATCACCGGCCCATATTCACCGCCACCACGGAAGTTGTAACACCGCCATTTAATGCCGGTCAATTCCGCCTGTCAGAGAGAGAGAGAGAGAGAGAGAGAGAGAGAGATAAGTTTACCGAGTGAAACTATAGTAAATGGGAACTGAAATCTCAATTTCACAACATTTTTCTTGAATTAGGTCCACTCATGTTGTCTGTGTGTGTTTACCTATTAAAAACAAATAAAATTACATTTTTCAATTTTTATTGTGGCTTTAAGAATAATGGATATCAGTGCTCTCTGTTCTCACAGGATGCCTTACAACTTCAGCATGGATCAGTGAAGTGCTGAATAGGTGGTAAAAGCGCTGGATTTTGAGACATTTGGATGTCATGTAACAATTTTTATTTATTTATTCTTTAAAGAGTACACTATCAAATGGCTGTAAAATACCTAGACATCAAAAATGTTCCCCTCTAATCTTTTTGATATTATAGATTTATAGCATTATAGCATGTGACAAACCACCCCATAACATCAATTTAGTCATACACTTTTCCAAGATTCCATTTGCAATATAATACGATGGATGATTTAAAAATTTGTCTTGCCTACACCGCTTGTCAAACGTTTTATAACGCCTAGATTTCCAAAAAAATTTAACCCCTTCATCTGCAATGACCTACAAGTACCTTCAAGTCATAACTCTCACAGCACATCAGATTCATAGTAGTTACCAAATAATTTATAGTAGTCTTAAGATGAATAACTGAATAAGCTCATGATTAGAGGTTAATAATTGAACATATTTCCTTTGTTGGTTTGCTATAATTCAACATAACATAAATAGAAAGCTCTTTTAATAGGAATGGGACTCATTGCAATTATGCCTTACACATTTTATCCCCTCAGGGAAGAACAGGATTAGTTGGCACTGTGTTAAGTTCTAGATCTTAAGTGGGAACACTCAAAAATGTAACATAAAAACGATCTCATCAGTGGACCAAAATATTCAATATTAAAGCAATGCTGATTAAAAAGTCAACACTCTGAATAAATCATAAGCTATGACAACAGTTTTGCTAGTAAAGCCATGAAGCCTTCATCCATCATGTCAATAAACCAGATTGTCATCTCATGTTTTCTTCAGTCACTTCTGAAAGGCTTGTGTTTGCATCATGTTACACTCTGAGCACTATTTAACATCCTCTATTACTGCAATTTGCAACAGCAGATAAGAGAGAGTGGCACAATGTGGAGCTCCTTCTGCAAAGATTCAACAGATAGTTCAGGATTATCTATTAAACGGCATGTTTCATGAACCTCGTTCTAGGTTTATACAAGCCCTCACTGCACTTGACAAATCGTAAGCGCCGTCGTCTTGAGCTTTACGTTGCAGTTGAGTTATTCATTGCCTGAAAATTGAAATTTCTGTGGGGGGATAAAAATTAAACATAGTGGACCGGTGGATTGATAGAGTGACATGCAGGGTAGAAACGACAGTTGCTCTCAGCTATGGATAAAGAGAAAAGCAAGAATGAAAGACAAAAGAGGTGAAAGCGAGAAGGGGAGACAGATAAAGAGACAGGAGGAATGAGAGTGTGAAAGGGCACGGCAGAAAAGCTCAGCTGGAAAAGATAAGAAAGCCTGTAACAGACAAGCCGAGAGAGAGAGAGAGAGAGAGAGAGAGAGAGAGAGAGAGAGAGAGAGAGAGAGAGAGAGAGAGAGAGAGAGACTAATGCAAAGGGAGGCGGATCCATGGCTGGAGAGAAACAGAGAAAAAGCCTGTCACTGGCACAGCGCCCACTGTTTGACATCTCCTCCATCCTGCTTGATTGAAAGGCATCCGGCGGCCGGCCGAGCAAGGAGGCAGCCGGCCACTGTCAAACACGAGCCCCTGCCCGAGCTATTGATGAGCAGTCAAAAGGGCAGCACCGGGTGGTTCTCCCTGCTGCGTGCCAAGGACGTCTGGATGGAGATATCAGTCCGTTTTGCGCAAGGGGAGTAAAGGCATGAGGGGAACAGACTCTTAAAAAAAAAAAAAGAATGTGCCAAATAGAAGCACTTGAATGCACAATAGGTCCAGCAGAAGAATCACTTGAGCACTGGAATTGGATGCAGTTGTCTTCACTTTTGGTTCTGTGAAGAACCTTTCAATGGATTAAAACCACTCAGCCACTCGTTCGAATGGTTCTTTAAGAAGCCAAAAGTGGTTCTTTCATGGCACTGCTCCAAAGAATCCTTCTTGGCACCTTTTTTGAGAGAGCAGATGTCCCAGGGGCGATCGGTTTGGACCAGCCTCTGTGGAGAAGGTGAATTGAAGGAACCTGCAAGCCCATTATGAGAGCTTCCAGTAAACACTAGATGTTAAAAACCTAACAGGACAAGACTGGGATCAGTCGAGCCTGGACCTTCTCAAAAAACTGACCCAGGTCAGGCTCCAATTGAACGTTGACATATAAGTGTGTGAACAGAAAAACAACTTGAGCTCTGAACGTGTGGGATTTGATGGAGCTGCTACAGAGGTCATCACACAGCAAAGGTAATACAGAAACGCACCAGCACACATGAATAGAAAGGTTGTGTATCAGAGCTGAGGCTAGTCAGTGTTAAGCTACCGCACACTCTGCCACTCTGAGCAATTCGCTGCTCCACTGACTGAACAGTCAAGTGTACCAGGTAAGCAAACACAAAAGTCCCCATTCATAACAATCCAACAACTGCTCTAACTTCGACTTGAAAGCCTGCACTCTTAAAAATAAATAAAGGGCCAATACCAAGACCATAGCACTGCTATAGAAGAACCTCTGCTTTTGACTGGTGCATTTCAATGCATTGTTCTTTAAAAAACTTAACTGAAACCAGTGTTTCCTCTACGACTCTTTTTCAGCAGACACTCTAACCAAAAGTCCTAAGTTAGTCAGTTCACCAACTACAGCTCCTAAACTGTAGTCTACTCCACTGACCACCGTTTTACTTGGCACTTCAACTTGGCTCTGACTGTTTGCACACTGTTTGTCCACTTCCTGTAACCTTTTTTTTTTTCAGATTAAAAGCCCTCTGCAGGATTTTGTAATTGCAACTTCATGACACTTCATAAAATTCTGAAGCAGCAGTGGCTTTAATTTTGCAGTGGTGGGCCTCAGCTGCAAAATATGTATAGCAGAAACACTGGAAACCACTTAATTGATAGGTTCTTCAGGGAAGCAGAAGCTGATGCTGTTACCCAATCTACTCATACTGCAGGAGAGTTGACAGTTATAAGTCTTGCTCAAGGACTCTTATTGGTGCAGTGTGGTGTGCTTCTGCAGGTGGAGAATCAAACCACAGTGTGCGGTATTACCCACTATGCTATACCAACTCAATACCGCTCTTCCCTCCAAATATTACATTTTTTAATATGTATACTGAGAGCCTACTGGGGTTTAGCCATCATTTGTCAATATTTTATACTCAATATTTTATACTCAAAGAACATCTTCTACCTTTTTTTCCTTTAATTTCAGTATCTGTTTGATAATAATGATAATTATGAAGTTTCCCTCATTTATCAGTACATTATATATATATAATCATGCATAAATATGGGAATCCTAATAACATTTTCATCTGGAATTAGTTCAGGGCAATTTGGTTTATTTCTCTGTAATTAAGTTGCACATCATTGATGAAAACACAGAATCTGGGCTGATACAAAGCTGTCAGGTGCCAAATCGTGGCTGCTTTTTCATGCATAGGTTGGGTCCAAATTAGTCCATTGTCCACCTTTAGCATCTCGCTGCCTACTTTACGCTTCCCTCCTAATTTCATTAAAAGGTAACACAGAAACGTCCCAGCACACATGAATAAAAAGGTTGTGTATCAGAGCCAAGGCTCGTCAGGGCTACTGCACACTCTGGCACTCTAACTGAGCACTTCGTTGCTCCATTGACCGAACAGTCAAGCATATGAGGTAAGCAAACACAAAAGGTACCAAATCTCGGCCTGCAGCTTCATTGTCATGTATAGACTGGACCCAAATTTCAGATTTGAGTCTCTCATAACCCAATTTCCACACTTAACATCTCTATATGTACTTTTTAGGCTTCCTCCGGGCTCTCAATAAAAGGTGATCGCTTTAATCTTTCATGCTATGTCATAAAAAAATAAACTGAAAGGATTAAAGTTAACATTAACATTAAGATGTTAAACTTGATCTCTTGACCAAAGTATTATTTAAAGATTATCCAGATGAAAAACTCTGAAACGTTTTTCAAAGCCACTGATTGATGAACACACTCGAGTAGCACATAATTTGTCTAATTTAAATTGTATTTAGTGTTGCTCTCATGATGGCAGTCACAATCAATTATTAGGTGAAATTTCAGATTCATTGGATAATATTTAAAATTACTCATTCATCTGCGAATAATACATTGGTCACTGCTATATTGTACATCCCTTTGGAGATTCTAAGAAAATTTTCCTCTGAATTGGTACTTATTAAGCAGTTCAGGGCGATTCAGATTATTCCTCTTTAATAAAGCAGTACGCAACTGATAGAAACATAGCAACTGGGCTGGCAAATAACCACACACCCAAAAAAAAAAAAAAAAAAGCTGTCAGGTGCAAAAGCTCAGCCTGCTGCTCCACAGTTTGAACTCAGCTTCAATGCCCTTTGTAATCAATATGAGAAAGGATGAAAGACAAAAGTTATTCAAAGTGAAAGGGGAAGAAAACAGCAGAGGAAATTCAAGGGAAAGCAAGATACTGCGCACACTTTATAGGACGGCATGCATTCCTCTGCAGGGTATGCCCCCCGCCAGTGAAGCTCAACTTGGCACCAGGTCCTGGCACTATGCCATGCTGGCCAACATTTAAACACCACTGTTAAACTAGTAAGCGCTGGTGCTTGGATCACTACCTGGCCACACGTGCATTACTGAAGGCACTGTAAAATGGATTAGTGTTTGTGTGAGTGAGACTCGGTGCGCGTTTGTGCGCTGCAGGGCAAAAGTGGGCACTGTTTTGAAAGTGAGAAGGCTTCCCATATCAAGGTCTTGAACTCCGCCAACATGTAAGCAAAAGCTCCAGGCCTGGGACATAACGTCTTCCAGCTGCTTGGTTTCAGTGAGGAAATGTGTGTGTGTTTGTGCACACAAGAGGGAGAGCACGAGAGAGAGAGGCACTGAGAGAGTAAGAAAACGAAGACTCACGTACAAATACAAAAGTGTAAATACACATTGCACTGTGCAAAAGTCAGAGACCATCCTGAACAAGATATTTTTGAGGAGATTAGATATAAAATAAACCACTGACAACAAGAGTTTCCAAAACTGGAGGTCCAACAAAGCAAATAGAGAAAATGGGAAAATGCTTAATAACCGTGCAAAATCTGGAAGACCACCAGAACTGCCACGATTAGCTTTGAGAGAGCCAAGAGACTGAAGCCCCTGTCGTTCATTTTAAATTGGAAACAATCCACAAGTTTCTGTCCAAAGACAAAGGAAAAATGGACTGGCCAACCCAGAGTCCAGACCTCAACATCACTGAATGTGTTTGGGATTATATGGATTGTGAGAAGCAGAAAGTACAACCAACTTCTAAGACTAAGACAGAACTGAGCTGTGTGTGTGTGTGTGTGTGTGTGTGTATACATACATACACACACACACACACACACAATCTCTGACTTTGCACAGTACTGTGTATATGCATTCACACATGCACACTCTCTCTCATCTATAATCACAGGGCGCGTGTAGAGGAGATATAAACCCTGGCTTGCCGGTAGGCTTACACCAGAATAGCCCCGAGGTCAAAGATGAGATTGTGTGGAACACAGCAGTCTAATAATGTAGACCAAACACTTCATATCAAGCAATGACATAAAAAAAAGTTTTTGCCTTAAAAAAAAAAAAACAGCCTAACACATGCTCTATTCAGAATATGAACTTCCTTTTCCTTTGTTATATGGCAAATTAGGCATCTGCTCTTAAAAAAATATATCAAAAAACCTTTATTTATCAGGCTAAATGCTAGAAACCTGTAATAAGCAACTGCACTGATCTGCACACTGTGACAATGAGCCTTCCATTTGTAACATTAATGGTGTCCCCTTAAAAAAAAAAAATCTTTGAATCGGTTCTTTGGAGTGATGCTATGATATTTCACAATAGGTTCTATATCAGTAAAAGATTTGAGAAAACTATATAGTGTGTAGTAGCTGAGTAAGCAAGATATCCAACATTTGACATCTGCCTGCCCCTACACATCACACAAAAATAATGGCTTGTGGTTAGTCATTCTGCCTGTCAGTCAAAAGACTCCTTCCTGTCAAAGTAGGCAGTTCTTGCCCATGCAGAGTGACAAAACTTTCAGACTCAATAGCAATCGGAACAGAGAGCTCAGCAGTCCTGCCATGGATTCAGCTGTAACTAGGCCTGGGCAATAGGGCATTGTAATCAGATTTCACTGATGACTGACAAGTAAACTGATGAAGATGCTTAAGGAATACACTGAAGGCAATACACTGTGTGCTGGGAAGAAGAACTGACAAAGAACTACTAAAGAGGATGTGCTAAATAATATAGTATGTACACAATGTTTTATTTCCTTTCACTGTTCAAACATTATAGATATTATTAGCTATTATAGAGCTGTTACACAACTGTGTAATCAGAGCGTAATTTATTTTCTGACAAAAAATAGCATTTTCTGTACAGCGCATGTCCAGATGTTTAGTTAAATTTTGAAAATTCTGAAAATATAGTACTACATGTTTTTTCTAGAGCATCTATAGCTGAACTTCAGAGTGACTTTGCCATAATGACGGAAAACATAAATTTTTTTAATATGCAAAGCACATGGCGTGGCTTTGGAAATCATGTGCAGTCTGAAGTTCCCTGAACCTACACCAGGAGGAGCTCACAAACGTGCATGTCTACTAAAATAACAGGCTAAGCAGTTTCCAAAATTGGTGTTTGGTTACCCGATATTAAAATGATCTAATATTATTTTTATTAAATATACTCATTGACACAGTTCATGTTTAAGATAAAAACGCATATCGGCTAAAAACAGAATGTTAAGTTGGTCTAAACTGCAGTGGACAGCAGGTATTTTTGGGCAGGGGCATGATGTAATCAGTAATCATGATTTAAAAAAAAAAAAAAGACAATATAGAGCTACTTATTGTTAGATATCGCCCACAGCTAGCTGTAACTCTGAAATTCAAATGAAATATGCATTGGGATTTTCTTCTGTTTAGAATCAGGCAATGCCAAATAAATTTGTCAAAGTATTTTACTCATCTTGTAGGTAGCTACATAATGAGCAGGTAGCCAACTACTTCTGTCCATCTCTATTTTCCAGCACAATCATGCCTAATGTACTTACTGGATTAACCGTAACAAAAAACAGACAAATAAACATCTGCCCAAAAGTTCTCCACATTTGTTTTTTGTGAAGTGTTCAAGAACAACCTGAGTCAGCAAGTTGGGCTTTGTGGTTAAGGGTGTGAAGCTGCTCCTGGTTCAAAGGCTGCAAAGAACATTCAAGAAAATCAAGATCAATAAACCTTTCAGAAAAGGGTTTCAAGTAATAGTTCCCAATGAAGTAATGGTGTCCCAAACACCAAGGTAAGGCCCTATTCTGAATCCTTAGGTTAAGGAACCCACCCAAAAACAGGCCTTCAATACTGTCTGTATTATCTTGTAGTCTCGGAGACTAAGCAATCACCACAGACTAGAAGATTTGCAACAGAAACTTACTTACTTATGAACAGTCTCACAATGAGATGTGGTTGATAAGGCAGAAGCTTCAGAACAAAGCCCTGCAGGCTTCTTCTCTATCATAACAGACAGCACTTGGGGACTCACCCCGCCTACACAGCTACAACCGCCACACCAGAAACACTCTGGCCAAAGGCCAACGGCTCAGCTCTATCAAAGGAGCGAATCTGAGAAAAAACCTGCAAGGCAGCATTTGGAGTCGTCACCAGTGTAAACTTATTTGACAGGTAATGTCAAATAAACAGAGGGTTCAAATGGTGAGACAGCATTTGGAGAACTAATCGCAACAAAATGTAAAGCACATGCAAGGTATATAACAGAATTGACAAGCAGTCAAACCTGCCCAGATAAGTAGTTCTGCAATAAACTTATGAAGGCTTGTATGAAGTCAGAGCAGACACAAGACAAATGTGCCTTTTCAAATGTTTGTGCTTCTCATTTAGCCAGAGATTCACTATATGAAAAGTTCATAACTTCAAATGCGAAAAAACAAATGTGCATCTTGTAAAACTTCCCCAAAAAAAAAAAGCAGACTACAGAGATCATATCATAGCTGGATCTGCATGAGAAAAATCTCACAACAAGTGCTGATTTTAGTGAGCACTGCATCTCAAGTTTTACAGACAGCGTAAGTTTATGTAGGAGCATGTAAATTGGTCATTTCTGGAACTGTGAGATTTGACGGAGCTACTACAGGGGTCTTTACACAGCAAAGGCGGTACAGAAATGCACCTGCACACATGAACAAAAAGGTCACGTATTAGGAGCCGAGGCCCGTCAGTGTAAATCTAGCACTCTCTAACTGAGCGCTTGGCTGCTCCATTGACTGAACAGCCGAGCGACCCTTTTGTTATCGTACCAGGTAAGCAAACACAAAAGTCCCCATTCATAAAAATCCAACAACTGCTCTGGCAAAGAGCTGGGTTCGGAGGGAGTCTGTAAACTGTCACAGCAGCACATTTATGATTAGATACACGAGTCACTTCGCTGCTGAGGGGATCCGTTTATCACACTGGGGTTATACAGAACGGCACAATCCGAGAGAAATCTTACAGCCAGCTTATAAAAGCAACACAGGTCTCTAGTTCTGCAAGTGTGTTGGAGACTAAATAAGCCAACATGACTGTGTACAAGTCCTGGCCAGTCCTGAAAACTCCTTCAAAAGATTTATCCTGGTTCTGTTCAAAAGGGACCGAATCCTTTAAGTTTTCTTTTTAATGAGGTTCACTCCTGATATTTGCATGGCAAAAATGTCATAATTAATTTCCCATTTTGAAAAAAAAAAAACAGGCTATTTTGGTTACTGTGCCTTTAAAATTCATTTATATGTAAAGGCTGATCTCTGAAATTCTGATTGGCTGCTCTTTATTGCTCTTTATTATATCCTAATTCAAAAAGCAATCGGGACCACAACACTCCTTATAACGTCAAAAAGTAAAAGACTGGGCTTAACTGCTGTATGCTAAATAAACAGAGATATGTAAACATTAGAGATGTGACTTCAGACCAACTTTGATATACAACAAACAACGGCAGAAAAAAATAAATCATGTGGGGCTGAGGGAAAACAGCACAAACTAGCATCATGTTGGATGTTGATGAGGACTCGTCGTCTACACAAGGTATTTTCTCATCATTGGATGGTGTGCCAACATGTTATTTGTCAGAGAAATATATTTTCATTGTGCCTCATTTACCGACTAATCTTAATGATAATATTCTTCTTAAAGCCTGCTCAGGCAGTTATTACACATTATTAAATAAATGTGACAGCATAAAGAAATCAGTTATTAACAGGGAACAGCAGCATAAAAGGCAGAAACAGCTTTTCGGTGTTGGATTTATAGGGTTCAAGGATTGAATCACTACACTAGGTATTGGATTTCATGGGCTCCCTTCCAAAGACTTTTGTCAATGGTAATACTAGCACACACACAAATGTAAAATCCGATGCATTGTTTGTATTCATTATAATTAAGGAACGCACTGAGATGGGGACAGTGGGTCGATGCCAATATCCTGTATTTTTACGTACATGTTAGCCAGAAGAGATGCAAAAACACATATGAAATAGCAGAAAATAGGACTAGCATTACAGAGAAATATTTCTGTAGGGTTACAAATGCAGAAAAACATAAAAAATGCAGGCATTTCATTACAGTAACCTAGTGTCGGCTCAATGTGCTCTTCTTCCATAGTACAATACATACATAATCAAATATCGATCTGACGTTTTGGTCAAATCTAAACACCTTTTTTCGATTTCGATGCCAATATTTTTAAGCAATTATCTTCCGACACTGATGTAACTAAAATAACTTTGTACATAGTCCCCGTTTCTGTTACTGTTTTCTCAAACAAATGAATGTTTACTGCTCAGATAAATAATTTTACATACCATTTTGTCAGATAGCCAAGATTTTTGCACCTTGCTGTATGTTATAGTAAACTTGCCTAACATTACACTGCATTCAATAACTGTGTTGAGTGTCATATAAAATTACATTGCTTTGTTGTACATTGTTGTGTAAAGCTACTGATTACACTTGCTAGGAATGTATAAGGGAGTTTTAAACTCACACCCAAACATTGGTTACAAAGTCAGAGCATTCTTAATGTGATGTAATGAAATAAGCACACAATAGAGTCAACCGATTAAAAACAGGACTAAAATGAATGAAAAAAGCAAAGTGGAAAAAACCTACCAGGCCCTTGATCTCAGCGTGAAAATGTTCAAATGCATGAAAAAATGGTGTGTATTCATCTGTCAACACTTCCTGTGTCTTGTAAAGAAAGGCTAGCATACATTTGTAAAAGGAGACAAGAGAATTAAGAAATAGCATCACCGTAGGTAGATTCTGGTGACTAGGCAGCACTTCACCAAAGGCCAATTACTAGGGAATTTTCAGAGGCTGATCAGAGATCATTCAGGAGGCTTGGTGGTTTTTCAAACTGAAGCTGGATAACGATTCCTGCTAAACAGCTTCAGGCATTCAGAAAAGCTGCTGAAGTCACTGAGGTTACAACAGAGGACCCAGCCATGGAGGACAGTCTCTGCCTGAGAACACTCTGAGATCAAACAACAGATACTGAATATCTGTTTGGATCTTGTTGATCCTTGTTGTTCTTGTATTACAGAACCAAAAGAAAGCAGAAGAGGAACTACCCTGCTCCATCCTTGCTCCACACAGGAAGTTAACAGCATGTTTCCCGCACCAAAGTCTCTGACTAGAGGCCAGTGTCTTTCTCAAGAAGGAGGAAGATTGACATCCTGCTGCTGAGATAACCTGACTTATAGGGAAATTCCACAAATCTGTAAAATTTTAATTATTTAATCACTGAGATGGAAAGAGGGGTTTGATATGAAAATTTACTGACATTAATTTTCTATACAGTGGTGATGACAGGAACCTGATGTTGCAATGTCTACATAGTAAATAAAATGACTATTTTTGCAATATGAAATAACCAGTGACCTTACCTGACTTATGAGTTTTTATATGGAATGATGATATTTGTAAAATCCAGATAAATCTGAAAACTGTGTTCTTTGGGGACTATTATGCCTACCCCCTGCATATACCTCTCTATCAAGAATGAATTTAAATAAAAATGTGTTTTAGGCCAAACATTTCAAAGATGTCATAAAACAATGTCTCAGGCAGCATATTTCCAAACATTTCAGAACTTTCTATGAGGGAGATTTTATAGCCCTATCAACACTACTGTGAACAACTCTAACTTTGTTTTTCCAGAAGGGAGCATGTCACATGAAACCACTCTAAATTAGTTGGTTTATATCTTATAAAGTTAATTATAAATAATAATAATAATAATAATAAAAACTCCCCTTTAAGATCAAACTGGATGGTGTAAATGATAGTCCCACCTCCAGTTAAGCCATCAAAATTAGTTAAACCCAAACGATTATGGTTTTTGTCCACAGCGTTTTTATTATGGCTGCCGAGCAGAAGATGAGCTAGCACTGCAACACCAGGATGAGTAGGTCACAAAGAAACGTGTCAGACAGGTGCGCAAAATAGCCCCTGGGCTTCGTGCCTCCATACAGGTGCTTTCAATTCTGCCTTCTGCTGCCACCTTCACAAGAAAACACAATGGGAGGAGGCAACATTTGATCCTGTTCCGTAGCAAGGATCTGGCCCCGGGAGGCAGGAGGAAGCAAGCGACCTAATTAGAGCAGTTGGCGTCCCTCGGGCAGAGTGACGGATGGACTTGCCAATCAGGGGAGAGCCTCACAAGGTGGAGCGCCGCCATCAGCCCCCCAACTTCTACCTGTCAGGGTGAAGGGAGGGGCAGGACGGGATTGGGTGGAACAAGCCAAAGTGTAATGAACAAGGCTGACCAGAGCCCTCACACTGGCAAACAAAGGTACGAGACAAGACCCTTAAGGCAGCTTCCTCCAAAGATGGGCCAGCAACCTAAAACACCGTCCCTGCTTAGCCTGAATTATTAAGAGGCAAATAAATAAACCAAGGCCTTCTTTACCAGCTTGTCTCCCGTGCAACTTAATTAACTCTGACAGGCATGGAAAAGAAGGAGAGAGAGAGAGAGAGAGAGAGAGAGAGAGAGAGAGAGAGAGAGAGAGAGAGAGAGAGAGAGAGAGAGAGAGAGAGAGAGAGAGAGAGAGAGAGAGAGAGTTATGGGGGAGAGTGGGAAGTCAAAACAGTTGCTAGGCAACATACAACATCTGTAAGACTTCAGCAACTTATTCAATTTTCAGGATTCAGTCTCCAGGGTTACAGCAGACAGATAACATTGCAGGCAGTTTAGGGATCTTTTTCTATTGACTGTAAATTACAAAGGGAAATAATTCTCGATCTTTCGCACTCACACTTCCGCAGCCCTCGTGCTTTGAGAGCCCAGTTTCCGAAACCTGGTTCTCATTTGCGCACTTGATTTGAAAAACATAAGCGTCTCATAACTACCCACCTACATAATCAAGCCTGAAAATTCAAACCTGTTAACACTCATCCAACTGAAGCCCTGGTCAGAACAAGTGCCGAAGCTCTGGTGGATTTGCTAGGTCTTAATCCTAAAGGTGTGGTGGGAAAGTAAGGCCGGTGAATAAAAATGTAGGAAATTACAGGCTTGTTAGGCCTTGGTAGTATAATATTCCACAACCGAATGCATGCATGTAATCAAGTAATTGCTTAATAGCAGCAACTTTAGGGGTAATTGGACACTAATATAAACCGCCTACAGTGCTGGGCCAGTAAGCAAGCTATATTAGCCACACAGGTCCTTT
Source organism: Pygocentrus nattereri (assembly GCF_015220715.1). Classification (NCBI taxonomy): domain Eukaryota; kingdom Metazoa; phylum Chordata; class Actinopteri; order Characiformes; family Serrasalmidae; genus Pygocentrus; species Pygocentrus nattereri. The sequence continues at coordinate 14,867,304 of NC_051233.1, forward strand.
AATAAGAAAGACATTCCCATGTTTACTGGAAATGGAAATACAGCATCTGTTCACTTACTATACTAATAACTTTTCTTTTTGAGCATCAGGCCTCTGAAATTCAGGTCAAAAAAGAAGTCAAAGCAGTTAAGGTTGGGTTTGGCGTGAGTGAAACAAAATATTATCAGCTTAGGAAAAAGCACTCACTACTCTAGTATGTATACGCACTTAAAACTAAGTACCCAAACCACAGCAGTGACAGCAGCTGATGCACCAAAATTGAAAGTTTAAGAGGCAGCTTTTGCTTTTTTACACCTCTTGCTGAGGCATTGCTAAACCTGATCCCAGGTTGTGGCATACAATTGTGGGAGGGCATGTGTATCTGAGGCAGGTGAAACAGGACTCTTCACTGATCAGGCACGGAGATTGCACCAAACTCCCCTGCGAGCAGGTCCCAACCTGCTGTGGTTCTTCCCCAACCTGCAATCTGTCATTTGCTTACTAAATGGGTGTGGTCTTCGATTCAGCCACTAAAACCATGACTGAATGCGGCTTCAGCAGTAAAGCTGGAGACCTTAAAATACACCCATATTTATTCTGCTAGGCTGCTGATCAAGTGCGACGCGCTGATTCACTCCACGCAGCATCTGTGTACTGGGCCCTTGGGGCATTCTATGAACTGCCTGATTAGGTATGGCACACAATATTGATATCAACCTGGCCGTGCTACTGAGCTTCATGGGAATCCTGTAAGTCTTGCGAAGGTAGGGGTTTCAGAGAAGGAGCTTAAGAGCTTCAAAGACATGGTGCATGTTTACAGAATGATTCAATGGCCTAAAATATGCAATACAAGCATGAGTGTGTTTTGAAAATAAAGCAGTAATACTATTGCTCACTAGCTATTTAAACTCAGGCATGAAACAATGCCACTTTAGCTGAGTAATTACATAATGTAATTTTTCCTGTTCTTTTACAAACACAAAGAAGTGGCTTTTATTTTGGGGATCCATGAATTTGAGCCAAAAAAAGAAAGCATTTGCAGGAATTCCTTGACTTGTCTTGGTGCTGTTAATCAAGACAATCCTCAGTACTTAGCATGGCCACCTCGAATCAAAGCCTTCCTATTGTTGTGCAACAACATCTCAGAATAGCATACTGCAAACAGAATCCTGTCAAAGGATTTTAGAGCAAGCAGTATAAAGTCTTCATTTTAATCCCGCACTCGGCGTCACGGTACAATGCCCTGGAAAACGTTCAACGAGGCCTGTGTCAGATCGGGGGGCTGGAGATCTAGATGGGCACATGCTGTGATGCAATTTGGTTAGTTCGACTTCGCTGGATGAAGTCATTGCAGTCTAAGCCTGGCAGGATTGTATCAGACACTCAAATTTAGAAGCTCTGCCAGGCCCATCAATACAACCTTGAAGGAGAGCAGACACTGGCGATACCGAAGACGATCACCATCTTTTATCCTGATGACGCGGTGGTGGCTGCAAGTCTGCCCCCCTTTCTGCCAATTCCTCTTCTTCTACTCCCTTGTGTCACGCTGCACGCAGAAACACCAGAAGGCTAAGAATAGCACACAGCTGGCACTGCAGGGCTTACATATTTCACACTCAAACCACCGCCACTCCCAAATATCAGCCTCCTGCAGTGTCGTGGCACACACATGAGGGCACCTAAAGACGAATACCACCACCGTTCTTTAACCGTACTTCACCCTGATGGCAGACACACCTCCCCTCCACCCCCCACCACCCGCACATACTCCAGAGATCCATCTTTTTATCCATCCAAGAAGGATTTATTCTGCCTTTACCGACAAGCTTCCACGCCCCTCAATCATTGCGCCCTGTGCAGTAGAAGCGACAAGGCTCGTTAATAGATCGATTTGTAGTGAAGTAATCTGTTGGGTGCAGGAGAGGGAGGAGTAGGGATGCGCTGTGAATATTATTCCCAATGGAACAACGGACAAACATCCTGGGTGAAGGGCTTTTAGGTCAATGACAAGAGTTGTTTAAGGTGCAGATGTGCCCTACACTCTGAAAATCAAGGCATCAGAGCCTGGTTGGTAGCCTCAGAGGATGACTGCCTTTTAAGCCAGATGGCCCCTTTTTTCATATTTCCTTTTTGCACTCCATCTGGTGCACTTAAGACAACCAGTAGTCCTAGAGTGTGGCTTCTGCTGAGCATAGCGCAACCAGGTTACTAAACCTTAACTCATAGTCCAAGATAATAATCAGATAGCTTGCCTCCAGCGACTCCCTCTACTGAGCAGAATCTAGCCTTACCTTGCACAGCCATTATAAAGAGATTATGCTGAGTGATTCATCCACCTCTAGGTTGTTCTTCCTTTTTTTTTGCCTAAGAACTATTCTCCTTAAAAAAATGCTGCTACCACTTGCATAATGGAGCTTGCTCTTTGCCAGACATAAAAGACACCCTTAGAGTGGCTATTAGCAAAGCTATTGGGGATGGCATTTGCTGGCTCCTGCGGTACCCCTCTAATAGGGTGGCAGGGAAGTCCTACCAGCCAGCGATGCACTAGAGACCTGGCCATGACCTCTGGGTTGCCTGGCTGAGAGCTGGATAATCCCAGAAAAGACTGTTCTAACAGTGCAGTGAGACGTTTACACGTTTTAATATGGGCTATTTGCCTCTTTTCTGTTCTAACTCTGATGAAAATGACTCACTTTCAGTTGCATTTCTTTTCCTATGTACTCTTTACACTCTGGCTTCTTTTTTCCCTGCTGGCCGCATCACAGCATAGTTGCCAGCCTACTCAGAGCTCTCTGTCTGAATACAGTTTGGTTAATGAGCACCTCTTAGCTGATCACATTATACTGCCACTCGACGACACTTAATTACCAACGTTTCAGTCAGAAAAACCCTGTTGAAGAATACCAGAGAAACTCCTTTAATTAAGGCAAGACAACATGTGTTTTCTTGAGCTTAAGTGTAAGTATATGTCTAGCATATGTCTAAGCAGAATATGGATTTCAGCATGTGTGTGTTTTTAGTACTTTTTTCCCTTTACCCCATATTTCAGTGGTGACTACAACATGAGTCAGGGCAGAGCTACAGAGGGCGACAGCTTCTTTCAAACTGGGCCGGAGCTTGAACTCAGGAAATGCACATCACACATAATACTTTCCTAAAACGAAAACAGATTCTCCAGCTCCAGCTCCCACTCACACTCTCTCTCTCTCTCTCTCTCTCTTTTCTTCCTGCCGGTACAAAAAATAACTCTGCAGCCGGACACATTCTTCAAGCTCAAACCGAGCTGACTCTTTTTTAGACTGTGCTGTCTTGTTTTCCTATCGATGGCCAGACCAAGTTTTCCATGTGCTCTAATTCATGTTAGACTGAGCATTTCTTCACATCCAACTTGCAGCTGAGGTTCCTCTGAATAACGCCTCTTTATAGTTGGTCTATTTCTGGGATTTCTGGGAAAGTGGGCACTGTTTAAAACATTCTGTTCTGTGGTATTCAATAGGCTGAGGTGGTGGTTAGAGGGGGGAGTTAATCTCAGTAAACTCTACTGAAATCTATGTATTCACCACCATCACTACATATGTATCGACATGAGAGATCAGCTATGAGATTATATGGGAAGTAACATCAGGGCATGTTTTTCATTCCTTTTCAATCCTGAAACGTTTCACTTTGTTAAAGCAACTTTAGCTCTTTCAAACCCTAAACATATTACTTACAACGCACATACAGTCAAAACACTCCTGATCAAATTATATGTTTTGTTAACTTTCTAAGTGAACATAAGTTAACACGTGCTCTACAAGGAACAAAAACAAATGTGGCATTTTTCTGCCAATTTTAAGCCACAAGTTCTATTTATTTGCTAAAATAAACACATTGGAAAAAAAAAAACACATTGTTCTTTTTCCAATATGTTAAACTGTCATTTGACCAGGGGAGCCTAATCTTTTGCATATGACTTTACAGAAAATATCCCTGATTCATTGGGAATATAAAGGAAAGACAGGTTTCATTATTGTTAATCAAAAAGCAGATCATCTATAGGACATGTTTCCGAAGGCACACAGCATATTCTGCTTCAAAGAAAACTTAAAAAAACAAAATACACAGGTGCTCCATGCCTTTACTTAACGCTCAAATCCGCTTTCACTGATATTATTTTATTTAATTCAAACAAAAACAAGCTTCTAAAAAGAGCCTGACCTTAATACATGGAGATCGGCCCTCCCATTTTGAGAACATGTGAGCAAGCTGTTACGCCTTCTGAAGGGGCGGGTGTGTTGATCTTCCAGCAATGACCAGGAAAGCCAGTGGCTAGCCAGAGGCATGGGATTCGGAATATTTACGAATCCACTACTGATGCAAAAGTTACTGCCTGAGTTACGTTTGACATCTCTTAAATGCATTTAAGCCAGAAAAGCTCTTAATCACTTTAAACAGCAGCCCAACACACCATGCAGCACAACACCTTTCCATGCATATAGGAAAATGATGCAATTTTTACTACCCAATTATGGACATAAACTAACAGTAGCTCGAGCAGCAGGAATATGAGATGTGCTCAAAGTTTCCATTCAGAAAGGTGGCTGCACTTCACATGCCCTGCAGCTGTAAGGGAATTTTGCACAGACTAAGAAAACACCCATTCAAATCTGAAATGTTTTGAGTAAAGAGATTTTTCACCCAAGCAAAAACACAAGAGCAGAGGTCACTCTGCAACAGCTGGGCATTTTAAATAAATTCACTACAAACTGACTCCCCAACTAATGTTTTAGTTCCACCTCCTTCTTCAGTACATGAGGTGGTTGTGGTCACTGATGACCATTCCAAACAGTAGCCCCAAGCAGCATGCGAGGTGGCAGAGAGCTAATAAAATGTTCCCCTGACCCTCCAAGTCCAGATTTGGAGCTCTTGGCTTGTTAATGATTGGCTAATAACAGTAGGCTACCAGAAATCGCTTCACCTTTGTACCTTGAGCACAGCGAACAGCAGGCTCGTCCCTGCCCTCAACCAGAACCCCACCACCCACTCGCCCACCTCTGGGCTGCCTTTCACCCTCTAACCCAATTGCTGCTAGCTTTCTGTGCTGGACACAATTTGCTTTCACCGTACCAGAGAGAAAAGGTTGGAATGGCAGTCTTCAAGGCTCGCCCCGTTAGCCACCCAGTTCGCTGCTGTAGTCATAATCGTCCGCCGATGGGCTCGTCAGCGTAGGGCATGTCGAGATCCTCGATCGGTGTCAGAACCGAGCAGAGGGGGTGGGTGGTCGGAGGGGTTGGCAAACCCTCAGTTCCCTCAGTTGTAAAAAAACCCACCGTTCAAAGGCGACAGGAACAACGCAGCCCACCGCGAGCCACGATCTGAGCGTAAAACAGTGGAGGCGTGATTTTACAGTGTGGCAAATCCGCAGGAATGTCTTTATCGATTCTCACGCGAAACTACCACTTTGTTTCCATCCACACAGACTCGAAGATGCTCGGACGTTTCTCTCGCTCCAGGTCAGGCGGTTGAAACCGAATCATTGTTGGTGGCGATGCGGTGGGTATCCGTGTTTTTAATCCTCGCCGCGAAATATGACGATCCCTGTCCATGCCAGTTTTTTCTGTGTAATAATCAAATAATCATATAATCCACAGGATGAAACAAGGACAGGACCGCTGGTTTTTTCGCTCCCCCTCTTTCACACACAAAATCCACGAAATCGTCTCAATATCGACGCTAGTGTGGCGCCCCAGAAGTTTCAGTTTATAATCCACTCATACGTTTATTGAGGCGTCTCTGTTAAGAACAATAAAACAGCGCGAGCGGGCGCGTGCGACTCCTCCACAGCCCTCCATGTGAGAAGCTGGCAAAAAAAGAGAAAATAATAATGTCGATGGAGCAGTTTGGAGCTATTTATAGACTCGCTTTCTTACCGTCCTAGTCCCCAGACACACAACAACACACACACGAACGGAGCGGCGGAGAGGAAGAACGGTCAAAATCCTCGTTTCACTTTGGAAGTAAGAACAAGACCGCGGTGCTAAAAATAAAGCCTGACCCTCCTCTTGTTCAGTCAGTTAGGGGAGATGTAATGTAAAGGCAGGCGAAGATAACAACAAGCGCGTTTAAGATACGCTCAGCGATTAAACAAAACGCTGTTCGTTTCTTCCTTACGCGAAAAAAGTCTTGTCAGCCACCAGCAGGAAAACAGAACAGCCGAGCGAGGTTTTCAGAAAAAAATATCTTCCTTCCTTTCTGTATTAGACCATTACGAAACGTCCTCTCCCAGATATCGCCGCCAGATTTTCTTCAGCTCGTTTCAAGTAGGCTAACAAAAGCGTCAGTCAGATCCGATGACAGCCTCAGATACGAAGGAGATCCAGTAGCGATGTAGTCACCGAATAAACACAGCCATCTGACGAGACTCGCTATCTCCCCCCGAGTCCGCCAGAAATCACAGAGAAATCTATCCGAACGGATATAAAAAGCATCCACAGCGAGCCATCCGTGACCGCTTTTTTGTGTTTGTGTTCCCAAGAGCGACCGAGGCTTCTGGATCCTTTAAAAATTCATTCGCTAACGCTGCTAAGTGAGCGTATGTTTGGATGGAGGCTATGCAAATAGATGCCTCTTACTTTGTGTGAGTGTGTATGAGTGAGAGAGCGAGAGAGCGAGTGAGAGAGAGAGAGAGAGAGTGTGTGAGTGTGTGTGTGCGTGCTGCCGCTTACGCTAACAGTCGCTGGCAGCTTTTCGCGCTATTCGACAGCCCACCACGCATAGCTATGTAATGGCGGCCGCCAGGCTTCGACAGAGACTCGCTTTCCCATTTGGCAAAGTAGAGCACAAAAAACACGTGATCAAAGCAAAAGGATTACAGCAGCGTTTTGAGCCTCTTTTGATAGAAACCTCATCTCGACGCTAGAGGCGCTGGTTCTCAATGTTTGATCAAGATGAAGTTTTTCAGACTTTCTGGAGCTCCTCCGCGAGAAAATGCACTCAGGCAGACGCGAAACGATCTCACGTCAAGGTCAGTCCAGGCAAAGAGGGCCACTCCGTGGAAAAACGCCGGAAAGGCACTCCAGAAGGAAGCATGGCTTTCCCAAGAACAACTTTTCTGTGGTTCAGGAGAAATAGAGCTGAACCCAGTGGAGCCCCTCTCACTGGGTCTCAGCTGCCGTCATAAATATTTGAGTGTTATAATCTTCATGCACATAAACAATATGTTCATATGTTCTGCGTTAGTAGGTCAAACAGCAAATTGCGATTTTTTCGTATTTTTAATGTTTTTATCAACACTTACACAGCATATTTACTCCATTTCTCATCACCACAGTGAGTCACATCTGTTTCTCGCGGCTATTTTTATTTATTTATTTATTTGTTTCATAAAAAGTTAGCGTTTTATCTGTTCAGATTCCGTTTTCCTTGTTAACTCCAAGTAACAATAAAATGTAGTTATGAAAAAAGTTATGAAATAACATAAAAAACCTGTGAATGTGATGCAGTTATGAGCTAAAATGACAAAATACAAACATTTGCATATGTTTTAATAATGAAATGTTTAATAACAGCATAGAGATTATAAAAAGAAAAGTTCAGGGAAAAAAAATCATAAATGTATTCTTCATATCTTACTGTGTTGTAGTAATGAGTTTTATTTAAATTGGAAGATGTTACCAAAAATCTGTTTAAAATCATTGAATTCATTGAATATTTTATTATTATTATTATTATTATGCAACCAGGTGTCACTGTTTGTATATCAGTAGAATACATTATGTTTGACCCTTTTTATTTTAAAAGTTGGATCCCATGTTTATGTTTATGGGAATAAGCAAGTTTTGTTCTAATGAAGGATCACAGATTTCTGAATTCTTTCCCCTAAAGCCCTCTTAGGAGATGAGGAGATTAACAGGGGGCGATTAAGCCTTTCATTGTAAGATGTTCTGGACACAAATGAGAAAAGTGTGAGGTCTCCATCTGCACTGATAAGACTGCTGGAAGTTTGAGATGTAAAAAAAAGAGCTGTAGACAGAAATGATCTCACACTTTTCTCATTTAAATATTATTGCACCAATATTGGGGTAAGATTAGTAATAATAATAATCATCATCATCAATGTCTTTATTTATATAATGCTTTTCATGCCAGTGGCAGATAAAAGTGCATTACAGACAGGTGATAAAGCTTAATAGTAATACAATAAGTTATGAGTAATTGAAAATCATAGAAGAAAACAATACAGATCGATCTAAAAGGTAGATATCAAGAGATTTAATCAGCTATCAAGAGTTTTAATTAAATGGCAAATTAAAGAGATTTTCAAATGTTTCTTAAAAGAGCGCACTGAGCTTGACTGTCTAATAAAAAGTGAACTGAGCTCCACAGTTTAGAAGCATAATAATTTAATTTTGTTTAGGATCTGTGCAGCCACATTTTGTATGAGTTGTAAAGGATGTATTGTTTTCTTAGGAAGTCCAGTAAGAAGAGATTTACAGTAATCAATTCAGCTTGTAACGAAGGCATGAACAAGTTTCTCTGCATCGCTCTGATACAGAAATGCTTAACTTTAGCAATATTTCTCAGATGATAAAAAGCTACTTTAGTGAATTTGTTTACATGTGGAGTGAAACAGAGCTCAGAGTCTAAGATCACACCCAGGTTTTCTGCTTCAGGTTTACAATATGAAGCTACTGAACCAAGCTTCTCATAAAGGAGCTTTCTCTGAGTCTTAGTGTCAATGATCAGTATTTCATTTTTTTCATGATTTAGTGACAGAGAAATATCTGACACACAGCTGGTAAGCCTGTCAACAGAGACTTGATTATCAGAAGGAATGGAAATGTGTAATTGTGTCATCAGCACAGCTATGAAAGTTAATATTATGTTTCCTAATGAATTAACTAGAGATTGCATGTACAAAGCAAAAAGCAAAGGCCCTAAAACTGAACCTTGTGGTACACCACAGGACATGTTACATTTTTTCATGAATGATTTCCCAGCGAAACCATTAACTATCTATTGAGTAAGTAAGATTTAAATAATTCCTGAGAGGCCGACCTTAAATCATACCTGAGAGGCTGACCCAATAGTCAAAATGGTGGATTAGAATCTTGTGAATTAATGGTATCAAAAGCAGAATGAACAGATTTTATGCATCAGCACTGAGTCTGAGGTTGTTGACAACACGAAACAATGCTGTCTCAATACTATGGTTAAAATGAAAACCTGACAAAGTTCTCATATATGATGTTTGATATTCGATACGCATTTAATTGTTTGAAAACAACTTTTTATAAGACATGTCTAAGAAAATGAAACGAGATAAAGGCTGCAAGTGTTTGTTTTTTTTATCCATCCATCCATCCATCCATCCATTTTCTAAGCCGCTTCTCCGTCAGGGTTGCGGGAGGGTGCTGGAGCCTATCCCAGCAGTCTTCGGGCGGAAGGCAGGATACACCCTGGACAGGTCACCAGTCCATCGCAGATGCTTAAATACATGTTATGTTATATATGAGATTTTTTCAATCTGTTAAATTCAGCAAAGCACTTTATACTGAAATGAACTTTGCTTTGCCTGACTTTATGCCTTACCTTTTTATGTTATTGAAATAAGTGATTGAAAAATCCATTTTGTCACCACCAAAACAATCATAACATGACCAAAATTTTATGAAATGTTTCAGTAGTGACAATTTCAGTTTATGTTGAGCAGAACTCAAAAACCTTAGCCAGTACATGACATAAAAATATAGGGCAGCATTTTTTGAACAGTTTCTTTAAATTAAAAATGTACAATTTTAAATTAAAATCTTTTAACTTCATAGAAATCAAAAAGATCTTTCAAAAAACAGCATGGAAGAAAAAGGAATAAAAGTTTATTGTGGGGGTTATGGTTTGGAATCCCTACCTCCCAATAGACAGCCTATAAATGGTTTTTATATATATATATATATATATATATATATATATATATATATATATATATATATATATATATATATATATATAATGTAGCTTATTATTATCTCATTGCCTTTGGTTTAAATAGATCATAACAATCTTTCTAAATATTTAAGGTCTGAATATGTATTTGTATTTCATTTTTTGTTGTTGTTACTGTGGGACCACAGTTTGAAGTAATACAATATAATAGTCTATATAAGCGTGTTCTCTGTAGAGGATGTTTAACTTATTTACACCAAGAAAATCAACAAAACACAAGGGGTGTTCAGACTTTTGCGTATGACTGTGTAAGGCCCGTGACATATGTTTCAATAGCTTGATTTGAATTGCTTTAAAATAGAGCCAAAGGATAGTATTAGTCAGACTTTTCAGAATATCATATGATCCAAACTTGACATCCATTGTAAAGAACAGTGGGCCTGAATGTAAGCAGACAAAAACATGTTGCGCATAATGTACACAAACACATCTGTGGTCAATAAATACATGCCTTGTGGTAGTATTAGTACATGAGTGTGTGTGTCAAGTTCACCAGCTGAAAGCGTAATATTTAATAGCTTCACTTTATTCCTCACATTACTGTGACTTTTTTGTGTTGAGGTTTTACAGCAATCAAATCATTAAATATTCATTTTGGTTCTTTGGAACAAACATCCATTGTGATAACTTCTAAAATATTAAGCAATTATTAGAAACGTGGTATAAAACTAAAACTGCATAATTAAATAATTAATTAAGTCATTCAGAGTGGTTTGATGTGAAATGCTCTGTTCTAGAGAAACCTACAGAGTCGGAACTGTTCAAACTGGTCTGTGTCCAAATGTCTGAAGTGTTCATTGCCATTAAAAGCTACCTAATTGGATGTTAGGCATTGTTTAATGATTGTTATAAAACAATGTTGCTGAGCTAAACCTTATTTTTTTTCATGGCAGAGAGGTACAAAAGAGTGATACATGGTACCATTTCACACCAAATCACTCTGAATGTCTTTTTACATCTCAATGACAATTGCAGAAACATTTAGAAAAATTCCCACAATGATGTCACATGAATATAAAATTTTTACAATTTTCATATTTAATATGCATACAGCATTGTCTAAATAACATTTCTTGTCACTGGCAAAAACAATTCTACCCAAAATCACCTTATACAAGCATTGGTGGTGTTACAAGGTCATTATTATCTACCCTGTAATAGGTTTGTTGAGTAATAAGCTTATATTGTAATGTGTATGTAAAATACAGTACTGTGCAAAAGTCAGAGACTGCTCTTCATTCGTTTATTTGCCTTTATTTCAGCTTCCCTTCTTTACGGGAGACTTGTTTTCAGTTTTTCAAAGAAATTTGCAGGGATATTTTCCTCCAAAGTTCAGTCTCAGAAGTTGGTTTCTTTTTCTGTTTATCACAATCCAAGCAATCCCAAACACACTCATTGATGTTGAGGTCTGGACTCTGGGGTGGTCAGTTCATCGTTCCAAGAATATCAGCAGCGTCTTTATTTGATTTCTTACATTTTTTGTCTGTTTCCTTCTTCTTCGACAGCAACACACATTTTTTCAGATCTGAAATAAGAGTGGACCTTTTTTTCTCCTCTCTCTTGAAGATGAAAGCCTTAAGTGCTGTTTATCTGAGGGTGATACTTTTGGTGGTTCCACAGATTTGACAAGCACAAGTGAAAGAAATAAATAATGAACTGTAATGCAGGCACAGCCTTGAAATGGAGAGTAAAAATAGGAAAAATAATCAGGATATGTGACATACTATGTCCGATTTGTTTGATTATGTTACATTTTTAGTCAGTAATTGGTGGAATAACTTTTAAAACTAGGCTGCCTATCCTTACTGTGTCTCCAGTCATACCTTTAAAGGCTTAGGCTTATTTTGATTTATTTATGACCATTACCGGTAATAGCAATTAATAAATATCTTTAGAGAATGGCAGTCACAATGTAGTACTAACGTTTTATATTTTATATTTAGCTATCCCAAATCCATACATAATTGAGCTGTATTAATGCAATCAGGGATGTTTGACTTAACTTGCGCAAAGTAAAACAAGGCGAAATCCAATAGAGCCAGCCAGATCCAAAGGAAAACACTAAACATCGGCTGTGGAATCAATGCTGTGATAAGTGAGGGAGCGCTATCCCATTTGCCAAATTATGGTTATTTCCGCGTACATTGTAAAACCCAGCTGTATCTGATAACCTCTCCTGTTGGAGAGAAGTGGATGTTGGCATGGTGCCGTTTCTTATAACTGAGAAGAGAGAGAGAGAGAGAGAGAGAGAGAGAGATACATATCAGACGCGGCAAGAGCTGAGCCCAGCACTTATTGATCCAGCCGCACCAGCAACACGGCAGAATTCATTTGTAGTTTCTTCACCTTGTTCAATATGTCCTTAAGGCCTGAAAAAGACTCTCCTAAGCAGCATACCACCTTTGTTGTAAGATGCCTTCAGTGTGTACACTCTCCGATATAGCCTAACCTTATTTAATAAATAAGGAGACACTGGCTATGGTGTTCTTATGGTACATCCAGTCATGGATAAAATGCACTATGGTGTAATGATTACATTTAGTGTATATATATATATATATATATATATTTATTTATATGGGCGTATAAGTATGAAACCATATTACTACTGACTCATAGAGGACCCAAATCAGGGGAAAATGGAAATACAGTACTTTTTTACAGTACTTTTTTGAAATACAGTAGTTTGCTGTAGTATATAAACACTGGTACAGTTTCAGTATGTCCTCTTTAGTCCCCATATGGTCTACAGTTCATATATGGAAACAAAATGCAACAACAGCCCTTTTTGAATTCACTGGCCAGTGTCACCCTGGAATGAAGCATGGCCAACCATCTAGACACCCCAATAATGGCAAAGTGGGACATCCAGCCATCATCATATAGCACCATTCATAAAGCATAAATAATGCTTTATGGTGAAAATCTGCTGTCAGGGAACCAATCAGTTATGAGAGTCTGATGACACAACATTTACTATTTAGCATATCTTGCTGTGATAGGCTGATTTGCTCAGTAAACAGGTTACTGAATGTGCATTGTATCCCTTCAGCAGTGCTGCCCTCTGAGCTACATTATAAAGTAGGATATTTAATGATATGATGAGTTAAACCAATTTTAGGCAGATATAATCAATCATGATTATGATATAATCTATCATAAATCTATCATGCTTATTTCTTTTTACAGCTGCATGCACATTTTGTAGGTTCCCTGATACAGTACTGAGCTTTCTAACCATTACACTAATGTATAACCTACAGTGAAAGTGCCCTATATGAATAACTTGACCTGCCTGTATGAAATTTTTCTTAAAGTGATGCATTTGAATTCATTGACTCAAATTGATTTCTGCATTCATGACTAAAATAAGTTACATCAACACTTTTTGTCACTCAGTTTACTTTAGCAATAGCTGTATTGATATAATATTTTATTCATCTGAAAATGATGGATAGATTTCGCGATGTACAGAGAAAAGCTAACACATTCATTTATATGGCATTTTAATTTAATTTTTTTTGGCAGTGTGCCACTCCAATAAAATCTGTGGGTTTTACCTGGCCACGCCTTTCTAGAAGTTCTAGCTATGCACCTGACAGTTTAGCCATGAAAACCAACACACACATATCCACCTATTTAGCCTACCCATTCATGTTGAAATTATAAGGAAGGTTTCATCCTAGACTGTTTTTTGAATGAGGTACAATACAAGGCAGCTAATCTGAACATAGTTCATGTACAGTTAGCAGTCTTAAAGGCACAGTAACAAAAACAACCTGTTTATTTCTAAGGGATAAAGAGCAGTTGGGCAATGGACATGTAAAAATAAATTATGGCTGTTTTTTGGTACATAAACCTACACAAATGTGAACACAAGTGAAAAATATAGTTCAGGGTTGGGGGAAGATAAAATTTAAGAAAAATGTAGAAAATTGGCCTTATAAAAAAAGACCTTACAAAAAAAGAAACAAGTAGTTACAGCATCAGTCACTACTTCCAAATGCACAGCACCTTTTCTATTAGTTTAGAATCATTAGACTTACTCGGATAATCGCAGATGCATCTTCAAATAGTGTTTTTTGGTACTGCATTAGCAGGCTGATGTTTCAGACTATACCAAATCACTTGATTCCCAGCACAACATGACCAACAGCAGCGACTGAAACCTCTTCGGGTGAGCCCATAATGCAAGCTTGTTATCGCGAAAGAAAAATGTGTATACTTTTCATAACCACAGTCCATCAAAACAATCACAAAATAATCACATTCTTCTCTCTGCCTCTCCCTCACGCTTACTCTCTCTCTCTCTCTCTCTCTTTCTCAATGGCATTTCCTGGAGAAGAGGCTGTCTGGGAGAAGAATAGATGGCATGCATTATAATGAACCGAGGCTGACACCAGCTCATCCATCATCCAGCCTGGGAAAATTATAGCACTCCGGCCAGCACAAGAGCCACTCACAGCCACTTCCCAATGGCACAGTGCTGGGGAAAAACTCTCTCCTGCCATCCTCCCTGATATAAAGGCACTGAGAATTAAAGGTGTGAGGTGATGGTAAGATACCAGTTATCCACATTAGGTAGGTCCTGCATTGTCATTGCCAGCTGCTGCTGGACATGTGAAGAATAGTGGCCATAAAATTACTCTTAAATAAAATAAAAAGATCATGGCACACTGTTCTAAATTTCCCCAACATTCTAGTGTTAGTAGCCACAGGAGGTGAAAATGTATTATTGTCAGTTTGATATATTGTTTATAGACAATAATTTAGCACCCCTTTTTAGGCTAATGTTAGTGGTAGGCATGGCACAGATTGTGTAGTGGATAACACCATCACCCCACACAAAGAAAACTGGGGCTTGATTTCATGTCCAGGCAAGCAATATAACAAAAAGCATCACTAAGCAATAATCCTAATATTATATTCACCTGCTGTTGTGACTGGCTCTTGATAAGAGAGTCTGCGAAATAATGTAAAATATTCACATAAAATAAGGTCCAAGTGTAAAATCAATCAGTGATCCAGTTCACTGCCTATTTTATGGAGGTAAAAACATTCCATTTCCAATTACTTTTACTTTATTACTTTGATTTTTAGTAACTGTAACAGAGCAAAACTAAATGTGTGTTTCAGCTCATACATCAACTGGAAGAAAGCCTGGTTCAATTTAGAAGATTTTATTCTGAGAGCCAATCAAATAGAGCAGGTCCCAGCCACAAAAACATTTCAGTCCTCCAGAGTTCAGAGACAGCAAGTTTAATGAAGAAAAAAAAGAGAATAATGTTAACAGTATACACAAGGAACTCAATATCATGTTCAGCTTTAGTTTTGCCAAATCTACTCAGAAATATTCTCAGGTTGGGATGGACTAATTCTCTGATGATTAACTTATTTACTCTTACTTGAGTAATTCTTTTTCTACATGAAAAGCAAATTATCACTACTGTGACTATACTCTGCCTAAAGTAGGGATATTTTCAGTACTTCAGTACTGACCCTAACCTTGCATATTAAGCCATCTTTCTCAATGAGATTGATACGAACAGTCTGCAATGTTGCTTAGACGTTTTTAATCAGAGCCAGCTCAATGATCTGCACTGTATGGATACGTTAAAAATCAGGCTGGGCTCTTTAGTCGTGGTTACAATTGAAGCAAATTTGTGTCACAATGGCAGCAAAACACCTCACCTTTCTTGGCAGAGCACCAAAGCTTATACAACAAGCAACACGTTAGCCATAAAATTGCAGGGGCTATCAAAAAATATTTGCCACACTAAAGCTGAAAGGCTGGAGAATGATGGTGAGTATTTTAGTAAAACTCAGTGAAAGTTTTTTTCATTTTCATTTTTTCAAGTTTCATTTCATTTTTTTGGTTTATCTTGATGTTTTCTAGTCTACTAGTCTCATCGTGTTTTTTTCAGTATTCTTTTTTCAGTATTCTGTCTGCTTTCTTAAAATGTTTAACACTGTTTCCTGTCTTTGTGTGAAATGTGACTAGTGTTCAGCTCCTAGTGAGCAGTGAGGGGTAAGAGGGGGCAACTGTGAAAATAAGTGTAGAAAATTTGGACAGCACAACGGCGACTTTCCTCATGTCAAGAAATTGTGCACCACTACCACAAAAAATATCATATAAACACAATAAAACACTTTTCTTGTTGTTGATGTGTTTGCTGTCCTATGAGGATGAAAATCCTGTTTGCTTCTGGTTTTGTAAATCATAGACTTTGAACATGTCATCAAGTTATTGAAGAAAAAAAATGCATAGTTGAGGGACCTCAAAAAATTGTGCTTTATGGCTACTGTGGAAAAGGATTACAAAGAATGCATTTGACTTGGTGTGAAGGAACCACTAAAAACCATTAATTTTATGTCAAAATAAAATGTGTACATCATCCAAGTGGACATAGGGATTTAACTGTATTAAGCCAATTGAATTTCATACATGGATTATAGTGATAAAATGTAAAAAAGTCCAAAGTGGCAGAGGTGAGGTGTTAATTATTGACCTAGAAATTCAATATCTGCACATCCCTACTCTCCACACACCCAGAAATTCCATGGTGGTTTTTCTTCAAATACAGCCTTTCTTCATAAACTCTCATTTACTAGAACAGCTTTCTTCTTTCAAGGCCCTTTAAAATGTTTCCTGTTCAGTTCAGTGTTGTTCTATTCACTCTTGGCAGACCTCAGCTGCGTGTTGGACAAGGCCAAATCTGAACCTTTTCCAGCAAAGACACTATCAATTTTGAGCACAGTTATGAGACACTCGCTTACATTGCGCCATCATTATTCCGAAACGGCCTTATGACTGCTGTGATTTTTTATTTTTTTTATTTATGATATATGACAATGTTTCACATCCCTTTTTTGTTTATGACCAAGCTCCTAATTAATTCCATGCATGTCTGTGTTTTTGAAAAGAATGCATAAGCCTTGCCAAGGTCCTCGCATGCTGCATGAATCCTGCCATGCCCAATAGAGTTCCCCTGATCTGTTGTTATTTCCAGCATATGGTGGCTATTTAATTTTATGTACTTTCCAACATTCCCCATCAATACCTCCAAATCTTTGTCTCTCCAGCTCAGGGCGTGCATTTTAATTACACTGAGCATGTAAAAAAAGAAAGAAGAAAAAGGACAACCAACTTGTTTAATGCTTCAGATGAATTCGTTGTTGGCATTGTTGGCACTTTGTGGATTACAGTTTAGTGCTCATCTATTCGGCCTGTGCCAACAAGCATATCTCACAAGGCAAGCGCCTTTCATTTAGCCTCAGACACCGCTGCTGGCGTTCTCCTCTGAATCTGCACCGCCTTGATGCATGCCTTGCATTGTGGCACATGAATCGCAACAATAACGTGTCAAACATTGTGTGTCTCTTGCTGAAAACGGGTTTTCTCTCTGTCGCTGCAAAACGAAAATAAAAGCTCATCAACAAAGTAATTCATAGCGTGGTTTCAATGACGCTTTGCCAAAGCCACACGGATGTGGCGTTTTGTTAAGGAATAGAGAATAGAGAAAGTGATATTTGTCTGATGTGCTTCCTTGTTGCAAGCTTGACAAGAATACTCTAAAATTTGGCACCTCAGTACAAGACTTTTTTTTATATTTAGGTGTAAGAGCAGGGGTGGGGAACTGAGGGCCAGAGTCCAACACAGATTTCTCAGCTCTGACACACCAGCTAAACCTGGTAATTAACTGCTAAGTTGAGCAGGAAAATCACCAAACTGTCCCTCCAAGACCAGAATTCCCCACCCCTGCGGTAGAGCATGGATGGTTTTGTTTACTTACATTAAAAAACACAATATTATACTTTAAAATAGGCAGTTTTAGCAATAAAGGACAGTGTGACATAAATTTTGTTCATTACACTGAAAGTAAAGGGCAAAGTAGAAACAAAATATTGTACAAAGGTAACAGAATAAGAACACTATTCCCTAAGCACATTATTCTCATATATGATGTAAAACCAACTTAATAAGAGATCAGCTCTTCTATTCTGAGAAGCTTAGTGAATACAGGCCCTGATCTGTAACTGTCTTTTAGTAACAAGTATTTACTTTCTAAGCCTGGGAGAAAAAAAAAGGACAAATCTTCCTTTCTGCTTAATCTGCACAAACATTACGATGTAAACAAAGTCATTCAGAAGGATCTGAAGCGAAATGGTTCATTGTGGAGAAACTTGCTAATTCAGATTCTCAGATTAGAGTGGTGGTAATACGAACAAGGGGTTGTTCTGTCTACATCACAAATATAGCAACACCTTGGCAACCATATATGTTAACATAGCATCAGCTAACTGATTCAAAACATCCATAACATATATGTATCATGTTACATTTTACATGGAATGTTGAGAATGGAGACAGCGCTGTCGCCTCACAGCGAGGAGGGCCTGGGTTCGATTCCCCGGCTGGGTGACCAGGGTCCTCTCTGTGTGGAGTTTGCATGTTCTCCCTGTGTCTGTGTGGGTTTCCTCCGGGTTCTCCGGTTTCCTCCCACAGTCCAAAGACATGCAGTCAGACCAATTGGACATGTTACATTGCCCCTAGGTGTGAATGTGAGAGTGACTGTCTGTGTCTGTCTGTCTGCCCTGCGATGGACTGGCGACCTGTCCAGGGTGTATCCTGCCTTCCGCCCGAAGACTGCTGGGATAGGCTCCAGCACCCCCCTGCGACCCTGACGGAGAAGCGGCTTAGAAAATGGATGGATGTTGAGAATGGTAAAATAGTGAAAAATCCGAAAAATGTTCTCTCAGAATGGCTGTAAATCTCAATCATCAGGTAACTTCATAATCATAATCCAATTCATAATCATTTCAGTTAATAGTGTGGTGGCGTCCACTTGCTCCAGTACTGAGAGGTGCTTTGGAGCACGCTATGCAAAGTGAGCCCCAGTCCGCCTCCTAAAACAAATAGTTATTAATGTTATTTGCCTTTGTTTGTTTGGTGTGATACGGGACGTCTGGGCCATGGGTTTTAGCCTGGGCCTATGGCTTTTAGCCTTCCCCTTGAGTTCAGCTGTAGACAGTGGCTCTTTCTGCTGTTTCTTTAGTAAAAGAACACATTTTAAGCAGAAATGTTGACCTTTCTTCACTCTCTTTATGCATGATGCTTTGTGTAAGTCTGCTTTTAGAAGTATTAAATGCTTCAGACATCTGGTTCATATCATAACTATTGTCAGCAGTTCTGACCAAGCACGTTTTTGTAGCTTGATGCATTTTAATGTCAAAACACTGAAAATCAGCAGAATTCCTCTTCAACTATAGTTTCCTCTTTCCATAGTCTGGCTATGCAGACAGACATGTAATTAGAAGTCAGCCAGGAATATATAAAATGCATTTATGCAAAGCATTTAACAGATCCTACTGCTGAGTATCATTGGATATTTTCTCTTTAGCTTCTGCAAACTTTGCATTTCTAGCTAACCATGATTAATTATCTCATTCGACAACATAATGTAACACAAATTATTAAATATTTGCATTTCTAATAATGCAACAAATTGCATTTTATCTCAATTTTCCTCTTGACCCATTATTTCTATAGGTGGTCATAAAAATTACTTATGATTATGAAGATAACCATGCTCAATAAATATATGTAACTTATTGCACTTTCAGCAGATTTTCCCAATATTCCTGTAATGAGGACTTTGATCATTATCAGACATAGAAGTCAATTTATACTTGTACTGCTATTGTAAGCACAGTGCAGGTTTGTCTATTAGAAAGACAGGCTGGTTTTAGCCTGAATTTGACCCCAATAAATTAACCTCCCTCATTTATGGCCTTCAGTGTGACCACCCTCCCTGCTGACCACAGGACCGTTTCCCCTGGCCTGCTCGCATCAGTGTGAGCAGAAACATCCTGCAGGAGACTGCAATGCGAGAGGAGTAAATGCCACGATTGAGCATTGAATGCACGTCAGTCACTAGACAGTCATTAAGGTTGCTGCGCTGCTCATCTATCAGTTATTGATTACTACAGGAGTAGGACCTCTGTGCTGGCATACAGCGGCTAATGCTATTAATGCATATTTAAAATACACCAAAAAATTCTAGCTAAAATGGAATGCTGTGACTGTCGATATCTTCAACTCTACATACGTTTTGGAAGTTCTCAGCCATTAAAACTTGTGTTGTGTTGGGTTTCCATTCCATTAAATCAGGATAGTTCCATTGTCTGGCACCAAAATTTCACCCTTAAAAAGTCTTAAATGCAATGGTCATACAGAAAAAAATTAGGAGCATTAAAACATTAAAACCTTTAACATTAATAAAATTCAATAAAGTCTTTTTTCCCAATTTGTTAAACTAAAGAAAAAGACAATTACTAAAACACGCCATTCAAACTTTTGCATACAACTGTATATAAAACCATAACAACTCAGAGAACCATTTGCTTAAGTGGTTCTTTGCGATTCAGAAAAAGGTCCTTTTTTGCAGTCCAGGGCCAGCACATGCCATGTTGCCACATTAGGTGAAACATAATTGTGCTGCCTCTACAGACTTGTTAAAACACAAACAATAAGCAACAAGACACCAAAGCCAATGCTCCACCCATGCATACAAGTTAAACATGGTTGGGTTTCACATTCAGGCTAGGTATATGTATATCTAAGCAAAGCGCAGTGGTCACTTTCAGTTTGGTAAGGTCTGTGATGCATGATTCAATACAAAAATTACACTCCAAACAAGGCTCTTGTTGCAAACACAATACTTTCTACAAATGCTATGCTTGTGTGTAGCTGTTAGCCAGATGAACTGAGAGAAAAAAATATATATAAAATTAAAAATGTAAAAAGCAAATATGAGACTATGTGTATTTTAAGGACAAAATGTAGTCCCTATTACGATACGATTAATTCGGACATGGTCTGTCCAATCACAAAAACCTACAGATTTACTGCATGTTAGAATGTGTCTATGTTTTCCAACCTATAGTTTCTCTGATGTTAATGACATTTCATTTTTCATTTAAGACTTTGACAGCCAGCCATTTTTTTGTCTGAAATAGCCCGCCAAACTTGCTAGTTAGCAAATGCTCACATTTTCAAGTTATCATGTTCTCTTTTACGTAACATTGTCTGTTGCATATAATGTGATAAAGTGCAATACCATAATAAGTGTACAATAATAATCAATAAGTTATAATATAAAAAGGTTTGTTCTGTAATTGGGTGGGGTTAGGGTAACTTTCCTCTCCTTGGATCACCACCTTACTGTGGTGGAGAGGTTTGCATGCCTACATGATCCTAGGAGCTATGTTGTCAGGGACGAAAGCTCATGGTAGGGTCTCCCAAGGAAAACAGGTCCTAGTTGATGAGCCAGACAAAGGGTAATTCAAAAACCCCATATGATGGAAACCATCAGGACCCAGTTTCCCTTGCCCAGATTAGCATTACCGGGGCCTCACCCTGGAGCCAGGCCTGGTGGAGGGGCTCCTTGGCGAGCGCCTGGTGGCTGGGCCTTTACCCATGGGTCCCGCCCAAATGAGCTACATGGGACCACTCTCCCATGGACCCACCACCTGTGGGAGAGGAGCTTATGGGGGTCTGGTGCAATGTGGATCAGGTAGCAGCCGAAGGCGGGGGCCTTGGCATTCCAATCCTCGGCTAGTGAAACTGGCTCTCGGAATATGGAACGTGACCTCTCTGGCAGGGAAAGAGCCCAAGCTAGTGTATGAGGCTGAGAGATATCAACTAGATATAGTTGGGCTCACCTCAACACATGACAGGGGTTCTCGAACAGACTCTCTTGAGATGGGTTGGACTTTATTCCATTCTGGAATTGTCCAGGGTGAGAGACGTCGGGCAGGAGTGGGCTTACTCATAGCTCCCCGGCTCAGCGTCTGTACGTTCTCTGATGGACGAGAGGGTTGTTTCCCTGCGCCTTGGGGTCGGGGAATGGGCTCTGACTGTTGTCTGTGCTTATGCACCAAATGGCAGTTCGGAGTACCCAGCTTTCTTGGAGACCCTTGAGGGGGTACTGGAAAGTGCCCCCTGTGGGAACTCCATTGTCTTGCTGGGTGACTTCAACTCACGTGGCCAATGACAGTGAGACCTGGAAGGGCATGATTGGGAGGAAAGGCCTCTCTGTTCTGAACCCGAGTGGTGTTTTGTTATTGGAGTTCTGTGCTCGCCACAGTCTGTCCATAACAAACACCATGTTCGAACACAAAGATGTGCATAAGTGCACATGGCATCAGGCCGCAGTTCGTTGATTGACTTCGTAGTTGTGTCATCGGGTTTGCGACCATGTGTTTTGGACACCCGGGAGAAGAGAGGAGCAGAGCTGTCAACCGATCATCACCTAGTGGTGAGTTGGATCAGATGGCGGGTGAAAATACTGGACAGACCTGGCAGACCTAAACGTGTTGTGAGGGTTTGTTGGGAACATCTGGCAGAGGAACCTACCAGAACGATCTTCAACTCCCACATCCTACAAAGCTTCAACAACATGCCGAGGGAGGCCGATGACATTGAGTCCGAGTGGGCCCTGTTCTGTGCCTCCATTGTCGATACAGCGGATCGGAGCTGTGGCTGCAAGGTTGTAGGTGCCTGTCGTGGTGGCAATCCCCGAACCATCAAGCAGAAGAAGCCGTCAAGCTGAAGAAAAAGTCCTATTTGGCCTGATTGGCTTGTGGGACTCTGGAGGCAAAAGATGTGTACCAAAGGGCCAAGTGGGTTGTGGCTTCGGTGGTTGCCAAGTGGCAGAGGGTGTCCAGTATGGTGGCCTCAGGATTTCATGTCTGCTTTTTGTGGATGATGTGGTCCTGTTGGCGTCATCAGGCCGGGACCTCCAGCTTTCTCTGGACCAGTTTGCAGCTGAGTGTGAAGCGGCTGGGAGGAAAATCAGCACCTCTAAATCTGAGACCCTGATCCTCAGTTGGAAAAGGGTGGAATGCTCTGTCCAGGTTGGGAGTGAATTCTTGCCCCAAGTGAAGGCAAATATCTCAGGATTTTGTTCATGAGTGAAAGAAGGATGGAGCAAGAGGTTGACAGGCAGATTGGTGCAGCATCTGTAGTAATGCGGACCCTATACTGTTCCGTCATAGTGAAGAGAGAGCTGAGCCAGAAGGCAATTGTCAATTTACCTGTCCAACTACGTTCCGACTCTCACCTATGGTCATGAGTTTTGGGTAGTGACCGAAAGAACGAGATTGCAGATACAAGCGGCCGAAATAAGCTTTCTCTGCAGGGTCGCCGGGCTCTCCTTTACAGAGAGGGTGAGAAGCTCGGCGACTTGGGAGAGGCTCAGAGTAGAGGCGCTGCTCTTCCATGTTGAGAGAAGGCAGTTGAGGTGGTTTGGGCATCTGGTAAGGATGGCCTCTGGACGCCTCCCTAGGAAGGTGTTCCAGACATGTCCGACGGGGAAGACCCAGGACATGTTGGGATTATATCTCTCGACTGTCTTAGGAACGCCTCAGTATCCCTCCAGAAGAGCTGGAGGAGGTGGCGGGGGAGAGGGAGGCCTGGGCCTCTTTGCTTAGGCTGCTGCTCCCGCGACCTGCTGAGATAAGCAGATGACGATGGATGGATGGATAGGGTAACTTTCCAGCAGGCCACCTTTGTCCAGCACTCATTATTATTAGGCCTGTTGTAACATATAGTCACCATTTTAGATAACCTGTAGTATATTGTTCTCTAAATAATCTTTTAAAAACGGTTCTATAGAACAAATCAGCATCATGTTAGTAAGTTGTTTTACGTAACAGAAAACAGGCAGAAAATTAAGGTAGCACTGCACTGATACAATGAGATTTTGTACTATTTCTGAGATTTTTATAACAAAACATTGGAAAAACAGAACTTTTTTACACTGATCTTCCCAGATCAATAAATCCAAGACTTTGTGTTTCATTTTTCTCGTATAATTGTGAATATGCTCCAGCCGCACATTTCATTGCGGGGTTTAATAAAGTATTTGTATTGTAAAGCTGTTTTTCATCCACATATTCAAAAACAAGAACTGACCTAAACATGAACCAACTGAATTATGCAACAACTGCATTTCACACCTACTCAAGAGACAGCTGGAATCATTTATAATACCACAGATTAATGATTTAACAGTCTTTTTGGTCTTTTATGTAATTCTGAAGCATGTCATCTTCCTTGCCAGTTAACTTACCTTATTAGCCGTCATGAAATAATGCACTGCACTATTCTGCATACACACTCACACAAATGCCTACATGTACACAGAATCATGTGTAGAATCAAATAAAGCTTAGCTTTTGCAGCTAAATGTGTGAAACTTTGTTTGTGTGTGAAAATTTGAGTAAAGTGTGTTCACAAGCAAAAATTGCTAATAGTGTTAACTTCTTATATTGTGTCTCCATGTGTTGACCTTGCTGAAGAAAAACAGCACAGACCAGCATGGAATTCTGCTGCTGGTTTAGCTGGTCACCCAGCATGGCCATACAGACTGACTAGCATCCAAAAAAATGCAGCATATGGTGACACCTTTGCTGATCTATGCTGTTTTTTTTATATTTTTTTAGAAGAATTCTACAAAGTAATAATTTCAAAAAGCAAACAACATTAACATACCATCCTTTTCTAGTGCCATTACTGGCTGTGTAAAAGTGCTTGGTAAATTTATCTAGAAGAATAAAGGTTTCACTAAATTGCTGTTCATTTCTTACCAGTGTTACCAAAGACAGGATCACTCAGTGAGTTTAATACTATTTGTAGCAGCTCTACTTGCTTTTGAAAACTGGGAAACAAAGTAGTAAAATCCACTATGTACTTGGGTACATTTGACTTTGCAGCCTCAAACACAAGATTTTAACAACGTTTTGTCTGTTTGAATTTATTGTAGCGCAATATATTGCCGTATACTAAGTTACGTCCATGCTGACTGAATGCAAGTTATTCACCCAGAAGTATAGCCAATCTATATGTTTACAGCAAATTCAGTCTATACAGCACCAAGAAAGTTTCCTCTTGCTTAAAGTCATAGCAGCTGTTGTTCTGGTACAGTATATTTCCCTTTTTTAAAAAGTGCAGGAGCAAAATTAATCTTGCACTATAAATTCTGTCATTGGTATTAAAACTAATCAATCATAAAATTATTCACTTAAAATCTTTAAAAATAATATGTCTGGAAAGCTTGTGTGAGATAAAAAAAAGTTAATCCTAGAAACATTTCTCTGGCAATGCTGCAACAGGACAAGCTTATATCTACTGTTCCAGAGTTTAAAGCAGGAGTGAGAGGGGGACCCCTCCTGCCCACTTGTGGCCTTCAATACAAGGCCCAAATCAAAGAGGGTCCGTGGCCATCGAAGTGACAGATGAACAATGTGGCCATTCTCCCGGCCTCTCTGAACAGGCCCATCTATCACTGGGCTCCACAGATTAATTCAATTCATCAGCTCTTTGTCTCCTTGGGCCTCCTAATGCGACCTGATATTGCTCAAGGGAGCTTCATAATAAATGTTTGGATGCGGTCGGAGCCCGGCACTCGTGCGACTGAATTAAAACATTACTCTCCCACTCCCTGCCGTGGCTTCCCAACCTGCCAATCGCAGCAGAATTCCAATTATTCTAATAAGGGCGAGGAGGCAGCCCTAGGGCAAGAAAGAGTGGCAGAGATGGAGAGATGAAGGAAAATGGGGTGCAGACAGGAAATATGGGTGGCAAGATGGCAAAGGAGGACCACCCACTTTATTTTTATTTGATCCAAGAACAGTTGTGACACTATTGGGAAAATGTGACTGGTAAGCACTTGTTTATAATGCACTTACTTTGAATCCAGCTGTTTGTAAAGAGCCGCTCTAAAGTGCTAACTGTTCCAGTGTGAGAATGATCTAAAGCGAACCTGATGTGCAAGTTCATAAACCAAACTGTTAGAAACCACATTTGCTTTCTCTCCTAAAATCTCCCTCCCATTTCATGTGCTTTTGTCTTTCCCCCTTGCACGCCCTTCTGCTGAGAAATATTCAGCCGTGATAGTCCCCAGAGAATGGATGCCTGCCAGCTCCTGTTTTTGCTGGCTGCCTGAACTGTTACTGCAGGTTCCAGGCCTGACAGGAGTACAATTGATATCTAGTGTTGGTGGGGCCCCCTTGTGGATTCTCTACAGCACTGACAAGGTCAAGGGTATTCAGCGCCTCTCATCCAGATACTGTAAACAACCTGGGCTGCAGTGACATTACACTGGTGTGAATAATTGATGAGGCTTTTCATCCGGTGTGGCAAGCTCAGATGATGAGCAGAGGTGAGTCAGCCCCCCCTCCAGCCTCCACAGACTGGCCATGAAGCTGCAGACTTGAAGCAGTGCAAGTTTTTTTTATATTTAAAAAAACAAAAAAAAAAAAAAAAAAAAAAAAAAAAAAAACACCCCAACACATAGCACCTGTACTATGCTGATTGCAGACAGAAAGTACATTTGAAAGAGTATGCAGCACTGAATCAATGGCTTATGTAGCACACCTGCTGTCAGATTTATTTTAAAGAAATATAAAGATTAAGACTGCACACCGATTCATAGTCATGGTTTCGGACAGCAAGCTATATTTAAAAAAAAAAAAAAAAAAAAAAAGGCAGCAGGCAGTTCAGTCATGGTGCTTTGCACTTCTGCAATATAGGACTCCACTTTGTGTATATATTCGTCCCATAAGCGCACAGATGCTAGGGTTAGTCACAATTTCCATCGTCTCTATTTTTAGAGACTCAATTTGAAAAATGTCAAGATTATGAATAGCTTGAAAGTATCGAAACAAATGCAAAATCGGTGGAACCTGTATGAGACATGTACATGATGGGGAGTAAGAATTCAGCACAACACCTGTTGTCTAAAAGATTTGCATGTTGAGGCCCTAAACCACATTGACATGTGTGCAAGACCTTTAATGAAGATCTGAATGGAGTTTGAGAGTTTAAGATGCATTTACCAAAGGGGGGGGGGTGAACTGACTGAGTAAATTTAGAGTTTGTTACCCTCATACTGCCTCCTTTAAAAGCAAAAGTTCTTTACTTTCAATGCAAGTTAATGGAAAAATTTTATTCTAAGCAATTTGAGCATTTATTTTGGTCCAATCATTAAATTTCAGAGCTGCCGAGCTCAAATGAAGCAGAAAATAGCAAAAAAAAAAAAAAAAAAAAAAAAAAAAGGAGATGCACATTTCATTGGGCATCTTTATCAACAGCATCTAAAATGGAGATGCACAAATAGGTTTTTTGCCAAACCAAGAAACAGGAAAAGTCAACCTACAGCAAGAAATTATCCACCTCATGTCAGTGCAAGAAACAGCAGGAACCAGGTGTAAGCCCTTTAAGAATGCTTATCTTTATTAAGAAGCTTAATATTTTGTCAGAAGATCTCTGCTAGGTCGATATCCTAGTCTTCCACCTCTCCAAAAGCACAGGTAGTATCCTGTTGCAATGGCTCCAGCCACTAATAGCAGCACTAGTGGGACAGTGACCACCACTGCCCACACTGGAACGCCAATCAATCCTGAACAGAAATACAAGACATCCATGTGTTCCAAGGACATTAAGAGGACATGGAATAATAATATAGGAAATAATTATACAGACCTTCTTCAGCAGTCCAGTATGTGTCTGATGCATTGTTCTGAGCAGCTTCAACTATTGTAAAAGGTCCAATAACCATCTTTGTAGATGACCCTTTTATAAAATAAAATAAAAAACCCACAAGTCAAAAAAGTGCAACAACTAAGAATAAATATGAAAAGAACAGACTGCCCCAAAAAGCCCCCCAATCATCAGTCCCACTGATCCTGACCAAGGGTAACAGTCTGGAAGAAGGTTCAGTACCAGACTCAAAGCTGGTTCTTTTTATGCAAGCAGTGTCACAGCATGTACAGATGTAACTTCGGTATGAATCATCCAGAAGCTCCCACCTAGAACATTCATGTACTGTTAGCTTTTAGTGGAACACGTCAAGTTTGGTAAACCATTTACTTAACTGTATTATATTAAACAATGCACTTTCCCGATTTAAATATTTAACTTGCCTTCTTTGCTCTTTCATGTAGTAGCAAGCCTTTTTATCGTCACCAATGCTCTCGTGATCCCATGCTTCCATGTTACAGTGGAAGAAAACCTAAAGAAATGAAAGGAATCATTAAATCATGTAAATAAGTACAAAAGCAAAAAAACCCACATTACTCTAAATTTAGGTACAGAACAGTCCCTTACAGTTTCTCCCAAGGCAAACTTGAAGGCTTGAAAATAAAAGCGGATTTCAGAGGGCTTCTGTCTTGGCAAGAACATGGAGTTTCCTTCTTTGCTTTCAATGAGGCACCTTTCAGAGAAATCCAATCGTAAATGCACTTTACTTAGTCAAATCAAAATGACGGACAGAAAACTTAACATTGAATCAGTAAATACAAGAATGGGTTCTTAAGACTCCTACCCCCCCACGCATTTCAAATGGAAAAATGCAAATGAGCATGAAGACGTAGAGTGAGACTCACCCAGCATTGGCAATGATGGTATGCACCTGGCTGGCATGAGTGAGGTCTGGAGCTGTTGCTAGTACACAGCTCTGCAGGTAAATCTGCAAATGCTGAAGACCCTGCTGCTCCACCTCAGCCTTGATGGAAATTCTGGAGCCCAGGGTGAACATGGAGGACAGGGCAGGCCCACTGAAATCACCTACAGAGCAGGTCTATCACTTATATCAGTGGTTTCCAACATTGGTCCTGAAGAACACTTACACCAACACACTTAGGTGTGTTAAAGCAGGAAAACCATGAAGTGACCCAGATTTCAATGTTGGTTTTATGAATTTCATAAAAGTACATATACACTTGGGTAAGGCTAACAGTATAGCAGGGTGAAATTAACTTCCAAAGTTCAAGCTGACACCTTCCACTCACTGTTCATAAGCTTCATAGTGAAGACATGGTCCTCCTCCATCATTTCCAAGTTAGTCCTCTTTCCAGATCTGTTGTGATAGTCAGAAAACAAAGCCAAAGCATGTATTTACAAAAAAACCCCACACAACATTGCATGTATTTTGAGAAAAAAAAAAAAAGAAAAAAAAAAAAGAACCACTTACATGTCATAAATGCACTCTACCGGCTCAGGAGGAACTTCAGGGTCTGATCCATATGTCAACACATTAGTGTAGGTCACCTTGTCCTCACTCATCTTTTAGATAATTAAAAAAAAAAAAAAAAAAAAACCAACATTTTAAAAGTAGGCTATAATTTGTAGCCTTACACAAGATCTAGTAAGCCAATGGTTCCCAATACTAGTCCTAAACCACCCAGCGTGTTTTGCCGCTTATCCCAAGCCAACCAATTAGCTAAAATAAATGGAATGTTACAACGCCTGCATAATTAATTGATTGAAATGGTCATTATTTTGATAAATGCTGAAACATACTGATTCTGAATACAGTGGTGGTGATAGAAATCAGGGGTCACAATATCTACAGCAATATCTAACGTTAAAAGGCAACAAAGTAGATCTCCTGAAGGGTTAGTGACCACTGCATTAAGATAACATACATACCAGTCTTCTGAAGCCACAATCATTCAGCCAAACTAGGAACAGCAGCACATCTTCATTCAAACTTGAGGGTGGACAGCTACCCAAACGAGCTTTTGAAGGGTCCACCTTTTGGGCCCAGCTAAACACAGGCCTCCATTTAACAGTGACTGAATCATCTTTACAGTCTATTACTACATCTATGAGACAGAGAAGGACCAAAAATTATATTTCCTCACAAGTGAACATTCATTTAGGCAGCTTTAGTCATTTTATATTGGAGTACCCTGAAGAAATCTGGCAATAAAACAGCATGACATGTTGACTTGTTGTATATGAATGATTAGCTCACTTATAAAACAAACTCTTCCCGACTAAATGAAACTATAGCTCCATCAAAACCTACCTTTTTGTGCAAAGGTGGAGGCCACAAACAGCAAGACCAGGACAACCTGCACTAACATCATCTCAAGACAAACGAGGGGCTGTGGCCTCCTAAACCGTTTGAATTTTAAGAAGCCTTTTCGACTTCATATGGAGGCGGAGCTATTTCATTTTGAAACTCCAATCACTGATTCTGCGGAGTGAATTGGAATCAGGTGTAAAAGTCCTGAGAAGGGGAAACTTAGGACGGTTTAAAGAAACCGGTAAAGTTATTCAAATTTTTTCTGATTAGCTGCCAAACATAATGTAAACAAGCAGAAATCAAATAGTTACCACTGCGAGTAATTTGAGCCAAATCACTGTTTTGACTGTTTTGATTCCATTCCGCTGATCCGAGCACAGAGAATCACTCAAAGTCGATCCACTCCATGGCCATTTTAGCAACTCAAGATGGCAGTTATTTCTATAGATATACATACCTAGATGCCGTCGCTGTCTGGTTCCCGAACTTGCACCATTTAAGGCGGAACGGAATACTCGGAAGCAGAAGCTGGCGAATAGGAAACCAGCTTTAGCTTCTTACTGTGCTTTTGGGGTAGTGTTTTATTTTTATCCGTGCTAAGATTAGAAGTGATTCACACATTTATGGATTGTACTAATTCACAATCAGTTATTAAAGAAATGAAAGCTACCGAGAGCACTCCGTACAGGCTAGCTTAATTTGTGTCTAAGGATTATAACATAACAAATCTGGTGAAAATCGGATGAGTAATAAGGAAGTTGTGGCCAATTTAATCCTGAGACTCTTCGTCTCTCAGTACAAGCGAATTTGTTCACAAGCGGATCTTGACCTCTCCAACATGGCGGACGCGCAGACATACCGCCTCACAGAGAACAGACAACGTGGCGTCTCGGTGTGTAAATCTACGGTTATTTCCACTCATACAACATCAGGTTTCTTTCCCTTTGAATGGGCAGATGCTTTTAAAAAAGAAATTAAAAGCCACACTAACATTTCAAAAAGAGTCCAATAATACATCTGACAAACATTTTATAATTTGTTTTATAATTTGTAGCATTTGGTACAAATAGCGGAGGAAGACTCAATTATTCTGCATAATGCGCATGCGCATATCCTAAACCACAGCTATAAAATAGTCTTAGACTAAATTGATTAATTTCCTACTGATTACTTAATCACAAAGAAAAACTTCAGTGTGGTGACAATCCATTTGATAAGGCCAGGAAAAGTGTAAAAGAACCTATTGTGCCATTTATTTGGATGTCAATCATGAAAATGCTAGATGCTTGTATTTGGTGTTCTTATGAATTTTATTACAGTACTCCAACCGTTTTTCTAAACAGTGCTTTTCCTTTTCACATGTTAAAGATTTTACATTTAAAATACATATTTCCCTACAGTACTTGTACAAGAACGAAAAATACTCTATACAGTGCTCAAAGAAAGGATGCGAATGGAGGCTAGAATACAACCCTATCTGCCCAAAACCCTTTGATGCCCAAAACATGAAAAGAAAGAAAACAAGTCGCTATTCATGAAAAGAAGAACAAGTACATTTATGTAAACAAAAGGTTTCCAGCTAGTATTCATAGATGCATGCACTTAAAAAAAATATATATAATATATATATATATGGATAAAAGACTAAAGGAAACTAATAAAGTTTATTTATTTTCTGTTTTGATGTCACAGTTGCTGCTTTATTAGGCAATTTTGTGCAGTTCTCATAGAGACATGGCTTATAATGTGGACGTTGTCAGTGTTCTTGCTGGAAATTAAGCCCTGAATCACCGTTACATTTCTGTCTTCTTCCCTTCTTTGTCTTATATCTACATTTTCCTCTACACAGTTAAAATTGATGTCTTTAACAGCGGCTTTGGTTTTACTTGCATAGTGTAGTTTAAAGCCTACATATTCCCATTTTGTTATTTTCTTTGTAAGTGCCTTAAATATTGATCTAAACTATTCAATATCCTTCAAGATAACTGTTACTGAGGTACAACTTGAAATATTACACACCAAATATGGCACCAAAACAGTATTAGGAATAGCAAATGAAATAATTTTTTTGCCTTAATGTAATCTAATCTATTCAACCTTTATGCAAACAGAAGGAAGTTTAAGGTGCATAAAACCTGTGAACAGGCAATAAAACATCTCGTAATAGAAATGTCTCACTGGTGGGCTGTTTTCAGCATTATCACATACCACAATGTTGTGTGGCTGACAGTACATGAAACTGAACGAGGTTGTGGGTTTAGGGTGATTTGTGGGGAGAAATAAAAAAAAATGTCCGCTGGTTTGTTGGGGTTTATCTAGACCACTGCATCGAGGTTAGAATTCAGCTTGGCTCCACAGGGCTCATTCATGCTTTTCTCCTCCTCCGTACACCTTACGCAGGCTGGAGTCCAGCAGGAAGTCTACAGACCTTCACACAAAAACACACCAGAGAACATGTCAATGATG
The DNA here is from genome assembly GCF_015220715.1 of Pygocentrus nattereri. Classification (NCBI taxonomy): domain Eukaryota; kingdom Metazoa; phylum Chordata; class Actinopteri; order Characiformes; family Serrasalmidae; genus Pygocentrus; species Pygocentrus nattereri. Next base: position 14,899,610 of record NC_051233.1, read on the forward strand.
CAAAAACAAATAAAAACAAGATATGCTTATCAGTAATGTTTTACTGATCCCATATCATGGAATAGCGAATTTTCCTCACATTTTTAAAATGAAGTTTAATGTAGTTTGCAAACACAGTTTTCAAAACGAAAAAACATTCACAGTTCATAGTCCATATATTAACACCAGGCTGCAAAATCAGCTTGTCCTGAATTTTGGTTTTGGCCAAGAATTTTCACCTTGTTAAAAGTAATAATAAATGTTTTAATCCTAAAACTGGTGATATGCTTCACTACCGTTGATCATGTAGTCATTAAGTATACTTATGCGCACTGAACAAAAAGTTGTCGTTTTGCTTGGAACATCAGTTTTATTTGAAATATACTGCCTGCTTAACTGCATTTTGAATGATGAACAATGCAGGGCAAACAGTTAGAACACAGCTCATTATCAGTCTTAAAGACATTAAGATAAAACAGCCAGTTTAATTCTATGGGAAAATGGTAACAATTATTTATGGCCTCTTTAAATAAACTAAAGAATTATAAATTCATTTTAACTATCCTCTGTAAAAAGTGATCAATTAGCTCACACACCTGTCGATGGGTGTAATAATGAAAGGAATAGTAGAAAGGCCGATGGCGGTGGTGGTCCATTTGCGCATGGGTAAAGGCCACCGCGTGGTCTTGCTTAGCAGATACAGAGAAGCAGCACACACACGGTTGATGGTGAATCCTGGAATGGCCACAGATGCCAAGGCCTGCCACACAAACGTGTCCACGACTGCCACAGCTATCCGTGTAGTTTTCCCTGGGTTGTCACCATGAGCCTTAACACAGGAGAAAGTTACTAGTACAAATACTAGCTGCTATACTGCCACTGTATGCCTTACAATACTTTAAAACCATGTATGTGACTCAGTAAGATGACCAAAGATTGACCTGCATTTTACTGACCAAAATAATATACTTTGTTGAATACCTACAGAAATACAGAAACACCTGGAGCTGTGATTGGTGAAGGTTGACAGCACACAGTAAAAAAAAAGGCTATATCAGTCTTAAGAATGCCTAATTTGTAACAACAACTAACAAATGATATATACAGATTTGATTTTCATTCATTTACATTTAGCTCTTCAATCAGCTGAGTTGTGTAAAACACACAATGAGATGGATTACAATGAAGAGGGCTACTTTCTATGACTTTCATACTGTGTTATAGGTTTACAGTTTGTTTCTTCATGGCATATACATGAAGATATACATATACATGGCTTATCAAAAATTTGGGGACACCAAGCATCAATTACAAAGTTTTCTTTGTTGCTTTATAATAATTTAGCATATTAAAGTCTAATCAGGTTTAAAACTGTATGCAGACACTTGCCCATCCAATATTTCTTCTAAAATCAAGGGTATTAATAGTGAGTATGTCCCTTTTTACTGCAGTAACACCTTCTACTTCTCTGGGAGGGCTTCACAGTAGATGCTGGAACTTTGCTCTCAGAATTTGATTGCATTCAGCCACAAGAGCATTAGTGCAGTCAGGTAGAGATGTTGGTCATTCAGGACCACTCCAACTCATCCCAGAGTTATTGGAAGGAACTCCAGAGAACACAGTCCCTCTACTATACAGCCCAGTGTTGGGGAGCTTTATATCCTTCTAGTTGCAACAGCCATCTGCAATTTCTATGGAAATTACACAAGTGTGCATGACTGAACACCCTTATATTCGTGTTGTGATGTCCACATTTGGGCCAAAATATTTAATATGTAATATTGACAACAGTTACAACAATGTCAGTGAAGACACTTGGATAAGCCTGATGAGTATAGCAAAATGTACCCAGAGTATTATAGAACAGCTTTGTTAACCAAAATTTCACAGGTATTTTCCACCCATTACTTGATTGAACAACAAATGAAAATCAAGCATTTTAAAAGGTGGCAAGGTGTCCATAGCTTTAAATTCCTAAGGTCTTTTCACAGATCAAAGAACAAAAAAACAAAACTCACCGCAGCTGCCTTCTTCCCTTTGTCCACTGCATCCGCCGACACATACGTCATGGCAACCGCGTAGCTGGCCCACACCATGCTGACGGGCACCAAGGCACGGAACGCCTCCCCCACCTCGTTGGCATAGCCTGCAGGGGCACAAGCAGTGCCAGGGTAAGATACGACAGCAATTAAACTTCCAAACTGCCTGCTATTGTGGCAAGCCCCAGAACAATTCGCTGCGGCCCCCAACACAGCAGTCCCTCAGCGCCCTGCACTAGCAGCTAATGTATTAGAACCATTATTATAATTTCCACGCTGGCCCTTTGCCATGCAAGGACGGCGACTGCTTGGCTCCATCAATATTCAGGCTTCATTACAGGTCTGACATGTTAATGAAAACAATGCTCTAGTGACATCTAGGTTTGTTTCTGAAAAAGGGCCGGAGGCTTTAATGAGATTCTGGCCTCATATCAGCAATGCTAAGGCTTTAAAACTCTGCTGCCATCATGCTGCCGGTGCTGGAAGGAAAAATTCAGAAAGAAAGAAGACAGATACACTGGAATAAGGCGAGTTACATTTCTGAAACATTAATTTTCCCTCATCGATCCACAGCAATTATTTAGTAAAATCTGATGTGAGTATACCATTTCTTTAGGTTACTACTGTTTGATCACTTGTCATTAATAACTGCTGCCATTTCATTCAGTAATAACATGCGGTGTACATTTAAATACTGTTAACTAAACATTTCAAAGCATTTTGGAATAGAGGTGGGCCGTATGATGATATTTCATTGCTATTAAATTTTACTATTGTGATACACATCAGATGCTTCTCTACAATATTGCCAGTACTTGAACAGTGACCAATTGTATGTTTCATTAAAAAGGAAGAATATTGATCCTGTTTGGAGTCTGTTTTTTTATATATGCAATATTTCAAAAAGAAGTTAAAAGATGATTAATATACTGTAATTATCTATTTATGGTAATTTCTAGTCAAGTTATGTGACTCAGGATTTGATACAAATACAATGCATTCTGGGTGTTAATTATTTTGCAATTTCATTCTCAGATGTTACAGTGCCTTCACAATTATTATTGTGCAGCTTCCTACAAATTAGCTGAAACCATTCTATAAATTGTAGAGAACTGGCATCATATTACAATCATTGTATCTAAAACAAAATTACCAGTGGTCCCACACTGTTTAGAACTGTAATACACATTTCATTCATATTGAAAATGAAGTTACTTAGCAAAAAAGTCTGGTATTTGGAGTTTCACAGTCATTAACTATATTAGGAAAACTATATTAGTTTTTTGAAAGGTCTGTGTTTTCATGAGGGATTATCAGAATGATTTCACTATAAACACATGAACAGCGTATGCCTGCATGTAGTAGTATGACTACTACATCATTGAAAATGATGTCTATAAAAGCAAACCTTAGCTATCAATGTCACAATATCTTCTTGCTCAAATATTTTTTTATAGCAAATCTCATTTAAGTCTAAACACATGGAATCTGATCTTTGATTCTAACCACATGAGTTTCAGCCTTATTAGAGGTCAGTAGCTAGTCTAATCGCACAACACTGTGCAACATTCAGAAGCTTCTTTTGGTTTCTTTCATTAATTTCTCAAAAAACAGCAAGAAACATATTTAACAGAAAATTACACAAAAGCCTTCAACACTAAGAACAGCCTATCCTAACCTCCCTGGGACCTTAAGCAAAATTCTGCAAAGGGGCCCCTCCTACCTGACCTGTGAACCATGTAAACCATTTGTCCTGCCACACAGTCACACCTGACACCTCAGTGCTCCCACTAGAATCCTCTCTCCTTTAAAAATGTTTGCTCAGACTGGTTATATGTTCAAATATAAGACAAATAATATTTAAAATTACAGACATTGCTATTATTAAATTTAACAGCTACTTGAGGCCCATTCAGACTGGTTATATTTTCAAATATAAAACACTTATATTTATTATATTAAATATTATATTTATATTTATTAATTATACTATGGCTTGGCTGAATACATGATGGATACTATTTACTTTCCCTCCATATTCCCTGTATGCTCAGCTAATCAACACTTTAAATTCAATATTTAATCAGTAGTCAATGTCGATCCACTGCTTTCTATTTTGCATTAGCCCATACTTGTAACTAAACCTTGACTGAGAGACTAGATAACTTACTTGAGTAATTTGCTGTGTCCTGCGCAACGTACATAGTGAGCATATAGGGCCGTCCAGCTATGACAAGTATAATATCAAAACTATGTGTTTAATTTGCCGACTCCTTCTCTTTTGTGCACACTACTCCCACTTTCACTCTTCTATCCTTCCAGTCCTACAGTTACAGCTGTGCCCTCCACCCAACGCTCTTTTCATTTGGTTGAGTAATTGAATGACTAAGTCACTGACATTGTTACCCTTCAAAGAGAGTCTAACATTTACACAAGCAACTACCCAAACGCACCTCGGCGGCCTTGCAAATTTCTTTTTAATGTGGATCTAAAATGGTTAAAGGAGATATTTCTGACAAGATTAGATACGAGACAATCCACTTGCATAAGGAAGGGGAAAGTCAAATGGGAAAAAAGTTACAAAATTATTAAAAGAATAAAATGGGTTTCCTTACAACCATGGAGGATCTGACAGATCACAAAAACTGTCCACATCAGATAAAAAGTACTTAAAGCTTATATATTTGAGAGATAGGAGAAAATCAAGCCATGCTCTTGATTCAGATCTAAAGAAAAATACACGACAGCTGGTTATATCTCTCCATCCACTATGAAAACACAACTCAGTGCTATGGGTTATGTGTAGCTGTCAAGAAGCTGTTACTGAGAAAACAGACCAAAAACAAGAAGATAATTTGCAATTCTGGAATGCTGAAACTGGACATCTGAGATTTGGAGTAAGGTTTCATAGACTGATGACTAAATCTGTAATTGGAATTACTTGGATTGTGACCAACAGAAAATCTAACCAACTTGTAAGACTTTGGAGGTGTTTACATGAAAATGGAGACAAATCCCTGTAGATTTCTTTAAAATACTGAAAGCAAGTCCCCTGAAAACAGAAAAAAGGGAAACTAATAAAGGCAGAGAGTGGACACAATAAATACTGAAAAATTATTCCATCCAGTTGCTTCATCTGTGTAATTTTCTGTTCAGTCTTCCACACACTGAAGAAGTATAACTTTAATAAACCTAAATGGCTTTTTTTTGCCTGGAAATTACATAAATGAAAGAGTGGTTTCTAACTTTTGCACAGTACGGTACCAGCTGAATCAGAAGTGGACATATAATGGACAATGTTTTATAAACTGAAAAAACAAAACAGATTTGAGCATTTCACCATGTTCAAATGCAGCATTACAGGTCAGGGCTCAACACTAATGTACAGTAACAGAACGTTAACGCAAAAAGTATTTAATATAATAGTCCAGTTGAAAAATGCACGCTGAATGAAAGTAGTCATTACCATCAGCAGTATGTAAACTAGCTTCTATTCACTGTTGGCCATATTAGTATGTTTTACTGACCTCTTCCTTTTAGCTGGAGGATATTGTTGGGATTTTTAAAAATATTTATATAAAAATAAATAAAAGAGAAAAGTGGATGACATGAGGCCAACCAGGTCACTTTATGTAGCTTTAGTACCTAAAGAACATCAAGGTAGCTCAATTAAAAATAAACATATGGGCCAGAGTTTGCAGTACAACCAATCCCCCTATATTGCTTTAAAAATAGCATTTGGCACTTTGCCAAATACTGATACTATTGTTTCTTAAAACCATAATGAAGCGCTTAGTGGACGCCCTCCACACAGTGTCACACTGCCAACACGCTGTTAGCCTAACCAAATGTGCACTTGGTTGTGAGAGCGCTTCAACTGCAGCACTTTGAGATAACACTTCAAAAGAGCAGTTTTGAGAGGCCTGACATCCAGCATGCGAGAGCAGAACTGTATTTTGTTCAATTCTGTGTGTAGTTGGGGGGAGGGTGGAGAGTTCAGCCAGCTGGCGAAGGCTTCTAATTTAGTAACACAGCAGATTTCAAAGTCACCCTGGCCTTACTGCCAACCGCAGTGCAAAAGGTCAGTGTTACTGAAAGTGATATTGTGAATATGACTGAATGTTGTTGATATTACTTAAAAAGACCTTAGCTTTTAATAAGTTTCTTGATATTTGAAATTCAATTTTACAAAAGAAAAAAAAAGCACTGACAAAACAAAACTTTCAACATGTTACTAGTAGTAATTATATTACTACTGCTACACTGCTCAGAAAAATAAAGGGAACACACAATATAACTCCAAGTAAATCAAACTTCTGTGAAATCAAACTGTCCACTTAGGAAGCAACACTGACTGACAATCAATTTCACAGCTGTTGTGCAAATGGAATAGAGAACAGGTGGAAATTATTGGCAATTAGCAAGACACACTCAATAAAGGAGTGGTTCTGCAGGTGGGGACCACAGACCACTTCTCAGTACCTTTCTGCTTTCTGGCTGATGTTTTGGTCACTTTTGAATGTTGGTGGTGCTTTCACACTCGTGGTAGCATGAGACGGACTCTACAACCCACACAAGTGGCTCAGCTAGTGCAGCTCATACAGGATGGCACATCAATGCGAGCTGTAGCAAGAAGGTTTGCTGTGTCTGTCAGCGTAGTGTCCAGAGGCTGGAGGCGCTACCAGGAGACAGGCCAGTACACCAGGAGACGTGGAGGAGCCCGTAGGAGGGCAACAACCCAGTAGCAGGACCGCTACGTCCGCCTTTGTGCAAGCAGGAACAGGAGGAGCACTGCCAAAGCCCTGCAAAATGACCTCCAGCAGGCCACAAATGTGCATGTGTCTGCACAAACAGTTAGAAACTGACTCCATGAGGATGGTATGAGGGCCCAACGTCCACAGATGGGAGTTGTGCTCACAGCCCAACACCGTGCAGGAAGCTTCGCATTTGCCAGAGAACACCAGGATTGGCAAATTCGCCACTTGCGCCCTGTGCTCTTCACAGATGAAAGCAGGTTCACACTGAGCACATGTGACAGAGTCTGGAGACGCCGTGGAGAGCGATCTGCTGCCTGCAACATCCTTCAGCATGACCGGTTTGGCAGTGGGTCAGTAATGGTGTGGGGTAGCATTTCTTTGGAGGGCCGCACAGCCCTCCATGCGCTCACCAGCGGTAGCCTGACTCCCATTAGGTACTGAGATGAGATCCTCAGACCCCTTGTGAGACCATATGCTGGTGCGGTTGGCCCTGGGTTCCTCCTAATGTGGGACAATGCTAGACCTCATGTGGCTGGAGTGTGTCAGCAGTTCCTGCAAGATGAAGGTATTGAAACTATGGACTGGCCTGCCCGTTCCCCAGACCTGAATCCGATTGAGCACATCTGGGACATCATGTCTCGCTCCATCCACCAACGCCACGTTGCACTACAGACTGTCCAGGAGTTGGTGGATGCTTTAGTCTAGGTCTGGGAGGAGATCCCTCAGGAGACCATCCGCCACCTCATCAGGAGCATGCCCAGGCATTGTAGGGAGGTCATACAGGCACGTGGAGGCCACACACAAATACAAATTTTCATGGGAGGAACAATTTTAACATGTTAATTCAATTTTCAGTACTAAATTCTTACTAGTGAAAACTGAATTGGCTGTGGGAAAATGAATGGTCACTAGTAACATCTGTGAAGGTTCCAAGGTCGAAGGATATGCGAACAGGTGAACGAGGCGCATACGGTCCGTGGCGCTTTATCATAATTTGATTTGAATACCTGACCCGTGGTGTGGTGTGCTGGAAGTCATTTTACGTTCCGCCTTGAAACACAAGGACCTGGAGTGCGGAACTGTTTGTAACATTAATAAACACATCTTTACATGCAATGTAGATACAATGAGTTGCAGTGTAACTTCGCACTGAACACTGATTGGAATGAAAGACATCAGAGTGACTCGGACTTCACTCTACACAGGTACAGGGTGTGACTTTCCAAGTTCACTAGCTAGTTTACTACACTGACTCACACTTCTTCACTGGTGTCTTCACGTTTAATATCCAACTATCAGCTAGATAACCAAGACAAACCAAGACAACTATACTCACTCTAACTCTAACCCGTGCACCTTTTGTCTAAATTCTATTGGGCTCTTTGTATGGCACAATACATTCACAGCATAAGTTCCCTTCAAGAGCCAGGAAATGCTGGAAACTCGTCTCGTGAGAGAGAGAAACACTGGCTAGCTAGCGAACATAATACACGTGAGTTGAGATTTTAGTCAGCTTTACTCACCCAGGAACCGAACCCATGTGTCACGATAAATATCGACCTTTTTACCCTCGTCCTCAGATGTGGGCTTCATTATTCCCTCTTTAGTACATTAGCTACCTTCTCAAAGGCTCGCAGTACTGCACTGAGGACAGACGGACTGTGGGGTAGGAGCCACTTCGTCCAATGCGCCACATAGTAAAGTAAGGGACTATCCACAAATTACACGGCGAGATTTAGGGCGGTTGTCTTTGACTACTGTATTACACGGTAAGTGTGATTGCGTACTTCTCTAAATGTGTCACAACGGCAATACCAGGATGATTGGCGCCTCAAAGTATTTTTTCCCCCAGATTTACCACTATGTTGTCAATAGCAGAGCTGAATATAAAAACCCAGAAGGTCCATAGGTTCACTGGTGATTTTAGATAGTAAATAAAATGACTGATTGTGTTTGACATCTCGACCCCTGGTTCCCGTCATCACCACTGTAAACAAAGCGTTGGTAAGTTTCTCTGCAGTGAACTATTTCACATCAAAAACGCCCTGAATTACTTTGTTTATATCTCAATGGCTAAATTATGGAAAAATATTTTAAAAATTGTTAGAATACACCTTCAAAGTATGTAAATGTTATGGGACTGAATTACAGTCCAACTCCAGAGGTATAGAATGAGGGTAAATAGCAGAGCCAGAATTGGCCCATGAGGACATTTGACTGAGTTTGGCCCACCAGGAAGTTACCCTAATCCCACACCCTCACCCAATAAGAGAACAAGTATATAATTATACTACATGTAGCTTGTGAAATTATTTCTTCTTTTTAAAATTGTATTTTTAACTTTCAGTAACAAAACATAGTAAAAGATCTTAAAAACTACCTTTTTTATTTGTATATTTTATTATATTTTTCACACAGTGGATTCCTCTCACAAGACATACAGTTAGGCCAATTGCCCCTACCAGTGAATGTCTGTGTCTGTGCCCTGTGATGGACTGGCGACCTGTCCAAGGTGTTCCCAAGGTAGGCTCCAGCTCCCTCCACAACCCAGAAGGATAAGCAGTTTAGAAAATATGTGTGCATGTGTGTTTTATTTTTGGCCCTCTGCCCACCATAAACACTGCACTTTGGCCTCCAAGACAAACGTTGATCGGTGCTTCTAAGGTGTTTGGAAAAGCTTAAAGTGTTTAAAGTGTTTGTAGAGCTGTTGTATGTATGAAAAGGTTTCACACTCACTGGAATGTTGCACAACCCAGTAGAATAGTATAGCATGGTGAGTAAATGTCTACTGCAGAAAATAAACCAAACTGTATTAGGCTCCTTCCCTCCAAGACCAGAATTGATATTCTCTGGTCTGCTGTGTACATTGGTATGACATAATGCAGTGATTCCTAACCATAGTCCTTCAGTATACCTGGCATCTACATAACAGTGTTTTCCTGCTGTAATACATAGCTTTATTTTGTTGATGTTGTTTACTGTTTTCCCCATTGTGATATGCGGACAAGCTTTGCCAGGCTGTTATAATCAGCCTGGAGTGCATGAAGACATATGGTTTGAAGCTAACTTCAGCCTTGCGCATTCCCCATCTTTTGCCTCATTGTTTATTCTTTCACCTGCTAGTGCTTTGCAGACACATCTCCACTCATGTAACTGTATACAGATAATGAAAACACATACCATTTACACTGGTGTTAAATGTGGTCAAGAAACACAGATGGCTAGCTTGCGAACATGAACATGGTCAAGATGTTTTTTATTTTTAAAAATGTATCTACATCATTTAAAAACAGAGGACATATTATTTCAGTGTTTGCAACAACAACGTCTCCCTCCCTCTCTGGTTTACCAGAAGTACATCAGATCTCAGGGACAATTTTCCGAAATAAAATGAATCCTGTCTCAAATTAATTTACACCTTGAAATTTCAAGTATAAAAAGAACTACAGTGAATCCATATTAGTCAGTATGCTGTCCCAAGCAAGGCTTTCGCTGTAGGACCAATATCATTTACAATTAGGAGTGACCTGCATGGCATCAGGTAAGCTAGCACTAAATGTTTAATGCTGTTATCAGTTTACCAAACACTCTGGGCCCATATCAGACTTCTCAAAATAACTCTACAGATCTAGGAACAGTGTTTGCATGGTTTGTGGGTACCTAGCAAACGTTCCCAAAGAAACAGTACCGATATACAGTGGTGGACAGTAACTAAGCAAATGTAATTCGTTACTGTACTTAAGTCGTTTTTTTGTGTATCTGTACTTAAGTATTTCCATTTTGGGCGACTTTTTACTTTCACGCCACTACATGTCAAATATCTGACTTTTTACTCCACTACATTTTGAGGAATCTGTTGTTCCTTTTGCTTTTTGTGTGCATAAAAACAAACAAACGAAAGAAGCACGAAGCAAGAACACCAATCAGGGCACAGCGGTCACTTTGTTCTAAGCTTTTTTTGTTGGTCATACCGACCCAGGGCAAGCACATGGTTCAACATCAGTGGCAGCAGCGTAAAAATTTGGGAGCACATACATCTACCTAAATGATGGAACTAACCTAACTTTGTGTAAATAGACCATAATATAGAAATATGTACACATATGCAGTCGTGACTGACATGTTTCTTTTTTTCTGAATTTATACAAACACTTTCATTTTATAGTAAATTAGTTTCGGTTAGTTTATGTTTATGAACAGAGACCTACAGATCAATATAGTAAAGGAAAACTTATTTGTGATCCTGAGTTTAAAGTTTAAAGTTTTATTCAACTTGTAACTAATTTACAAATAAATCTTAAACTGAAAATTTGCTTGTTTGTAAAAGTGATTTCAGAGCCACTCGGTTCTCCCTGATGGAAACTGTTTGCCTTCAGTGTTTTGTGCTTATTATAATTTTAACAGATCAGTGTTAGACTAATTAATGACATTCTTTATTAAAAGAATTAAAAGACTGGTTTACCAAGAGAGACACTGGAGTATTTTCACCTAAAAAAGTTCATGAAGCGAGTCTTTTTATAAAAATGATAACAGGACATCAGAGCCATAATGAATCTTTTAGTACTTTTACTTTTGATACTTAAGCACATTTGAAGGCAAATACTGTTGTACTTTTACTCAAGTTGAGGTCTAGAGTAAGGACTTCTATTTTTATTGGAGTAATATTTTATATATGGGTCCACCACTGCGGATATAGGAGCAGTTTCTGAACATATATACTGATGGATACATGGATTAAATGTAGACCTGGTCCTGTATTCACAGTATTTTATAAATACATGTGCTCAAAAACTGGTTTAACATTCTGAATCTGGTCCTGGTCCAGCATTCCTTCGCTGAAATGTTTTGTGGACGCCAGTCCTCCACTGTCGCATAATTGCTCGCTTGTTGACACGGATCTTTTAAATCTAAAATTTGTTGGACAGTCCCTTGGTCTTGCTTACATAATTCATCCCGGAAGTTAGCGGTTTATTGAGCTTGATCAAGGAGAAAAATTAAGAACTTAAAGTAAGCTCACATTTTCTTATCAGCTTTCGAAATCGTCCTTGCCAGCCTGGCTGTACATTCCCCAAAAGAACAGTATTTACTTACGAACTCACATTATGGGCTTTGTATGAACCTCCAAAACTGTACATTTCAGTCACTGTTCATTCATTATCAAGATCATTTAACGTAACCAGTGAATAACGTTTCTTTTACATTTTATTGTACACAACAGACATTTATGTGAGAGCTTGGATGGCCAAAACGGGTCAAAGTTTGATTTCAGCGGCCACTAGAGCAGCTGGACGTTTGATAGCCCACCGATTTGATCGAGTAGCATTTTAGCCAATCAAAATGCGCCATGTATTTGCATCAGCCAATCGTCTGCTCCTGGGGGCGTGCACTAGCGTTACGATGGCCGCCGCCTTGCCTTATCACTGAAAACACAGAGGGGCGAGTGAACGGGTTTGGTAGTAAATCTGCGCAAAATGGCCCGAATGATGGTAGCAACGTATCTGATGTTTATTGCTTATTTACATTCCTCTTTATCCGACGATGGGCATGAAATGGAAGAGTTTTTAAAGAGAGAATATTCATTAACGAAGCCGTACCAAGGTAGGCTGTGTCCCGTAGCTGCTAACTAGTGTCTCAATGTGCATGCAACACCAAATTGTGTCAGTCAGCACAATGAGATTTATTACATAATTTAAGCATGTATTGTGTTTTAGTGTTATAGCCTATTATAACGCATTATTATCATCGGGTCATTTTGCTTTAGCAGCTGCTGCAGCTGAAACGAACGTTAGGCTGATGAGAAATTAATACATTTTAGCCCTTTAACGTTAGCCTTTATAGCCTGTAAGTTACAGTAACACTACACAAATGTGTGCAGGTTTCTTGTAAGGTTCTTATAATAAATTCAGACACATGCTGTAGTTCGCTACATAATCACTAAAATACTGTAGGAATATTATAGGAGGGGACAAATATGAGATTATACAACGGTTTTAGCTAACTATAGTTTAACGTTACAGTGTTACCATAGATCTTTATTTTCTGTAAAGATTAGGCTGATTCCAGTGTTACATTTGTCTAATACCTCTGATTATAGTAGGCGTTCTCACTCTGAAATATTAGCATACGAGAAGAACTAAAACCATGCAGACCTTTTGATGGCCACTCCCAGAAATGCATTAATCACCGTTATATGTGTGTTGTCCTTCTTTTCTGTCAGCTATCGGTGTCTCTGGCTCTTCTCACTGGGAGCTGATGGGTGATGCCATGGTAACCACTGATCAGGTGCGCCTAACTCCCGACATGCAAAGCAAGCAGGGGGCAGTGTGGAGCCGTATGGTGAGTACTGCATGGCCATTAAAGGGGAATTTCACCGATTTCTCAAAAGTTCTGACTAATTAAATGGCTAAGGAAAGTCATTCAGAGTGGTCTGATGTGAAATGCTCCATTCTAGAGAAACATAGTTCCGAAGTCAGAATTGTTCACAGCAGTAGTGATGGGAACCTGGGGCCGCATTGCAAAACCTTTAAGTCTTAAATCTTATTTGTTTAGTCACCATGACAAGTTCAGGTACGACTTAATTTAGGCCAGAAGCTAAAACAACAGTTCTTAAGTTCAGAATCTTATCCAAAGTCCACATAAACTCAAACCAGTGCCTTACAGAGGTGGTCTAACCTAAGGCTCGAAGGGCAAAAGTCGTGGCCATCGTCAGGGTCCAATGTGGTGAAGCACTGTATGCAGCCACCTTGGAAATACATGCTGTCTGGCTTGTAGAAACTCTCAGAACTTTGTTAGCCACAGTGCAAAGAACATCCAGTTAAGGTTGGACGATGTCTACCTGACTGTTCTGAGGCAGCGTGTTGTTTGCAACTGTCAGTACAGCCAAGTGAAGATGAAACTACAGCAAGAACAGCAATACTACATGCAGAACATGATCCATACATGATAGTGTGCAGTCCACAGTGTTCCGAGCCTGCACAGAGTTGCCTAGGGTGAGGTCGGATCAGGAGTCGATGACAACAGCCCATTGAGGATGAACTACAATATGGTGTCAAAAGGCTGCACGGTCTGTCTGATGGTGAGAGGACAACAGAGGAAGTGACTCATTTGGTATACATGCTAGAGAACTTGTAGAGAGGAGAATTTCCACTCTGCAGTGTGGTTTTCTCAAACACTAGAGGGAGCTCCTGGGTAAGTCCAAAATGAATGGGTTGATATGGAGCATTTGAGCAAAATCATAGTTTGTAAATGCTTAAACATTTTAATGAAAAAGAATGTAGTCATTTCCTGAACACTGAATATTATAAAACATTTTAACACTGCTGTCACAATGCTGTAGAAAAAAGGAAATATGTAGGTTTCTTTGTTTTTTTTTTTTTAGTGAAATACTTCTACTTTCTAAAATGAAAGAAATGTTCAGGGTGAGTGATTAGAGACTATTTTAACTTCTCGTTTTTAGATGTTGAGTGCCAGTTACTCCCATTCATTGAGGACACACCTGCGGGCGCCCTCTGCTGATTAGTAGTCCTGTTTTAATATAATGGGGGAATAGGAAGTGGCCAGGCTCCTCATAAAGCAGCTCTGTCGTCATTTTGTAGTCGGTGCCATGCTTTTATGCCCATATTAGGAACTCCGGGTCTAAGCTTCATTTCTCTATCGCCAGAATCAATAGAGTTTTTTCGAAAATTCGCCTTTATCGCACCCTGTGTTAAATAAAAATGTTCACAAGCCAACATGTTTTGTTCTATGAACATTCTTCTGTCCAATGCCACTGAATCCTCTGGATTACAAGGCCATTAAAAAGTTTAAATATGAATATTGCTACATATGAGCTAATGCTACTGTACACTGAATTCACATCATTGGAGTCAGAATAAAATCAGCAGGTTTCACTGCAGTCCTCTGTTCTTCATCTGATGCTCACTATAACATAATAGATCTTTCCTTTTAGCTTGATTGAAAAGCTCTACAAACATACCTGCACTCAGGCTAATCCAGTACAAACTCAGCTTAATATCACTGCAGGCTCGCTAAAACTGATTGAGGCTCTCAGAATAGCCTACTTATTATTTTAATGCTGACAACATTTTTCTCAGGACATTCGCCAGCTTTTTGTTAGACTTTTCCCGTTCTACATTAAATGGTGCAGCAGTCACATTCTGAACCGCTGTGCCATTTACGGTTTAATGGGAAAATTCAAACAAGCAGCTGGCAAAAAGAAGCTGACTTCAGCTTCATGGAGGGTTGAAAGTCCTGAAGTGAAGAGGTTTTACTATTTCTGCTTAACAGCTGAGTGACCTTAAATTATTTTTGATATTTCACTGAACTAACAGGTCGGTATTTTGTCTCGTTTGCTAATGTTTGTGATAGCTAGTCACAGCTGCTGCACTATTTAAGGTGGGATGGGAATATTCAAAAAAGAAGCTAAATTCAGCCTCGTAGTTTTAACACGACTAATTGCTATTTTTGATAAGGTGTTTTAGCTTATCAAAATATCCCACCTAGAGCTTTTATTTACAGGTTTACCTGTAAATATGCACTACAGTAGGACATTTCAATAAAGTAGCACAGCTCACCAGAGCACTGCCACAGCCTGACTTAGTGTCGATTAGCTAGTGACATTAAATTGATGCGTAGTAGCTTTAGCTCCCATGTAGCAATATTAGTATTATAGCTCTTTATGACCTCATAATTCGAAGGATCCAGTGGTATTCGTGAGAACAAAACATATCAGGTTCTGAACATTTTTTTATTTAATACAGGGTGTGATAGAGACGACTTTTCCATATTCAGTCTGGCCATAGAGAAATGAAGCTTGGACCCGGAGTTCCTAATATGGGCATAATGAGGACTACAGAATGACACATGACTACAGTGATCTATATGCACAGCAGAATCGTAAACATGTAATCAGAATAATCAAGTTAGCTATCCAGACAGCTAACATTAGCTACCATTATTAATGTGGCTAAAAAGATCAAACAAACAAACATAAACTTGGAGTTCATCTATCTGAGTGTCATCATTCACCAGTTGTAGTTTCCTAAACGCTTTAGCCGCTAACCTTATTCCTCCTGATAAACAGCATCACGTTCAGCTCTGTCTCCTCATTATTCACCACCAACACTGTGATATTTTATCTGACGAGTTTTCATCAATGTTAACTCTCGAAAGTAATAAGAGGGGACGTCGGAGATTGTGTCTGCAGTGTCTGGGGTTTTTAAAATTATGTTAGGAAAATTAAACTCAGAAGTCAAGGCATCGTTTTCAGTGCAGATGAAAGTAACATCATTATGCTAGTTATGGTGAACTATGCTGCCTGTCACTGCATAAAACAATGGAAACAGATGGTTAAAACAGACCTTTGGACTCCTCTGGGGTTGTCTTAAAGTTAGGACAGTATTTAGGACATTTTGTCTAGTTAAGATGTTTGTCTAGTTTAATGTCTCTAAAAGCTCTTTCCCAGAAAGTTATCACATGAAATGGTTATCAGTACTCTGTAGGAGGTCTGAGATATTGTTTTATAATAGTTTTTTGATAAGATTTTGGCCTCAGATGTATTTTTTTAAACCCATTCATGGTGGATCCATACATGCAAGCCATTATCAGCATTATATATAAAAAACTTAGAAGGCAAATGTAAGTTCACTGGTGGTTTTGGATAGTGAATAAAATATCCATAGTAGACACCGCTCCTCTGGTTCCTGTCACCGCCACTGTAAAGAAAGTCAGAGTTGGTAGGTTTCTCTACACTGAATCATTTCACATTAAACCACTATAAATAATTTTGTTTACATCTCAGTGACTGAATTATATATGTGGAATGAACAATGATGTATGTACAATGAACATTGATGTATATGGAATGAACATTGATGTGTGTATATATAGTATTTTTATAGATATTTTTAAATTATGTACAATAGATCACAGACATCCTATCCATATATCCATGACATAATTCTCATAGTATCAGTGTCCACGTTGCTAAGTGGTTTGTTTTTTTTATTCTATTTTGTGTTCTTTACTCATAGACCTGATAGGACCTGACCATTAACTGTAATATATGGCATTTACTTTTTCAGACTGTTTTAAAAGAACAGCTTAGAATCTGTAAAAAAATAATATATAATAAGTGTACTTTCTGGAAATTCACTTTCTTTGTGGTTTTTTTGTTTTTTGTTTTTTTTACCAACTTTAATTGGAAGAGAGGATTATCCAAATCATCCAATGAAAAACAGGGTTGTTAGATATTTTTTAGTATAGAGTAACAGTACTCAGGAATAATTAACTTAAATGGTATAACATCTGATACTGTAATACCAAGATACATTATTTATAAAACTTATGTTATAAAATTACAGCACAGGGTAGCGATCATAGCCTTTGCTAGGAATGAATACTTGTCAATTGTGATCTTACCCAATGAGTTCGTTCAGGTCTGTTGAAATTGAGAAAAGCCATGCAACTGTATGGCCCTTCAGGCCTTGAGTAAGAGGCCTGTTCTACAGCATTAGTTGCATACCACTGCTTTGCAGAATTTGCTGATCATTAGAACAACAGTATATTTAAACTCATCTTTAAGAAACATTCATACAGTAGTCTGAATTAAGAGACCGGTGAAACCTCTTAAACTTTGACAACAAGGTAAATACATTTTATAGATGTTTTGTTCAGACTAATTTAATTCCACACTTGTAAATCTTTTCAAGTTCAAGTTTCAAGTTTGTCATGTGCGAACATGTCCGGTCATTCTGAAGAATTCCACTTCACACACGTGTGTGTGTGTGTGTGTGTATGTGTGTGTGTGTGTGTATGTGTCTGTACATGTGTACGCATGTAGCCATGCCACCTGAAAGACTGGGAGCTGCAAGTGCACTTTAAAATCCATGGTCAAGGCAAGAAGAACCTGAATGGGGATGGCCTGGCAGTGTGGTACACAAAAGAACGTATGCAGAAAGGTAAAACTGCTAAAGCCTTCCACTCTTAGCAAATAGGGTTTGAGAAAAGGTTTTTTGACTTCTGATGTAATAGTAGTGGAACCCTTTTGGTGCTATACAGAACCATTTTTAAAAGAGTCCTTTAAAGAACTACGTACGACTCATTTTCCACCAAAAAGAAGAAATATTTATGTGTTCAAATTGTTCTGTACAGAACAAATGCCTGTACTGCAGAATATTGAAGAATCATTGTTTAAAGTGATATACAATTGAACCCTGTATACTGGAGTAATAATAGTTTCATTACTTCTGTTGGATTGATATTCTTACAGGTCCGGTGTTTGGAAATAAGGATTTCTTCACTGGGTTGGGAGTGTTTGTAGATACTTACCCTAATGAGGAAAAGCATATAGAGGTATGACTCCACTAAATTTGTCTTATATTCTCTGCAATGCTTGACCCAAACTACAACATTTCTGAAATCCAAACAGATATTCCTCAAACATTTTATAGGTTTCAGAAATTTGTCCCTGGTTGTCTTTCCATCATCAAAGATGTAAACAGAACAAAATACCACACGCTTTCAGATTCGGCTTATGAATCAGTTTGGGTGTAACAATACACACATTTTCAGGTTTGATACAATTGCACAATGTTTTTTAAGGTTGTGCTTCAGACTCCCATGAATCTCATGATTGCAAGCATGTTAATTGTTAAGCATGTGAGTTTTCTATTATAATCATTGTTTTCACCAGTATAATATTGATTTTTGCATTTGAGACATAGTCAGAAAAACTCCTTCAAAATCCGCCCCAACATCTGACTTTTAAACTACTATTTCAGGTTTTACAGAGCGATCCATAGCAATGCATGTGTTTTTATTCAGACACAGACTTTTTCATTTTAATAACAAAATCATAGCATAGCGTAATGCCAAGATTCAGTTCAGCATTCAAAATGTGTTTAGAAACTGGACCCAGAAAAAATAAAATATTGGTTTGCCTCAAGCAAATCTATTTTCTTTAAATTTCTGTCCAAGTGTTTTAGCTCCAACTTAACTTTCCTAAAACCACTTAATTCCATTCCTCTTATAGGCCTCAGGAATATAACTATAAAAAGTAGGACTAAAAAGCAATTGGACCCAGAAGATTGTAAAAATAGCTGATAGTCCAAAATTATTTTGTAGAATTATTTCTGCATACATAATTTGTAGACCACTGATGGGGTGTGACATATGTAGTGTATACAACACAAACATTTTTTTTTATTTTGATCCTGTATTGAAATTGTTACACCAAAGGCTAGTTTTTCCATTTACATTACCATTCATGTTTATTCACAGCTCTTTACAAAAGTACTTTGTTGTCTACTCAGAAAATGTATCATAGGTAGTACAAATAGGTTAGAGTAGAAATTGTCCTTGAGCTTACCTATTGCTAGAAACAAAAGACAATGCCAACACCTAGAAAAAAGATGCAGACATAAATACAGTATAAATGCAATACAATATGTTCCTATACGTAGCTAGATAAGATTACTTTAGTTTTTACAGTGCTGACAAAGATTAAGTAAATTGTAAACTACTAAGTAGAATTAAACGTATTTGGGGCAAGCTACATAACGGCTAGCTTTCCACTAAGACAACACTGTAAATCCCACAGGAGTGCTAGTGTAAATTTGCACTATGTGGGTATTTTGATAACCTCTTTGAATCTTTCATGAGGTCAACACTGCATTTCATATGAAACAATCGGTGCATTGCTCCTGAACTAGAAGACGTTCTTAAATAGAAGTATACTGTGTGCCAGGCATTAGTCTACATAGCATCTGGTTGATTAAAAGTTAATAATAGTAAAAAAGAACGCAATTTATGTTTGGCTTAATACAAAATTCTGGACCACTTTTAGTTTTCTCAACAGCATGCAAGGATGCTTCAGTATCATATTGTTAAAGAGTCATTGAATTCAATAGGATTTTGTAAAAATGATTACATATATATTCAAGATTCAAGAGTTTTATTGTCATATGCACAGCAGAAACTTTACTTTGCTGTTCCTCCATTCACCAAATATAATCTTAATATAATCTTAGAATAAAAAAATACGGAAAAAATAGAAAATATAAGAATAGCACTACAAACAATAGTAAAATAATAGTAAAAAGTACACACACACGTATGTATGTATGTATGTATGTATGTCTGTCTGTCTCTTGAGTGATGTCTTTCTTTCCTATTTTTCTTTGCTTCTTCGTGGAGCTAGGCCCAGAAGAAAAGGTACACCCCTCGCACTCAGGTACCCACTCACAACATACTATCCTTAATTGCATGTTGCTGTTTTTTTTGTTGTAAACATATACACAATTACAACTGTCAACACTCTACTTCTTAAATGTTTTATTTTCTAGAAATATATAGCTAGACAAGTTTCTCTAGAATGGAGCATTTCAAATCAGATCACTCTGAATTCCCCTTTAACCCTTTTCTTTTTAACATATTTCTAGATGCAATAGCAATGTGTTTTAGTTATGAGTGTGTGTGTGTGTGTGTGTGTGTGTGTGTGTGTGTATATATATATATATATATATATATATATGCATAATATGCATGATACATTCAGTGATTCAGTATTTGTAATTTTCATGATGTAACTAAGTATAGCCCAGTTTCTCAGCCACACTGAACCATCCTAATACCAAAAATCACAGGAACACTTGTCCTGCAAAATACATTTACAGCTCAGAACCACTCAGAACTAATTTTCTTAAGACACTTTACACAAGAAATACTGTTTTAATTCACTCCTCTCATTTGCTGTATCAGAGGATCTTCCCTTACGTGTTGGCGATGGTGGGGAACGGGTCTATCACCTATGACCACGAGCGAGACGGCAGGCCCACGGAGATAGGAGGCTGCAATGCTATGGTGCGCAACCTGAAGCACGACACCTTCCTCTTCATCAGATATGTCCGTCGCAGACTAACGGTAAGCACAGCAGGAGAATATGTAACTTGTAGAATATGTAAAAAAAAAACGTTTTATCAAGTACACCCACTATATAATCTCACTTTGTAGGTATACAGCTACTAACTGTTGCCCTCTGCTGCATCCTCCAATGGAAAGGGACCACTATTGATCATTGCTGACCAGATAGTATTTGGGTGGTGGACCATTTTTAGTACAACAGTGACACTGATGTGGTAGTGTGACTGGCACTCAGACAAGATTTTCATCATTTCTGGCTCAGTGTCAATACATGGTTGAGATTAGTATCCTATCCCAAAAAATATTCAGTTAACAGTGCCTGTATTGTCAGAAACCATCATACTGATATAGCGGTGTTGATGTCGCACTGTGATAATTTTTTATATTTGTGATATCTGTGATATCAGTTGATTTATGTCTGTGATGCTGGATCATGGTTATAATAATTCAGTTCATGATACCGTTCTGTTCTTTAAAGTGGTGGCACCCTAGTAGTTCAAACAGAAAGAACAGTGTTATGATGTTGATCAATATTGATGACCTCTGGTTTTATCTGCATCATACTGATCATTTTAGATTTTATTTTCAAGTTCTGATAATGGTAAAATTTGAAATCACAATCTCCTGATGTTAGGGCAAACCCTAAGATGGCTGTGCCACTGATGATATGAGTAAGAAATACAGGCAGAACTGTTTAAGGCCTTTTCACTAAGTACAAGTTTTAAAAAGTCACATCAAAGTGCAAGGCAAGTTTTCAATATGCACACATTAACACCGGTTCTTGCACGTCATAACTCAAGGTTGCTCATGGTTAGTTAGTTTGCTCCTTTAAATGTTCAGAGCTCTACACTGAAGCAGAGCCTCAAATTATATCTCACAGTGCATAGAGCACCTTCTTTGTACAATTTTAGCTGTGAGTCTTTTTATGAAATGTTGGGGTGTTAACAGGCTTTGTCACATAGGCTACAAGAAAAAACTTTGTTGTCTTTACTATTTAGTGAATCTTTTTTGCCCTCTTCATTTTCTTTGTGGGAAATTTTTGAAGCAAAAGTTTTGGTGAGTTCAAAATCAGTTGCTTTGACATCTGTAAATCAACTTTGCAATGGAATAAAAACAGAACTGGAGTTTCAGATCACAGATCGAAGCGCAGAATGCTTATGCTTACAAAATGCAAATAAACAATACATTTTATTTAGAGATTTCATGGGTATTACCTATAATCAGCATTAAATTGATAAGCCCCTACTTACAGGTTTTTATATAAATTTATATAAAACATGATAAAATAATAATTGTTTTAGCAATGACATCTGAGAAACACCATTTGGAAAACTGCAGGGTTTGACCTATGCTAGCTGCTTTTAGTGCCAAGGGGAGAACCACAATGTCCAGACAAAAAAAAAAAAGGTGGTAAAATGAGAATCAGCATGCACTTTCCAAACATGGAATTTTTACATGCATAGCGGGTAATGTTGGGTGCAGGATTAGTGTTCCTCCTGGACAGGTATATAAAAGCAGTATGTATAAAGAGTTGAACTGATAGAGCCAGGTAAAGTAATACTTTGGATGAACCATCCTCATCCTGCAGATTTATGTAATACTAGTCAACTGCATCAACTTGTGTGCAGGTCATGAAGCTAACTAGACGAGGCTTAAGTTGGCTTTTTATTCAAACTTTCTGTTTCGCCTTAAATGCTGCTGTAGAGACGAAATTTGCCTGGTAGTGATGGTTCCATAAAAAAAAAAACTTCTGGGAGCTCTTTACAAAGATAAACAGCACAGCAAAGACACTCTTCTTGGTATGAATTGAGTGCTAAGTCTTTATAGTAGAAGTCTTTAAGGAAAATTCAGGTCCAGTCAAAGAAAATTTCCTCAAGCAAAGGTAGGGAACTTGCGTGATGATTCAGTGCCATATACTGTATACTGAAGTAGTAGTACTGAATGTCCAGTCAAATAAAGTACATTTCAGTAATATTTCAGCAGTATTTGTCAGCTTTCTCTTTAGAGCACACCATGTAAAATAATCTGGCTCACTTTCTTCTCCAACTGCTATGCCTCGTCTCGTCCCTCCCCTGTGTGTGCGCCACTCACTAGAGTCTCAGTGCTCAACGTAATGCGCAGATTTGATTGGCATGATCTAGCATTTCTAGATCATGGGACCACCCAGTGGAAATTAAATAATTCTTCTTAGTTTATCAGTTATAGGTGCAGGTCTGCATAGGACCGTGTCATGGAGCACTATTAGTGACCTGTTTTATAGGCTTTACAATCCTCCCTGAAAAAAACAAAAGACAAGGGAGTATGATGTTTGCTCTGGCCAAACACCACAGCTAAAAGAACAAGTATTTGGACAGTGCTTGCATAACAATGATTAGTCAAAAGGTCTCTCTGAATAAGAGAAATATAATGATATGTTATCATAATTCACCAAGTACAATAAATTAATACTTTGCCGGGGGAACAGTAGTGTAACCCTCTCCTTATGCTTAGATCTTTCAGTTTGGTTCCTGAAAGCAAGCACAGCCACCCTGAGATAAGTCAGCTGATAATTATGTATTCACTGTTATTAATATCTTGTAAATTTGTTGTTTTAGCTTTGAATATAGCTGCATTGTGTGTGCTCTGTTGAGCTATATTAAGTATTTTGATCTTCTCTCAAGCCATGTTGGCATGATGCCATACTTTTATTATCTATATCAAAATAACAAAGCAAGCCATTAATCTTAATAGATAGCCTAAATCATCACTAGAAAGTGAAGTCATGACAAATATTTGTTAATGCTGGCAAACTAATTGAATTCTGCTGGTCACAGTAGATTCTACAGGTGTGCTTTGTGTTGATGGGTGGGAATTGTGTGTGGATCCAAGGAGTAAAAAGAAACCAGTGTTGTATTTAGCCTGTTTAACTACTATAGTAACGGCATACCTTCAATTTTACACAAGTAAAATCTGTATCGACCTCAAAAATCGATCAGGCCCTTGTATATGCTAAGCTTCACATTGCTGTATTAGCTTAGTATGCAACATGAGTGGTTTACTATATTACTGCTTGCTGCAGGTTATGATTGATATCGATGGTCAGCATGAGTGGAGGGACTGCCTGGACATACCAGGTGTGCGGCTGCCTATGGGCTACTATTTCGGTGCATCTGCCATCACTGGAGACCTTTCAGGTAATATCCATTTAGAAAAAATCTCTGTAGTCTCTTCTTCAGATGGAAAACCATTATACTGCACTTTTCTGCATTTAGAAACAAATCTGCATTTAATACACATTATTTTTGGCAGACAACCACGACCTCATTTCTTTGAAGTTGTACCAGCTGACAGTGCTGCGGAGTAAACAGGAGGAAGAGGATGAAGAAGAGGTCACAATTCCAAGTGTAGACAATATGGAGCTACACAGGAGTAAGACATTATTTAACACAAATTTTGCATGTTTTTATTTCTAAGATTCATAAAATGTAAAAACTAGAAATATCAGCATTTCTCTATTGCACAAGGCACAAGAGAGACTTTTTTTTTATTATGTAGACATAAGTAAGACCACCAGTAGCAACTGTTCAAATCAATAAGAATTATACAAATATACTGCCATGCCTTGGCTTGATATCAAATAACACGAGCAATCAGCATCAAACTAAAAAGAAAATAAAATTAGTGAAAACAAAGGCCTAATGTTTTTGATATCTCCTACAAAATACAGTTTAAGCTCTTTTAATTGTAATTTATCAACTCATCATCACTGCAGTGTTCCTTAGCTTTAGCAAAAATGACACTACAGTTTCCTCTGAAAGTATTGAAACAGCAAGGCCAATCCTTTTGATATACACTGAAGATATTTGACTTTGAGATCAAAAGATAAATGAAACAATAGATCAAAATCCCTGCTTTTATTTATTAATATTAGCATCTAGATGTGTTAAAGAATTTAAAGTATGGCACCTTTTGACTGAACTGTTACATTGATTGATTGTTCTGAAACAGTAACTAGCTCTAAATGTCTACTCTTGCTTTGAGCCCTGGGTTTTCACCTGTGAAAACTGCATTTGCTCTTAAAAAAGGATAAACCAACATAAACACCAGAGAGCTGTCTATGAGCGACAAGCAAGCCATATTGAAGCTAGGAAAAAAGGGAAAATCAGCCAGAGCCATTGCACAAACATTGGGCATGGCCAAAACAACAATTTGGAATGTCCTGAAAATGAAAGAAACCATTGGTATACTAACATCCAGACATTGAACCGGTCTGCTAAAGAAAGCAACAGCAGTTGGTGATGGAAACACTGTGAGAGCAATGAATAAACACCTAAAAACCGTCAGTGACATCACCAGCAACCTCCACAGGGCAGGGATGTAGGCATCTATTTGTAGAACATCATCGAAGAATAGTTTGAAAACAGAAAAAAAATAATGTAGTGTCATGGCTTGGCCTCACATGGCTGCTTCTGGAATGGGCTGACTCATTTTTACTGATGATGTAAAATGAATTCAGAAGTCTATAGAAACATTCTGTCTGATAATGTATGGAGAAATGCATAGAGTTATTACAAGTAAGGGAAATGCAACTAATTATTAAATGTTTGTTATTTTTAAGGTGTCATTTTCTAAATTGCTTAACATACCTAGATGTAAATATCAGGAAATAGATGCTGAAATTTGGATCCATCATTTCATAATAATCTTTTGTTCTCAAATCCAAATGCCTTCAGTGTATACCAAAAACAAAAGTACTGGCCTTGCCATTCAGTAATTTCAGAGGAGACTGTATGTTCATATCATGGAGCACTACTGAGCACATATAACTAAGTAGCTGATGTAAGGTTTTGTGTAACAGTGGTTGGAAAATTACATAACATGGGGCAGTCATGGGCTAGAGGTTAGGGAACCAGCCCTGTGACTGGAAGGTCGCCGGTTCGATCCCCAGATCGAACCCCAGAGCCGACAGTACATGACTGAGGTGTCCTTGAGCAAGTCATCTAATCCCCCAACTGTTACCCGGGCGCTGCGGATAGGGCTGCCCACCGATGGGCAAGTGTGCTCACTGTTCCCTAGTGTGTGTGTGCGCGTGCTTACTAGTGTGTATGTGGTGTTTCACTTCACGGATGGGTTAAATGCAGAGGTAAATTTCTCCCGTTGTGGGACTAATAAGGGTCACTTAGTCTTAATGATGCAACACATCAATGAGAAACAAGGGCAAAGTAAGTAAAATGCAAACCACCATCTATCCAGTCCACACTGTCTTCTGTGTTTACAGCACTATAGAAAGAGGGACTGTGATTTAAATAGGTCTCTAGGAAAATAAGAAAGGAATAAGCCTACGTAAGGAAATAGCTGAAATTTGTGTGTGTGTTCACATTTCTGCAAATATTTTATTATATCTTTTTCATGGGACAATACTATAGAAATGGAACTTGGATATAACTTCACGTAGTCAGTGTACAGCTTGTATAGCAGTGCAGATTTACTGTCCTCTGAAAATAACTCAACACACACCCATTAATGTCTAAATAGCTGGCAAAACAAGGGAGTCCAACTCATAGTAAACATGTCCAAATTGTGCTCAAAGTGTCAATATTTTGTGTGACCACCATTATTATCTAGCACTGCCTGAACCCTCTTGGGCATGGAATTCACCAGAGTTGCACAGGTTGTTACAGGAATCCTCTTCCACTCCTCCATGATGACATCAACGGGCAACGACTCAATTGGGCACAATTTGGACATATTCACTGTGAGGTAGACTCACTTGTGTTGCAAGCTATTTAGACATGGCTGTGTGTTGAGTACTGCTATACAAGCTGTACACTGACTAATTTAAGTTTTATCCAAGTTCCATTTCTATAGTGTTGTCCCATGAAAAAATATAATAAAATATTTGCAGAAATGTGAAGGATGTACTCACTTTTGGGACATACTGTATATCTCCACTTTGAATGGCTGTGATCTTAATGATGGAATTACCCTTGAAAATAAACAGAGACATACGGACAAGTAAGAAACTCTTTCAGTCTTTAGTTCCTAGGTACATCCCTGAAACTGCTCTTCAAGATTGTCTAGTTTGTGAAAATGCAAACAAACCCTTTTTTCTCTCCCTCAGACTACTATGAAGGGGAAGGGATGAGCGGCATTGCCATCTTCTTCACCGTCCTCTTCTCCATGCTTGGACTTTTTCTCCTCATCGTTGTAGGACTTGTGGTCTACAGCCACTGGAACGAGAGCAGACGCAAACGCTTCTACTGAGCACAAAGCAACTCTTTCACAACTACTGAAGGCCTGAGATTTTGAGAAAGTGACTTAGACCTCTGCAGTTTGGCCTGGTGGACTCAATAGCACCCCACAGGCTCATTCAGTGCCCTCTGAGCCAATGACTTGTAACAGTATAAGAAAGTCACTACAAAAAGGAACCATGAGGACGTCATAGAGATACAACTATGAAGAACTTTTAAACACTAAAAGCAAAGAAACACATGGTAACAGGATGTTTTGGGTTACATTCTGCTTGTTTGAACCCAAAGTCTTGAGAGTATTTGAACTATGAAATAATTGATTTTACAGTTTCTCTTTTAAATTATAATTTATTATTTCTACCCTGACCTGCAACTCTAGCCGCGATGATCAAGTATGGACCACTGCCTTCGATAAGCCTACCGAAAGTGTCTTCCTACTACCAGTCTATAAAGCCGTTCCAGCGTCAGAAGCCACATTAGATTGTACATAAATGCATGGAATGTTCGTGAAACACCTCTGGCTTTTATCTTTTTCAAGAGGCAGTAGGTCTGAAAACTGACTATAGAACTAAAGCTATAATGTTATATTTTTTATTTAGACCTCGCTGCTCATAAGAAATAATTATTACCTTTGTGTTTTAAATCAAGCATTAAAAGCCATTCACCACTTTATTAGATTGCTGAGATTGTCAGACTGCAGACATGCATGAAACACAAAAGTCTGGTCGGTGTATTGAACTGAATCTGTTTTTTAATCAGAGTGAGGCATCAGCATTGCAGTTCTTCTATGTCACATTCTACGTTTGAAATAATTTCACTGGCAGGAGAGGGCGCTGTAATCAAAGTTACCATTGTCTAGTAAAAGGCATCATTACTATACACCACTCAGACATAACGTTATGACCACCTCCTTGTTTCTACACTCAATGTCCATTTTATCAGCTCCACTTACTATATAGGTGCACTTTCTAGTTCTGCAGACTGTAGTCCATCTGTTTCTCTGATACTTTGTTAGCCCCCTTTTACCCCATGGACCCTCACAGAGCAGGTACTATTTGGGTGGTGGATCATACTCAGCACTGCAGTAACACTGATGTGGTGGTGGTGGTGTGTTAGTGTGTGTTGTGCTGGTACAAGGGGATCAGACACAGCAGTGCTGCTGGAGTTTTTAAACAATGTGTCTACTCACTGTCCACTCCTACCCTGTCAGTCCACTTTGTAGATGTAAAGTCAGAGATGATAGCTCATTTGTTGCTGAACTGTTTGTGTTGGTCATCCTCTAGTCCTTCATCAGTAGTCACAGGACGCTGCCCACAGGACGCTGTTGGCTGAATATTTTTTGTTGGTGATTCCAGCAGCACTGCTATTACTACTTGTTCTGTGAGGGTCCATGGGGGTCCTGACCACTGAAGAACAGTGTATGCAGAGAAACAGATGGACTACAGGCTGTAACTGAATACAAAGAATACAAAGAAATACAAAGTGCACCTATAAAGTAAATGGATACCATTTGATAAAATGGACAATGAACATAGAAACAAGGAGGTGGTTATAATGTTATGCCTGATCAGTGTAAGTCTCCCTTAACTGCTGTGTTTTCCTGTCTGCACTGAAAAACTGCTAAGCAGGGACACTGTTCACAAAGCTTTAGAATAGGTGCGGTGATCTTGCATCAGTTTCCTCTGACAGGAACAACTCATAGATTAGCATTTCTACTGTGAAGATTTATGAATGCAGGTCCAGAAATCCAGACATAAAAGTGCAAAAGTCTGACCACAAGAATCAGTGCAAAACAGACTACTCTTGTTTCATTTCTTGTCAAAACAGACAAAAAGTACAGTTTTTTTTTTACTTCTTAGCAGATAATCAACTTGCATAAGGAAGGGGAAAGTAAAACGAAAATAAGTGAAAAACAGTTGAAATGTGTAGAGAAAATGTGACTCCTAGCAACCTGGCAGAGCCCCACAATAATTACAGTTGAATGAACAGTGGTTAGCTTTCATTTTCAAAAGCAAGGAGAAACAACACTATGGGTCCGAAAGGATGTGTAGCCATTAAGAAGAAAAGAGATCAGAAAAGAAGAAAATTTGCAAATCAAACAACAACAAAAAAAAGCTGCTGTCCATAGACTAAATACCCCTGAGCTCAGACCTCAACATCTTTACTAAAAGTGTTTGAGGTTACTTGGATGGCGAAAATGCAACCAGCATCTAAGACTGAACTTTGGAGTGAACTTATATATCCCTATATATTTCTTTGAAAAGTTAAAAGCAAGTCTCCTGAAAAAATGGAAGCTGTATTAAAAGGCAAAGCATGGACAGTTAATACGGCAATATTTCGTATTATATTCATTTGCTGAGGCTTCTATGTAATTTTCTGCTTTCTCTTGGCACTACAAAAATTACTTGTACTCAATAGCCATCTTGACTGGAAATGAAATAAATGAGTGGTGATCTCTAGCTTTTTTCATGGTACTGTATAGATACATGAAATGTAGCAAATTGCCCTCCTCTTATCCCTTTGGATGACAGCAGATTTGGAATTCAGACATTTTCCTACAACCAAATCCTCCACTGCTGTCAAACTGCTGTAATCAAAAAGTATTAAATGTTTACCAATTCTAAAATGTTAACTGTGAAAAGTTTCCTTACTCCTTATGAAAAATATCGCAGTTTGCACTTACTATTCAAGCACAATCAATGCAGAGGAAGAAAATATCAAATGCATCCAAGAAGCACCGATTTTGCACTTATTGTGTATACCCTTTGTTTCCATGCACACAACAAAATTTGTTTTGTTGGCAGCACTGCGGGGTCACTTGTGTCATTGAAGCAATGTCCTTGAGCAGAACTCCGGATTGTGGCCATTGTTTGTTTGAAGTGCTTCAGAGTTACTATTCCTGGAAGGGGAAATTACAAGGAATTACAGTGACATGTTCAGGCAAAACTACCACTGAGTATCATGTTTTCTGGAAAGTTCTCATTTGAAAATTCCTTTTTGCTGCCATTCACTTCCACAGCATTTAATAAACTTTGACATTCTTGGACTTAAAGACAGCCATGTAACATTACATAAGGCCATCATGTAACCACTAATCCCAAATGTTGAACGTTAGCTTGAGATGTCTGTCTCAAAGCTCTTAGCTTGGCAAAGAAAAGCAGGTAGACAGTTGAGTGGCATATTACATATTTTATTACAAAAATAAAATACAAATAACTAAAGAGTACACAGCCAACCTCTTCCTAAACCCTAGCATTACATTATACCACACATTTCAGTGCTTGTATTTCAGTTTCCACCTTTTTTTTTTTTTGGCTTGACCTAGGTGATAAGAACAAAAGAAATGGGTCTGTGCTCTTCAATGCCCACTTCAATCAAAATTGTTTTGTTGTTGTTGCTGTTTTGGCAATATCACTCCACACACAAAACCAACAACAAAAAGAACCTTCTAGGTGCCACCTAACCACTATGTGTCCAAGAAATGCAGTTACATACATGAGATACATATTTTTTTTAACTGAACTTAAATGATCGTTACAGGTTATGGGGTTAAAATGGTTGGTTGCCTTGGTATGTGAAGGAAGCAACTGCCCTAACCTGTGAGGAAGGCCTTCATATGGCATGCAGAAAAGGCTAAGCTTGACTAAATGACACAGTTCAATCATACAGCCCTCTAACACAGGCTTTGTCACTCGATATCCACTCGGGCAGATCCTCATAAAAGGCAAAAGCTCAGATCTCGGTTACTGAAAACTTCATAGTAAGCAAAAGTATAGAAGACCACCGTTACAGAGAAAGTTGTGTGTAGTCTGTGAGGTGGCACAATTAAAATGGAAAAGAAGACAAAAAAAGTCTCTCCCATGGTAGGCAGACAGGAGAATAAGAGAGGACACAGTGACTGCTTTAAATCAGATCATAATACAAGACGAAGACACAAACATAAGCTATCATGGCTTTTTCCATTTTCCTTTTTTTCCTCCATTCCACTTTTACACAGCAAAAGACATAAGCTTACAAAAGCATTCACACATGAAAATGATCATAGTAGCAACAGTTTTCTATTTCTTTCTCCTGTCCCTTTAAATAGATTAAGATGCATGCCTACCAAGGTACAGTGCAACATGTACTGAGAATAGTATTGCTTGTACTGACAACAAAAGCACACTCACGCAATCTATGAGAGTGGGTGAGCTTTTTTCCTTTCCTTTTTTTTTTTTTTTTTTTTGCATAGCCTAGTTAGATACAGTACAGTACAGAGGTGTGAAGTCACACAGAAAACAGGGAGGGTTGGGTAGGTGGGAAATTTCCATTGAGAAAGCTTCGTTGTGAAGAGCAAGGCACAGAAAGTGTAAACATCCCTGTTGGATGTGTTGTGGAAACTGGACGGGGTCAAATCCAGACTAAACTCTTGGGAGAGAAAGACAGACGCTGAGGGCGATGTGGCAATTTCTTACTGAACTGAAATTGTGATTGCACAAGACCTGATACCCCTCATTTAAAAAAATAAATAAATTAAAAAAAAAATATCAGACCACACAGTTTAGTTACCAGTTTCTGTTGCCATGTTCAAGCCATTCGGTGAAATGGGACCACGAGAGGCACAAAGTTAGCTCTCATCGCTGTCATGCTCAGGTCCACAGACACTCAAGGGACATTCCCACAAAAAAAAAAAAAAAAGAGAAAAAAAAAGTTGATTCATTGCATGTCTCCAAGTACACATTAAGTTCAGTATTACACAAAAGGCCTATGGGCCACTTTCCCAAAAGCATCACGAAGTTATACTGCCATCAAACAAATGCTCTTAGGAAACAGGCCCTAAAGTGTACAATCATGTATTCTTCCATATACCCTATAAATCACATGTGAACCCCAGAATGAAGGTTTGTTATATACTAGCCCTTTTATGCAGGTAAACATGTAGCGCCATATTGGTTTGGCAATATTCTCCCACGCTCTTGTGGGCTCATGCGGAGACTGAGTGCCATCAGACCCCGTTCCCTAATTTTCAACCGTATCTCCCACACACACCAAAAAAAAAAACCCAACAACAAAAGGTTACGGGTAGCAAATCTCATTTAGATCACACTGCTATGCAGAAGACATGCAACTCAAGATCTACATATCAACTGGACAACACCTTCAAAATTCTCAAAGCTATACCACTCACT
Organism: Pygocentrus nattereri; assembly: GCF_015220715.1. Lineage (NCBI taxonomy): Eukaryota > Metazoa > Chordata > Actinopteri > Characiformes > Serrasalmidae > Pygocentrus > Pygocentrus nattereri. The sequence continues at coordinate 14,931,703 of NC_051233.1, forward strand.
ATGGTCATTTCAGAAATGAGACAATTTTTTTCCCAAAAATTCAAGGTTCTATCAGTTTTTTCTAAACAGGCTTTGTGAAGAGGGAGGAACAACAAACTACCTGTACTACTGAACACACGTATCATGCCTTGAAATACCTGAACCATATTCAGATCGTCACAACCAACACTCAAACTCAGACACTCTTAACTTAAAGCTGAAGTTTCTATGTATGATTATGGAGCATATGCTCATACAGATCAACTTAAAATCCATAACATGTTTGTGTATTACTCTAATTTTCACAAACAACCACAATAAGGCAATATCGCCAACACAACAGGACAACCAGTTCAGCACCCTTCCACCTGACATGCTCTACACGTGCGGCTGCCCCTGCTTATCAGCACTATAATAACCTTAGAAAGGCAGCTTGTGGTGCCTCAAAACATCTGCCACAAAAGAAGCAGTAGCCATTTTAAAAGGCTCCACACCAGAGTATATCCTCTTCACAGGTTATAAATCCACACATATGAAAGTATGAAGTTAAATATAAACAAGCCATCTATGTTCTGCCTCTAGTCAGTTCATCCACATAAGAATAAGTCAGCAATGAGAGCAAGCACTAATAATAGCCACTGAACGCAATCAGTGCAGAGTGGTGAAGCCACAAGTGGACTTCAAGGACACTGTGAGAGCTGAGTTTTTTCTGCTCCCATTATTTGTGATGGCAGGTGTCACATGTTCCACAGGATAGTTGTTTCCAAGTGCCTTTCTGCAGGGAAAACAGACATTCAATATGAAACACCCCTCCACATATGTGTATGTATATATAGGGAAGCATACAGGTGAGCTGACTTTGCACTGTTGAGGCAGTCCACACGAAAGGAAAATATCACAAGTGGCACACGCCTCTATGTGCTGGTCATGGATAGTCAGCTGGAAGAGTGTACCCTAAGCAGTGGCTTATTTTATTACAAAACTTTGAAATGGGTTAAGGGAGGCGAGATCTGGGTGAGAAGAAACCAAAACATACCCGCAGAGATCTCAAGCCTACCAAGAAAGGGTCAAAATAGCAGCAACAGCAGAAGTAGCAGCAGTACAGGTCAAGGCTGGGTCTGTCTGCTTTTCTATGAAAATCCTCCTCGATGTGCCACATCATAGCAAGAAGAGAGAAATGTACTTGCAGTTGCACACATGCATTTTCTCAATGCAAGTCATTTTACAGAAGTGGTCTAAAACCCATGAGATCAGGGGACCTTACAGAGATAGCTTTATTTTTAAGAGAGGCAAGTACAAAATGGCTACTGTTAACTGTGAGCTCATGAAAAAAATCTGACGTTTAGCACATCATAGAAGTATTCACAGCTGTTAATTGCCTCCCTCCTGTTTTCCAAACTGCAATGTGTGCCGTTTCTCTCATGGCTGCAAGAGCAAAACCCTACTGCTAGAAGAGGTTAGACCCCCTTCCACACCCCGAGGAGGGATGACTTGGCCACACATGTATTATATCACTATCAGTCTGTTGAGAAGCTAGCCAACCACTGGCTTTTTATAGATGTCAACTTTGCAGGCACAGCATCCATGGGGGTGCTGAAGTAGAAGCTGGCAAATGGCAGCGTCATAACATAACTTGTTTGCTGGCTTCTGACCCCCTGTTGAGCACAGCATGTTTCTGAGCCAAGGGGCAGGGGTGTGTCTGGGGGTGTGCCAGCGCATGAGTAAGTCGCAACAGTCTCATCTAAAAGGAGCTGTCTTGTGGTTTAGCTGTGTTGTCCAGTCCCTTCTTTGTCTTTAGCAGAGAGGCACTTTGGTCCTGGGGGATGGAGCTCAGCTGATGTCAGCTCCGCAGCTGTGCTCTCATTAGCAACGGCTTGTGAAAAACAAAGCATGCAGTCAAACCTCAACGCCACTGAGCTAGAGGGCCGCTTTTCCTGGAGCATTTTCCTGTGTGATGAGAGTCAGTGACCGCTGGGCTATGACACTATGACAGAAACAAAATGTCACTGTGGGGGTCAGGGAGGGGTTGAGTTATAGAGGTTCAAATCCAAGCCACATAGACAAAGAGTGGTTGGGAATGCTCATTTGTGGTTGACTGCTGCAATGTGTCTGAGTGCTTTGGGATGAAGAAGATCTACTTCAAAATGCTGCTATTTCCACTCTATATTGCAGCACTTTACTCAAACTCATGGCAAAATGAGCAAAACAACAGTGATTCATGGAAACGGAAATTGAAACCTTAGCCTCTAAAAAAAAAAAAAAAAAAAAAAAAAAAAAAAAACTCACTCCAGGGAAAACCAAAGACGGCACATCATCATCGTTGACATAGGAAAAAAAAAAAGTCACTAATGTAGTCATTACTTGAATGGAACATCCAATGTTCTTCCACGTGCACTTAAAGGTTCTCCCCAGCAGTTAGGTCAAAAAAAAAAATTGGTCAACTTGGTCATGACACTAGCGATGACAAAACCTTCTGCTGTCACCCTTCCCCATATTGTATTGCTCGAACCGTTAAGTGCTGCAAGGTGTGAATCAGACAAGACGGTCTCCGCTGAGTGCGCTTGAGGGTTCAGGTGAGTGCGAGTGCTCTTTGGGTCTGAGGGCCTCACGCTCAGAGCAGCAGCCACCACCGGCCGCCTGGCACAGCCTGCCCTCATCCTCTTCAGGCCCGGAGCACTCATCTATATCCAGCTGGCACACACACACCTCAATACCTGAGTCACCAGTCACGTGCCTCCGTCGGGTATTCAACTCCTCCTCCAAGGGGACGTCCGGTCTTTCGTCCTCCTCACATCCTGATGGGGCTGCAACTGTTGCAAGGTCTTGTTCCGGTGAATCAGAAACTTGGTTCTCAGCTTGCATCTCTTCTACAGGGGTCTCCAACACCACAGCTGACTCTGAGTGACTTACAGATGGGTGGATGGAGGGCAAGATTTCTGGGGGCATCTCAGAGTAAGGTGGAGGGGGTGTTGGGGGGTGGCCTACTACTTCCTCATAATCAGGGAGCTTGCAGTCTGTCCAGAAACCTGAAAATGAATAAAAGAATATGTTTAGTTCAAGCACAATAAAAAGCAAACCTTTTTACAATGGGTGCAACTAATTTAGAAAAACAATCAATCAATTCACTTTTGAAAGATAACAATTATGTAAAAAGAACACATTTTGGTAGCCATATGAAACTTTTCCAGCTCTTGGACTACTTTAGTTGAACTTAAACAGCAAGCTGAAAGGCAATCCCTCTGCAGCATGGACAGATGAGGGGAAGTGAGAGACAACATAATACTGCACTGGGATTTGGCCCAAGTTGAGCACTAAGGTGGCAACACATACACCCTTAGCAGCATGAGCCATATTCTTACAATGATACATACCCAGACATAATCAGCACCTTTCAAAATAAACTGCCAAAACAAATAACTAGTTTATTCATTTCAGAACTAAGTTACAGACAGCCTGAGCAAACACTCAAGGTTCCTTCTATAACAACCCTTCCAACAAAACAACAAACCCTGAGAAGATGCTCCAAGAAATTGTCTGGCAAGGGGATAATGCGCTACTCTAAGGCTCAGACAAATACACTCACGCAGGTTGAGAGGTGGTGGGGAGATGAAAGAGCTGGATGCTCCCTGATAGGCCATGAGGCTGATCTCTCTCTGCCTCTGCTCCTGCTGAAGTCGCATCTTCACACGCCGGTGTCGGTATGCACAAAAGCAGCTTAGCATAATGATGAGTGTCCACACCAACCAGAACCCTGAATAAATGGACACAAATACATACATACACACACACACATTACATACATACAGACATACAAACAGACACATATACATGTTATTATTTATTCTCTCTCTCTCTCTCTCTCTCTCTCACACACACACACAGCACTTAACTAAGTGCACCAATAACTAAGTTTCTGTTAATCTATTTAACGACTTCATAATGTGCCTGGTAAGGCAGAAGGGACAGAGGGCATCAATGGTGGTAGTACAAGTAAAGTACAAAAAATGAAATGCCAAACAACGACTTTCATATTTGCATAAACTCATAAACTAAATTCAAATAAAATTCAACTGGTCCCAGCTGAAAGAAGACAAAGGGGGCAATGTGTGAAATAGATCAGCAAAAACACTTACACCACAGCTCGTAGTAGTATGTGCAGCATTCTGTCTCCCCACAACAGTAGCCCATCTCACACCTATATTTCTCATTGTTCACACCAAAACAGAACTCCTTTCCCTGTGAAAACATATACAGAGAGTCATTAAATGAGAGAACATGAATTTGAATTGATAGGTCAATCATTTACTATACATGCAACATATCTGATATGATACAGTCTTACATGGCAGACCTCAACAACATTTGGTCACCACAACTAGACCCTTTACTTAACCATTATGTACAAACAGAAAGCATTTGCTAATTTATCTGAAGCTACTCTCCAAGTCCAAAATATATGCACCACAGCCACAAACACAGCTGAACTGCAGATATTATGCAAGTGTTTTCCCTGAAGACAAGTAATAGGTAGTAATGCATTCAATAGAACATGAAATGTTATGCACTGACCTTTGGACAGCAGCACAAAACATATTAAGTAACTACTTATCTTGGATCAAATGTCTCAGGATACATATCAAGCTGAAAATATGAACTTGAAAGTTTGCAAGTGTCCAAAACAAAAGTCATAAATAAGGGATAACTTATGGCCACATTTCCCTAAAGGTGTTCTGTGCTAGCGAACACTAAGTTTGCACTTAAACATCCCTTTACTTTAGATGAGCAACATAACATCTTTTCAGGGTAGTGTTTAAGTAGAAAGTAGAAAAAAAATCCACAACTAAGTTTCGGCAATTACTTTTTTGACACTACCAAAAATATCATGTGCTGTTTTAAATGTATTACTTAGGAAATAATTTAGGTTTTTCGTTATTATATGCAAGTGTCCACAGAAAATTAATGACAAACAGCACTGACACTCATTTGGTTAGTTACAAAGCTCCTAGACACCGGCCCTAAAAATCTGAAACGTTGAGGAAAGAAGGACGACATGACGTTATGGTGCGGATAAATGTTACCCAACCTAAAAGCAAACAACGGGTGGGGGTTATCTAGTCAGCTGAAGTTTCTCAGTAACTTAGCACTGCACATAAAGGGACAAACAACAAAATGTTGGGAACGCCGGTAACGTAATGTAGCGGCCGACTGTTGGCAAAAAAAACTTTTCTTTGTCACTTAGAACGAGCTGACTATTTAGCTAGCCACCATTTTCTCTGTAAAAATGCACAGTTGCGATATTAACCACTTCCGTTTTAACAGTAATGTTGCTTGTCCTTTATTATGGACGGCTAGCCAGCCAGCTAACTAACGTTGATGTTATCTTTTCGTAAAATTGTAGCGTTAACGTTAACCAAGAGACAAAACAATAGACAGCTGGCCATTTAAATATTCTCTAGCTACGTAATTTACACCCTCGATATCAAACATGTCATCAATGTCAAACTATTCAAAACAGCCAAACTACTGAAACTATTGTTCCCCTTATGCTGTTACCGTTAGCCGGCTAACGTTAGAAGGTTCGGCTAGCGCGATTAGCTAGCATACATTAGCAATCTGTTGAACACAAGCAAATAAAATAAGAATTTTTAACAAAGAATAGTGATGGTTCGCCGTTAACGAAAATAAAGGGAATACAGCAAGTCGCTCAAATTAAGCGTCCTTTTGTATATCCCTCGCAGGTGAATTCAATACGTCTCCGTGCCGAAGTTCCTTTGTGAAGGAAACAAGAATCTAAACAAAACCGCACAATAGAGGGCCTAGTTCCAGCTGTGATCCCGGAGCTTGATTTACAGACGGCCCCGCATCAAAGGCACACATATCAGCTTACCTGGGCCAAACAGGTCCCCGTGCAAAGCAGACCTACAATTGATCCCAGCGTTTTATGCACCATCTTTCGAGGTTCTTCGCCACAGAAGCGAGGGAAATCATACAGCTGTCGTTTAAACTGTTTAGAAAGTATCCGCCGAATCACTGGACGAAGAATCGAGCGACATGTTTTTTGCTCACTTTCGAACTGCACCGAGGCAGACGGGCAGCCTGGGGAAAGCAATGGCAGCCGAGCGAGTGTCCGCGCTTGCCTGCAGGCGGCGGTGTTGTTTTACATAAGAGCAGTCTGTAGGACTGGCGACATTTTCATCCCAGAGCAGATATCTAAACATATCCCCTTTCCAGTCAGGAATTCTTCCATCCAAACAGAGTTGCTGGAGCTCTGCCAGAGGCGTATGACCCGTATACAGCGGTCATGTGGCCGGTTTTCACGCCGTGTCTAAATAGGCTTGCAGCGGGCGAGCGCGCGGAAATCCAGTTTCTCACTCGCGAGAATGTTCCACGGGTGGATTATGCCACTGTGGCATTCTGCTTTGTTCTTGATCTATTCCGTTCATTCCGTGCTTGTTCTGCGTCATTATGCACCCTGTCACATTCTACTCTGTTCACCAAATCATCGAGTTTAACATTGTCTGTCTAATGTAAACAAGCAGGCGTGACAAGTTTCAGTACTTCACGAAACTGATCGATCGCCTTTTCACCGAGTACTACTCATTTGCCTGAGCCTTATAATCAGCTGTTATTTGCCATGAATGTCTTATTTCTTGTACTTGTCTTTGTCAGTTTTTGCTTTTTTCTCATTAACTAATTTTGTAGTTATGTATCTTAATATATATTTTTTCAGATTTTCTTTTTGCTTTCCATTTTGCACTTCTTGCCTTTTTTCCTTTTGATATTTTTGTTTCATTCTTGGCCTTTTGGGATGCTCCGTAAACAAAAAAGGCTGTATGAATAAAACATATAGCTACTACTGCTACTGCTGCTAGACTGCTACTAGTAATACTAATATACTAATACTAATAATAATAAATAGCATGTTTAAAGTGTAATTTATTAGTTCCATCAAGTTTTCTAAAAGGATGTAAAGAAGTTGAAATTACTTTAGTCGCTCTTATTAATTGTAATTGATTCATTCTTTGAAGGTGTAAATGTGATTTCATGGCACCCACAAATTGAACGGAGTCACGCTTTTCTGAGTGAAAAGGATCGCATAGCTGTGCTGTGGCAGACAAACGAACGTTGTTCAGGCTTAGTAGGACGTCACATGTGGCACAGATAGAGGCTGACAGCCTGCTCAGGCCACACTGATGTCAAATCCTGGATCTGCAGGACACGGCGACGAGCGGACCAAAACATGGTGAGTAGCGTGTCTGACCGATGATGATGGAGGAAAGCAAAACAGCAAGGCCAGTAACAACGCCCCGTCACACACTAGCTAGCAGTTTTGTTTTTAGCAGGGAGGCAGAAACGTGTTAGTTCGCGGTCACGTTGCTCTTATACCTCCTGCTATTGAGTTTCTCTCGTGTATATGCCAGTGTCACCTGTTGCACTGCATAGCAGGACTGCTGAAGCTGCTGTGCCTTTCCTGTTTTTCTGCATTAGGGCAGCGCTGTAAAGAACCAACACCTTATGACCGAGTATTTTATTTAAAATTCAAATCTAGCAGGTAAATCCATACTGTTGACAAAACGGTAGACAATTCCAGTTTGAGTGTAAGTGAAAAGCTTTTAAAAGAAAAATAAAATTAAAAAACGACATCACAAAAACTGTGGTGGACATTTTTAATGTTAATCCAAGTTACACCTATACACGATTTCATCGTTTTAGGTAAAGCAGAATGGTTTAGCATAGTGGCTGAATGGGTTCATTTACTTGCTTAGTGAGATTTCAAAACAAGCTCCTGCTGTTCATAGCCTGTATAGCCTGGATAAATGACTTTGACTGTGGCGGGGGGATCTCCACTTTAGTGTAGAAGTAAGATTGGTCTGTGTCTTCACAATAAAACGGCCCATAGGTTTTGGAATCTAGGCTAAGGACTTGTTCATGTGTTCTCAGGTAATTCTTGTATCTTTAGCTGCACATATACGTCCCCAGCAAGCCCGGTTAAATCTGTGTCAATCTTCATCAGAGCCAAGCTTAGCGTGATTGGTGGAATGCCTGTCAAGAAGCTTTGCTATTGGCTGAAGCAATAGCAAAGCTATTCTAACGCAGCAGCTCCTTGGATCTACAGGTGTCATGGCTATATTTACCAGTGCTGTGTTTCTCTGTGTTATTTCAGTTTGTTTCACATTTTACACACTTAAACCCTTGGTTCTGCAAGGGTTCTTTAGTAAAGACCGTCTACTTAGAACCATGAGTTCTATATAGAACTATTTCATGCTTTTTGAAAACGGTTCTATATTGCCCCAAAAAGGGTTCTTCTGTTGTTACGAGCTTGATGTCGTAATAAAAGCAGAACCCTTTTTGGTGCCCCATAGAAGCATTTTCAAAAATATTCTATATAAAATATTCTATATATATGGTTCTATATAGCACGTTCTCTATCAAACTGAAGCAGCATTTCACCACATATGTTGAAGTGTGAGTGTTTAAGGGTTAATTCTACCATCTGCATAATGAATTTGTTAAGGTGTAAAATAAGTCAGTTTAATGTGAGCTTTAATGTGAACTGCTAGATTCTGGAATAATATACAGAGTCAGAATTGTTCACAGCGGTAGTGAAGCAGTAAAACCAGATGTTGTAGAGTTTCATGGCTTTAAAGAAACCCCATAGAAATCTACATAGTATTACATGAAAAACTGTGTCTTATGCTTCAGATACTGTTTGACCATGAGTTTGGATTTACAGTCATTTTAAGGTTTTGGCCTAAAATGTATTTTTAAACATTCTATTTATGACAGGCATACCTGCAGGGCAACATAAGGCAAAATATTTCACAAAGAAAACTTGTATATAGAGCATAGAAGACAGAGGTCAGAAGAAGGCAGGTTCACTGGTCATTTTACATGAATAAAATGGCTATATTTGCTTTAAAATATCACAAAACCCTGGTTCCTATCACTGCTACAGGAAATAAATTAGATTCTATAAGTTCTCTACACTGAACCATTGCACATCAAACCACTGTGAATGACTTTGTTTACATCTGAACTGTTATTTTATGTAGATATTATAAAAAATCAGTGAAATTTCCCTTTAGAGGGGGTTTGTCACAAATAGATCATTGTGCTGGTGTGGTGATGCTCTGACCCAGCTATATATATATATATATATATATATATATATATATAGGCACTAATTGCATTTAATGGCTACTATGAAAAGGAGTTAACTGAGTCATTGCGTGTCTGCAGTGTAAGAGGAGGATTAGTGACTCTGCACTAAATCAGGCCAGGAGGGAATTGCTTTACTTCAGACCTGTTTAGAACTGGACATCTAACAATGTCCACTTTGCTCTAGAATGAAACACAACGAGTGTAGACTGGTCAGTCCGTGCAGGAAAACTGTTCATCATGTTAATGTGTATTGAATTGTGGCTTAGGGCTTGCTGTCTGTTCTGAGGAAACTTAAAAACTCTCCAGATCAGGAAGTGCGCATCCTGCTGCTGGGACTGGACAATGCAGGCAAAACCACACTGCTTAAACAGCTGGCAGCAGAGGACATCACCCACATCACACCTACTCAGGTATGGATATGATATAAAGTCATTCAGAGTGATTTGATGTGAATTGCGCACTGGTGGTAATAGGAACCAGGTGCCAGAATACTTTTTAAACTTACCTCACAGAAATGATTACGTGAAATGACTACACATACTTTGCCTAATGTCTGAGACACTGTTTTACAAAGGTTTTTCCCTAATATATATATATATATATATATATATATATATATATATATATAGTATTTATAAATGTATTAGTGGCAGAGAGGCACATGAAAGGAGTTAAAGGGCAAAACAGTCCTTAAAGGAATTTTATTTTTTATATTTACTTCTATTTTACCATTATCATTACATAACATTATCATTAACATTACATAAAAACTCACTGAGTGTTTGGGATAGTAAACAAAATGGCCGTATTTCTGTTGTAGACCCATGATTCCCATCAACACCACAGTAAAGAAAATCTGACCATATCAAACCACTCTGACTTTTTAACATCTGCATGATTGAAAGTTGAAGAACTTTTGAAAAATTGGTGGAATTTCTGTTTAAGTAGTTACTATGACCTATTATTTTTGTACTTCTGTTTAAATTGTTGTGTAAAATGTACTGTAATTTTATGTGAGTCATTACATTCTGCATCATGTCTATAATACATTTTTGTGTTTTTCCAGGGCTTTAACATAAAGAGCGTTCAGTCTCAGGGTTTTAAGCTGAATGTCTGGGACATCGGGGGCCAGAGGAAGATCCGACCTTACTGGAGGAATTATTTTGAGAATACAGATCTCTTGGTACCTTTATTTAAAATGCATTTAAGGGCCCAAACATTTGAGTTTCCAGTTTTTCCACTTATGATAATAAATTCATGCACCTCAAGATCAGTTTATGTAGCTCTCTATCATAAAGAAGTCATTCTATATTTTAATGACGTATTCTTTCTCACAGATCTATGTGATTGACAGCACAGACAAGAAACGGTTTGAGGAGACAGGCCAGGTAAGCTCTGAGGAACAAAGTGGAGCATTATGAAAGAGGCTCAGAAATGTCTACTCAGTCTTTCTCTCACACATTTTAACAGGAACTGGCTGAACTACTGGAAGAGGAGAAGCTAAGCATGGTGCCATTGTTAATTTTTGCCAACAAACAAGATTTGATGACTGCAGCATCTGCATCCGAGCTGGCTGAGGGGCTCAGCCTTCACACTATTAGAGACCGAATTTGGCAGATCCAACCCTGCTCTGCTGTCAGTACTGAAGGAGTACAGGTAACCGCAGACATACTAAGTCAAAGACCAGCCATCATTTATTTCAATTATAGACTAAATAAAAATGAAGGTCTTAACAATTAATTAATCCATTTTACAGGATCAGGAAAAAAGCAGAAAACATATTTATACACATACAATATTTAAAAGTTAATTACACAGAAAAACATAATTTTAGTGTGCCTACTCTTTGCCTTTTTTACAGCTTCCATTCTTTTCAGACTTTATTTTCATAGAAATCTGCAGGGATATTTTTTATACCACCAAAGTTCAGTCAAGTTGGTTGATTTTCTGGTTGTTGTTTTTTTTGTTAGATTTTTTGAATATTCTTATTTTTCATTTGCTTTTCTCAATAACAGCTTCTTAACAGCTACATATACTTTTGAACCTGTACCATTGAATTGTAGAAGGATGGACAGAAACATTTGCAGATTGCTTTCAATAAAGAGTGGAGCTTGATTTTGTCCCATCTCACACCTATTTACACATATCTAAGCTGTAAGTACAATGTATTTCACCTTGACTGTTTTGGTGGTCTTCCAGACAGATTGGGGAGATTTTCCCCTGGCCTGGCCTGTCAGTTGGCCCAGACAGTCAGGCCAAATTCAAAGATAAACTATACTGTAACTGCAGAGCACAGCTGCAACCTTTTATTTGTCATTAAACATCCTCCCCTCTTGCATCCCCGTAGTCTACACATGATTGGTCTAAAATTATTATAAAATCTTTTAAGCATGCGCATAGTAAACTATATGAGTTTAATACTGGAACACAGGAAACTGGAAGTTTCAGTCCATAGGCAGAGCCTTATTTTAGCCACACCCCTGTATTTTAGAGCAGTAAGTGATGATGCATCCCTGTCCCATTTGTCCCCAAATTCTGAAAATCAGTGTGTAACATTAGGAACTTTCACTAGTGAAATGCATATTTTCTGCAATTTCTTTGTGCTTAATAGAAAAATATTATAATTTAACATGCAACTGTTCAAAGCTGTGTTTTCTAGTCATGTTCTGGCTTGCGTTTTTACTCAAAATTAACTAAAATTGTCATTACCAAAACAGTCACTCCTGCAACATAGTAGGGTTTTGATAACATTTTTATTGTTTATATGTTTATATTGTTAGTGACAAAATGGATTGTTGGATCATTTGCCCTTTTCTCCACATCTTCTGAAAAAAAGAATAATGTGTAATGTGAATAATGTAATATGTAATGACCGTTTTAACAGGGAATAAATCAAGGATGTCTTCCTGAGCATAGTTAGAGACTGTGGAACATATGCCAGCACATTTTTTTGTCAGCTATCTTCTGTGGTCAGTGTTTGGATGATGCCAATGACAGACAGTATAGAAAATGGTGAGTGGGCACTAATCACTGCATTTTCCTGTTTTTTCTTCTCTCTCTGTAGGATGGGATGTTGTGGTTATGCAAAAATATTCCAACCAGGACCAAATGATTCACGACACAAGTAGGCTGTTGATCCTTTCTACTATGCAGTTGAACCAACAGTATAGTAATATAGCTTTGATCAAATCAAGAAAGTGTCAAATGAGAGTAAAGATGCTGTGTGGTTCTGCACTAAGTATAATATTTCATGAAAAACTGACCACTAAAAGAATAATATCAAGCATGGCTTTTGCAATGAAATGACTTAAGACCAAAATGTCACAGTATGTAAGTATATAGGCATGGCCTGGCAACAGTAAGCAGTTTTGGTAAAACGTTACTTGAACCCTGCCACATAACATTGACATAATCATAACATAAACATGTCATGGCAGATGTCATATGTTGTCATGAGTTGTCATGACAGATCATGTCCAGTAATATAACAGTGTCATGTTACCATTAACATAAATTGTCATGATAGGTGTCATAATGTGGGATGTCATGATGGCTAACTAGAGTGCATTTAGCAAACATTAGTATGTCACACAGCGTGTGACATCGGACATTATGATGTGTCATGACAATTACTGGTAAGGGTAACGTGACTGTTACAGTTGTATGCAAAAGTTTGAGTGCTCCTGGTCAAATTACATGTTTTATTAATTTTTTTAATGAAAATACGTTAACACATCCATTACAGATTACACACTTATGCACACTTTAAAGCACACCTTTTGTGTTTTTTTTTGCTGAATTTCACATATTGGAGAAACAAGTATAAAAAGTTGGCTGTACAAAAAATTGTGGCACATTTTTACTGTATGTTTAATTTTTTCCCAATGTACAAATGAGCAAATAAATAGATCTTTTGCTAAAAACTGTAAGGAAAATTCTATTTTAATTTGTTCCCTGTACTGGATGTGTTTACTTATTTTCACTTCAAAAATCAACCAAACATTTAATTTGGGATATACAAACCCTTGCATACAACCTTATATTGCTGAACAAATCTGTCATGACAGCATATATGACATCTGCCATGACATGCTTATGGCATGGTTGTAACAGAGTTCAAGTAAAGTGTCAGCACGTTGTCCTTGTTTACGGCATGTCTGAGTGTAATATTTATTTGCCATTTATATCATTTCCTTTTTCAGTTCTGTTCACACTGAAGTATTGTAAGCTGCTGTTCTTGCTCATTACAGAGAATAAATAAACACCTATTAACATTTCACTCTACGTATTTGTCTTCTGATCCAAGTTTGAGGGGACTGAACCCTGTTGTCAGCTGATTAGACTTGGTCATAGACAGATGTACTTCTTCTGCTTCATCACTAGAGAGCGGCATCTCCCCAGCATTTGCTCATTGGGTGCACTCACAGCTGTTGCTGCATTGGCTTAGACAAAGGCAGAGAGAAGTCAGGTAACTGTTCTTTACTCTGTTAAGTGAATATTACATGAAGGATGCAGAAATATACACATAAAAATCATTATTCACTTCAGCAGGCTAGTGTTGCTGTAATGCACCTGCCCAATATCAGAACTTGGTAAAGTAATTTCATATACAGTGGTCTCTGACTCTCAACCATAACACTGCAATGATTTTCTTTTGGAATCAAATTATAATAAAAGTCACCAGCTAAAATACTTTATATTGAGCTCGTTGCCACCTCTCGCATGCCGTACATACATCACAGTCCAAAACAGTTTATCGAGCAAAGCGCACAATCTGAACAAACCTCTACCGCACCATATGGATGTGTACAGCAATTTCTCGCCCGTGCGTCCCTCTTGCATATACAATAAATCAAAGGTGGACTCCGCAACTATTCAATTACCCAGGTTCTCACCTTGTTCACCATGATTTAGCACAAAGTGCTGGCACTCTCCCCCCCTACCCCACTGTGCTGCTCCGCCTTTCATCGAGGGCTATAGTAATCGGCTTGGGATGAGTGCCCCGCCAGCCTCTTATAGGGCATTTACATACAGCCCCCTTCTCCCAAGCCCTCTAATAGATGCCCAATAGCATTTGCATTTATATAGCCCACTTCATAGTGACACGATTTGGGTGCTTTGTCGTGATGAAAACAAACCTGGGCCCCGGCCTTGACTTGCAGGGGCCAGGCTGCCACCGTGCCCTTTTCTCCATATGCAGCAGGCCCCAGGTTCGAATTTAATAATGGTCAATCTGATTGAGAGAGAGAGGGCAGTGCAGCAAGAACCTCAAGGTGGATCAGCAAACCACACTTGGCACACAAGACAGATGGCCAGTAGGCTGAAATTGTTTATTTGCATAGGCAAGAAAATAGCATTGCTCAGTACAATAGGAGAAAATACTTTATAAGTGCAAACCCAACTAGTGTGCTTCTGATTTTGTCAGCACTGAGACCGTAACCCTTCCAAACCAGTCATTAATCTTGAGACTTATCATTTAATAACTACTTTCAATTATTCAGTAACTACTATAAAACGAATCTGTCTATTATGGAATTATTAAGAGGAAGGAATTCTACAGAAGACTCAGTTATGTTTTGAATAGACTTAATTTAAATGTCTAGCCTTAGTCAAATTTATTACATGAACACAATTATTGCTAAAACTAAATAGATCAAAACTCAGAATTGTGTGGAATGTATTTAGTTACACTTCATAACTTCATAACATATGCATTGAATAACATGTTTATAAAGCAATACCTGGGTATTAATAAACAGCTTATACAGGAAATTGCATGACAAAGGTTTTATGAAGTAAATGACACTTTATTGACATGAAAGGCTGTAAACTAAAGAGACATTTGTTCATTTTAGAACACTGTCATAAAGCATCATTCTCAAGTAATGGAACTTAACATCAACATAAATCAGGTTTAAAATACATTATGGTGGCTGACATGTACCATTAAGTCTGCTTTTTACTGCAGTCATCATATTAATTTAGCATATCTGTAACAACACACATTATATTTACTTTGATACTTAAGTACATTTATAAGCAAATGATTTTGTGAAACTTCTGTTCTAAGAAGAATATTTTTACTTTTACTCCAGTACAGTGTTTTTGTATGTATATGTACAGCATATAGTATGTGTATAAGTTGCAGGCACCTGGGAAAATCCTGGCAGTGATTGCTTATTTGGCCAGAGAAGCACTTATTTTACAAAAAGTACAAATAATAATAGTAAGTAGTCATTATTTTACACATCGCTGTTGTCAGAAGAAAACCTTGTATCTCCAAAATTGGAACTTTACAGGAGAAAGAAAAAACATACTGTAGTTTTAATGCAAGTCAATGGAACCAGACATCTTTCCAAGTCATTTTGGGCCATTTCTTTTGCTCCATACATCATGAAATTTACACACAATATAAAGGGCAATAGGTCCTTTGAAATTATGTCAAAAACGTCCAAAAAGGTTTTCTTCCGACGGCAGTGATATGTCAATGTGTTTGCTTAACAATTTCCAAACTTCTCCTCATGAAAGCCCAATATTATTTTTAGTCATCACAAAGTTATCTAATACCTGATTTGGTTCAATAAATACTTCATTATGGTAAATAAAATGTGCCGCAGAAGGAATTTGTCATATCCGTGTGATGTTGTGTGGGGGTATCCAGAAGAAATCTGGAACCAAATTTTGTCCTTCAAAATAACTCAAACTATATCAAGCAATTCTTTTTATTTTTTTCTTTAGTTGTGTTTATTTATTAATTATTAAGTGATGTTTTTTTGCCAAATGTGTGTGTATAAATTTGGGAAAATGTAAGAAATGATGAATGCAAGTGTATCACACTTATATATCAGTCTCATAACTCAGTCTCTACCTTACTTGGAAATGATGCTTCATAAAAGTGTTAAAACTGGAACTAATATCTGTTCCATGAGTTTAAGGTACAATACAATGTCATATACTTCAAAGACTGCAGGCATGAATTTCAAGTATTGCTTTATAAGTACACTGTTCATGAAGTCCTAGGTAAGTAGCCTTTAAGTAAATTGTTACCTATATATTTATTCAAATATACTTTATTCAGTGCATTGTATTTTTCAATCATCGTTGCAATTGCATTGGCTTTGATTTCAAATATGTACATTACTTCCACATAATTAAAATATATTGCATAAACACATTTATTGTTAAAAGTACAAATAAAGACTTGAAAGTCAAATATGTTCAATAAAATCACCTTTGCCAATATGTGTGAGCCCCACTAACATTTCTTGATTCTTTGCCAACAATAAAGCCTACAGTGAAATTTGATCTGTCTGTTCATTAGGCCAAAATCATTCACCCAGCACCTTTTGGAATCACAAAATGGTTCCCTGGGCTTCTTTGATTGCATTGTTCCTTTTGTTTACAGTAGCAGTCAAACCTCTTTGTGTCTTTGTGGAGAACTGGACTGTCCCAAATCACATTTACTTTGTGTTATCATTGAAGGCAGTTTTTGCTCCACGAACATGTGCACTACAAATCTTTATTTAAATAAACAACTCAGATTCTCTCAATACGATTCAGGTTATGACCTCATAACCCACTGAAGAGGATGTTACAACCAGCCAAACGGGGTCGAGGGGGTGGATGACTCCAGCCACGATCAATCCTAATGAACAATCTATGATTACCAAATAAAAGAGAGGGGCAAGCAATCAAGGAGGCTCCACTTGTGCGAATGACCTCGCTGAGGAGAGAGGCAGTGAGGCCTGCACAGATCCATAAATCACCGGAGTTTCCCGGCCCTTGCCGGCCCACGAGTGAGCCCTCCTCCGCAGGGAAGGTGGAGGCTGATGGCCTGGGAGGGAACCAGAAAGAGATATCCCCTGTCCTCCGTCCTCTGTCATAATCGATGTGTCTGTATATGCCATGCCTCCCATTCACACATATCTGTTTTAGCACAGTGTGCTCTATGTGTTTTTTGATACACTTGAGTATGAAAAACCTTTTTAAAATGTATAGGATCTCCACAGAATTTAAAGGTTCCAATGCATTCCTAAAAATAAAGATTCCTATATGGTTATTGGTTTGGATACATGGTCCTATGTAAAAACCTTTTACATTATGTGTAGTTTTTTTATAAAACAACAAAATAGAATACAACAAATAAATAGAATATCACATTTACCAGTATTTTGTGTGTCCACCCTTTGCCTTTATTACAGACAAATTCCATTTTTTTTCCAGAACACTTTCAGTTTGTCAAAGAAATCTGCAAGGATATTTTTATTTATATTGTATGTGTAATGAAAATATTTTGATTATATTTTATGTCTTCAAAGTTCAGTCTAAGCATTGGTTGGTCAAGTAATCATAGTAATCCTATACACATTCAATAATGTTGAAAACACCTGATAGGAGAAACACAACTTTTCTTTCATCTCTCAAAGATGAAAGCCATAAGTACTGTTTATCTGATGTGGGCAGTTTTGGTGGTCTACCGGGTCTTGCACAGTTATAAAGAGGTCCCATTCTCTCTATACCTCTTCATACTTTTTGTTTTGTTTAGAAATTAAATTTAAAAAGGGTGGGCATACAGTACTGTATGTGTATTAATTTTATATCCACTCATAATTGTGTACATCTACAACTGATTGATAGTTGATTAGAGTGCTTGAGAAAGCATGCTATTGTTATCTCTCATACTTCTTCTTATTCTTCTTCCACACTTTTCTGTGTTTAACACAGGCCGAACCGCTTAACATACAGACTGTATGTTCAAACTGTGTTTCGAAGGTTTCGGCACTGTGATTTGTGCTATGTATTTTTGGAGTCGATCAGATTGGTAGTTTTTAATAAAATTAAGTTTAAAAATGAAAAACCTCCCATAAGAATGAATGGTGGAATGTTCAGAACTGACATCAATTAAATAATCCTCAAGGGGTCTTATCTTACAGCAGCTATCCAGTTAACTGATAGAGTAAACATTTCCTGAGTTGTGACTGTTTGTTCAGAGGGTGCAAATCAGACTCAAACAAAGCTTCTCCACTAAGAGCTGCATAATACCTGAGTGACAGTTAATTTCAATGACCCCCCCCCCCTCCCCGCTCCCCTCCTCAAACACATACATCTCTCCCACTCACTCACACACATCACACAGACACACACAAACAGACACATAACTAAGGAGGTGTTGTTGACCTACACAGAAACACACGCTAACACACACTTGCAGCTCTTTTCAAGCACTCTTGCAGTTCCTTCAGGAAATGCACATCTAGTTAAAGTTGCCATTTATACCTCGTTGTAAGTATGAGTGATAAACACAAAAAAGGTCATTACTCGCATGTAACTATGCCTGAAAATCTAAGTAGTCCGACTCCCTCCCCCACCCACCCCCACCCACTCCCACCCACTCCCACCCACTGTTCATTATCTAAACCCCTATTCAAAACAAAAAAAAAATACCAATGAAAGGTAATAATAATAAAACAGTATTTATGTTCCTCATTATCTTCAGTCTTGCTTCTCATTCAACAGTTTCTCACTCAATCCTGACTGCAAAACAGCAAGAAAATTATTTAGATCTTGTTCCTCCATTAAATTCTCATTCTGTCTGGTTTGAAGTTTCAGATACACTTTGTCAAAAAATGTGAAATAAATCATCTCAGTAATTTGAACATTATTAGCCTTGTTTGGTGCCAATTTAGAATTTTGTCCAGTGATGCATATATATATATATACCGCTGTTGTCTAAACAAAGCCTCATTTTTTGATTTCCAGTTTGACAATGCATGTTGGCCTTTATATTTTGTGTAAATTTCATGAAGGATGAACCAAAATAACTGGCCAAGAATGACTTGGAAAATATTCTGGGTCCATTGACTTATGTATGTTTTTTTTCCTTCTCCTATAAAGTTACCATTTTGGAGAAACAAGGTTTTGTTCTGACAGCAGTAAGAAAAACACGATGTATAAAGTGTTTTTCGAAAACTTTTTTAAGTTCATCTTTTAACCTTTAGAGGTCCAGAAGTATCATTGTCTTTTTGCTATACATTTGATTTATATGTATGATTACTACAATCTAATGCAAAAGTTTGGGTATCCCTGGTCAAGTGACATGTTTTGTTGATTTTCTAAGTGATAATAAGTACACATCCTCTGCACAAAACATATTTCTACACATTTTAATGCACAATTACTGTTTATTTGATAAAAAAATGTGACCAAAAGTTATGGAAGTTTTTTAGGTTTTCTTTTTTTCCAAATATATAAAATTTAACTAATATTTAATATGTTAAATAAGCACTGAGCACTGAAATTAGCAGAAGAATGCCTTTTTTTAAGTTTGTATCCAGTAAAGGATGTGTTATTTTTAATTATAAAATGATTTGACGAGGTCATTAAATATTAAATGTCATTGCATGATTGTGTGTAATGCGTAATGAATTTCATTTTTTTTCCCATTTGTTGCCAAAACACGGAAAATGTATAGAATGTTTTTGTCTCCACTAGAAGACAAAAAAATGCACACAAGTTTATTTGTGAAATTCAAATTTTAGTAAATATCTCCTCTTCTACTTCTAAATACAATTGTGGTCTCAGTAGAAATGTCCATACTTATGACAGAATTTCTGCTTGTATCAATGAGCTATGGGTGTAAATCATTCAGCAACGCATAGGAGGGTTCACTCTTAATGTCTACACAGGAAAACAGCCCACTCTTTCCATTTTACAATGCCTTCAAAATCAAGCTACTTACTTTTCCATCTGCAGAAAATTCTGGTTTCTACAGCCAGTGTTCCAACCTGGATATCAGCAGCAGCTCCCCCACCTAGCAAAGTGTTGCACAGCCGGCCCCATTTACAGTGCTGTAAGAGCTTTGGCTCCTCTGAGATCTCATCAAGCTCATTCTCCAGCCTCATCTGGCCTGATTGCTCTGCGGCATGCCGCAAATATAAAAAAAGCAAACGAACATGGGAGCATTCCTGCCAGCTCCCAGCTTTGATGTGGCCTCCTCTCCACAGCAACTTTACTGCTCCATGGAGTAGACTGACCTCCTTAATCAGAAAGGAGACCATAAAGAAAAGTTTACAGGTGGGATTGATGTATGACATGGATGTTTTGGTGTGTTCACGCCTCAGTATGGGTCAACCCCAGATCAGGGGGGTCAGTTAGTGAGGCCGCTTGGTGGGGGGCCATCGTTCTGTTTGAAGATGTGGAGATATCTACATGGACAGAGATACAGTTAGGGAGGTAGTTGTCGGAGATAGAGATGAACGAGGGCGTAAACACCTTTGGGAAGATGGAGCGGGTTCTATTTTGGTGACATGATGCAGATGCAAACAAAATGTATGTTGACTATTGGCAAAGGTTTCTATCAGCCAGGATAAGGCACCCATCTGATGGAAATACAATGGAGCCACAATCTGTGGCAGTGATGTAGATATTATTTTACAAAGAGTGGCCTGGGACAGTATCATTGTTACAATATGAAAAACATGTATTTTAGTTTTTGTTTGAAAATACCAGCTATTCTGTGCTGTACAAGCATGAAGAGTTAACCAATAAAATAGCCCATAGTTCCTCAGAATAAAGTCTCATAACGTTTCCTTCTCCTATAAAGTGTTTAAGACATGAGTAAGGTTTTAGTACAACTGCAACACTGTGCTTGGTCCTCAAGCCCTTAAACAGAGGTGCCAAAAAGGGTTCTTTGGAAGGATGCTACATAAAAACAATTTTTGGTTCCCTAAAGAACCTTTTAACTGAGAGGTTGTAATTGTGTTTTCAAAGAAAAAGGAAGGTTCTTTTGGCAACTAACAGTGGTTCTATGCTTCTTTTAAGGGTGACCATGTAAAACAAGTAGACTTGATGACTTGACCCTTCAGATATCATGTGCTCCTTCTCAAAGTACCACGAGGAGTGTCGGAAGCATCAGATCTTTGGGAAGTCTGGCTGGTTGTGAGGCTCAGATGCCAAGGAGTCAAAGGTCATGCTCTTGACTCCTTGCTAACCTCTGACTCCAGACTGCCCTCGTGGCCACCCTGAGCTGAGACACCAGGCAGTGCTCACACAAGCATGGACCCCCACCCCAACAAGGTGACGGATCACCCTAATTTCCAGACGCATCCGTTCCCGTTTCTCCCTCCGTTCTACGATTCTGTCCCTCCCTTTTCTCTCTGTCTGTCAGTAATTCAACATTTTCACCACCTCTCACCGCAAAAGAGGGAGCCGCCTCCATCCGTCATTACAGCACGCAAATGACAGCCTCCTCACGCATGCACAGGCAAAATGGATTTTTACATTTGGCCAAATCTGTGGAGTGTAGGAGGGGGTTACCTTACTGTAACCGATTCAATAGTCCTTCAAACGAGCCGGCCGATACACGTACACGCCTGGCCCGATGAGATGATCTATAGCCGCCCCTTAATGGGTTCTGTCGGCTTCGGGATGGGGAGGAGAGGCCTGCTACTTTGGTGTAGAAAAAGACATAATGTGAGCAATGAAAACATAATTATTCATTTGATTAGGCCTGTAATTTATGTTATTTGCATTAGCTGGGGTCTGAACAGTGACAACAGAGTGGCATACATACAAGAGAAGAATTGGTGAACAAAATTGCGGAGAAAGCCGCAGCCAGGCAGAGACAAACTGAAGTCCTGCGGCTGCTGAATCAGATCATTAAACAAACACACAAAGGGTCGTGGTTCGGGGCAAGCAGTGGCTACATCGACAGTGATTTCCACCAAATTGGAGATTTCCCCCTGGACAGTCAAGCACATGAACTCTGCTGTTCTGTAGGCCTCTGCCTCACTTTTTTTCCACACCTCTCCCTGCTCTCTCTTGACCTTTCTGTCTTAAGGTAGACACCCCAATTTGTCCGGGTGTTATTGTAAAGCACACACCATTCTCAGCAACATGACAAGAAGAGGTAAACTGAAATTCATTCACTGCATGACGAGTAGGCTAAGGTAGCTGAGTGGGAGGAAAGCTTAAACACAGTGGAAGAGCCACATTTATCAGCCATATTCTTGCAATAAAACCGCGATATTGTTTCTTCTAAACCACGCTCAGTCAGTAAATAATAGAATGGCTAATAGTGACTAGCTGCAGTGTCGGAGAGTGCTTCAGTGGCTGAGTGTGTGTGTGTGTGTGTGAAAGCAGACACACACAGGGAAGATGGCGAGAGACAGTGTTTTCTGTTTGTGTTTGTTTAAATAGTCCCCCTTTTTTAATGGCTTGCACTGTGAGGTTTTTTGCGAGCGCCTGCACAACGTGGCAGGCAGGGGAGAGAGAGAGAGAGAGTGAGAGAGAGCGCAAGAGAGTATTCTCAATTTCCCTCTAAAAAGAAAATTCATTTGCGCTTGCTAATGTAATGTCATCGTTGTGTTTACTGAGCGTGGATGATGTATAGGGGATGTTGCATTGAGTGAGACTGCTTAATGATGCATAGAATTAAGTCTGCGGCTTTCAGCTGAGCTCCCCTCTCGCTCATACACTCCTGCTCTCCCCCACTCCTTCTCTCTCTCCCTCTCTCTGTCTCTCTCTCTTTCCTCTCTCCATCCCCTCCACATCTCTCTGTTTCTCTTCTTTTACTTTCTTTCACTCTTTTTTTTGTTTTTCCTCTCTCCATCTCTTCAATCTCTCTCTGGTTTTCTCTGCTCTATTTCTACTCTTTCTCCACTCTCTTTCTCCTTTTCTTACAACCTGTTTTTCTCTGTATTTCATACACTTCTCTCCCAATTCATCCTCTCTTTCTCTCTTTTTCTCTTTCTTTTTCTCATTACTTTTTCCTACTCCAGTCTAACTCCCTCTCCCACTTTATCCTCTCTCTCTCTCTCTCTCTCCCTCTCTCTCTCTCTCATTTTCCTTGTCTTTCTCCATCTTGTATCTCTCTCCCTGTTTCTCTTCTTTTACTTTCTCTTTCGTTCCACCCCCCCATTGTCCATCTTTTACTGTCTTTTCTTTTTCATCACTCTCTCTATCTCTTCAGTCTCTTTCTCTCTCTCTCTCTCTCTCTCTCTCTCTCTCTTTCCGTCTCTTATGTTCTCTTTCTCTCTCAATTTCTTCCACCTCTCTCTGTCTTCATCCTCTCTCTCTCTCTCTCTCTCTCTCTCTCTCTCTCTCTCGTTCTCCAGCATGCTGTCTTGGACTAGTGGCCACACGCCGCTCTGTTGCTTCGCTGCATCTCTCCATCCATCACTCGAGAGAGGGAGGGAGAGAGAGAGAGAGATAGAGAGAGAGAGAGAATAAAAGAGATATTGATAAAAGAAGTAGCCTACACAAAGCTGTGAACACAACAACAGAAAAGCAGCTGAGGGAATAAAACACAAAAGGATGTTAGCTACTCATATAAAGAGAAACGCAGCTAGCAGCATGCACTGCATATGGCGACTCGAATGAATATGTGCCACTAAAACTGTTGGATTAGTATTTAAATAAAGCAGCTGTATGAATATACCATTTCAGTACAGGCCTTCAGCATGATTAGGACTGTCATTACAGTGATAACGATTATGATTATGGTTTTTTGTGGTGATGATGATGATGATGATGTTGATGATGATGATGATGATGATGATTGCAATTATGGTCATCACGTGCCCTTTTATTATAATGTGCATAACCAATGCAAACTGGCCAGTGTGTCTGTTCAGCGGGAGGCAGGCCAGAAGTTTATAGATCTAGGAGTCCTCACTGATCACTTCCAAACCCATCCAGTTAATCTAGCCAGAATGAACATGAAAAAGGACACATAAAGCTGCAGAAGTGGACAGAAAATTTAGTTTTGGTTCTTTCGTGCAGATTTACAAGTGTTTGAAGTGCTTTTAGTGGGCACAGAGATAGTCATCATATTATAAGGCATAATATGAGGTTACAAAAACAGGATAAATAGGCCTGTTAAGTGTGTGTTGTTGTAAAAAGAAGAGTAGATTTTTTCCTGTTTTTTTCAATGTTTGTCCAAATGTCCTTGGTATTTCCATATAAACATGAGTTTGATGGCATGGTGATTATATAGATGACAGGTTTAAAAGGCATGGAAATGAATTAATGTGGATCATATACAGAGTTAATACATACCTATATACAAGCATCTGTCATGCCTGTGGCCAGGAAAGATAATGGATTTTCAGGCCTCTGCCATTTGTTTTGAGGGGAACTGAAAATAAACATGACAATTTGCATACTATATGGTGCTGCAATGGAACATGGAGGTGTTATATTTGACCACATACCCAAGGACTATTGTGTGAGATTGTGTATACCCTATCTGCTCTAATTCCAGAACTTTTTCAGTGTAATGGTTTTGGATGGACTGTAACTGTTAAACATTTTCTTCTATGGTCTACTATAAGTTAGTATAATAATACCAGTAAAGACTACATCGCTTGTGGTTTAAAAGTAATGCAATCTACTTGCCACAGCTCAGGGCCTTTGCTTGATTACTGCTCAAATGGCCCAATAAGATTTCATAAATCACTTCAGCTAACTAAACTGCATTTACGGAGGTAAATGAAGCAGCAAATTCCATCATTTCGGGGAGAGAATGGAGCCAATGGTTTCAAGTGGAAAGACTTCTGTAGGACCGTTCCTCCATTTCAGTGCTGACACCTTGCTGAAGCTGTACTAGTACAGTGCAAACTTTAGCAGTAGTTGATAGTGTGGTGTGTTTTTGATATGTTCTGGCATCCCTCTCTCTCTCTCTCTCTCTCTCTCTCTCTCTCTCTCTCTCTCTCTCTCTCTCTTACTCTCTGTCATTCTCTCTATATATCTCTCTATGCACGTCTCCTTCTTCTGACTTTATTTGTCTGTATGTCTGTGCGTCTATCCTCAGTTCAATTAAATTAAATTAATTTACATGACCCTATTCAGCTAAAGGACTGCCAAAGCATTATTATGTCTTTGTTGTTCTCCCTCTGTCTCTCTGTCTCTCTCTGATTTGATGTCTATGTATGTCTGTCTGTCCATCTCTCTCTCTCCTTCCATCTCTCATCTGACTTCATGTCTCTGTATGTCTGTTTGTCCATCTCTCTGTCTCTTTCCATCTGTCTCTTTGTCTCTCTCTTTCTCACTCAGTCTATTTCTCACTCTTTCTATTTCTATATCACTCTTTCTCTTATTATATGTTTCTGTGTGTCTGCCTGTCCATCTCTCTCTCTCTAACTTTCTCGCTCTCTGTCTCTCTCTCTCTCTCTCTCTCTCGTTCTCTCTCTAACTTTCTCTCTCTCTCTCTCTCTCTCTCTCTCTCTCTCTCTCTCTCTCTCTCTCTCTCTCTCTCTCTCTCACTCTCTCTCTCTCTCTCTCTCTCTCTCTCTCTCTCTAACTTTCTCGCTCTCTGTCTCTCTCTCTCTCTCTCTCTCTCTCTCGTTCTCTCTCTAACTTTCTCTCTCTCTCTCTCTCTCTCTCTCTCTCTCTCTCTCTCTCTCTCTCTCTCTCTCTCTCTCTCTCTCTATCTCTCTCCACTGCTCCACTGCTATCTAGCTGTCAAGCCCATTCATCATTCCCACCACTTTCCCCTCTACAGAATTATTATTTCTTTGATGTGTTACTAGTTGAAAACAAATCCATTTTGCTGCCCATCAATTTATCATTTGGGAAGGGACGTCACACTCCACTTGCGTGGACAACAATGCTCCGGCACGTGCACGTTGCTTTTGTGTATGTGTAAGAGAGAGTGAGAGCGAGAGAGCAAAAGAGAGAGAGTGTGTAAGACCAAAAGAGAGGGAGAACATGAAGATTGTGAAGGAGGAATAGGAGTCGATTGAGTAATGCTCTTAAATGAAAGAGAGAAGAAAAAAGCAGGAGTGAAAGTGAAGGCAGAGCAGAAAGAGGAGGTAGAGAGAGCGAGAAAGAGAGAGAGGAAAGAAAAAGAGGGAGGGCCTTAGTGCTCTCCCTCTCTCACCCTCCCTCACCTAACGTCTGTGATAATTTATCACTCCTTCCAGCTCGACTGACAAACTATTTGCAGGAAAATGAGTTTTTCCGCTACGGATTTGTCCTCTGGGAATGGAAAGGGGAGCTGCTGTGTTTTTATCCCCTATCATACACACACTCTTTCTCACACACACACACACACACACACACACACACACACACACACACACACACACACACACACACACACACAAAGCAGTGGCTATGAAGAGCTGCCTCTCACACACACACAGGCATGCAAACGCATACAAAAACACACACACAGCCTCGCACCGTGGTCTTCAGTACTTATGGGAGGGGTAGGGGGGGGTAAGATAAATGAGGTAAATTAATAGAGTCACTGAAGGAAAAGATCTGCTTCCGCTCCAGCAAATCCACTGGTGACACACAACTGACATGCTAGACAGCAAGAAACGATGCTCTCTCTCTTTCTTTAGCCCTTTCTCGCTCTCTTCCTCTCTATCTCCTTGCCTTCTCTCAGGAGTCCTCTTTGTCTCGCTGTCTGCCATCTCCTTGCCACTAGAGCTTATTTTCTCCCATTGGCACTGGACAATACTACATCATAAAAATGTAAGCCTGCCTTAGACCTCAAACTGCAAGTACATATATGTCGACCCATACTTCAGTAGCTCACTCTGCAGCACTGTGCAAAAGTCAGAGTACACCCTTCATTGATGTATTTCCAGTCAAGTTAAGGACATGTTAAGTTTTTCAATTTTCAGGAGATATGTCTGAGGAGATTAGATATATATATAAACACAGGAGTTTTCAAAACTTCAAAAATGAAAAAAGATATGGAGAAAATGGGTCTCCCATGCTAGACCTGGTTGACCATGAAAACTGTCACCATCAGATAAATAGAACTTAAAGCTTTCTTCTTGTAGAGATAGAAGTAAATAAAACTCCACTCTTGAATCCTTCTGTCCATCCTTCCCAGGTGAAGAACGCTCAACGCTATGGGTCTGAAAGGATATGTGGAAAAAAAAAGAACAATGAACTTGCTAACCGAGAGCCCAGACCTAAACATCCCTGTAAATGTTTGGGATTACATGGATTGAGAGGAGCAGAAAATGCAACCAACTTCTAAGACTGAACTTTGAAGGTGTGAAAAAATATGCCTGCAGATTCTTTTTAAAACTGAAAGCAAGACTCCTGAAAAGAATGGAAGCTGTAACAAAGGCAAAAGGTACAACAATGGTTTCAAGGTCCAAATGTGAACCTTAAATGAGTTTTTACCTTGAGGGTACCACCCCAGTGAGAAGAGGGGTACTGCCCCAGTGATAATTTCATACCATGTTTTCTGAGAGGGTTTATACTATATTTAGTTGTGCAGACTTTTCTGTAATGTTTGGCTAAACATGTTTTCTATTTCTTCCCTTAAAAAAATATACTTATAACTTATAAAATATATATATAACATATAACATGAATTACTGGCAATTTGCAAATTAAACTAATAAAGGGGTGGCTTTTTTTAAACAGACTTTTGCACAGAGCTGTTCCTAAATATTTCACAGTAGATGCAGATTAATAGTGCATTACTGCTCACACCAAGGAACTGTAGGTGGACATTTTCTTCACTTACATGTCCAAAAGTATTCTTTAGAATGCCACTTTAAGAATGAGATGCTCTGGGGCAGCCACACATGAGCCTAAGGTCATCGTGCCCAATGCCAAACATCAGGTAGAAACCCCCCAGCATGGCGCTGTAGAATAGTGAAGTTGTGTTCTCTGGAATGATGGAGCTCCATCCAATACTGTTGGAATGAGTTGGAGTGGGATTTATGATCCAGAACTAATCATCCAACATCAATACCTGACCTCATCAATGTTGCTTAACCCCTTAAATGGCCAGGGCCCACCAGCAGGCCCTAAGTTTTATTGCACACTTCTATAACTTAAGAATAAGTCAGCCAGTTTGCACTGAAGTCCCTGTACTTACTGAATAATAAGGTATGAAATATTGAGATTTTAAATCCTATCAAATCCCCACAGCAATGTTCCAACATCTAGTGTAAAGCTGTCTCAAATAATAAAGGCTGTAACAGCCATTTACAAACCCTTGATTTCAGAAGAAATGTTGGATGATAAGAACTGCAAACTTTGAGACTGAGCTTTGTGATTGTGAAGTTCTGAAAGATTCCACATAATATAATTATTTTGCATTAATTCCAAAATAATTCTTGGCTTAGACGTATGATTTTAGGGAAAAATATGTATGTGGTATAGAATCTTTACATTATGTCTGAGGCCTTTGAAAATTTGTCTATACTAACATATCTAGCATTTTTACAAAAATGACTTGAAAAGAACCATCGGTTGAATCTTTAGGAAGAACCATTCTGCCATGTTTATTTGCCATGTATATTTTAAAGTGTAGTTACTGAATAATCTGTAGTGGCTTCAGAATAGGACATGTTAAGATTAACTATCAAATTATAAACCTGCAGTTTAAGAGGTTAAAAGCAAATCTTCATAAAACATCCAAGAGGAAACGAAAACGAGGGGCTGACATTATCACCCAGCTTGACCCAGGTCAGCGAGTCCAATCTTCCTCCTCACCCTCGACAAACAACATATTGGCAGCATGCTTGGTGGTGAATTACACGACTATAAAGGGCCAATTATGTCGTAATTATACGGGGCCATCCGTAAACGTCAGCAGATCATTAAACGTCACCTCTGTGGGGTTCCCCAGCCATAAATTTGCAGGCTCCCAAGGCATGTGGGGAATAGGACTCTCTCGTTATTAGCTAACGACTCAGAGCTACAGCTAATTGATACATCAAGCAGATTTTTGTTTACTGTACACACTGTGACTGGCTGAAAGATTTAAAACCACTAATGAAGAAATGACTAATGGTGCAAGATCAGGTGTAAAGGTAGGAATGACTTAACTCAAAATAGTCGTATGATCTTAGACCAGAGAGGAGTGTAGAAATTGATGTAGAAATGTGTGATGATGTTGAAGAGTAGAGTTCAGCAAAAGCCAAGGCCAGTTGGCTTGATCTCTAGTTTTGGAGAGGGCAATAGCTATGAAGAACCATGACATCTAAAAGAACCATTTGTGTACTTCAATGGTTCTTCACCATGACTTAGTACCTGTTGAATATAGTTCTTGAAAGAACCATTTAAAAAATGGCTCTATGTAGCAACAAACAAAGTTCCGCTGATGTTAATATATATATATATATATACATATATATATATATATATATATATATATATATATATTGCTGTTGTCAGAACAAAACATTGTAATGGTAGTTTTACAGGAGAAGGAGAAAACATACTTTACTTTTAATGTAAGTCAGTTGGACCAAATGTTTTGTCAAGTCATTTTGGGCGATTTCTTTTGGTCCATTCATCAAGAAATGTACATACGAGGTTTTGATCCGACAACAGGTTTTGAATTAGAGTTACTCCAAGAAATGGTTTGGGAAACAATGCCCATGTTTTGCCCCTCAAACTCACATTCAGGAGATTCAGACATCTATATGTGATAACAAACATTTAGCAGTTTTCAAGGCTACATGAGGAGTTAACTGGGTTGGAGTCTGTGTCTGCGTCAAAACAGAACAGTGTTGTCTGAACAGCGGGAGCTGACAGCACAGTCATTATAATCGTGTTCAGAGCAAGACGGCACCACACAGCTGACAAAAGTGGTGACAAGTAACATACGTCAAAAAGGAAAACAATTATACCAGGACAATAGATTAGACTAAAGGACTAAAACCAGATAAGGAAATAAGCAAAGGGTTGCTGGACTGGTCATTTGTAAATATGAATGAAAATGTAAGTGTACATTGTGCTTATTTTAAAATATGCAATGAGTGATGAAGTAATGCAGAATTTTTTCTTCATCTAGTTATACAGTCTAGTTCTGTGTCATTCTAAATGTTTTCAGTCTGTTCCAAAATATATGTCAACGGGTGATAGGGAAAAATGTCTGCATAGTTTAATATTTGAGATATAAAAATAAACTCATTCAGTTTGTTTTGATGTGGTTCATTGTAGAGGAAGCAGGAACTGTGATGTGTTAAATGCAAATACCGCCATTTTATTTACAATCCAAAATGGCCAGAGAAGTTTTTATATGTAGTGCTGATGATGGTAAAATAGTGGAAAATTTGAAAAATTAATTTTCTTTAGGGACTATTTTACCCTGCATGTAGCTCTCCACAATGAATAGATTTAAAAATACTTTATATGTCAAAATCTTATGGTAAAATTTATAAAACAATGCTTCACGGCATAATTATAACCATTTCATGTGAGCGTTTTCTGGGTTATTTTAAGAGCTTAAGGCGTCTGGTTCCTATCACTATTGTTGTGAAAATGTCTTGAGAGTAGTGCATTTCACATTGAACTATTCAGAATGACTCTAAATCATAAATGTACCGACATTTTATGAAACCAGAGGATTTCCTTTTTAAGAAACTTGTTTATTCCAATTGCAGCTGATGAGCAAAAGGAAATACTGTATTACCCCAACCTCACCCCAAGAAACCCAAGCCCTCTCTACTGTATCCCAAACAACTGACTCAGTCACTGTGACATCGGTTACCATGACAACCCTTCTCCATCTGATACACCCCAGCAGAGATCTCTCCTAGCGGTAAAGGGGAGGGGGGCTGTCAATCAAATGAAAGCCTCTCTAACTTTCACGCCCTGCCACCCAGCACAAGCCCAAAAACCACTCCTCTCCGTCTACCCAACCTTTCTTACTCACTCGTATAACATGGTGTTGGATTTTGGAAGCATCTGTGATTTTCTCCACCTCATGTGCTGAAAAGTATCTTTCAGACATGTTGACAGATCAGAGTAAATATGTTGCTGCTAATGACATATAGACCTTTAAGGTGCTGAGTGGAAGTCTTGGAACTCAGAACCTTACCATAAGCACAAAGGGAACCTCTCTGGGGTTTGAAGGCCTTCAGAGAAGGCCTAATCATTTCTGGTGCTTGTATATAAACTTTGCAAATATTGTAATAATACTCTTATTTCATTAAGCTTTTGTAACAAAAGGGTTAGAACCTTGAATTGTCCAGCAGAAAATTGTCAAAGGAGATTTTTTCCCACAGTCTAGGTAGATATGACCATTGGTTAGGACTTCAGGAGCTGATCTGATAAACCACTAACATAATTTGGAATTTATCTATGGAAGCTATAAATTACATTTTGATTTCCACAGGGGTGGGGCAAATTTTGTGAGAAAAAAATCTCACTCTAGGATTCCTGGAAGTCCCAGATATGTCACTTACTGCAAGTATGAGTGATAGTCTGTCCAATGTATTCAGTCATGTGTTGAAAATGAAAACTGCAAGAGCAGCTCTAAGTCAGGGCTCAGTAGTGAAAAAGTCACTGAAAAACTGCTGTAAAGAAAAATATATTTAATGACTGTTACAGTCTTCAAATAAAACATGCAATGTCGTTTACAAGGTTAAAATTTCTACATTTAATCTAGAATGGCCAAAAATGTCCACGTGAATCATTGTTAGCTTAGTGCTTACATATTGTTAGCATCTCATGGGGGCTTCATTACTTTGGATTTTTGACCTAGTTTTGACATTAATGGCCCAGACTGAAGACCTAGCTCTAATAGCCATGGTTTGCCACTGGCTTAGCTTCATCTGATTTCCAGTCCTGGTACTGATATAGCCCTAAAGTCTGTCTTTTTCTTTTTTCTACACTCTTAAAGGAAATTCCACTGATTAAGTGTTTTGAGGCAAAATTCTTCATTCTAGAGAAGCTTACAGAATCTTGTGAAATTCATGAATATACTGCCTGATGCCTGAGACAGGCTCAGGCATCTTTAGTAGAAGTCTCCTTTAAAAGATGTCAAAAGGGTTCTTGGAGTGATGCCTGAAAAACCTGTCAGTGGATGGTTCTTTGAAGAATCATTTTTGTAAATGACAACTTGTTAAAGTTTGTTGAACGCTTACTTAATGTAGTAGTACTATACCCTATTAAAATGGTTCCCAAATTGTTTTTGCCTTGGAAATACAACTAAAGGAAATGATTCCTTAAAGGATTTTACATTGAAGTGAGCATATCAGGGGTACTCCAGGACTAGGGTTGCAAAGCGTTTGTTGACATGCTTAAAAAAAGGTCAGAGGTTCTTTAGTAAAGGCAAAACAGACCCATAACATCTGAAATAACTCTGTGAATGTTTAAATGCTTTTTTTTTTTATTTATTAAATCTTTCTTTTTTTATTAAATCTTTCTTCTTCACAGTGGAGAACCTGTTGTACTTAATTATTTGAAGAACTTTTAAAAACAGTTCTGTGTAGCACTAAAAGGGCTCTGCTATTGATACAAGTAATGCAACCTTTTTTGGAACTACATTGAACCCTTCTGCTCTTTTGCCAAGTATGTAGATCATCAGATGATCATTTGATGATTAGATAGGTAGAAGTGCAGAAATGCCTCCATATTGGCCACGACTCCTGCAAGAAAGCTTCTGCTGGCTCCAGAACTCATCTGAATGCCCCTGGCCCTGAACTATGGACAGAACCAGCTCTTGCTTCAGAGCATGCCAGGTCAAAAAGAATCTAAGCGGCATCCACCATGAAGCAGGTAGACCTCAATGAGGGGCGAACCACTCTCTTGCTAATGGCTGGTTAATGCCTGTGTGTCATTGTAGTTCGCACAATGGCCATCGCGCAGGAGTCTAGCAGGGGGCTCTTTTTGAAACAGTTATAAGACCTCCAGAAACTTGCTGGGGGGGAGAAGCCCGCAGTGGAGCGAGCAGATTTAGGGGAGCAGGGGGTAGACTGGAACAGGGTTCGGGGTCAGAGGCCAAAGCCCAGAGCGGAAATGGGAGACAGAGGGGGAACAATGAGGTGGGCTGGATCAGCCCAGACAAAGATGGAGGGGGTGCTAAACGCACACAAAACACAGGAAGATGGGGATAGAAAGATGGGCGCCGAATAGAAGCAAGCCAGAAGCAGATGGTAAAAAAAAGGGGTTAGCAAAGAAGGAGGGGAAAAAAGACTAGAGGTGGAACAAGAAAAAGCCAAAAAGCCAAAATCAGGGGAGGAGTGAGGGAGAGGAAATGAAAGTGGTTCAACTACTGTACTGCAGTTGTGTTAAGTGTAGAAAATATTGACCCTCTGTCATAACTTTTTACCAAAATTAGTGTGAGTTCCATTCAACTTAGGAGACATTATTCAGTTCTTGCTTTTGTGTAATGGAGTAATATATGTGATGGGTGAATTTGTCACGATCTGTCCAAACAATCAGGCTTTACAACATAGAATAAAATCCAAGTGGATTATTGCTGAAAATACTACGAGTGTAGATGTGGTTCAGCCCACATTTAAAAGTATTGGTGGTTTCAGGTATTAGGCTTTCAGGTAATAGGGCACACTTTAAGAAACTTGGTTAAAGTCTCTGCGTATTTACTGTATTCTCTCTAAACAATCACAGGGAAAAGCTAGATTTTTTTTAACTACTAAAAAGTTACTACAAAAGGAAACTGAATCACAGAAACTCCTAGTCTCATAATCACATAAAGTAGTCAATGTCTTGACATCATATGTATGATTTTTGTATTACTTTTATTTATTTATTTTCTGTTTCTTCTTCATATACTTGCATACTGCTGTGTGTTTACCTCATACTTGCAGACTTGATTAGCTGTGTTCACGACTCAATTTTATTTACAGTTTTTACATTTTAAATGTCTGAGGTGGGTGGGGGATGCCAAATTGGATGTTATTTTGGGCCAAGTTTTCAGAAATGCTCAGAAACGGTCCTTCGCGTCTGTTAGAAGGTTTCTGCGAGGCCTGTTTGTTCTCCGGTCTGCGCCAGATCCCAGATATAGAATTAGCCCATTAAACAATATGTTGGTCTGTATTTACACACAAGGACTTTTGTCGAACAGAGTTTGGCAATTGAAGAAGACATACTTCTGTAAAGTTGTCTGAGTTTCAAGCTCTCCGCTTAATGGCTTCATCAATACCGAGGCGGTTCTCTTGCTCTTCTGATCTGATTACGCGGCTCATCTCGACTCGTTGACCACAGCGAGAGCGGCGCGCGGGAACATTTATAAAAGTCGCCATTAAGTGGGGTTAAGCGCGAGCCTCGTTCATCTCAGCCCGTGACAGGACCGAGCGGCGCGGCGCGGAAAGCGCGGGAAATAAAATATATGTTATTGCAAGTTATGTCAGTCTTTGTTGAACAGTTAACGCTGTTGTTTACATGTTGACTTCAAAATTAGATGATGGCAAAGGTATATATATATATATGTGTGTGTGTGTGTGTGTGTGTGTGTGTGTGTGTGTGTGTGTGTGTGTGTGTGTGTGTGTGTGTATTCCACCGGAAAAGGTGGTTATATACAATTATTTTGAAAAAGGTTCTACATTGAACCATTTACTACACATACTCTATTAATCCGAAGAACATATTCGTTCATCCTGGCCGCGGTCTTCGGCTTTTAAGATGCTCGTTTCTGTGATAAGTGTGAGTTGGTGCTGCGTACCTCTCCATCTCACACAGCTGAAAAAGACGTTAGGAACATCTAGTCTTACACTGACCTTTTAACACACAGGTAGGTTTGCAATGTAAAGCCTTGTGTTTCCCTCAAACGTCCCGAGGTTTAGGTGTGTGTGTGTGTGTGTGTGTGTCTGTGTCTGTGTGTGTGTGTGTGTACATAAAACCTTTCATGTCCTGTGTTTTCCCACTAAATGCACCTGACAATAGCAGCATTGTGGATCGTTTTGGACTTGAAAGATGCAACAACATGACCCTTTGGCCTCTCATTTCCATACGAGGCCCCCGGAGGCCGTGCCGAAGCCACACACACCCTGCCTTACCTTATCTCCATCTACTGAAGACCACTGAGAGAGGAAATGGACTTTAAGGTCCGAACTGATGGACAACTCGGTATACAGAGTTCATAAAACAGACCTTTTTAAACGTGAATGTTCTGAGGTGAACGTTACCTCTGTTCTAGTATTTGGGGGTTAGAATAGCCTGAGAGTCTGAATATGAATATGAGTATGAAGTGTTCTTACCTATTTTTTAGTTATAACGTGACGTATGGGTCAATCATGACGTACACTGGTCGTAATAATGACGTCCTCATGCTTTATGCTGCCACGACAAGCTGAATGTTTCCAGGAAAATGATTTTTCGTTTTGTTTTGTTTTGTTTTGTTTTTCATGCTGTCATTCTCACAGTCGGTAGCAAATGAGAGATTTGGACAAATGTGAATTGTTTGCGGTTTAGAGGTGAGCAGGGTTTATTTTCTTCCCACTGAATGAACTGAACTGAATGAAGCGACAACTAAAACATTCCGACTGATCTTCAATATAGGCGATCAAATAAATAAACAGGTTTTTTTTCAGCTGCGATGGGCTGGCTACCTATATCCTGCCTTCCGCCCGATGACCGCTGGCACCCTCCGCGACCCAGAAGGAGAAGCGGCTTAGAAGATGTATGTGTGTGTGTGTGTGTGTGTGTGTGGGTGTGTGTTTTGTAGGCACAGTTTTTGTAGGCACTGGCGATCTAGCAGACAAAGTGACCGTGTTTGCTCACTTTGTAATGTATTAACCATTTTTTTTCAAATTGCATACGAAATACTGAATAAATAAAAGAAATAACGAAAAAAATGTCTTGGCTTGTTTTTTAATGGCTAATATTTGAAGAACTGTTGTTATAACTTATATTTCTCAATGGCTTCACAACTGTTAAAGCGACAAGCACGAGCAGTTTAGGTTCAACTGAATTCAATTCCCTGCAAAATAAATACAATAACGAAAGAAAGAAAGAATAAAATTCACCTGCAGTGTGCGGATGAGAAGCTCTTTTCGAGCTCTGCGCTCAGGCAGGTTAAACTTGTTAAAGTTTTACTCTGCTCCTCGAATGTCTTCTGACTCCCAGCTTGTGCAGTCTGCTTACATGACAGCGAGTGAACACGACCGTAGATAAAAGAGCATTACATTTCAGTTCACAAGCAAAAACCTCTGAAACAGGCATTCGCACTGTGCTGTGCGTCACTCATATAGCGATAGCAAGAGAAAAAGAATATCTAAATCTATGTACCTTACGGTCATTAACGAGTTTTTATCATTTCATACTGCCTGAAGTTCGATACCATTACAGAGTTTTAATCCCCTGTTAAACTCTTGGTAACCTCCTCAGTTTCGGGGTATTTTCCCTCGCCCTCGGCGTTTGCCCTTCGTCCCCTCAGTCCACACTTAACACAGGAATTTTCGGCCTCTATTTTTTTGTTCTGATTTCCATTAATCCCCCCTGGGCAGGGGTCTTTATTTCAAAACACCCTCACTTTTTGTTCTGCATTTACTGTGGGCCGGACCTTGCTTGAGAATGACTGAATAAGCCTTGGTGGAGCGACGAGATAAGACGTTTTTGAGGAAAGCCGCTGCCGTGTTTCTGCCTTTTCTCGGATTTTTATACATTTAAAAATATAAATATGAACCATGGAAAAAGTGAGAAACTCTTTTCCTGAAAATCTCTTCCAAGACTGGACAAAAATTCGACAGAATTTGGCGACATTTCTCAAAACACTTCCAGTGACAAGCTGATAAAAACGTGTCTCCAACACTTTCCCACAAAACCCTTGGCTAAAGGTTCGTTTTGTAATGACAGGCGCTTTAAAAAGACCGATGCCATGCGCCATATGGCGAGAACTTAGCGAGCACTTTTTCTTTCCCACCCGCATTCCGACAGCCCCGCCCTCCTGCGCTGCGGTTGGCTTTTAGCTCGTGTTCTCGCGCTAGAGCGCGTATGAACTGTTAGCCAGTCCTAGCGCGAGGGTAGGGATTGCTGAATACCGGTGGGAAAAAAAACAGACCACAACTGAGGAGAGGTGACGGAGCGATGTCAGGACTGTCAGCAGTACGAGGTGTTTCTGTTTGTTTTACAGAGCTGTGAGAACAACATAGACCGTGTCAACACTCGCAGGGGGCCGAAAACCCCGCTGACTTGCTCGAATTTTAAAACTGAGCGCGGCGGTTGGCGAACACGGGCCAGTTAAATTTGAAGCCAAGGACTGCTAAAGCAAGTTTCTGTTGAAGAGGTTGCAAAAAGCATGCCAATAAATTCTGTCAAGAACAAGGGTGACGAATAACAGGCCACATAGGTACAACCGCACAAATTATTATTATTATGAATATTATTATTATTAGTAGTAGTAGTAGTATTAATAACAATAATAATAATAATAATAATAATAGGAAATGACAGAGTGAACGACAGTAAATTAAGAAAGACCAAGAAGAAGAAGCAGAAAGAAGAAGAAGAAGAAGAAGAAGAAGAAGAAGAAGAAGAAGAAGAAGAAGAAGAAGAAGAAGAAGTTTAAGACAGGGGTTTAAAACAGTTCTGCTCTTTTACTGCTGAATTACTTGTATTATGCCCTCATAGGTGTATAGGTTTGTTAAATAATGCAAAAGGCTAAATACTAGATGAGATCTTTATGGAGTCCTAGATTTGTCTGTAAAAGTACTTCTATTCGTCCAGTCTCTTGACTGGTCAAGTGTACTGAATATTCATTTTTTGTTCTTACAAGTAATAAAAGTGTGAGCACAACAACAGAGCAGGTGCTTCTCTTGGAGACAACAGGTCTGCACTGACAGTAATGACACATTACTTTGCAATTCAGGAGCCAAATTGTGTGTAACAAGAACGAGCACTGCAGGCCTAAATGAGGCGGCGTTCACACAGCTCCGGGACTCGAGTCCCATCAGCTCGGATCATTCACAAATATTGTCTTAAACGTTGACGTCTCGCTGTGTTTCTCTTGGGCTGCGCGGGTTGTTCAAAACTCTGAATCATCCATCTGAACTGCCCGGCGTGAGTAACCGCCCCTCCTCGGTACGTCACAGACCAAGCCGTCCAATGGGAGCACCGATTCTTTTCCCACTGAGCTAGCGTGGGAGAGGCGGTGCCTTATAAACACGTACAAGCGTGTCAGCTGCTCTTGCGCAGCTTCTGCAACAAAATAGCGCGGAGAGCTTGTGGAGAACCTGAAATTCCGACTGAGGCGAGGACATCACGCTTTCTGCACCTAGTCTGCGTTTTTGGTCGTTGGATAATAACGTACGGACAGTTTTCCTCACCTCAAGGTAACTAGTTACGGTCTATGCTCTGAGAAATGGGTTTATTTGGGTTTCAGTTAACGCTAGCAACTGACCGCTTCAGCACTCGCCTTATAAGCCCACAATGCCCTTAATGAATGTGAATGCAAACTTACCTTTTACTAAAATTAAAATTTAACTGTCAAAAAAATCAGGATAGACGAGCGCAAGTCAAACTCTTAATGAAGAGGTTTCAAACGGCTGACTTTAAACAGTCTGAGGGATGGGCTAATCACACGTTAAAAGCAAAGAGGAAAACTAGCAGAAGACACGATGTTAAGTTTTAAATAGACATAAAATGGCAGGACTCGGCACTGCTAGGCTAATAGCTGTTTAACTAGGTAAGTCGCTGTTGACCATGTAATATGTCCTTTTGCAGAGCTTTTAAAGCGTCCACGCAGGAGATTTTACACGCGAAGCGAGGCCCCTTATGGACTAAAATACAGGGACAGTGCGGACACTTCCCCCGGACTGCGAGCGAGCCAGAGCCCCGTGCAATGTCCAGCACAAGCGGTCGAGGTAAACTCTGCTAAACTAGTCTCTTCAGATTTGAGCTGGCGTTTTGTGCAGCACATTACAGACAGGCAGGCAGATCCTCACCGCCGTTTCTGCGCTGTGGCTGTGGGTGGTTTTATATGAGTTTAGTTAGAGAAACTGAGAACCGGGTCTGAATCATTATAGCCAGTGTATTAAAGATATGGGTAAATATACAGGGCAGTGACTGAATATACAGAAAAGGGTGCATGAAGACATATCCCGAAAGCTAAATTCTGTAAAACTAGTATTCATATGGTTCGTCCTGTTTAAAAATATTTTTAATTAAAAAGGCAAAACTTTCTAAGCCGTGTTAGCTATTTGTAAGTCAATTTAACCGTGTTAAATAAACGTTTAATCAATGCAAAAATGCATCGTATGCTAAATCTGTCATGTGTATTTCCGTGTGGATCTTTTTTCAGGAGTAGTTTTTAAGGAGTAAAATTACTCTTGCTAAATAAAAAAGGTTATTTATTTGGCAAAGAAACAAAAGCTAGCCACGTGCTCAAACCCGGCATCGTGAATCTACTCCTCTTTACCAAATATTGTAAGAAATAGTGTAATAGAACAGGTTTTATTACATGAGCTAGTAAACAGTGCTGGGAACTCTAAACTTTTTTAATGTATTCATATATGTTTATACATTTTCCTCTAAAACCCGTGAGCCGGTTATTGTTGAGTTCTGCACCAAAGCAGGCGCTCCAGGACCTGATTAGGACATTTACCAGAATCTGTATGTGGGCTGCACAGTGAACAGCAGGGGCAGGGCCTTCATGATTTCCCCTACCGGACAGTTTGAAATAGTTAATTGGACACTGTTTTGGTGTCTGATATAGAATTGGGGGCAATCCACTGTCACTTCAATTGCCTGCTAGAGAAAGTGAGAGGGGCAGATAGCGCGGTGGGGGACCTGCGAGCTGCCCTGTCATTTTTCATCCTCCCTGCAGTTTCAGATGAGAGTAATTTTGGGTTTACATTGAGGACCCTGCTCCGCGATTTAATTAGCTGGCGATGTTCAGTGAATTCGCCTTTCTGTTCGTAACCTGTTCGAGTCCAACTACCAAATTTAGATGGAGGGAAACGTGTTTTGAAGGGTCTAAAGTGATGACATTTTGTGTAGTTATGCCTTGGAATAACGTCTAACAGATTTCATTGTTTCTTGTCGCTTTCGAACTTTTCTGCACAAGTTGTTGTATTTTTTTTTAAAGAGGTGATCTAAAACTAAATTTGAAATGATAAATTAAATAACTAAGTTACTTTTTGGACATATTGCTCTATTATATTGCTCTAGACCAGAGAGCATATGGATCAAAGGATATTTCACATATAAACATAAATAGGTTAAGAAATGCGTGAATTTATACGTGATCTACATTTTGTTATAGCCCTTCTTTACTGTATTAGGGTGACAGTTAATAGAGCTACAGACACTATCTTCAAAGCTCATATTACAAAACTAAAGGCTTCATTTTCATACTATTTTAGACCTACTCACACGCTAAAACAACCTATAGGCTAAATAAACAGCGTTCAACAGTCAGAAATGATTTGTCATTGTCAATAAATGATGCTCTTATTTTGCCCAGTTTTAACTCAAGGCGGACTGAAATACTAGAAAATGTTTTTAAATATTATATATTTAAAGTTTTCAATTTTGGGGGAACAGCAAGAAGTTGTTAAACGAACTGCGCTTAATTACTTCTTGATAACGTACGTCTGATCAGCACGTTTCAAATGCGAGGCATTCTGGATGTTATTTTTATAGCTTAATTCTTGACGTTATACAACTTTCTCAGTGGTCAAGGAATCACCTGCAGCTCGGACACAGCTAACGGCCCTTCTTTTTTTCACTGCTTCCTACAAATCAGTTATAATCTGTGAAATTGCAGAGTAGCAGCAGGATAATAAATCAGTTCATACATTTATCTGCAACATTTTTATTATGTTTTATAGAAAATATAGCCTCAAACGTTTGAACGCCAGAATAAAAACAAACAAACAAACAAACAAATAAATAAATGCACAAATCTGGAAAGCATTTTTCGTCTAACGCAGTTGGAACGAGTCCTGCTGTGTTTTATTTCTTCATTTCTAGTCTGCAAGACTCTCAACAACCAGTCATAAATAAGTGACATCATCAATCCTTTGAAGACAAAAATATGAGAGACGCATGCAGACCGCTTGCTTGTAGGAGATGTTGTAGGGGGTCTTTGAGCTTGTGTGTGTGTGTGTGTGTGTGTGTGTGTGTGTGTGTGTGTGTGTGTGTGTGTGTGTGTTTAATATCCTGCCGCTTGCTGGAGCTTGGCGAGCAGAGTCCTCCACACTCGGCCGCCAGCGTTAATGGTGCCGTTTGATGTGGAAATGAAAGCTGGGCAGGGGGAGGAGGGAAAGGCACAGAAAGGGTTAAATTAAAAGCAATAAGAGAGTTATTGATGCAAAGCACGGCACTGACAAAACAGCCAGCATTTCTACACCTTAAAAACACAACAGCACTAATCCCTGCTTTCGCTCAAAGACCAGATCTGTATCGCTTGTTTAAACCGACAGCGAGAATATATTCTCGCTTTAAACGTGTTTTATAGTCTATCCAAACCAGCGCACGACACTGAATAAAATTGAAGATTTTCGGCGGTTCCTTGTCCTTTTTAATAGTATTTTAACTGCCGCCTGAGGTTTTATGTCACGAGATTTTTTCCCGATGATGTCGATATTTATTCAGTTGAGGCTTTACAAATAAGAACGAGCCTGAAAAACAAAGTTATGTTTGTGTAGTTTCTCAGCGAATGAACTGAATTAACACCAAAAGCGCTGAATTACCACCGGCAGAGTTCAGTGATCATTCTTAGGTGTTATTTTAACAGTCGTGTGGTTCTCTGTAGAGCTTTCTAACCAAACCACTCTCAGAAAAAGCTACCCAACTGTCACTGGAGTGGTCCCCACAAGATCTTGAGTACCTTTTCCATTGCAATAATGTTTCTGAAGATGTATTGACTCCACACATGCTGCCCCCTCTCTATGTTTTTTATTCATCCTTTTTTCTAAAAAAAAAAAAAAAAGGTAATGAAAAATATTTAAAGAACAGAGTTGGATCTTAAAACTATCGTTGTACCTTTGCGGGTAAATAACCCATTTTCAGTGTATAGCTATATACAAACAGGTATAAGAGTATACAGGCCTAATCCAAGACAATAGCAGCCTGCACTGATTAAGAAATCAACCTCTAAACATTTTGCTGCCTTTTGGGACTGTAGTTTGCTGTTGTGGCTAAAAGCTGATCTGAAGTGAATGGAAGAAGAGCAGTTTTTCCCCTACTGAAACCCCCTTTTGCCTTCTGTGTCCCCCTTTAGGAAATCTGCAGGAATATAGATCTCAAAGCCGCTGTTGTGACAGATTGCCTATAATGTGGAAGACTTGCGCAGAGCTGTGTAAACCTGAGGCTGTCAAAATGCTAGTTAGATCCGACGCAAGTGGTCAGTTTCCCCCCTTTTGTCAATGTTTAAGAAGGAAAATATGCCTGTTGCTTGTTCTTACTTGAATTATGTGCGTATTAAACACTGTAGGATGAGAATGTTATGATTCCGATGTGGACAAATGTTCAGGCATATTATGTTTTCTATCTTGTGGTCCAGCCTTTAAAAGCAACACACTGATCAATGGTTTAGACATTTATATCGAAAAAAACACTAATACATAAAATTTTCTACCTGCTAGAAGGATTTAGATTCAGAGTCTAAGCTTCTGATGACTTCTGATGATCATCTTCATTATCTAGCTGGAGAAAATGTTAGTGAGCTTAACATTAGGAAATAAATATGTCTTAAGCTTATGTCCTTTAAGTAAGCTATCATTAACAGAGACATTTACAGTGTTTTATTACATTAGGAGAAAGAATATAATTGTCTTTGATGCCTAATATTATAACTGATTTATTATTAAAGTTTCTTAACTCAAGCTGAATCCTATAACTTAGTAATAAGTCAGCCAGTTTATTTTGTTTCCATGTAATTATTGAATAATAATCATTTTCGTACAATGTAATAAAAGCTGATTACATCGTACAATGTACTTTGCATAGGGGTGTATAGTCATTCAGGTTCTGTTGAAAACAGCCTGCGCTCTTAAAACAGATGTGTTAAAAGCAAGATGTGGCATGTTCCATTATGAACAACATATTTTAGCAAAGAACAATTTGCAATCTTAGTTAATGCAGGTTTTTAACTGAAAGAAGTGTTCTAATTACACAGTCTCTCATATGAACCATGTTCTTGTTGCCTTACAGACTAGATTAAACAGCTAACAATACAAATCTTGTGTTGTTTTGGAGAGTGTACACTCAATTTAACATTCATTCCATTTTATTCAAACAATTTTGTTAACTGGTTTGTGTTGAAACTAATACAAAAGTAATGCCTTGTGTCTAGACGGACACTTCTATGTGCTGGTTTTATCACATCTGTTTCAAGAGTGTGCTTATTTTTTCACACTAGGAGTGCAGTCAGATGCAGGCTAGTTGGCATGACATTTACGTATGTTCATCCCCTCTCTCCCCCAGGGCATGGGGGTCTTAATCAACTAGGCGGCATGTTTGTGAACGGACGCCCGCTCCCGGAGGTCATCCGGCAGCGCATCGTGGACATGGCTCACCAGGGTGTACGCCCCTGCGACATCTCCCGCCAGCTCCGTGTGAGCCACGGCTGTGTCAGCAAAATCTTGGGCAGGTGAGCAGCTAGAGGAAGTCTTAACATTTGGCTCAGTCACTTAGTGAAACAGTTCCAAGGGGCAGTACACTGTATAGCTTTATTTAATAGGTCATTCTAATTTACATCAACTTTTAAGTACAAAAATGCAAAAAAAAGGGTTGGAGTGATGACAAAGAAGAACCACTTGTAGTTCCCTTATATTTAATTTTAAAACTGAAAGATTCTTTTAAGAACCGAAAGTAGTTGTTCCATGGTATTGCTGTGAAGAACACCTTTTTCTGGAGAGTCTGTGTTAACTTATTTTCAGATAAAAAAAAACAACAAAACATGTCATTTGACCAAGGATGTTCAAACTTTTGCAATGTACAACAGTACATACATACATGTTCATACATCTAGAACATACTAATCATTATAATTTGTACACATCTGTGCAGAATTTTGAAGGAGGTCTCTTTGGGTGTACTTAACAGTTTAATCCCTTTGTTGATGTCTGGATACTGTTGTCAAATAGAATTCATTTGACCATGCTCCCTCTCTCTCTCTCTCTCTCTCTCTCTCTCTCTCTCTCTCACACACACACCCTTCCAGATATTATGAGACCGGGAGTATAAAACCTGGAGTGATCGGGGGCTCAAAACCGAAGGTGGCTACTCCAAAAGTGGTGGAGAAGATAGCAGAGTACAAGCGACAGAATCCCACCATGTTTGCCTGGGAGATCAGAGACAGGCTCCTGGCAGAGGGAGTGTGTGACAGTGATACAGTGCCCAGCGTGAGCTCCATCAACAGGTAACAACACAGAGAAGGCTTCCATGTCTAAAAAAATGACAATGTTGTGAGAACATTCAAATGAATACCAAACCCAGATGAAATGAGATTATTTTGATAGTAAAACACCATGCACACAAAACCTGGTCATTGTCTTGAGTAAGTCTTTAAATATATGTATAATGTATATGATATTATTAACTAAACAACAAGAGCCCACACTTCAATAATGTAAC
Organism: Pygocentrus nattereri; assembly: GCF_015220715.1. Lineage (NCBI taxonomy): Eukaryota > Metazoa > Chordata > Actinopteri > Characiformes > Serrasalmidae > Pygocentrus > Pygocentrus nattereri. The sequence continues at coordinate 14,976,097 of NC_051233.1, forward strand.
AACAGAATTTTGGTAGTGTACTGTTTCATAGTACACTGTTGTAGTACACAACAGAATATACATCCAGTACACATTATTAGCAAAAAGGTACTATGACTTGTAACCGCAATGGAATACCTGTTGGCGCTGAACTATTTAAGAGGTTCATTAAAGAAATGTCTTCAAAAACATCCCTGCCTAAATTAGATTTTTTGTTAGGTTTCTAAATGATAATAAGGTAACACATCCTTTACAGAGAACAAACTTAAATACGGCATTTTTAGCCATTTTGGAAAAACAAAAAAATATCAAATATGATACAAGTAAATGTGCATTAAAATGAAAAGCAGTCCCCAAACATTTACATATGACTGTTTATACAATAGATTCTCTGTAACAAGAAGCGGCGTAGAAAATGGATGGATGGATGGGTGGATAATAATTATAATAATAATAATAATAATAATAATTATTATTATTATTATTATTATAAATGCACTAGAGAGAAATTTTAGCATACAACTATGACATAATTGGAGTGGTACATCTAAAATGATATACAATTAATAAAAATACTGTATTCTGAACTCTGAAGTACCATTTAAACATTTATTTGTTTCTTGAAGCTGCCATGATTCTATATATAGCCACTGTGTTTACTAAAGGACCTTTGAAGAAAGTGTAGTTACTGAATAATTCCTTTATAATAATTCTCCTTAATAATATGCCTGTAGTTAAGGGGTTAACATCAGCATTTCTTAACTACATTTCACATTAATTCTCCACTGTGATACAATGACATACAACTTTGAAACTTGTGTTCCAGGATCATCCGAACAAAGGTGCAGCAGCCATTTAACGTACCCCTGGACAGCAAAAGCCTGAGCCCAGGCCACACACTAAGTGAGTGCCACTTATTATGTTTCTTACATGAAATCTTCAGTTTTTCCACTGTACACTTTTAACTCTGAATCTTTCAGCCTGCATATTTAATTTTTTTGTTCTTATGTAGTTCCAAGTTCAGCAGTCACACCTCCCGAGTCGCCTCAGTCTGACTCTTTGGGATCCACCTACTCCATCAACGGCCTGCTGGGCATTCCACAGGCCAGCTCAGAAGGCAAGAGGAGTCATGATGACAGTGAGTCCTTGGGTCTTTCTCAGTTGGACATGTCACATGTTCACATAGTCAAGCCTGGATAATATTTAACCACTGCCTCTCATGACTAAATAAATCATAGAAGACTGAACATATGGTTAACCTGAAAAAGAATGAACACACCATATGATACCCATAACATGTACAGGCACGTTGTCCTGCTTTAAGCTAATGTGATACATGTTCTAACATAGTTTGGGGACCTCAAATACAGTTTTATACAAATGAGCATGTTTTCTTTGTTGTTTTGAAATAAGTAACATAAGTAACATATGTAAAGAATAACCAGGTTTATTTTGGGGAATATTATGTCGAATGTGTAAGCATTTGTGGGGATATTTGTGACAGTACTAATATGGACATACCACAGACATTTTATCCTCTTGTTGTGATGTCAGCATTTATCAGCACTCAAATCTTTTAGCTTTGGTACGGAAGAGTTTCAATATGTGCTTTAACTTAAAATCAAATTATTATTTAAACAATACCTACTCTGCATAGTAAGGAGGTCACTTTAATTAATGTGTAGCTTACCAGTGCAAGTGTTGGTAGATGTTTTATTTGCAGGTGTTTTTACTTAAATAAAAGCAAAAAACAGCAAAAAATTCACATTTCAAAAGATCCATAGTCTCTCCAAACTTTGATAGGAAGTGTGTCTTCATGTTTCTTAGTAACAAGAAGTAACTGTAAAGTGGAATGCCAAGAACTAATGCATTCACAACAAACTCCAGTGACAACAAACAAATGCCTGTTAACTTATTAAGTCTTATGGTCTGTGTCATTTCCAAGGTGACCAGGAGAGCTGTCGGCACAGTGTGGACTCCCAGGGCAGTGGAGGCGGGCCAAGGAAGCAGTTGAGGCCTGAACACTTCCCCTCCCAGCACCTAGAATGCGGCTTTGAGCGGCACCACTACACCTCAGACACTTTCAGCCCCACTGTGCCCGGCAAGAGCGAGCAGGTACATACAGAACAGTACATGTGCCTTAAAGGAATATTGGCACGTGGTTGATAATCACAAACAATATTTTTTTGTAATTAGAAAAGGGCAGAAAACTATGATAAAATTATGATAGAAGCCGATGGGAAGGTGCTTCAGCCAGTGGCCACTGACTTTAGTTGTAAGTGTTTAGAGTTGTTATTGTTTTCTGTTCTTTTTGTAAGTACAGAAAAGTGTGTCTAAAGGATTATACAATGAATATAATGGTGAAGCTGATGTTTGAATTAATTTATTTATGAATTTGTTTTCAAAACAAGAATCATAAATAATAAGGCAAACAGGTGTTATATTCAATTATCTAAAATAAATCCTTGTTTTGATTAATTTACCTTAAATTAATTTGGCTCTTGGATAATATCTATTCAGTTTTGATGTTTATAGTGCTATTGCAAAATATAAATAAAAAATAGCATAAATATGGGTATGTGTTGTATGCAAAAGTTTGGGTGCCCCAGTCGAGTAACATTTTTGTTGATTTTCTAAGGTGAAGGTAAGTTAACTCATCCTCTACAGGCAGGGCCAGATTAACACTTCCTGAGGCCCGGGGCTAATTACCAGGATGAGGCCCTTCATATGATGTTCTGACGCATGACCTCACACAAACCCACTGACACATCAGCGTACACAGTACCAATCTATGACAGACTACCGTTTAAAGTGAACTGGTATTATGATTTCAATTCAATTCACTTCAATTCAATTCATTTCAATTCAAGGGTAGCTTTAATATCATTACTGAATCGTTACTGAATAGTTTGCAAAAAAAACAAAACACATTTCCAGTAGATGGGGAGTAAGACAACCATTCTCTTGCCACCTTCTCTCCATTTCTGAGCGAGCGACTGAACAATGTTTTGCTCAGACATCGCTTCTGATTTTTATAGCTCCTTTCAGAAGCCGAAAAATCGGCATCTTTATGTTGACATTGTGTGGGTGCTTCAATTCCCTTTCCGACCCAATAGCTTCGCATCTCCTCATTAACTTCTCCCCAGCATGCAATATCTGTTGATATATCTATTTTCGCCCCTGCCTCAGAATCAACAGGCTCATCTGCTACATTACCCACTGGTTCTTCTCCATCACTTGTTTCCTCAGAGATTGTAGCACTATTGCTAGCAGACTGGCTAGTTGGGCTGGTTAGTTGGCTAGCGGTGGTTGGCTGCTGTCCATCACTGACAGTTGCCTCTTTGCTGGTGGTAGCTGCTACAGCAGGCTGACTACTCCACATGTTGGTTAATTTGGGTGTTTTCTGTAATAATTCTGTCGCTCTTTCCTTTTTTATTGATTGTAATTTTCGTTTTTTTGCTCCGCTCTCGTGTTTCCTTTGGCCCGACATTTTCGCTTGTTTCGTTTTTTTTTTTTCTATTAATTTTTGTCATTTGACATTCAGCGACCGGAGGCCCCCCTAGTGGCGAGGCCCGGGACTGCAGCCCTTTCAGCCCATTCTTTTAATCCGGCCCTGTCTACAGGAACACGTTTATGCAAATTGAATGAACAGTTACTGTTTATTTGCTAAACTGAACTTCTTGGGGAAACAAAATAAAACATAAAATGCTTGTATTGACTGTTTTTTTTTTCAGCATATGTTAAACTCAGCAAATCAATAGAAGTTTCATTGCTATTTTTAAGTCTGTTTCCTGTGGAGGAAATTATTTTCACTTAGAAAACAAAAAGTAATTTGACCTGGGGGGGTTCAAATGTTTGCCTTTGTTTAATGCTTAATAAACAGCATTTAGCAATACATTGTCAGGCATTTTACATCAGGACTGCATGGAAAATGCCAGGAAAAGCAAAGCTTACACAAATTCGTAATGCAATAATATTTGCTAGGCTTTCTTGTTTTTCTGTGTTGCAGTGTTAGATGGTATTTAATTTTCGTTCTATGTCTGTTCTCCAGTCCTTGTATCCTCTCTCTCTCCTCAACGGCAGTCTAGAGGAGGGCAAGAGTGGTCTTCCGACATCCAGCACCACCATTGGCCGGAACCTAGCAACACACCAAGGCTACACAGTGGTCACAGGTGAATGACAAGCTCAAATGTTTTTTTCTCTTACTTTAATTTTATCTACACTTGTCATAATCTTTTACATGAATGAGCAAAGACATGCATAGGATGGTGTGCAAAGTGGGTGGCTGAATCCTGCTATGCTCATTCATGCATTATGAAATAAATTTGGCTAAATACTAGGATCAATACAGTCCTATAAAAACAGGTGCAGAAACTTCCACATCACATATTATGACAGCTAATCATTGCTGTGCCTCTTCAGACTTCATATTTAATCCTTTAAACTCTAGGCCATACAATCCATGTTTGAAAATTAAGCTGCAAAATAGCCCATTTCGAAATGATTGTATTTCTAATGTCTCTGAAACCACTGTCCTTACACATATCTAACTGTTCAGCTTAAAGCACTTTAGCCCAGTCTATTCATACTTAAGTTATAAGGAGTGTTTCAGTCCAGACTGCCTTTTAATGAGGCAAAATACAGGCAGACAAAAATTTAAAATTGAAAGGATTAATAGAGGTCATAAAACAGTCATGTACAATTAATTCTGACTGTTTTTGGTGCACACATCATAAAATGGGAAATGATAATATACAAGAAAAAAGTCGGGTATTATTGGCACCATTGGCCCTACACCTTAGTCCGCAGGATTGGGCTTCATTTCGTAAATTGCCAGGGCTTGCCTGTGGGCCCAAAGTTTTATTATATCCTTCTGCAACCTAAGAATAGATAAACCAGTTTGCACTGAAGTCCCTGTAGTTACTAAATAATAAGCCATGGTATTTTATAAACCTGGGATTTTAAAGGGTTAATTTATTTACTCTAGAAATAAAAGTGTCTTATAAAAATTTGAAGTGATGCTCTGCATGTAAATCATTACCTTATTATTCAGTAATTACTATTAATCATTTCAGGAACTACTTTGAAACTAATATGAAGCTTTTTAGTTATGAAAGTAAAGAACTGAAAGAGTTTAAGGGGGTTAATTGCATTTTTTTTTGTTTAATTTTTGCATATGTAGTGGGGCTCCATTTACTGCTGCCACAAGTCCATTTCATTTTCACATTAAGTTAATTCCATTATTTCACTCTCCCCACCTGTCCATCGCATGCATGGCTTCCACCTCAGACCCCCTCCAGCCCCTTCCCATCTGCCTGAAACAGGAAATGTCACCCGAGGGGGCCAGCTCGAGTCCCTCCCCCAACATTATCGCCAACTCATCCTTCTTGGATATGGGCTCTATTTCGGCTCCGTCGCCGGTGTCTGTGGGTAACAGTTGCAGCAGCTCCACGCATTTCTCTCACGCCTTCAACTCATTCTCCCATCACACGCCAGTGTACGGCCAGTTCAGCAGCCAGTCTCTCATTACAGGTAAAAACTAGTAATAGATCTTAACCCACACCTTCATGCACCTTACTATACAGGTAAACTAGATCTGCTGATTGGTCTAATATTGCAAAATCAGCCCAATATTGCAAAATCAGCCCAATTGAAAAATAATGGAGTCAAAAGGTTTTTTTTGGAACGAATCACTATTGGCCCCCTTAAAATCCTTACAATGGATGACATTGTACATTACAAGAAATGTACTGTAGGGATGTAGTGCTCTTATGGCATTGCTCCAAAGAACCCTTTTTGTACCTTTATATTTAAGATTTTTCAGGCCTTTGGGTTTAATTGGTTAAACATAGCCCAGGAAAACTGATTCTTTTCAAAGAGCTGGACTCGTAAATGTCAAAGTAATTTCTCTTATTTTATCCATTTTTGCATATGTGCATCTCACAGGACGAGATATGGTGAGCTCCACTCTCCCTGGATATCCTCCACACATTCCCTCAGCAGGTCAAACAGGTTACTCATCTTCCGCCATCACAGGAATGGTAGCAGGTGAGAGCCCTGTCCAAAAGCACATTCCATATGTTAAACATTTAACACAACAGGCTGCTCCAACACATTTACCACACAAAATTTTATGTGGCCTGTAGTGCATATCAATTTAGATATTCCTTAGGAATTAATGTTAAATCACTTTTTAAATTGACCTTCCCAGCTGCATTGTGATATAATAAACTAGGTAAACTAATAAACTAGTCACCTCAACCTGTATAAAAAAGGAGTAGGGATATAGCTTGGTAAGAAGAGAAAAACTTAAAAATTGCACAGAAGGTTAAAAAGCAAGGTTCCTAAATATTTTGGCTTGGACGTACAGTTCCAGAAAATACCTCAATTTTTTACATCCAAAATGAAGAATGATTCTGTTCAAACTTTGAAAAAGTTCTTCCCAAGAATCATCCCTTAAAAGTTCTTTAGGTAATTAAGAGAGCTTCTTGTATTCTGTGGCTTTGTCTGCCTTGTCCTAATCACATTGAGCTACTGATGTTAGTTTCCTCTCTTCTCTAGTGTACCTCCTGCTTTTTTCCTGCAGTCATCCACAACCTGGATGATGAAATCAATATTAGAACCATTATTGTTTCCATAACTGTTATGCAGTATTTATGCAAGTTCCTTTATTCTAATGGTGCACATAAAAGCTCCTTCAGTGCTCCCTCGTGGAGACCCTTCAGCCTGCAAAACTTAGATAAGCATGAGTTACAAGCCAGGTCCACAAGGTGCAAACAACAAAAACACATGACAAAACAGCTGGACTGTGCATATTATCCGCATGAAGGTAGAGGTAAATAGCACAAGACCAACTGAATATGATATTTCTTGCTTTTTCATTCTGTAAGGTAGCACCCCAGTGTCTACAATTTATATAATGCCTTAGCTTGTTTTCCTTTATTATTTATATGACTGTAGGGTCAGGCACAGATTTAAGCCTAAGCTATGTGTCGAAATACATTGCCAATGGTAATGTACAACTAAAATTCTTGTTAGTTGAGAACTAGGCTTAATTTGTGGTGAAACTAGTCCATAGTGTCATAAAGAAATGATTTGATGAAAAATTTGATTAGGTGATAGTGAATGGGCTGTGGTCTCAGAATGAGAGACAGAAAGAAATAGAGAGGGGGAGAAAGAGAGAGCAAGGGAGAGAAAGAATGAGAGTGCTATGAGGGCAGGTTTGGAGATTAACAGGAAGGAGAGGTGGGTTAATGAGTAGCTTTGCTCGCTTTGGTGAACTGCATCGCAGCAGAGGATGGCCCAGGGGGGACGAAGGAGCAGAGCGAGGGTTCCGCCCTGCTGCCCGCGCGCCCCCAGTCCGACCACACATCGCCATGGGAACTGTGGGGCCCCAAGGAGGGCGATGGGATGGGGGGGCAGTGATGGGTGGCATTGGACATGGAGAGAAGGAGGACTGAAAAATGTACAGTATGTGTGCACACTGTGTATATAGGTGTGTGCTTTTGATAGAAGGTTTTTTATTCTTGCATTTCTTAATTCTTGAATACAAGAATACACGATTCAATTCTTGCCATTAGTCATTTTTGGAAATATCAGCTACTAACAGTGCAGGTATTCAACAATTTTTGCTAAAATGTATTTTTCTCATTTACAAGGAAGCCTTGGCATGTACATAGATCAGTCACTACACTCTTAAAATTAAAGTATTTCCCTGGATGATGCCACGGAGGGAACATATGGTCCATATATTGAAAGTAAGCTGCAAAAACAGCCTGTTTCTCATTGTTTTAGTGATGCCACAAAAACCAAGGTCAATACCAAGCCTACAGTTTACACTGAAGTTCTAAGCAACATTATTGGTTAGACTGCTTTTCGAATGAAAATGAAGCACAATACAGGTCAGCCAGTTAGAACAGAGCTCATTTACATATATCAATCTTAAAAGCACAGTAACAAAAACAGTCAGTTATTTGTAAGGAACAAAGAGGTTGGAAAATGATAATGCAAGAAATAAAAATTATGATTGTTTTTGGTACATAAACCCACAAGCTTTAATAAGTGAACCTCAAGAGAAAAATGGAGATCATGGGCCATATAAAGAAGCTACACATACCAATCTAAACCAATCATAGGTTCTTCCTTGAGGTGTTAGTCCAAGCCAAGATTCTTTTAGGAACCTTTATTTTTCAGAGTGTAAATTGGTTTCACATTTTTAGGCGTGTCAAAATGAATGCAAAACATCTCACAGAACATTGTTCTGTATTCTCAGTACATGTTTTGTTTCCATAAATTTCTCCATACTGTTCTATAGCTATCACTGACATAGTCACATTTTTACAAATGTTTGGATAATTAAATTTGAAATTGAATTGGAAAATTGGGCTCTTTTATATTACATTTTAAATCACAGGCCTAAATAAAGAATTCAAATGGGTGAGAGGGAGCACATGAGCAAGACAAAGAGAGTTAGAGGAGGGGGATAGGGAGAGAATGAGCAAGAAAAAGAGAGTTGTCTGTAGAAAATATATGTTTAAAGGACATCAGTGTGAGAGAGCAGTGACTATAAGGAACTGGTTGGTGTGTCTGTCTGTGAGTATGTGTGGTGTGATGGGCCTCCCTTTTTTTTATTTGAAGTCTGTCCTCCGAAGCGCGAAATGAGAGGGTCTGATTTATTATTTTTTTCTGGTGGGCTTGCTGAGAGGAAGCGTTCATACACAATTACTCACAGAGCACTGTGTGTGTGTGTGAAGTGGGGGGGTTAGGGAGGCTAGGCAGAGGGGATTCAATCCTGCCGACATAATTACCAATTAGATATTGGAATGTTTAAAAAAAAAGAGAGAGGCGATGCAGACAGAGAGAGAGAGTGCATGAAAGGTTAAAGAAGGAAGTAAGGGACGGAGGGAGGAAGAGAGGACGGGGTCTGACGCTAGAGAGAGGACGCCGGGTGTACGCACCAGTGAGCGGAGGGATTTTTAGCCCCCAGCCCTCCACCTGGCCGACGGATTAATGGTTTACAAGGCGCCCTTAACCGTCGAGTGAATGATGTGCTAAGGCAGAGCATAGCCTGGCAGAAGGACAAACGGACGCCTGTGCAAAAAACAACACTGTGTTTCACCAACAAGCATAAGAAAACCTTTTGAAATGCTTCTATGGTGCATTGTACAGTTGTGCACCTGTTACAGTAAATGCCTTACTGGCTTGAAAAACAATAACTCATGTTCTACACACCCAGGCATTAGAAAGTCCATATTATGGAAACTGTTTGTTTTGTCTTTTTCAAAAACCAAGGTAATTAGTCTATTCAGCATACAGGTTTGCCCTGTCCATTCATAATGGAGTTATAAGGAGAGTTTCAGGCCAGACTACTGTTTGAATGAGGCGCAATACAGGGGAGCCATCAGAACAGAGGTCATTTACATATATCAGTCTTAAATATGCACTAGCAAAACAGACAGATTAATTTTAAAGGAATAGTTTTAAATAGTCAATATACCCAATGATCTACTTACCACAGATGTATAGGGTAAGCGGTAACATGTCAGGTTGGGCTCCGTGACATGTTTGGAGGCTACATTTAGCTCATTTATTGTAGAAACAGAAATGCAAGACTATTATCACTGACAAGAAGTGAACAGCCACTGTAATTGTTTCTGTAAAAATGCAAACTTACAATTCTTACCGACACAGTAAGTCATACCTTGTCCTAAACCATATAACTGGTCCATGCGACCTTAGTTATGCCTGGGTGCGGTTTTGGTTATGTATTAAAATGGAAACTATTTGGGTGACTATTGAGCTCTATCGTTTGTTAGCCTCCCAGCTCTAGTGCTAATTGGACTCTAAACATGTCTTGGTTGATTGACATCTAGTGATAAAAATATAGTGGAAAATTGTGTAAGATATAGAGGGTGGAAAATAGTCATGCAAAAATAAATGATGAGCATTTTTAATGCATAAACCCAAATAAACTTTCAAATTTTCACAATAACCCACAATAGCCCCACATCCCACATAGCACTGAATGTGAATATTTCAATTGGTGTGTTTTTCTTATATCAATTATTTGTGTGCATGTACTTTAGATTACTAAAGTACATCCATCTGTCATTGTATAATGTCATGTGCAGTTGTTTATGCATGCTTGTTTAATACTGCTAAATGCGCTTGTCTCTTGCAGGTGCAGAGTACTCAGGCCAAACTTATACACACTCACCCTACACATCTTACAGTGACGCGTGGCGATTCACCAACTCCAGCATACTGGGTAAGTTCAGAGCATTGGTCAACAGTGAAAATGGATGGGGTTTTGATTTCTGATGTCATCGACTGCCTGGCATTTAAGCATTAGCCCCTAAAAGTTTTAAAATGCTTTATTCTGGCTTCTGCTTATCAAATATTTTGGAAAACCTTGTGTCAGCTTGCTGGTGTTCTCTGTTTCAACCCTCATCAATCCAGAACTTTGGCCTCCTTAAGTTAGTTGTAAGCCGTTTTTGGAGGACGTGGAAAATTATCAGTGACCTGTATACAAATTAAAGGAGAACCATCATGCAGTTTTTACACAGGGTTTCAGTCACATGACATCCAGTGGACCACACACACACACACACACACACACACACACACACATAGGCTTGAGGTTGGCACTGAGCTTGCTTGCTGACAAATAGGCCTGCTTGTGTCAATTGCTCGAGGTTGTTCAGCGATTTTAGAGGACACTTACAGGGCAGTCACAAGACAGCCATTAACTTTGACCCAGGTGATCTTCTAGCTTTAAACAAACAAACTACAAATCACAGAGACAAAAAAAAAATCCCTAAAAATATTCAAAGCTACAGCGACAAACCAGAGTCATTATATCTGACATAAAATATATCTGTATGTCTAATTTCATCAAAAGGATAATAATGTTTTTTTTTCTTTTTTACCTTTTTTCTTTCAAAAAATATTGACGTTCTTGATTTTTGGATGAATTTTCTAATAGTCCAATTAAATGTTTTTCTCAAAAAGCATATTTTCATTTTTAAAGGTTTTGATTTTAATGTACATCCCTAAAGTAAGATATGTTGCATAAATAAGCTTCTACTACAAGCATGAAATCAACAGTTCAAAACATCACGTCTTTGTGTGAATAAACCTGCAAACGAGTATTTTAACATATTCAGTATTAACAGTATTTACATAGCTGAATAAGGGAGGACATTGGCAATCAATAATGTATAGAAACACACTACCTTCCACATCCAAGCAAGCGCGGAGCAGTAAAATAGTCCCAACATAAGTTTACGCATGTCCTTTATCAGGTCTTCCCATAAAATGAAAACAACAGAAGTATGTTTCCACTAATTCGTACTCCAAAAGCCCTAAAATAAAGGTATAAAGTGTGTTTTTAAGGGAAAACATTGTTTTTCGCCGTTATTCACAGTCTTGTTAAATGTCTGTCTCCGCCTACAGGATCTCCATATTACTACAGCTCCGCACCCCGCTCGGCCCCGCCTTCCACCGCTGCGTACGACCACCTCTAGTGTCACACGGGCACTGTGGACAAAAAACTGGATGGACATGAGGAGAAAAAGGGACCTTTTCTCACTCGTCTTCTCCTTCACCTACAGAGGGAAATCAAGAGGAAAAATTAAAGGATATAAAGGAAGCGAAGAAGACCCCTGAAGTCTTCATGGACATCACCTCTGGTTGTCGACGTCTGTTGGTTTGATTATTTATTCACGTCGTTGAACAGCCTCAACAAACTTACTGACCGCAGTTTACATCCTCCATTTAACCAGCTTTCATACCTCGCCCCAGGTTTGGCTTTTAAAAGCCATTTGAATTTGCATTCATCAACTACGAGCAGCAGCCAAAGATCACCTTACTGCACAACTTACTGTCCAACAGGAGCTCATGACCTGTGGTACATCCTCAGAACAGAAACGTGTAATGTAGGGTTCGTATGTTGTGTTCATAAGCCTGTGAGGATTTTTGAGCAAAAGACCTGCAGTTCATCATCATCATCATCATCATCATCATCATCATCATCATCACCATCACCACCATCATCATCATCATCATCATCATCATAACCAGCAAAATCCAGTGGTTATAAAGCTGGCTCCTGGTCCCTCTGAAATGAAAGAACATTACACACCACAAACTATGTGTTTGCTATTTGGGCCCATAATGTAAATAATGTAGAAAAGGAAAACCCTTATTGAAAATACCCTTTTATGCTACAAAAATTAGGACTGAATTTTATGGAAACGAATTAGTAAATTGCAAACGAAGTTAAAGGTTTTAAAATGTTTTATTTTATCCCTGCTGTATGTAATTACATTTGTTGTCAAATGGTTTCTCTAAGATCTGTGATTAAACTATTTCTTTTTATTGTACTGTCAAGCATATAATTATAATCAATTTCTACAGAATTATTTTTAATTAAATAAAGCATGACAAACTGACTTCTTCCTTTTTATATCAGTGAATGACAGAAAACATTTTCTCTCTATAACTGCGGTACAGTCCCAAATGGTTACAGTCATACAGTGCAGTATACTAGTGTTCACTTTGTTGGGTCATTCTGCTGTTTGGGGTTGTGCGCCTGAAGGCTTTTGCATGACCACTGCATGTTATTATGGTCATTTCAGTTTTTTAAATAAGACACATTTTAGTTTGACCAATGTGATTGCCCCTCAATTCCAGAATAATTCCTTTTAAAGAACTTCAGCTGTAATCTCATTGAGATCGGCAATCATAGATTATAAACCAGTGTTATTATTATTATTATTATTATTATTATTATTATTATTATTATTATTATTATTATTACGTCCCCTTAAAAGACACACCCACTAATGCTGCATGTTTCGCAAGTAAGCGGTTTAACGTAACGCATGAAAGGGACAAAAGCAATGATCCCGAAAACACGCGCATCTGTTTAATTTCCTTTTTTATTTTCTGCTTCGTGTACTTTTATTCGCAATTATTTCTCCGCTCTTTGCGGCCTCATTACAGCGGAGCTTTAACGAGGCCACGCTCTGGCGCGCGCACGTCCCACCTGGATCCAGCGTTCTGTGAGTGCGCAGAGCCCCACCCTTCCTCACAGAGCGCGCGCCCATTTGAAAGGGACTTTCCACCAGTTTCTCAAATTTGACGCATAACTCAGTCATGGAGATGTAAACGAAGTCATCTGGAGCGGTTTGATGTGAGGTGGTGCTTTCTGGAGAGACCACCGGACTGCTTCTGAGTGTTTACGCTTTCTCTGTAATGTTGCTAAGCGTACACCAGTGGTAACTCTTAAAATACGCCATACAAGTATTAACTAATATGTTTTAGGCCAAAACCTCATCTTGGAACGACTTAGACACCAGTAAACAGTGCTGTAAACAATGCATTACGTTTATGTGAAGTAGCTTTCAGAGGAATTAAACTCTTCAGGAAATAATGGAATTGCCCCTTAGGACCGTCTCACATCAGACCACTGGAAATGAGGACTAACCGACGAGCAGCTCGACAGTTACAGATGTTGCAGAGACTTCTTTAACTGGCTAAACGCTACAGGAGAAGGTGGACGACCATGTCTGAGCGAATCTTAAGTTTTACCCCGCAGGTAGATCAAATTCATGTTTGTTAAGCTGTAATAGATGTTATGCGGTTGGTTTTAACAGACCCAAACGTTTAAAAGTAGTTGGATGACCGTGTCTAAACTAAGTTAATCTTACACTTGTAGGCCAGTTTATGAACGTGCAGAGGCCTTAACTCTTTCTCTGTCGCATTTTAGCTTTATGATTTCTTTTTTGTCCCTATTAACTATATTAAGTATGTGACAAACCAGAGGGTTTTAGCGGTGATTATAAGAGTCATTTAGAATAGTTAATAATTTTATATTTTATCACGTTGCTGGCAGCAAATTCGGAGCTTCTCGTAGTGCGTTTAGGTCTTTGAGGCTGGTTTTGAATTAAATGGCTCCAGAGGTCTGGTAAGGCTACATCTGCTGAGTTGAGCACTGTTTAATTGACGACATGTTTAATTGCTGTGGTTCAGATTACTCATGAGAGCTGTCTCACCCTTCAGTCACTCAGAAAAGCCCAGGAATGAACGACGCCGTGGCTTTCTCTTTGTTCCTTCAGTACTTGACCCTCAGCTTTACGCACACTCCTTGTTTCCGAGGCGGAAGAGGCTGGGACTATTGAAAGGGATGTTCCACCGATTTTTCAAAATATATGCGTAATTCAACAAATAACGGCATTCCTGATCATTTCCTGTAATAACTTTCTCTGAGGGAGCTTTTAGAGGCTCTTCAGACGTCTGGGTCCTGCGCACATCACTTTCTGCTAAGTTTCTCTAGAACAAAGCATTCCACAACAAACCACTCTGAATCACTTAAATTACGCAGAAATTTGGAAATATCGGTGGCTTTCCCCTTTAACTGGTGCATGGAAAGGAGTGCTCATGCGCGCCCATTTTATATGTAAACTTGTATGCTTGAACACAAAGGCACATACAGTCACTCTGGGGCTTCACAAAAAGGGTTTTTTAAGTAAATGTTCCTTTATTTTTCATAGAGGCGAATATGACACAATCCATGCCCTGAAAACTCCTGATCAGTGCTGCCAAGTGGGATGCTGCCAGCTACATAATGACCACAACTGTCAAACATTAAAGCTCCTGAGATGCCAAAGTGAGTAGAAAAAAACAAGAATGCGCCAATGATAATACTTCCTCCCTATCTCTTTTAACAGCCTCTTTCTCTGTCTTTCCCTCATTCACACCATCCCCCCTCCCTCTCACTAGTTCAGGACGACTGCGGGCCTATTAGTGTGGTGGCTTGGGCCGTAGCTTTGCCAGTAATGAGCCCAGCAGCACAATACGGGCACCAGGCTGGAACAGCTGAGGGAGAACAAAGCCAGCAGGATGGGGCTGGCGCAGAGGGTAACTACCTTTGGCACAGAGAGTGTTATGGGGCCAAGATTGTGTCTGTGTGTTGAGGGGGTGCATGTGCTACTATCATTACTGGGCCCAAATAAGAGACGCACAGAGGCCCCTTGAGGAGCTCCTGCCAAAAAGGCAGTCTGGCCTCTGTGTGTGTGTGCGTTCACGCGCCGTGCGTGACAATGAGTGGAAGGACCATCCGAGAGTTTACACCCCTCTGTCCTGCGCTAGTCAACTGGAAACTTCTGCATTTGTATCCTGGACTGAGACATTTATCAACAACAAACTCGAATTCCCCTTTAGCATTGTCTGCTAGACAATATTTGTCTGGCTAAATGAATTAAGCTATGCTGTTAGTGGAAGTGGTGAATGGCAACATGGGAAAGTTGCAGTCATCTTCTGTCTGCTGAATGTTTGTGAGCGCAAATGAAAAGTGAGGGCGGTCATTGTGGTTTGAGTGAAACACTTAACCCAGATAGAGTGAATGAACAAACCAGCTTCATTAATTGATTTCAGTAGTACATAGCCCATTAATGTGAACCATGTCAGTTTATTACAGAACGTTTGAGGGCAGTTAATTAGTGATCAGCAATTATAGGGTGAGCTCATTCTGCTCAAATAGCAGTTTGTTGTTGCTGTTTTAACATGCTGAACCATCCTTCGAAATCTAGTGTAAATGTGAACAAGTTCATTCCTTAGCTACTACTCTCACTTACCACCTTGTGTCTATGTTCACTGTCCATTGTATCAGGTTGTACTGTGCAGAAGTCAAAGGCCACCCTTCATTTATTTAATTACTGACTATTATGTGCAAGTTATTCATCTGTCAGTGTCAGGTTAAATGTCTTTATTATGGATTGCATTCTTTTCAGGAGACTTGCTTTCAGTTTTTTCGATAAAAAATTTCCACACCTCCAAAGTTCAGTCTTAGAAGTTAGTTGCACTTTCTGCTTCTTACAATCCAAATAATCCCAAACGTTTTCAGTGGTGCTGAGATCTGGACTCGTGACAGGCCAGTCTGTTGTTCTGAGAATGCCAGTAGCTTCTTTGTTTGATTTGTAGATTATGTACTTTATTTGACTACTTTCTTTTCTCTTTTATTAACTTCAGTTTTGGAATTGCATTGTGCATTTACTTGTATGTTTCTGATCATTATCCTGTTGGAAGGTCCATTTCTTCAGCATCAGTTTATTTACAGATGGTTTCCCTGTCCTCCTCAAGCTCTCTCTGGTATGAAAAGGAATACATAGTTGATTCTCCTATTGCAAATTGCCCTGGCCCAGAGGCAGCAAAGCAGCCCTAAACCATAATATTTCCACCAGCATTATTTACAGTTAGTATAAGGTTCTTCTGATTAAATGCCATCTTTGGTTTTTTCACCATACATGGCTTCTCATACTGAGACCAAACAATTCCGTCTTTGACTCAATAGTGGAATAATTGATTTCCAGTCATTTTATATCCTTTTAAACCCCTTTCCAGACTCTTCTAGTAATCTACAACCTTTTTTGAAAGCCTCTAAGAGCTCTTTTGATATAGTCATGATAACACTACACATTCCAATAACAAAGACCAAACCAGACCAGATATCTGAGGTTTAAATAAGACAGGTTCCTTCAAGATGTTCTCTACTAGCATTCTAATCATTAGCAACCATTCAGGTGCACCTGATTTCAATTTGACACATTTAAAGCAATGATATATGTAGGGGTGTATTTACTTGTTCCACATCAGAAAAATTGCAATACTGTTTATTTTGGTTATATAGATAATGACAAAAATGTTAATTATGTCACTTTTTAAAGTATATATAACTGTTATCTATCAACACTATTGAAATTAAGCCTTGTTATGTGTATCTCCAAATATGTAGAAAAAGTCTAAACCTTTAATGGGATGTGCTTACATCTTGACATGATTGTATGTCAGAACTCTGAAGGAGCAAATGCATGTATGTGTTATGAAAATCTATAAACTTGGTTGGAAAACAGTTTGTAAAAACAAAAGTGAAGAAATACAAAGTGTATTGTTTCTATTCAATAAATAAATTCACTTAAAAAATATAGAAACTTCAAGGAACTCCAATTTAAATAACTCTGTTTGACCAGTCAATTTGCCAGGATCCTTAGGGGCAGGAAGTCCTATTGACCAGAGACACCACAACAGACAAGTGTAACAAAGGATTTGTCTTTCTCTATCCTCCCCCACCCTCACCCACCCACACACTTACTCTTCTATACATTTGTACCTGGTTGAAACCTGTCAGGTATCAGATACAGCCCTTAGGAGATGAAGTGTGAACTTTTGACTTCAGCAGACCATCACTGTCTTTGTATTGATGTTACAAACTGCAGTGGCCTATATGATGAGTAGATGCAGGTAATATGATGATGTTTAATAGTATTCTGAGAAATTAAATCACATTAGAACACAGATCACTTTTTGGGTATATTATGGATGTTGTGAGTACTTAAGGAACACTGCATGTTTCATTAAAAAGAGAGCATAGCCCTATATGATTCAGTGCAGTGTAGAAGAGTATGTGAAATGCTAAATAAAAATTATGTAGCATTACATAATTAAATGTATTAAATGCAGCACTAGTGTTTCTTTTATGTAAAACCTCTGAAAAAACAGTTGTGGTTCATATTGCATCTTGTTGAAGTATTAAGTAGATGAAAGCATGGTGGAATACTGACTTTAAACCATGATTAGATCTATCTGTGAATTCCATGTACAGTTTTTAAAGATCCTGAACCTGGGACCTAAAGTTGCTTTCTATCCCTCTTAGTCTGAGTCTGCATTTATGCTAGATTACATGCTCACGACCCTTAACTACACGTCACACTAAAGGGTGTTGACATAAAAATTGTAAACAACTAACACGGTGTAAGTAGCATAGTCCCCAATAAGTAGTATAGCTACCCTTTGCCTTCATAATAGCTTCAGTCTTTGGAATGTTGCTATGGACTCTGTACTCCATGATTTCCAATATATGTTGAATAGTGTCTAGATCTTGTGACTGGGGAAGCCAATGATGGATTAAGAGGAAGTAGCATCTTCAGCAGAGATTATACCTAATCCTGTAATATGGTCTTATATTCCATTAGCTCTCATATAACAATGAGGAGCAGTGGATCTTTATCCTGGTCTTGGAGTACCACTGCACTGCACAATTTACAATTTCTCCTGCATCCAACACGCCTGATGCTGATAATAAACTAACTAACCTTCCTGAGGTGAACTAGATGTGTTAGAGCAGGGTAAATACTACAACATCCAGGACAGTGGTTTTCCAGGATCAGGGTTCGAAACCTGTGATGCAATGAGTGGATATGTAAATATGATTTACTTTCATTGACATTAGTCCTTTTAAAAAACATTTTTCATTAACTTCCCCACTTTGTATACATTTTCAAGTAATTACCAAAGATGAGTAGTAACTAGTTACATTTAGCTAGTCAAATACAATTTTGATGAATCTGTACTTTCTTGAGTGTTTTCAAATGATAATACTTTTGTTTGCAGTCAGTACATTATGGCCATTAACATTTAGTTACTATTTTCTTTATCAAACATGATATTTGATGTTTTATGAACTTTAGAAGGTTTTTTTTTTGTTTGTTTTGGTGTTTTTTTATTGATATACTGTATATGTGCACATCTTGAATGTACCAAAAAAGTTGGCACAGGAGCATGTTTCTCACACATTTCCTTTTAATAATGTTTAATATTTGTTTAGGGACTATAGATACTAATTGATCCAGTTTTAAAAGCTTATTTTTCCATTTAGTCTCTGGAACCCTACAGGGTCGTCATGTCATATTTCGCATTTCATAATGTGCCACATGTTTTCAACACAAGACAAATCTGGACCAACCTAGCTTCTGCACTCTCTGATTGTGCAGTTGTGATGTTGTAACACATACAGAATGTGTTTTTCATGCATGCCTGTGAAAGTTAGTTGTCTAAAAGGCAGCATATATTACTCTAAAATGTAAATATCTTTCAGCGTAAATGATGCCTTCAAAGATGTGCAATTTAGTCACTAATATACTCGCGTACCATAACATACCCTGCACTTTACACTGGTAGCAATCTGGATGATCCTTTTCTTCCTTGGCCTGGCAACACAACAGCCATTGTTTCTATAAACAATC
Organism: Pygocentrus nattereri; assembly: GCF_015220715.1. Classification (NCBI taxonomy): domain Eukaryota; kingdom Metazoa; phylum Chordata; class Actinopteri; order Characiformes; family Serrasalmidae; genus Pygocentrus; species Pygocentrus nattereri. Next base: position 14,995,158 of record NC_051233.1, read on the forward strand.
TGAAAGGTTCAGCTGTCTATACTCAGTTGTCAATACACGTTTCTACTGTGCATCAATCAATTTCAGATAAACTGGAGCCCAGAGAAGTTGGCAGCATTTCTGGACATTGATGACATATGACTTCTACTGTACATAGCACAGTTTTACAATTTTTTTTGCCATTCTGGATGCAGCAACAAGTGATGTTAATTGACAACTATTTGTCAAAGTATTCCTGAGCTGATGTGGTGATATCTATCACAGAAGTATGCCAGTTTTTAATGCAATGCAGTATAACGCTTGAAACTGAGGTTTGTAGTTCTATGAATAGTTTGTATTTATTCATTAGTTGTTTTTAGGAAAATTACATTTAATTGTGCTTGTCATACTTCATCGTTAACCGTTTAATCTAGATAGGGTCGTGGTAGCATTTGGGAGAGCAGAGAATCCCAGATGACCCTGACCCTTCCTGAACTTCCTCCAGCTCATTCCCAGGGACCCCAAGCCACACCCAGGCCAACTTGGAGATGTAATCCCTCCAGCGGGTCCTAAGATGACCCCGGGGCCTTATCCTGGTAGGCCATGCCTGGTACACCCCCACCGAGAGGCGTCCAAGGGGCATCCGAATCAGATGCCCAAACCACCTCAGCTGGCTCCTCTCAATGCAGAGGAGTAGCGGCTCTAATCTGAGCTCCTCCCAGATGGCCGAGCTCCTCACCCTATCAAATAGAGTGTAGCCCACCACCCTGCAAAGAAAGCTCATTTCTGCCACTTGTATTCATGATGTCATTCTTTCAGTCATTACCCATAGCTCATGACCAAAGGTGAGGGTCGGGATGTAGACCAACCGGTAAACAGATCTCATGATCCCTTTACCCATCACTTGTGAACAAAACCCCGAGATACTTAAACTCCTCCACCTGGGGCAGGTCCTTTCCCCTTACCTGGAGTGGGCATGCCATCCTTTTCCAGGCTAAGACCATGGAATCAGATTTGGAGGTGCTGATCCACATACCAACCGCTTCACACTCAGCTGCAAACCGCTCCAGTGAGTGCTGGAGGTATCCATGTGATTCAGACAGAAGAACAACATTGTCTGCAAATAGCAGAGATGCCAACCTCCAGCCTCCACACATAATGCCCTCCTGACCTTGGCTATGCCTTGACACCCTGTCCATGAATATCACAAACAGGAGTGTAGACAGGGCAACCCTGCCGGAGCCCAACACTAATACTGAAAGGGTCAGACTTAATGCTGAGTATATGAACACAGCTCTCACTATGGGAGTACAGAGATCAAATGGCCCGGAGTAGTAGCCCTGGTACCCCATACTCCCACAAGATATCTCGGGGAACCCGGTCGTAAGCCTTCTCCAAATCCACAAAATACATGTAGACTGGGTTGGCAAACAATCAACAATCCATTAGAGGGTGAAAAGCTGGTTCATTGTTCCACGGCCGGGATGGAATCCATATTGTTCCTCCTCAATCTGAGGTTCAACTATCGGTCAGAGTCTCCTTTCCAGCACCTTGGCATAGACTTTCCCAGGGATGCTGAGCAGTGTGATACTCTGATAGTTGGCACACACCCTCCGGTCCCCTTTTTTAAAAATGGGGACCACCACCCCAGTCTGCCACCACAGTCGTTCCCAGCACACTCTCACTATTCGCTTGGGCTTACCGGGTCTGACCACCAGTTTTCCTTGCCATCTGATCCAACTCGCCACCAGATGGTGATCAGTTGACAGCTCAGCACCTCTTTTTTACCTGAGTGTCCAGAACATATAGTCCCTGGTCAAAAGAAATGACAACAAAGTCGATCACTGACCTTTATTTGTATTTGTTATGGACAATCCATGCCTGGCACAGAAGTCCAATAACAATTCACCATTCGGGTTTAGATCGGACAGGCCATTCTTCCCAATCACGCCTCTCCAGGTCTCCCAGTCATTGAGCATTGAAGTCCCCCAGTAAGACTATGGAGTCTGTAGGCGGGACCCTTTCCAGAACCCTGCCCACTCGCTCCAAGAAGGCTGAATACTCTGACCTGTTCTTTGGTGCACAAGCACATACAACAGTCAGAGTTTTCCTCTCTGCAATTTTAATTTGCATTGAGGCGGCTCTCTCGTCCACTGGGACAAACTCCAATTGCACGGCCACCAGCTGGGGACTCGTGAGTATCCCCACTCCTGCCCAGCGCCTCTCACCTTGTGCAGCCCCTGAGTAGGAGAGGGACCAAGCCTATCAAGGAGTTTGGTTCCAGAGCCAACACTGTGGGTGGAGGTGAGCCCAACTATTTCTAGTTGGTACCTCTCAACCTCCCGCTCACACTCTGGCTCCTTACCCCCCAGTGAGGTTACATTCCATGTGCCAAGAGCCAGTTTCTGCCACAAGGGCCTAGGCCACCAAGAGCCCTCCTGCAATCTCCCACTGCCTGTGCAGCACTGCACTGCTCCCCCATGCTGGACCTTGCGGGTGGTGGGCCCACATGGTCCCCCTTACCTTGCCTCTTCGGGCTGAGCCCAGCCGGGTTACGTGGGCTGCCCGTCCACCAGGTGCTCGCCGGGGGACACAACTCCCAGGCCTGGCTCCAGGGGTAGGTCTCTGTGAGCCTATCCCGGGCAGGGTACACGGTATTCTGTTACCATTTTTCATAGTGGGTTTTTTTGGATCGTGTCATACAGTCATACATATTTATTGATGCAGCAATATTTAAACCTTGTAATGGGTTTAAGCTACTCTACCCACCTCTGATAAATACAAAAGCCAAACTTTCCAATTTTGATAGTGCTATAGAATTTATCCACATTTTAGAAAGCTGTACTGCATCCCTAGTTGCAATAAGTGAGCCATCTAGCTTCATACATGAGACTTTATCATGGCATACTTCGTTCACATAAAGTGCCTTTACTATGTTCCTTCCAGGCTTGTGAATGTCTCTATGCTATAGACTTTGTCTGCAGGATGCTTTTAATTTGACCTGTCTCTCCAGGAACAAAGCGAAACACAGTGTGGTGTCTGTGTCGGGTACATCTGTGATGCACTGGAGCTCACTTCAGGCAATGTTGTCGGAGGAAGAAGGGTAGCCAAGTGGCGAGGGCAATCTCAGGTCAGGAGCTGTGATGCCCCTGAGCAAAGCAGGCACTTTACGTAAACTGCTTCACTGTGACTGCTAGAGGTCTGGCTGTGAAAAGAGGTATTATGGAGCTAGCATCACAAAGTAGGTTAGATTGAGACTGTCTTTCTTGACAGAAAGTCAAGTGGATGCCAAAGGAACAAGTCCATTAGAAATCCTGGGAGCACTTGTAGTGTTAGAGATGTTAAAGAGGAATTCCACTGATTTTTCATTAATAACAATTCAATTGTCAAGATGTAAACAGTCATTCAGGGTGGTTTGATGTGAAATGGTGCATTGTGGAGAAACTTACCTACTCAGATTTCCTTACAGAGTTGGTGATAAGAGCAAATATAGTAATTTCAGTTACTATCTGAGATGACTATGTTAAAACTCGTAAAACATCTCAGGCAACAGAAAGCATATTCATAATGATGATTCATAATAGCTTTCTGTGAGGGAACTTTTATAGGAATTGAAATTTTCATTACCACTGTGACCAATTCTGATGTCTAAGTTTCTCTAGAAAATTAATTTCACATCAAAACACTCTGAATGCCTTTCTTTACTGAAATACTCAGACTCTCTAGGATACCTGGCATATCTGTTGACAGGTAACTTAATTAGTTGTGAGATGTTCTACCAGGTTTTTTAGCATTACTCAACTTTACCAGACTTTTGTTGCCTCTGTCCCAACTTTTTTGTTTAAACATGTTGCTTGCATCAGTTCAAAATGGGCATGTTTTTTTTTAAATTATGAAATTTCTCAGTTTCAACATTTGATGTTTTCTTGGTATTGTTTTCAGACAAATTTAGGGTTTAAATGATGAGCACATCATTGCATTCTGTTTTCGTTCACATGCACAGCATCCCAACTTTTTCGAAAATGGCTGTATGTAGAAAAATATTTTAGAATATAAAATACCTTCTAAAGTTATGAGTTTGCTATATGTACACTCTCTCATTTCCAGCTGTAAAGTCAGATGAACAACAAACAAAAAAATCAACCATGAGAATGGTTTTGAACTACAAAATAGACCAAATATTGAAAGTATGCAGAAAGAGATTACCTATGGCTAAAGATAAAAAGTAACACATAAATTGTTCCAGGCATCGGTACCAGATGGACAATGTAGCAGGGGAGCCTTGGAGGCCCTTCATAACTGAAACAAAAAGGGGGCGTCCAGAAGCAAACACAAGTGTGCAAAATACTTAAGTACTGATGATTAAATACATTAAATACATTCAGCATTCACACTCCTCCTCACTGTTGCTTATTAGCAAGAAGTAGTTATGTCAATGTTTAATAAAATTATTTGCTCTTAATTTGAATGAACTTCCAAAATGCTCAACTTCTTTTTATCCTGTGCTTCAGTTCACTTCTGCACTCATTATCCCCTGAGCAGGACTGCAGCCTGTCTCATAAACTCAGTGTAGGTGACCCACGTAAAAAAAAAAATTTCTATAAACAATTCACCATCTCCCAGCAACAAAATCTCACAAACTTGACTATAAACTGGAAAGCTTTGTAATGTTCATTTGGCTTTTTTATCTATTTCCTTTTTCCTTTCCTCAGTAACAGCTTGTTTACAGCTACACATCCTTTCAGGCTCATACATTGAAATTTCGTCTCACAGCGGAAGGATGGACAGAACAGCTGTTTTTCATATGGGAAAAACACAATTGTTTCTGTCCATTCCTTCCCATAGATGTTCCCCTAAAATCTTTTGATGCTGTTTATCTGACTGTAACAGTTTTGGTGATCTACCTGGTTCAGATCCATAGATGTTCCCCTAAAATCTTTTGATGCTGTTTATCTGACTGTAACAGTTTTGGTGATATACCTAGTTCAGATGGTTGTTAGGAGCTCACTTTCTTTGTATCTTTTAAGAATTTTTTTAATCAGTTTTGGAACTTTTTTCTTTAACTTTCCCCTTCTTTAGGAAAATACATTATTTTATGTAAGACCTCCTCAGAAATATCTCATGATCTTGCACCTAATGGCTGTTTTGACTGCAAATTAAACAAACAAAGGGTGGTCTTTGACTTTTGCACAGTATTGCCAATAAACTGGCACATCACATTTCAGTGTGCTCATGCTTAAGTATGAACATAAAAAAGTATTGTAATTCTACATGCTGCCTTTTCGAAATGAAATGTGCACTGATTACAGATGATTCATTTCCATATACTAAATACATTTCCAAGCATTTTTATTTTGTTCACACCTCAACCCTGAGGATACAGTTCAGTTTTGCCAACTTGTGTGCACCCGAGTCAGCTTCACTGACTAATGATTGAATGACCGAAATAATGACAGAATAACAAAAAGACAAATGTAGGCAGCAGTAAAGCAAGGTTGGGGACAGCAGGTCACAATACAAATTGCTTTTTGCTTAATCATTTAAAAAATATTTTAGCAATATTAATACTTGTTTTTACAGTCAAACTGCACATCTCTTCTACAAATTAAAACATAAACTTCATTTCCAGTTTCTGTGGTTTGTAATTAAGTTAAAAAGTACAGCAAGTGCAAACACCCAAGAGCCAGTTGCAACAGTTTTTTAAAAAGCTAGTAAATTGGAAAACTGCAAAATAGAGTTAATTCAATAGAAATCTAAATAATTTGTGCCAGACTAGTGTTCCAACCTAAATACATCAAAACAAAAATTTATTGGAGAAAAGAGAGTGCATCAAACAGCAAATATTAGCTCAATATGATATAATATATGTCACTTACACAACAATATTAATCCATATATTTACTTACACAACATTTATAGTATGTTCTTAATGAATCTGTGCATACAAACGTCCAAAAAAGTATTTTTTACAATGTGTGTGGGGCACATATAGACATGTCCCATTGTTTTCCTTGGGAGACTTATTTACAAGTCTGCTTTACTACTAACTCTGCTGTGACTAGCCTGGCCTGCTTGGCGAGATTTGTTTCAGAATGGTGCTATATTACATTATAGTCCATTAAATTAAAATATTATAGCTGTGAATTCTTGACTTATACAGACATATCAGTAAATCAAAAACATTTACAATGAAAAAAGTCATTTTTACAAGTCTTCCAGGCAAAACTGGAGATTGTAGTCAAAATTCATGGATGACGAAGCTATGTGTTTGTAAACATGACTGAAAGCACATTCTACTGGAATCTGCTTAACTATAAACTATAGATATTATATAAAATATCTATGTTACATTTTACCCCATGTTAGTTTGTGCCCCTCTCACCCCTGTAGAAGCCATTGTCAGGGATTTTTTGAGACAGGCAGATTAGCCGGGAGCCAAAGAGGTAGAGGTAGCGCAAAAGAATGTCAGAGGAGCTTGTTTGCAGTGGTTAAGTGCTGGCCAAGGCCCTTAATGAAGGCGAACCTCTGCTTGCCTTTTTAATTACTCAACCAGGCCTGACAGGCTACCACAAAGCTCTTCAGCCAAGCAGACTGGGGGGAACAAAAACAGGGCCCTCATAGGCTCAGCACCGGCCCAGACTCCCTGCAATCACACAAGGCCTTGTTGGCCTCTTCCACAGTCATGGCCACTATATGAGTGGAGAAGAGCAGTCAGATGGCACTCAGAGGCAGCGGAGCAGTCACGCTTCGCAGGCCCTGCATAGAGCCTTGGTCATGACCTTACGCTAAGACCACAGTGAGGAGGCTGCTTCTACTGTAGGACCACTTCATATAGGCTAAACACAAGCATAAACATAGCCGGGGTGTAAAAAAAAAAAAGCACTTTTTAATCAGGACAAGTGATAATTGTGAATGCTGGTTGTAATGAGCTTTGTTTCTTAATGAGCTTCTAATGACATCAGTTGTGATTCTATATTGTGACATGGAATGTTCAAAATGCTGTATTTATCCTTATTTTTCAAACCCGCCTGTGCTTCAGAATATTTCAGCATCCCACAGCGGTTGTGTTTACAGTCTAGGAGCTTGCCATACTTAGTCAATTATTAACTTTGTATTTATGCTTCAATTAGTGTTTGTGTTTACTCATCAGAGAGTAAAACCAGAAGTGCGTATATTTGTCTTCAGGAGTCATTTTCTGACTCATTGAGGACGTGATGGTGCCTTTCCTCAAGATGTGTTTATACATCAACAACCTGCATTTAGCTTATCTGATATTGAGCCCTGAGATCTTTATCGGCCTGACACGTCCTGAACAATGCCACAGCCTACAGGTACAATCAATCATTCATTCAATTAAACAAGGCAGAATCTGAAACATCAGATCCTAATGGCAGGTTGTCAGTCAAATGAAAAGATATGAGTCTCTTCCCTGGACATACAGTGGATCCTTTTATGTATTACAATGACATCCTCAAGAACCTATTTGATCCTTGTCCTGCTTGTCAAGATGTCAACAAAGCAATTCTGAGTGATTTGATGTTAAATGGTTCTCTTTGTAGAGAAACTTACCCACTCAGATTTCTTTGCAGTGGAAACCAGGGGTTGTGATATCTACAATGTAGCCCTAGCCATTTTATTTAGAATCTTAAATGACCAGTGAATCTACACGTCCTCTGAGTTTTTATGTGCATTGCTGATATTGATAATGGTAGAATTGTGGAAAACCTGAACAATGTTCTCTTTGGGTACTATTTTGTCTTACAACACCCTGCATGTAGCTCTGTAGCACAAATCTGTGAAATGTCCCTTTAAATTTGGTGTTGTTGACAAAAGATAATGCTAAACAAATAATGTTTTGTAGGGATGCGCTACGAAATTGAGGCTATGCTGGAATCTGATATTTTTCATGTCCACATCCACAACACCAATACGTAGTATTTATAAAATGTAACAACTGGAACTACATCTACTTGGATTAATATTACAGAGAAATATGTAATTTATTACTCTTTACTCTTGAAAAAGATGCCACATTTTGTTCTTGCCACAGAAGAGTAATTTTTTGTTCCCTGAAGAACCATGTTTATTAAAACAGAAGATTTGTATGAAGTATGAAGAAACAAACTGGTTCTTACATGTCATCACACAAAGAATCCTTTCAAGCACTTTTAAGAGTGTAGGGTTACAAAAAATAGATACTTAAGCACAGTAGCCCAGCATCACCTAAACATTCTTCTGTTCTGAAGACCAACAAATACATTGTACACAAATATTGAAGTATCAGTGAAATCTGAACACCATATAATTTTTTGGTAAATATCTGCCTATATTGATATGAATCCAGTATCACAAGTATTACTCTAATGACACTTTTCACTATGCACTTTACTTTACACTACAATATTGATGCAACTCATGTCTATAATATGTGCTGTTAGACTACCTCATACCACTCAGTGCCTGCTGTCTGTAAATACAGCGAATCTGTCTCATATGCCATGTAAATATGTAAATAGATACTTTTATACTTTATTGTATTTGTCTTGTACTTTAAATTCTGTCTAGATTCATTTCTATTTTGTATTTTTCTGCATAGTTTGTGTAAGTTTATGTATAATTATATGTCTTGCTACTGAAACACTGCAATTTCCCTCCAGGATCAACAAAATTCGTTCTTCCCTTTCTGTCTTTCTTTCTTTATCTATGTATCTATCTATGTATCTATCTATCTATCTATCTATCTATCTATCTATCTATCTATCTATCTATCTATCTATCTATCTATCTTTTCTTTCTTTCTTTCTGTTTCTTTCTGTTTCGTTCTATCCATCTATCATCATCAATTGCTAATGTTTTGACCAAAAAAAATTATTAGAGGCAGCTTTTATAATTATCTTCATCTGACTTTAATGAATGATGATTTAACATGTAAGAATTTGGAAATTGTAAATCAGGGCTCAGAAACACAATAATAATTCAAAATACTGTCAGTTCCCTATGAGCAGAATTAGCATATTTTTCTTGCATTCGAATCCAAATGTGTTCTTCAACTTCTATTTAATTTAGTTCTAATTATGGGTTTAACATTTAAACAATATATAAAAAAAACAAATATAAAATATACAAAATACAAAACGTGCCATTATTGATGGTATAGTTTTTTTTCCCCAGTATGTTACATGAATGTCAAATTATTTCAGTAAGAAAATCAACAAAACCTGTAATCTGACTATACTTGTAGGCTATGGATCTGATCTACAGACATTTTGGAGTCTGGAGAATAAATAATATTAGTAAGTTAGCTAATAATCATTAGTAAATAATAATATTTCAGAGATAAATGATGAATTAGTCCAAATTTTTTGGTACGCTGAAAAAAAGTAGTTTGTCAGTTTATTGAAAAAAAATTCTGTGGTAAAAAAAAAAAAAAACTTAATTGGTTTTAACAAAAAGCAATATTTTACTTAAATTCAAACCTCGAAAACACTTTTCTGACCTGAATACGTCTTTTGACCTGTTCCTCTTACAGTGTAAGTTGTGCGCTATGTGGAACCCAAAGTGACATCATTAACCAGAGATTTCAAATGGACGTTTCTGTTTTGGCACACTTGAATGTGTATGTTTTCGGTTTTGTTTTTGTTCCTAGAAACGGGCCGTTCTTTCCATTTCAGCACATAATTTATGGTGCAATAAATCAAGCTTCAAGTGTATTTCTCGCTTTATGGCTCTTTCAAAGAAACGTACATGATCACAGAACTCACCATAACAAACACAGCACTTACAGCTGAACAGGAGGATTTCATTAATCATCATGATGCGTCCCTCTGCCATCCTGATACTGTAAACTAATCACTAAATCAGTTTGTCATGCGCTTTAAAATCTTAGCTGTGTTGTTTTATTAAATTTAATGAAATATAATGAATACGATCCAACAAATGTACACAAAAACAATCCATTCCAGTCTTTAATCATGTTGCATTAAGGGTTTACCACCAAATAAGACACACTGAAATTACAATGCAATATAATCACAATATGATCATTTTGGCCATATCATGCAGCCGTTATAATGTGCTACTTCTATTTTCAAATAAGCACAATGCAGAATACATAGTTTTTTTTTGTAAAGAGATTTCATGTAGCAAAAAATATTCAACATAGTTTTTAAATTAATGTATTTCTGTTATAGTAAAAGTGACAAAAATGTGCAAAACATGACATTTAAGGTACAAAAACGTTTTTCCTAACAAACAGACCACAAGCTGTAAATATGTCATTTCCACAATTCATTGAGATCTCACAGCTTCCGAAGTGCATTTCAGCTTTTTAAGAACCAGCAACTGTTAAAATATTATAGGAGTTCAGATCAAGGCCCAAAAAGGGCACCTGTTATACTGGGCTAAAACTGTTGTGGTGTCATGTAGGTGATATACAGTATTTCTATAGAACAACAAGGGCCTTTGTTCCAGGTAAAGGCCTAATTGATTACCTTTGCAAGATCCCCCTCTTGTGGACAGTATCAGTGCTTAGCGTCCAGAGCGATCAAGTCAGTGTATGACAGATTTTTCACCTTCTATTGATTAAACACTTTTTACCCTGAGGATGGTTCTTTAGAGAAATGGTTTTATAAATAAGATATAATACTATGAAGAACCTTTTTTAAGTTTACACAACCTCTACATGAAGATTTTATACCAAATTAAAGTTTTTTTTCTAAAACTGCATTTCCAAGAGCCATTTAGGGACAAGTAGTCTCAATAGTAGAAAAAAGTGGCCAACCACTCACATGATCTGTTCAGTTAACTTATGATTTGAATTAAAGATTCAATTCAACTTGTCTTTATCCCTTAAGCAACTGTGCAACCTGTTACCATCCTGAACACTTAAAACTATAGGTAAAATGTGTAAATATGCTCTGTTCTAATTGGCTGCCTTATACTGAAACACAGCTTAAGTGTCAGTGGGTAGAATTAAGTGTCTGTAGGCTTAGTTTAACTATGGCAGGCTTCCTGTATGTAAATGTGTTGGTTTTCATTATATCACAAACAATTAATTCAACACAGGCTTTTGTGTTAGTATAGTTTTCATATTTGGATGGGAGAGCAATTGGTCTTGAAACAATGTTCACATCCATAGGCACTCTCTAAGCTATTTTATTTAAATAAAAGCAAGCTATTTTTTTTTCAATTATGTTGGTTCTATAAATATCTCTGGATTAGACAGTGGACACCAAACTGAGAAAAAAAATACAGCAATATTTAATGTCAGGGGGTTTGAGAGAGACCATACCCTTGACGGTCTTGAGAATGTGGTATTGTGAAAAATGCTTTTCTGCTATTTTATTCAGACAGCACGGGATGACTAAAAGCACTGGTTAATTAACTAATGTCTTCAGGAAGACTGTTCACAAATACGCACACTACTGCCTCAGCTTACAGAGGTTAGTTAGTAGCACATTCTGCTATAATTATCTGTGCAGAGAGAGCAACAAAACAGTCTTAAAATGAAAGGATTCCAGCTATTTTTTACAGGATTAAAGCACTGATATTCTAACATTCAGGAATGCGCTGTTACAGTCTGTTTCATCAACACAGTACTTTTTGTCTCATACCTCCCTGTTACGTCGTGGAATAACTATCTTACGGTAAGTTCGTCTCTCTGAGATGTTGCGCCGTACTTTCACCACAGGTGGAGCAGCCACCTCCAGTTCAAGAGATGGACTGGAATGAGACCTCTTCATCCCTCCATCCACCTCATCATCGTCCTCCTCTTCTAAAGCTGTTCCTCTCCACAGTTCTTGGTCGAAAAGAGAGAGGTCCATCCCACCTGACGTATCAGAGGCGGAGGAATTTCCGAGTCTCTGCCAGACCTCCAGAATTTGAACATAAGCCTCATAACGACATCTCTGTGAAGAAAGGAAGAGCAGAGTGTGATGTCTAAATTACGAAATTACTGGGCCTTCAGATATAAACACCAAGGAAAGAGATTGAGCTAGATAGCTTCACAAAAATGTGTGAACAGGATTATGTTGTAAAAACTCACAAATTCAACTAAATTCCCCATTATTCCAAACCAGCCAAGATATGGTTGGAGTCCATGATTGACTTCTTTAGATTTGCACTTGAGATGAGGCTAACATAGCTAACAAGTAATGGAAGCTTACATACAATGATTTTATACCCACCAGTTAGTATCTTGTAAAATGTAAACCTAATTCATTAAATCATGCAAAGTTGTTAAGTAATCTTAAACAGACTTTGTTCTTTTATCCATTATTATGCATTTTTTCTGTAATGTCATGAACTACATAAGCAAGTCTATTAGAGAACTGCATGGTGTTGCCAAATGGCAGCAATTACTTTTTTTGCCTGGCTATAATAAATAAATAATTTTATATTACAACCCCAATTCCAATAAAGTTGAGACATTGTGTAAAACATAAATAAATACAGAATACAATGATCTGCAAATCCTTTTCAACCTATATTCAATTGAATACACTACAAAGACAAGATATTTAATGTTCAAATAGATAAACTTTATTGTTTTTTGCAAATATTCACTCCTTTTGAATTTGATACCTGCAACACATTCCAAAGAAGTTGGGACAGGGGCATGTTTACCACTGTGTTACATCACCTTTCCTTTTAAAAACACTCAATAAGTGTTTGGGAACTGAGGACACTAATTGTTGAAGCTTTGTAGGTGGAATTCTTTCCCATTCTTGCTTGATGTACAACTTCAGTTGCTCAACAGTCTCTGTTGTCGTATTTTGCGCTTCATAATGCGCCACACATTTTCAATGGGAGACAGGTCTGGACTGCAGGCAGGCCAGTTTAGTACCTGCACTCTTTTACTACGAAGCCACGCTGTTGTAACACGTGCAGAATGTGGCTTGGCATTGTCTTGCTGAAATAAGCAGGGACGTCCCTGAAAAAGACGTTGCTTGGATGGCAGCATATGTTGCTCCCAAGCCTGTATGTACCTTTCAGCATTAATGGTGCCTTCACAGATGTGCAAGTTACCCATGCCATGGGCGCTAACACACCCCCATACCATCAGAGATGCTGACTTTTGAACTTTGCGCTGATAACAATCCGGACAGTCCTTCTCCTCTTTTGCCCAGAGGACACGACGTCCATGATTTCCAGAAACAATTTGAAATGTGGACTCATCAGACCACAGGACACTTTTACACTTTGCGTCAGTCCATCTCAGATGAGGCCCAGAGAAGCCGGCGGCGTTTCTGGGTGTTGTTGATATATGGCTTTCACTTTGCATGGCAGAGTTTTACCTTGCACTTGTAGATGGAGCGACGAACTGTGTTCACTGATAATGGTTTTCTGAAGTGTTCCTGAGCCCATGTGGTAATATCCATTACAGAATGATGTCGATTTTTAATGCAGTGCCACCTGAGGGATCGAAGGTCACAGGCATTCAATGTTGGTTTTCTGCCTTGCCGCTTACTTGCAGAGTATCTCCAGATTCTCTGAATCTTTTAATGACATTATGGACTGTAGATGATGAAATCCCTAAATTCCTTGCGACTGCATGTTGAGAAACGTTGTTCTTAAACTGTTGGACAGTTTAACACAAAGTGGTGAACCTCGCCACATCCTTGCTTGTGAATGACTGAGCCTTTCAGGGATGCTCCCTTTATACCCAATCATGACACTCACCTGTTTCCAATTAACCTGTTCACCTGTGGAATGTTGCAAACATATGTTTTTTGAGCATTCCTCAACTTTCCCAGTCTTCTGTTGCCCCTGTCCCAACTTCTTTGGAAGGTGTTGTAGGCATCAAATTCAAAATGAGTGAATATTTGCAAAAAACAATAAAGTTTATCTGTTTGAACATTAAATATCTTGTCTTTATAGTGTATTCAATTGAATATAGGTTGAAAAGTATTTGCAAATCATCGTATTCTGTTTTTATTCATGTTTTACACAAAGTCCCAACTTCATTGGAATTGGGGTTGTAAACTGAATGCTTTGAGCAACATGGCATCCTTTTATCTAACCTTGCTGTTGCAATCTGTACTTCCTCTTCACACACACACACACACACACACACACACACACACAATCACATGGTGAAGGCAGGCCTTTGAAAGTGTGTATATTAGCCAATATTCATGCACTTGACACAATCTGTGTAAGCAGTTTCAGTGTTTTATGAAAAAATTAGGATATTTATTGCCACACAGCAAAAGGACGTGACAACAGAACTGCGGTCTGCAGTGCATTCAGTGGAAGTTAGAGAATGCACTTCTTTTGGATACACAGGAAACTGCATTTTCACATTCTTTTTATACATTTCAAGTGAACAGTTTTATTAATAGAATTGTTTTCACATTCCATTCTATATTCTTTAAACAAATACAAAATACAAATTTGACGTTTTCTCGTCTCTTGATGATGAACATGTCCTATGCTTTACTCCCACCATATGCATTTCAGAATGCAGCTTTGCTGTTGCATGCTGTTACCATGTGTCAACAAAAAACAAGTACCCCTTAGAAAAAAATTATTAGAAATTTTTAAAATATTTCTAATAATTATGGCATTTTCAATCACAAACATCATTTAAAAAATTAATGTACCTTTCATAATTTCTGCAGTTGAGGGTTACAAAGCCACATAATTTAGAGTGAATGTGTGATTTTGGCATGCAGTCTGCACAGTGCTAGTTAGTGGGGTGTAGCTTCAATTACTTGTTCCTTCTAATTACTTGTTACCTCTATTAGCCTCTTAACAAAACTAAGGAAAACATGTCTTGGATGATTGACTTCCTTTGGGGTAAGAGCAAAAGTTTGTAAATTACATTTTCCCCCAAAACTACTCCTCTAAAGTGTAGGTGCTAGCTGATGTCTCTTCAAAAAGGATCAATATGTATTTAACTGTGTAGTGACAAGCACAGACATTCCACACAAACACAAACCTCATGCTGCAGGTACTCTTCTCTTAGTCTGTATTCTTCCAGCTCTCTAGCTTTGGCTTTGCGGCCCTCTGGCGCCCCCTGCTGTAGTGCACTCAGGTCCTCCTGAAAGGACTGTAGCATGGCAGCGTGAGACTGCAGCTGCTTCTCCTATTTGTAAACAAAACAGGTTATTTGTGACACACAAACAAGCATTGTAACACTTTCAGAATTTCCTCATCTCTAGTTTCACTTTGTCTATGGAAAGAAAGAACTAAAGACTCTAATTAGCCAGTAACTTTCACAAGAATTCTAGAAGAACTAGAAAACTAAGAATATTGACAGCTAGTCAACACTATAAATACTAATGTTAAAAGAATACATTTAAACTTCCAGTGTCCATATCAGAGTAAACAACATTTTCTTCACATTTTGTTTTTAAATAAAAGAGTATGATGTAGTAATAACTATGTTTACATGCACATAAACCTGAAGTAAATTTGTAGTTAGTCTGAAACTGGACAGAGCCAAGACATTTATGAGATCTGTAAAATAGATTAGTCAATTTATAGTGGTGTTACACGCACACCAGAATAGTCTTCCATTACAATGTGAAATGCCCCCTTCACGACATAAGTGCATCCACATGACTTAAATGGCAGGAAAAGGTATCAGCATTCCTGTTTTCTTTCACTTAAATAATCTAACATTGTCTATTTATGACTAAATGTTTAACATGAGGGATGTCGCTTCCTCTAGACAGAAGTGCATCCCTTCTGTGACTCATGTTTATTTCGGCTTCATAAAGCTGTCATTACACTAGCGGTATTGCAGAAAAAGCCACAAAATACCACAAAACCTCAGTGTGTTAGTCAGCGGAACAACCAAAGCACGTACACATCTAAGTTTATTTCAAATAGTCCAGCCAGTATATGCCTAGACAACATGGGCTAGGTCGACCTTAGTTGGACCACAAGCCATGCTGTTAACATGATCATATCTTAGTTAAACCAGCAGTCTTATTCCAATATTGAACCATTGGTCAGTGTTAAAGTTTCAGAACGTACCATTCACTCTTCAGTCTGTACAGTTCACATGTGAGCCTGTTTGAACTCATTGTTTTTGTTTCGTCATGACAAACAGTTTAACCCCACTCATTCACACTTAAGCTATAAGGAGCGTTTCAGCCACTACTTTTTAAATAAGGCATAATTCAAAAGATTAAGACAGCTTTTTGTAATTAAAACAACACAAATGTCATAAGCGGACGTTAGAGGAAAAAAATCACATCAGATCATTTAAGTCTTTAAGTTGATATATGAGTTGCATACCAGAGTAAGTGCAGACTGAGTTGCAGGTAGGATGGGTCTGCAGAACTTTCTCTGAGAGCCCACAGCAGCTGGAAAAGGAGGTGAGGAGTACAGAGCAGACACCAAGTTGATTCGGCCAATCCATGAGTTCATTTGTTCTGTTGATCTAAAGGAGACGATATGGGGGAATGTGATGCTCAACGTAAGCACTCCAGACAGTGGACGAAGGTGTAGGAGATACTGTATAAGACAACACACTTACGCTGCTTCAAAGAGAAAGACCCTCCAGTCTGCAGTCTGAAGGCGGAACACATGCGGCCTCTTGGTGTAGTCTTCTGCTTTCTCTGCCAGAGCATGATGAACACTGAGCACCTCCTCAGAGCTCTGCCAGTCCTTTCTGTATTCGTCCTGAAATGGAGAGTTAACATTGTTGCCACGTAATTACACTATTACTCTAGTATAATGCCTTTACTACACAAAATATTCTATAAATTAGAAAAACATCCACACCTTCTGAAGGTAAAGCACCATTCCTTTCAGCACTGCATAAAAAGTCTTCCAACTTCTCTTACCCCACGGAACTGCCATACAAGTAAAAGAAAAATGCAGATTGCTCATAATGTTACCACGTCACAACCAAGCAATTAAGACATAATCACTTAAAAAAGCTAACAGGAAAGCCAAAGGAAAGGTGCACAGTACAGAAATGTTCTGATTTGTTTTTGTTACTAACAGAGTTAACAGGGTAGTAACAAAACAACATAAGTCTTATGTAAGTTAAAAAAGGCAACTGTATTCTGTAGCACTTAAAGACAGTGATTAAATGCTGATATATAAATAAGGAGATTGTTAGCAGGATTACATTAAAACCTATGTTTTTCTCTATGAGCTAGATTTGTCTGGTAAATGCAGATTTTGCCATGACGTTTTCTACTCTTTCTTAAAAGAGCAATAAGCTCTCAAAATAAAATAAAAAAAACCTTCACAACAAACAATGTGTTTGCTATGGCAATAATGGTAACTTATAACAGATGGCTCCAAGTTAAGCTAGATTTTTCTTTTTTCTTGTGAAATTTCACTTTTTTCCTCCCACAGATTTCTCTCGAATGGGATTGATGTTTGTCTGTTTTCTTGTTACAACTGTGTATTCAAATTAAAAATGGATGGAATGCTTTCCAAATATAACTAACTCAGAATAGTAGCATATGGGCGTGACTGTATCAGGTTCATATCGGCCAATATCGACAGAAAAATCTAAACAGCTAAATGAAGTCCACGTCTTTTCCATGAATGCAGTTTTAATAATAGGTTAAAAATGGGAATGTAAAGCTGAGGGTGCAAAACATTACGATATTTGTTTTTATACATTCCAAGCTACATATTGCTTGAACACTTGGTGCACTACACCAAATTACTGAAGAAAATTTTGAAATGCATTTATATATATCACATAACTAAAGCGAGGACAATTATGCATCACCTATTTTGCTTGTTTTAATAATGCATTTTTTCCTGTTTATGTTGTTAGAAAAAAATGTCTTGTTGATTTTTTTCTCCTTCCTCTCTACATGACTTAAAAAAAGACAAATAATCCAAAAGTGACAAAGTAATCAAATTATGTAATACAGTAATCTAGTAATCCTTTGGATTAGGTTCAAGATCACATTTTTTTAACAATTAGTAATTTTTGCTGGACCCTGTTTACTAACTATACATATATATCTTGTTCACTTACTGCGCTTTCCATCTATGTCAGCATGTGCCTTGCGCTTCAGGAAGCCTTTCTGAAATACAGTTGCTTTCTTGTCATGAGCAATATCCTGGAAGGGATTACTCTTTGAACGCAGAGACCCATCTGGTTCAGAGTCCTGCTCCAAAATCATAGATTTCACCAGTTCCTTCTCCTCTCTAGGCAGAAAGACAAATAAAAGAAAAGGTTACAGGAGAAAACCGAAACAGTAATATGTGGGCCTACTCCAGGAAGTCACAGACAAAAACAGCAAAAATGCACTTACACTGCCCACTCAAGTGGGTGATTCTTGATTGAGTGGTAAAGAGTCTGAAAGAGATTTTGAAAAAAATAAGGGGAAAATATTAGTTTACAAAAAACTCATACAAAAACCTATGTTAGTAACTGACTTCAGGAAAGAACAAAAACAGTCACAAGAGACCTTCGAGGACAATATACAATACTGCACAAATGTCAGAGACCTTTTTTTCCATTTACAGCCAAAATGTCTTTAAACACAAGTTACATTTTCACTGACAGGAAAGCAGAAAACATGCTTCATGGAGTATTACACAATAGGCAACTAATAACTAAATATAACATCACATTTTTCAGTATTTAGTGTGTCCACCCTTCTCCTTTATTACAGCACCCATTCTTCCCATGAGACTTACTTTTAGTTTTCTAAAGATATTTGCAAAGTTACAGTCTTAGAAGTTGGTTAAATTCTGACAATTCAAGTCATCTCAATTACAAATTCCGGCTGCTTAGTTTATAAAACCTTACTGTACTTCTCAGATGTCCAGTTTCTGTGTTTTAGTGCACACCTCTCGTTGATGAAAGCTTAAAGCACTTTAAGTACTCTTGGGTAGAAGGGGGCAGTTTTGGTGGTATACTAGGTCTTACATGGTTGCTACGAGTCCCATTTTTTCTGTATCTTAATTACTTTTGCCCTTCTATTTTCCATTTTCATTTTACATCCCCTTCCTTATACAAGTTCATTGGCTTAAATCTAATCTCTTCAGACATATTTCCTTTAGCCACTTTAGATGTACATGAGAAACAAATTTGCAAAGGCAGCTGAGGTTAGCTTGGGTAGTTGCTTGTGAGTGTCTCTTTGAAGGGTATCCTTAAACCCAGGGATACTTTTGGGATCAGTTTTGTTGAGTGTCAATAAGGTTCACAAAAGTAGAGTAGACAAATTAAAAAACGGATGGTTTTGACAGTATACTTAGTGTTGAAGACCTTTGTTTTTTACTTGACAGTGAAAAGTAAGTAACTTGTACTGGAATTTAATTTGCATAGTACATTAAATGATGTGTTCATAAATTTAAATGCAAGTATAACTCATTCAACATTACTGTTCAGTTCAGAAGTCAATATGAAATGTGATAAATACATCTTGGAAGTTTAACATAATTTGAACTATTCCTCTCACCTTCAGCAAGTCTTTGTTGAAATTTTCTCCTTCATTCATCCCATCCAGATTAGAAACAAAGTCAGTCAAAGACATGGCTTTGCCAACATTCTGATGAAAAGGAAGATAAACATTTTTTCAACTTATGTAGAACAAGGTTTCTTAGGTTCTTTGAACGATACCACAGCAAAACTACTTTTGGTTCCCTAAAGAACCATGTTTGAAAAAGATTCATGAGTATAAAGAACCTTTTAAAGATTTAAAGAATTTTCACATATTGTAAAGGTTCTATACCTTTCTATACCTTATATCTATGTATATTTATAAACCATCCACTGAAAGGTTCTTAAGGGAACCAAAACTGGTTGTGCTCTATGGCATTCTATGGCATGGCCTTCAGATTGTCTATATAGTCAAACTTGCCTGTCCATGTAAGTCTGTGTTGAGAAGCATTACAGCACAGGTGAGCGTGAGAACAGATTCGGGCAAAGAGAATGAGTGAGGGTTACACTGCTGGTAGCGGATGGAGAAGCGTTCCAACACTCGCTCCCTCTCTTGACTCTCACCAATCAGAACCACCTCTTTCAGAAATGACCTAGGAGCAGGATTGAGCACAACATAAGAGGAAAATGGGGAGGCAATTCAAATACTTGAAAATGGAAGCATTTATCACTACATTTACATTACATCCCATTTCAATTTAACTGAAACTTAAGCCAGAAGTTCTCACCGAAGAGCTTCATCTAAACTTTGGTCAGTGAAGTCAAAGAACTTCAGATACTCCTCCCCAACAGCACGACTGAACTCATTGCTAATGTGAAAGAAAAAATGTGGTAACGGGTGATAAACCATTTTTCATCCGAAAAGTTTTAGTAATACAGTACAACTGTGCCCAGCAGGTACTCACTCTTTGTCCAGATGTCGCACCACATCCGTCCGCTGAACATCTTCAAGTTTGTACAGTCTTTCAGCGAGCTTTCGGGCCTCCTCCCTGTCCACAACCTCCACTCTGTCGTTCTCATAGGGAACTACAAGTGCTACAGACTCTAGAATCTGTCCCTCCAGTTGTTCTTGTGCTCCATATGTATGCTCTACTAATGACTGTTCTGTCTGGTCTGCACACTCCGACTGCTCTTTGTCCTCATTCTGCTGTTTAGACTCAATACAGTTTTGTCTTTCAGTCTGTTGTGGCTGATCTAGTTGGTTGGCTTGCTGTGTTTGTTCTCCATTCTCTAGGTCTGAGAGTCGTGAGGGGTCTGTCTCGATGGGACATTCTGATTGTTTTGACTGCTCAGAGTGTTGTGTCTCACTGCAAATTTCTGACTGAGCTGACTGTTTAGAAGGTTCTGACTCAGTGGAACATTCTGAATGTTCTGACTGATCGGAATGTTGCATCTCCTTGGAACCTTCTGATTGCATTGAGGGTTCTGTCTCAGTGGAACATTCAGATTTCTTTGACTCTCCTGAGAGTTCCTCATCAACTGAAATTTCCTGTTTTGACTGTTCGGTGTGTCTCGCCTCATCTAAACATTCTAAGAGTTCCGACCTTGTTGAGCATTCAAGTTGTTCTTCGTGTCCAGTAAGTTCAGTGTCCATTGAGCTTAATGTTTGCTCTTCACATGTTGCTTCCTCTTGCTTGTCTGCCCATGCTGACCCTTGCATCTTTTCCGTATGATGTAACTGCTCCAGTTGCACAGCCTCATCACTAATCATCGTCAGTGTTGCAACAAACATGACCTGTGCCTTTTCTGAATATCCTGTTGTCTCTAATTCTGATTGTTCTTCTTGTGATACCTCTGTCTCTTGCTTTGGCTCTACTGTCTGACTAACATCACAGGGATACATGGATGGTGGCACTGCTGGTTCTGGTTGGTCTACAATGCTGTGCAGATGTGTTTGACCTGATTGTTCTATTGGGTGAAGCTCCACACTTTGTTGTGCATTTTCCTGTGCTTGACCACTTGTACTTGGCTGGTCTGTAGCATTTTGATGCTCGTCACCTTCTGTGAAAAAGGAACAGGGTAGAATTGGATTAGAATTGATGCAAAATATTGCTTTTGTAATCTAACCTATTTATTTTGCTTCCCATTGTTATATACAAGGTATTTATTTGACTTTCTTAAAAAAAGTTTACTTGCTTTAAGTGATTTTTTTTATGTTGAACTGACATGCCATGTTCCAGTGTAATGCAATATCACCATTAGACACATACCAATTTCACTGCTTCTTTCATTCCTATCCCCTGTGTAGACCCCCATACTCTCGTTCACTTTACATCCATCTCCAAGTGCTTGCTCTGGCCCAGTTAAAAAGTCCTGCGCTGTGTCCTCTTCTTCTAGAGCTTCTGAACTCTCAAGGCCCAGCTGGGTCTCCAACTCCTCCACACAGACAGAGCTTTCCTCTCCATCTATATTGTTCTCAGATTTCACTGAATCACTATCCGCAATAGTCTCTGGTGTCTGGGAGGTGTCTAAAAGAATATACTTTAATTTCAGTGTTAGGGATCATTTAAATCATTTCCCAGTGACTAATTTAAGAAGATCTGAATATTTGGCGCTTCCTCTGAGGTGCTATTATGGCCAGAGCCTTCATTAAATGGCTAAATAGTCCAATAACCATGATCTACTGCTCTTACTAGATGCGCAAATGGAAAATACATTAGGTGCATCTAAGCCTCCACATAAATATAAATAAAACAGGAAGTCATACTCTGCCTGCAGAGTGAGGTGCGCTGCTATAAAGAGCTCATATTCAAATTTTACAGAAATGACCATGATAAGTAATTTCAGTACTGTAAACATGATGTCAGAGGAAAGATGCAAGTACTTCTAATAAATTATATTATGGGATATATCATTCACATGAGAGGTGCTACCTTTAAATGTCCCTTGGCCTTCCTCGTTTGATGGTTTCACAGATCCGCTCTCATCTATGGCCTGCACATCACATGTCTATGACAGGAATAACAAGCATAAACTCAGACTAACATGGCAAACTGTGACTCTGACAACTAGCAAGTAAACTTACTGAACCAGCACAGACAAAAAAAAAAATTATGGGCTAAATGTGATTGTGAGAAAAATGATTCACTCCACCTCCTAAGCTAATAATACAGTACTGTGCAAACATCATACACAACTCTTCATTCATTTTAGGTCAAAATGGCCATTATGTAAAAAATATTGATTTATCAGCAAAAATAAGGGAAAAACTGTATATAACAGAAAATTACAGAACCCTTAACAACTAATAATATACTACAATTTCTTTTTAAATATTTAGCATCCACTCTTTCACTTTATTACAGCTTGTAATCTTCTCAGGAGACTTGGTTTCTGCAGGGATAATTTTTTCCATACTATCATCACAGTCACTTGCATGTCCTAAAATCTAAATAATCCCAAACACAATCAATGATGTCGTGGGCTGGATTCTGGGGTGGCCAGTCCATTGTTCTGTTCTGCTCAATCTGCAAATCTTTTCTGCCTATTTTCTTTGCTCAGTAAAGGCTTGACAGTTACACATCCTTCCAGACCCATAGCATTGAGCTGTCTTCTCACAGTGAAAGGATGGACAAAAATGGCTAAGGATATTTTCAGATTTGAAGCAAGGGTGGAGCTTAATTTCTTCTCTCTCTCAAAGATTTATATATGGTTTATCAGATGGTGGTTTGGTCTTTTTGTGGTTTACCAGGTCTTGCACAATTGTTTTTTTCCAATTTTCTCTGTATCTTTTAATAATCTTTGAACTGCTGTCTTTAACTTATTTTCATTTAAATGAAACTTGTACTTAATGGCTAGTTTGAGTGGAAACTGAATAAAATAATGGTGCTCCCTAAATTTTGCACGGTATTGTAGTAGGATTGCTAGAGAGAAAAAAATTCTGGAGTATCATAATCATTCTATGCATTTAAATGCTATGAGCAAATAAGTTACAAATAGAGACCACAAAATTGCCAAAGTGTTAAGCACCCGACAAAATTATATGTAGATCTGGCAGTAAATATTTATAACACTAACATTAGAATAAATACAGAAAAAATAGCAATACATTGTGATGTTGTGTGTATTCGCTTAACCATTACCAAAGTTATCTACAAGGTAGTCCAGCATTTACAGTTACCATCCACTACCTCATACAGCCAGTCAGTCCTTAATTAAATTAATTCAGGTATGATGATGGTGGAATTTAACAAAGGTATTAAAGTATTTAGTAAAGAAAAATGAACTCTGGATTCATCTCTAAATTCACACCCACACATTCATATTAACAGGCAGCGTTCTAGAAGCCAAACCACACAGTTCTTCCTGTTTGGCTGTTACATACCTGGCAAGAGTTGACTTTGTTTTCTACAGCTGGTGCGTGCTGCAATTCAGCATCAGTGTCTATCTGTACAGTCTCCTCCTCTGGTATAAAGTCAATCATATCCTCCTGGCTCAGGGAAGGTGTGTCAGAGGACAACGGATTAACAGTCCAGTCCAAGCTAGCTCCACTAGAATTGAGCTCATCCACAGAGGCTATGTCTGAGGTTGGGTCTTCTGTAGGAGTCTGTGGCATGTCCCATTGCACTGTGGCACAACTTAAATGCATGCTGGGCACCCTAATGGGGTACATCGTCAGGGAAACCCCATGTTCTAAAGGTTCTGGACCCTCAAGTGGTTCATGTGTTCTGTCTGTGCATTTGTTTTCCTCCTCTATCCTCTCTATGTACAGCTTGGCCTCCAAGTAAGGCTGTGGTTTTTCTGCCTCAAAGACTTCAGTTTCATGATAGGGTGGCTGCACCGGAAGAACGAGATTCCTCTCCATAGTCTGGAATCTCAGATCCTCAGGCAACAAAGTAGAAACAATGAGGAAAGACAAAAAGTTCAGCTCTCGGTGGTGACTGTAAGTGGGGCATCCATCTCAGTTAAAATTACTGGCAACTCCCACACTAAAAAAAAAAAACATTTGGTTAGCATCTTCTGAAGCAGTGCTATCACAAGTGCTATGAGTAAACCTGAAAATACAAACTGTATTTAAACTGTAGATCTATCGACTAACTGCTAAACAAAGAACTCTCTAACACTTTAATATATACTGTTTGTCAGCAGTAAAAAAAAAACTGATTAAACCACTGGCTAAGAGCACAAGGCCATGACAAAAATTTTCTACTTTAGTTTTTATTTTCTGTCCATTCCTATTCAGCCAACAAGATCTGTTTTATGACTTGAAACTGAAGTCAACATGGCTGCCAGAACATATTCGATTTTTTGGCCCATCCCCAGCACATGTTTCAAGACGACCAGCCACCACTCAGACGTTGGTTTTCTAGTACAAGCTATGACTACTTCTGTTATGAATAATATCAAAGTGAACAAAAAACTGGACTTACCTTCATAGAACTTTCTTTTAGTTACCGGTCATAACCAAACGCCCTTTCTCAACTTCACTTTAAGAGGTGCACAGCGGATGTGCTTTGCAATGACTTTCTGCACAGGCGTCACTGAGACACAGTTACACTTCCTGGCCGCAAATAAACCACTGCATAGAGAGAGGGAGAGAGAAAAAGAGAGGGTGGTAGGGGAAGATTAAGAGACATGGTGCTGGATTGAGGGTGTGTGTCTGAGCAGCGTGTCTTACTGGCACGATTAAAATTCTTCTAAGCACCTTTTGGCACTGGTAGGAGAGCAGAGCTTATCGTTATAGATTCTTTATAACATATAAACTGGCAGAGTGAAGGCAATGCCTCATTCTCTTAAACTTCTCTCTACTCACATCATTTAACCCACATCCGGGTCCATTCGCTCCTTCATTTCCTGCTGGTGCTCACCTCACTGCTTCCTGTAGGGTACAGCCACTTAGAATGACAAACCAATACCTTAGTCAACAGCTATCAACAAATGACAGAAAGTTGACGCCCATCAGTTACAGAGCAGTCACTGAACTTTTCTTGACATATGCTCCTTATGAGATTTCAGATGTCCTGTCATTGGCCAAACTCACAACAGTCAGCTGTGTGGTATGTGTTGTATAATAACACAGCTCAAACTTAATCTTAGATGCCTTCGATATCCTGAGCTAGCATCATCAGCCTCAACACTCACAAGGATTCTTTTTATTTTACACCTCCAGTTATCTAGGGAACTGAGGGTCAGACCCCCAGGCCGCTGATATCATTGTGCAAAACACTTGCAACTGGCTGACTAGCTGTTATTTTAAGTTGTCTTTATGCTGAGCTGTTCTGTTACAAATAACCAACCAGCATGACAAAAAGAGATACTACACAAAGAACACACATACAGCTGCTGTGAGAAGCAAAATCTTTTATCTCCAGAATGGTGACGTTACAGCAAAAGGAAAAAAAAAAACTATCTAAAATTTGACTTTAAATTAATGTAAAGAGACTATATATATGTCTTTGTAGACTATGACTTATTCTATGTCATTCTTGACCATTTCTTTTGGTCTGTTGGACAGGAAATTGTATCACAGTGTCAACAGCAGCTGGTATCATCAAATTGTTTCAAAAACCTTCAAAAATATGGACACAGAAGTTTTTATTAAATCAGCAATGATACAGAAACCTATGGGAGATCGGGTTAAAGTATTAATATGTTAAAACAGTCATTCAGAGTGTGCCGTTCTAGAGAAACCTCATATGTCAGAATCATTCATGATGTTGGTAAAAGGACCCCACAGCATTTAATGGCTCTAAAAACTACCTCATAAAGTCATTGCATAAAATGATAACACATACACTGAAAGCAAGGCATGATGTCTAAGATACTGTTTTACAAGTTTTGAGATAAGGTAAGGAAAACAACTGTAGGTTCACTGCTGCTGTTGTAAAAAAAAAAGTACTATATTTGGGTTGCAGACATTGTGACCCCTGGAAAAAATCCAGGTCAGTATCGCAGTAACTATAATTTTACATCAGACCAGTCTGTACACTCAGAATGATTTTGTTTACATTGAATTATGCAAATATTTTGAAAATTCGGTGGAATTCTTCTTTAAATTAATAAAAGATAAATCCCAAATAGTTCCCAGATAAGACATTGTGCACGGTTTGGGTGCAGAAGCCATTACTGTCTGAGTTATGTAGTTCATTATATAGGGAGTAGGGAGCCACTCGAGGTACAGCCATACAACAGCATTACAACGTTTGAAAAAATACTTATTTTTCAATATAAGCAGGTTAGAGGAGCCCAGCAGGTCTAAATTAAATAATGCAAAGCACCAAGCACAACAGCAGCCACTTGCCACTTACCTCAATCAACGACTGCTAATATCAGTAGCCTAAACGAAGGTAGAATGACATCAGCTCCGGGAAAGATGCCAGTTTTTTTTTTAAATACAGACCACAAAAACTGCATTAGCTGAACACTTTACACATCACTGAGCCTTGTTTTTAAATGGCTCTCAGTCATGAATGCTACAAATGCTACCCCAGTGCTGTAAGCAAATAGAGAATCTCTAGTCGCGCAGCTCAGTTACAGCCCGAGGTGCATTTCAGAAGTCACAAAGCACCACGAAGCTCGTTCACTGTGTTTATATCAACAGCTCCATTATCTTGTCTGGCTATATCTGTCCGGATGATCTTCCCGATGACAAGCTCGACTGAAAGGGAAATAAAGGGGTGAGGGGAAACGTGTGTGGACAGAGAAAACCCAACGAACGAGTGAAAGAGGACACCTGGTTGGAGTAAGTGCTACAAAGGCGGAAAGATACCTGAGCTGAGAGAATTTGATCCACCGCCCACTGCGACTTTACTCCTACAACCGCTAGAGGGCGACTCCCACCTCACTAACGGCGGAATCGCTGACACGTGGGTTGTCACAGTAGATTGATTTAGCGTGGGCTTGCCTTGTTCAGTGTGTTTTTGTTCACGATCGCCAGTTCCTTTGAACTCTTCGCCTGTTCTCGGAATCTCGCCTTACATCAACACATATTGAGCAGTGTACCCACCTTTTTTTCCACCATATGTTTTCATATCTAATTTTTAAAAACTTTGTAAAAGAATAATAATCACTATGTAACACAAGTTTTGTTCCCAGCTTTTTAATGTTATATTCCAATTGCTTATGTCTAAAATAAATTTAAAAATGCTTACATTCATCATAAACTTTGCTTTTTGCACTGCGACAAAACTGTTCCAAGCCGCTCTCTCCTTCCTATTCAGCTTCTTGGGAAATTCACTGCACTCTATGATCTTCTTGATTTGTGGTCCGACGAAGACACCAGCTTTGATCTTTGCTTCAGACAGCTTAGGGAAAAGATCTTGGAGGTAATTGAAAGCTCTCGACTCCTTATCTAGAGCCCTGACTAATTGTTTTATGAGCCCCAACTTGATGTGTAGTGGTGGCATCAGCACCTTGCGTGGGTCCACCAGTGGCTCCCACTTTACATTGTTCTTCCTTACAGTGAACTCTGTCCGCTGAGGCCAGTCCCACCTGTGGTAGTGCGCTTTAGTATCCCGGCTGTCCCAAAGGCAAGTAAAGCAAGGATACTTAGTAAAACCACCTTGGAGGCCCATCAGGAATGACACCATTTTGAAATCTCCAATAACTTCCCAGCCGTACTCATCATACTTCAAGGCACCTAGCAACATCTTGACACTGGTGTATTCCTCTTTCAGGTGCACCGAGTGAGCTACAGAAAGAGATGGGTACTTGTTCCCATTGTGAAGCAGCACGGCTTTGAGGCTCTTGCATGAGCTCTCTATGAAGAGACACCACTCATTCGGGTTACAGGTGATACCTATAGCCTCGAATAGACTTTGTTGCAGAAGCACAGTCCGCCTTGATGACTGAAGAAGGTGGAAAAAACTTGGTGATGCTTCCTCTGACCTGTGACTTGGACGCTTTCATCTAATAAGTTCCATTGCTTGAGCCTTGATGTCAGAAGCTCAGCGTTGGACTTGGTGAGACCAAGGTCTCTGATCAGATCGTTGAGGTCTTTTTGGTTAGGGTAGTATGGCTTCCGCTCCTCATCTGCACATGAAGAGAAATCGTGATCTTCAACATCTTCCTGGGTGTCTGACCTGCTGCTTTCTTCTGAAGGTGGTGTTGCTCTGTCTGGAGGTGTTGGTACAGGAAGTTCAGGGCAGTGTGGTACTGGGGCAATAGATGAAGGAATGTCAGGATACGTTACAGGCGTTGCATTTTTGCCAGTGCGACGTTTGGAAGGGTCCACCATGCAGAAGTAGCAATTTGTTGAGTGATCAGTCGGTTCACGCCAAATTCTTGGGACAGCAAAATGCATGGCTCTCTTCTCTCCCCTGTACCAACCTATAAGCAAACAAAATAAAATTTGGATTGAGAATTTGATTTAGGCCTATTTCACACTAATGACTAGTGCTATGTGCGATATTAACACAGTTTGAAATCTGTTATATATCAAACAATAAAATATATCTGTGTATATTTGATATATTTAACTACAACATGTGAAAAGGTGTTAATTAAAGCTCTTTTAAACTTTAACTGATTTAAACATTTTGCAAAATAAAAATTTAAATCTGCTATTAAGAGAGTATCATTTATCCGCTTACCTTCAAGAGTTTTCTTGCAGTGCTCACATGTGAAATGAGGAGCCCATGGTTTGTCTTGGTCACCAACAGGCATGCCGAAGTATGCTTTGTAGGCCTCACACATCTTAGCAGATGCTTCCACACTACTACTTTTCGCTCTTGTCTTTATAAAATGGCCACATACATAGCAAAATGCGTCTGCTGGATGTATGCAACCTCTTGATGCCATCTAAATTGACTAAGTTGCTGTGTACTGTAAGGAAAAAGGATGTCTCTCCGAACTCGATAAAAATGGTCAATCTTTATTCCACAGTACAAGAGTGTACTGAGGATTCAGCAGAGCAAGACTGATCACCCGGTAGCAGAGTAACACACAATATATACATTTGAAAGTAGTGGTCCTTCCTAAGCTCCTCCTGTAATGGGTGTGGGGTGAAGTGTGAGTACTGTCGTTATCAGAATCTGAATAGAGAATGAATTCACACCTGTCTGTCTAGGTCAATTCCCCTTTGTCTGTGATGGCTGTTGCCCACTTAATATGCAATCCCAATCAATTAGATCATGTCTCTCCGTCTCTCAGGAAGGGCTATAGTGGCCCTATATAACTGTAGTTATACAGCTACCTACAATTCTGTACAGTCCCAGAAAGTTCTAGATAATTCTGGACAGTTCTAGAAACTTCTTGATAGTTCTCACAATTCCAGAAGCTTCTTAAGTATCTTGAAATATGGCGAATATCCTTAAAAATAGATCAATTTCAAAATATCATTGTGCTGACCACAAAAGCAAAGTTTACAGGGAATAATAACTTTTTTCTATTCATTTATGGTACACACAATCAGGAAAACACACTTAACAACTGGGAACAAAATTGTTTTTGAAAATTGTTACATGGTGTAATCACTGGTTCATTTCCACTATGAAACCCCAGGACCTTAAATCTTACCTGTAAACTTGTGCTACCAATGCACAACACTTCTCCACGTTCAGAACACTTTAATACGATGCTGATATACACAAGTTAGCTGCAGCATACCATTTAACATTAAAGGGCCCATATTCTGTGTTAGTCTTGTATTTTACCGTAGCCTTACTTGCGACGTTTATGTGGGTTTATGTACCAAAAACAGTCATGAATCATGTTTACATGGCCATTTTCCAAACTCTCCTCATCCCTTACAATTAAATTGTAATATTGTGCCTTTGAGAGTGATATAAGTGATATAAATAACCCTTCCTAATTTTTTTGTTTTTTGCTTCTGTGATATACATTGCTTACAAGATTATACAATCAAGCACATAGACATGTAATCAACATGGTAGTAGAATGGGTTGCACTGAAGAGCTCATGTGACTTTAAATGTGGCCCTAAATAGGATGCCAGATAAATTTGTCCGATAGACACCATTGACTTAAAATCTTGATTGTGAGCCAGGTCTTCTTGTCCAATATCAGTGCTTGACCTTACAATGTTTTGAGTGAATATGCACAAATTCTCACCAACACACTCTAAAATCCTGTAGAAAGCCAGAAGAGTGGAGACCTTTACAGATGCAAAGGGAACCAATTTCATATTCACGGTTGTGTCGTTTGGTCGTGGTGAGGCACAATACAGGGCACATAATAAGTCTTAAAGACACAGCAACAAAACCGCTTTGTATCATTTGTCTTTTTTGTTTAATTTGTTTCATTCTAAAGGATAAAATTGGGAAAATGGTCATGTAAAAATTAATTATGGCTTTTTTGGTCCTTGATGCCGTTCAAACGTTACCTCAGAAGACAAAAGTTCAAGCAAAACGTAGAAAATGGGAGGAAGAATGTTGGATCCCTTTGTGTCACTCCAGCTTCCTCTTATGTAGATGTGTAGATCTGGGTTTTAACGCTTTGATACAATGTCTGTGATAAAAAGAAAACAATGCTTTCAGTTGAGCTTGATAAGATGTGTTTTCTTATGTAGGAATGGAACATGGGCGAAGCAGAGACCAGTGTTGTCAACTTAGCGACC
This sequence comes from Pygocentrus nattereri, assembly GCF_015220715.1. NCBI lineage: Eukaryota > Metazoa > Chordata > Actinopteri > Characiformes > Serrasalmidae > Pygocentrus > Pygocentrus nattereri. Next base: position 15,026,005 of record NC_051233.1, read on the forward strand.
TTGTATATTTAGCCCCTATTTATAGAGCGGGATGTGAATATAAATAAAAAATTTTAAAAAAACTAAAAAAAAACTAATTACCTCTGTCAAAGTGTCTCTTTTAAGGTCACTTTGCCGTTCCGGAGCCCGGATAAGGGAGGAGGGTCCAACGTAGAGTAGCAGTTCCACCCCACATAACTGTCTTTTGATTAAATTTGATATGTTAACATTTAACAACCCAGAGAAGCGGAAGATAATGGATAGATGGATGGATGGATGGATGGACATTTAACAACACAGGACAAAATTGATTTATGTAATTTACGTAAAAGATATTTATGTAATGTGGGTCTAGACAAAGCATTAAAGTCATGAAGTTATTTTGAGTGACGGCCTATTTCAAAGGCAAAGAAAAGAATCAACAGAAGAAGTTAATTTATTCAGAGTTCATGTGTAGTTGTAACATGTTTAGGGTGTTTTTTATTTTTAATTTTTTTATCTCCCACAACGTTATTCCTTTATTCTACAGCTTCAAATACACGCAAATGGACTGTTACGCAAATTAGGCGATGGCGTCATTTAGCGACTTGTAGCGACTTGTAGGACAGCCAATGGCTGCTTTCCTTACTGAGGAGTTGGCAATACTGGCAGAGGCGGAATACAACTATTCGTCTCCAAACCTGGAGGGGCGATAGTGAGAGATGTTGCACCTGCGTAACTGTCCAACCGCCGTAGAACAAATCAGTGAACAATGTCTGTTCACTCAATTCACGCGAAAAAGTCTGAGTAGAGGTAGAAGACAGAGGCAGTACTCGTGTCAGAGAATCTGGACAGTTTGGCGTTATGTGCCGTCAGTGAGAAAGTGCTTTTTACACTCTGTTGTGTAATAGTTGCTGCTTTTTCCGCAAGACGGTAACGTTTCTAGCTAGCTTAGCGAAGCTAGCGTCCGTCTCGACTGCGAGTGCTAAACCAAACCAAAGGGCGACCTTCTGAAGGAGCTTTGTGTTTGCCGTAGGGACCTCGTCGTTTCTTTTCAGAAGCTGAAAAAATGGCGAGCTCAAAAAATCTGAAAGCTTTTCTGGAGTCCTCTTTAAATGAAATATTCAGAGCGACTGTTGGTAACATCCTGGACTCTGTTGACGAGACATTGTCGGAGTATCAGGGGGAAATTCGGCGAATCACGTCGGAGAACGAAGATCTTAGGAGAAGACTACACACACAAGAGTCCCTGAAAAGCCACGTAAAGGCCGGTACGACATGTTGAACGTTTTAATTGTCATGTTCTCTTAGCAAATATCCAGGTGGCTGCATGTCTGACATAATCAATAATCCTTCAAACCTCCTGAAGACTTAATATTAGCGACGCACAAACCTGGTTTATCCGGCCTTATTTTTTTCTTTATGATCTGTGTATCTTTCTGAAATTGAATCCTTAAGTTAATCCCTTGTTCTCCAGAAGAGGACAGGTTCGCCTTTTGAATTTTGTTTTCATTTTTCTTCTTCATATTTTAAATAATTCCATTTTCTGTATGGCTTTATGTAAAGCTGCACTTTGTAGCTCTACAATTACACATTGTAGTTTGTTTCTCTTAATTTGTTAGCTTTTCCTTTCAAAAATGGTTGGGATCCCCCCCGCAAGACCACCAATGAGCTTGTTAGTGGTCGGTCATTCTCAACACTGATGAGATTGTGGCATGTTATTGCGTGTTGCACAAATATTTATTTACGGGATATTTAAATAAAAGAGGGATGAATTGAAACATTGTCAGTGAAGTGCACCCTTTTTGTAGACAGATGGTATATGAGGGGTTTGTAAGTACAGAACTAATATAACGACATTGTTTTGCTTTGCAGAGATTGAGGATGTTGCTGTTTCTGGGTTGGATCTATCAAGACAAATTTCCCTTCATAATCCAACGAATACATCCATACAGAACAGTCAAAGAGGCCCAGGCCATAGGAGACAGTGTGAAGATCAGCCAAGGCTATCCAGAGATTCAAAGGCTCGTTTACAGAAGTCATGCCCTCAACCACCAGCAAGTGGAGCAACTCAATTAGACAAACATGTGTCAAGTACCATATTAACATATGTAAAGATTGACCCTGAATGTGAAGATGGCTCTGCCATCAACCTCTCAAAGTGTCAGTCACCTATTCATTTCACAACTAAGTGTATTAAAGTAGAAAGTCCTGAGGAGAACTGTGTTACCTCTGAATGTTACAGTCCAATTGGCTTTCCCTTAGACCCCTGCAGAGCCAGTGACAGTGAGGTTAAGGTAACCATAGTGTCTGATGCACATTTGGGTAGTTCTGTAAGTGAGGATGAAGGAAGAGATGTGGGCCGTGACAAAACCGAAAGGTCAGCATACAGCTTATCAGAGACAGAGATTAATGGTCCAACTGGTCATGCTGTAGCAGAGGACCAGTCAGATGCTGGGGTGGCTGAAGAATCAGAGGAGACACTTGAAACGAGGAGGGACCAATCAAGACAAAGTCCAAACTCGAAAGAGGTCAAACAAAGCAAGAACTTCCATTGCAGTCTTTGTGGCAAAAGCTTCAGTCGCATGGCATCGCTCAACATCCACCTCAAGACTCACAGCTCGGAAAGGGCACACACCTGCAGCATCTGTGGTAAGGGTTTTAGTCGAGCTGACCTGCTGAGAAACCACAAGCGCACCCACACTGGCGAAAGGCCATTTACCTGTAACTTATGCGGAAAAAGTTATGGGCATCAGGGCCAGCTCAGAATACACAAAAGAATACACACTGGTGAGAAACCCTACTGCTGCCCACACTGTGGCAAACGATTTAATGAGCATAACCAGCTCAAAGTCCACCTACGAACTCATACGGGCGAACGGCCATATGCATGCAGTGTGTGTGCCAAGACCTTCTCGAATGCTGGCAATCTGAGGATCCATCTCCGAATTCATACTGGAGAGAAACCATATTGTTGTGGTCAATGTGGAAAGAGGTTTAATGGAATGGGTGACCTTAAAACGCACTACCGTATCCACACAGGCGAAAGGCCATACAGCTGTGACATGTGTGCCAAAACTTTTAGCCAAGCTGGCCACCTGACCATCCACAAGCGGATGCACACTGGCGAGAGGCCATACAGCTGTGGCGAGTGTGGTCGAAGTTTCACGGTGGCCAGCAGCCTCAAACTCCACCAGTTAACTCATACTGGAGAACGACTCTACAACTGTTCACACTGCAACAAGAGCTTCAGCAGAACTGGACATCTAAAGAGACATGAGCAGCTTCATACTAAGACAGGCACAAGCGAGTCATCACAGACAAAACAGCAGACGCTTCACACTACAGACAAAAAGAAAAATGCAGAATAGTGAAAATTCACAAATGTGGATTGCGAATATTGTGGAGATGGCACAATACTTTAGAAGGTGGTAATACAGGACATAATGTTATGTAAATGACTCAATATATGTATCATTTAATGTGGATATAATTAAATCCATAATTTAATTATATGTAAAATGGAAGAAGACAGTAGTGAATCGTTGGGCTTGGTGTAAAGGAATACTTCAGCGAGAAAGCAAATTCACACACTTTCTCCTTACCCCATGTACAGTGGATTAGCCAAGACATGTTTGGTATCTGAAGTTTGCTTTGACAAAAGTACAGACAAAATTCAGGCTTCAAGATGGTTTCTCCTTGTGTTTTTAGCTCTGTGATGAAGCTTTGCTTATTTTTATAGGTAACAGTGTGCTTAATAGCATCAAAAACCAAATAAGCAAGTCTGTTACATATTATGTCATTTATATGGAATAAGCTTCCATTATGTTAGCTGTACTGGCATCATATCTTCATTGCAACACTAAAGAAGCTTGCTGATTTACCACATCTGGAGTGAAATCGCAGTAGTTTGAACCATTCCTTTAAAAATACCCATTATATTTATTTTAAATATGCTTTGCTTTCTATCATTCCTTATTACAAAGTTACCACCCGTTAACTTTTTTGCTAACTGTTTTTTTATATTACGTAATTGCATTTTGATATTGTTTTTATCCCTTTAATGTCTGTGTAGTAATTATGGTTAATCAAAGGAAAGGTTTAAGATTTTAACCAAAGATGGTTTATATTTTAGAGTAATTAGATCTGAGCATCACAATATGTCAGGCTAAATATAGTAAACATAATAAATTGCTTAAATGTATTGTCAGGAAGGGCAGTTGTGCCCAAGCTTTGCTGCTGACAGGACCCCTCTGTTTTTCATTCACTATAATCTGGTCATGTGTGCAATATTTATAAGTAGTGAATAACTTCTATATAGATTCATTATTTGTCCAAAAGTCTGTAGACATTTTGCATTCTTCTGAATTTAAGATGATCAATAGGGAGTTGAATCTGGAAAAGCTTTATACTAGATGCTGGAACACTGCTGTGAATGTGATTGCATTCAGCCACAAGAGCATTACTGAGATTAGGTGCAGATGTTGGATGATTAGTTCTGGATCACAAATGCTACTCCAACTTAACGCAAAGTGCTCACTCTAGAGAACACAATTCCACTGCTCCACAGCCAAATGCTATTGCTTTTCTATGGGAACTAATCACAATTATTTGCACAGTTGAATACCAATATCAGCAGTGGTTGCAACTTAAAGTAACTCAATTCGCTAATCAGATGATTTGTTTGTATACTTTTGGACATTTAGTGCAGAAATGTTAACTTTGATTTGAATTATGCTCTAATTATGCTGTACAGAATATGCCTTTTCTGTATTTGATAAAGACATGATCAGGAATTGCTGCAACAGCGTGAGGACACTCATTTTTTTTTAACTGAGGATGTAATGTAGGGGTATGCTTGTGGAAATAATAGAATGCGTTTGTTTGCAGTCTTGAAAGCTGATTGTCATTTGCAGGGAGGTGCTTTAATAATATAGTCAGTTTAATCTCTTTCTGCTGCAATAGTGTTATTAGAACGATTGGTTATATGTTTAGTGTTACGTGGAAGTGTGAAGACTAACGTATACAGATCATAGTGCTGTTTGTCAAGTTAGTTACGCTTTTAGCTGTGTGCATGGTTCCTGGAACTAGCAAGATCCATGCATCATGAATCTCATGAGACATGAGTTTTTGTTACAGTGACTGGAAAGTAATGATCAAAGATGATACTGAATCTTGTTTTTCACTTGTACTGGATTCATTTCAAACTTGCAGAACGTCTGGTATACAGTCCTATGCAAAATTTTCAACACCCCTGGTCATGTCACGTTTTGGTGATTTTCTAAGTGCTGTTAAAATACACTGCATGGCCAAAAGTATGTGGACACTGGACCATCACACCTTAATGAGCTTGTTGGACATCTCATTCCACAGCAGCATGGATTAGCTTTATAGCCTTTCAGGCTCCACTCTTCTTGGAAGGCTTTCTACAAGATTTGGAGTGTGTGTATGTTGGAATTTGTGCCCATTCAATCAAAAGCGTTTTTGAGGTCAAGTACTGTTGGACGTGAAGTCTCACAGTCGACATTCCATTCCAGTTCATCCCGAAGGTGTTCAGGGATTAAGGTCAGGGTTCTGTACATGCCAGTGGAGGCCCTCCACAAAAAAAAAAACAAAACATTAATGGACTTCACTATGTGCACAAGAGCACAGTCATACTGGAAAAGGAAAGGGCCTTCTCCAATGTTTGGCTGGGAGTGTGTAAGTGTCCAAACTGTTGACATTATGCATAGGCTTGTATTCTCCTGCCAGACTCATCCATCAGACTGGCAGTGATTTGTGATTCATCACTAGAGAATGCATTTCAACTGCGTCCAGCGGCGGCGTGCTTTACACCACTCCAGCGATGTTTGCCATTGTGCATAATGATCTTGGGTTTGTATGCAGGCACTCGGCCGTCAAAAACCCGTTTTATGAAGCTCCCAGTGAACAATTCTGTGCTGATGTTACAGAGGCGGTTTGGAACTCGTTTGGGAGTTGAGAACGTTGAGAAACGTTTGGGAAGAATTATGATGTAATGTCTATGTGCTGCGCACAGTTTACATGGTCTGCCACTTCATGGCTGAAGAGTTGCTCTTCTAAGACAATTCAATTTCTTGGAAATGGCACTAACAGTAGACTGGGGCAGATCTAGCAGGTCAGAAATGTAACAAATTAGCCTGTACACTTAAATATATTGTTTTTCTACAAGGTTTATTGCAGTTTTTATTTATTAACTGAGGTCAACATATTGGAAAGAAATTAAATACAATGTGTGCCATAACTTTTGCACAGGATGCATTTTATGTTTAATTTTTTTCCCAATATGTTAAATTAAGCAAATAAACAGTAGCTGTGTGTGACAGTTTGCAGAACTATGTTCTCTGTAGAAGATAAAACAAAATGTCATTTGGGCAGGGGTGCCCAAACCTTTGCATATGACTTTGTTTCTTGGGTTGGTAAGTTGTGTTTTGCTGCCCTAGATGACTTCTCTGACTGTTCGTGTGTATGTTCTCGGTTGCCCCACATGAAGCAACCCACATTTTGAAGTCAGTGCTATATTTTAGATATTTGTCAAGCACAACAGTAAATACAGTGGAAGCTTGAATAAGCTACGTAAGAGAAGTTTCAGCCTTGCAAGTGTGATTGAGTGAAGCTTACAGTTGTGATGCTATAAAAGATGGTATGCTTCATATAAATTATTGAGACAGATCTTTGTGACAAAACAAAATGTAGGACTACTTTAGGCTGTGCAGAATGTACTGTATCTGATCCTGCATAGTAACTTTGAAAAGAAAGGTTAATAGACTTGATGAAAATTCATGTATGTACACATTTTATTGTGTAACGTTTATTCGAACATGTAAATGAAACCATTGTTGCAAATGACATCAGATGAAATATAATGTATGTTTTTGACTATCGTTTGAATTGTGATTTTTATTCACCAGAGGCCAGCAATGAAATTGCATTTGTTATACATTTAGTTACTGTTGGGGGTGTAACAGTGCATCGTGGTGATGTAGTGTGATGCAAAAATAAGACAATGCATCATGGAGAATGGACATTGTCTCAATATAATGATTGAGTGCAGTTGCATAGGTTGAGCATCAAAGCTTGCGAACTATCAGCACAAAAATCAACAAATCACTCCATCCAGGATATGGATCACTGACGGGGCCTGTGCACAGGGACATCTGACCTGGCCTGAGGTGGCTTAAAGAGAGCACAGTCCACTGCAGATGCAAAAAATTGATAAACGGCTCCTGAATATGGAATGACAAAGTATGTGAAGGATCTTTAGCTCTTACCCTGCCACCAAGTTCAAACATGAACATACAAGCCATTTACTTAAGTTTTTCTCAGCTCTAGCTTTTAGTTTTTGTATTATAGCTGGAGTTAAGGACCTCATGAGACCATGGGTGTGGGAAGTGGAGGTCCCCAGATTTCAAGATTGTTTAACTGCAACTGCTAAAAATAATTTTAAATAATTAAACTTTAAATTAAATGATATTGCCCTGTATAAGATACTGCTGAACATTTTTACATTTGTTTGTTTTGGGATCATATTGCTAAAGCTAAGCCATACCAGCATTCTAATACTGTTAAAACTATAACTTGCCATTTTTTAAACACAAGTGTATTTCACCACTGTTATATCTTCAGCTCCATGCGCATTAAAGCGTGGCTACTTGATATATAGCTTGATTATGAGCAGGACACAAACAGTTTCTGTGCTAGCTATCAACAATATAATTGGTTGCCATTCAGCTTATTTGCATAAAGTTTGTATTTAGTAATTTCTCAACAAATTATAGTCCATTATGACATGTTCTATTTGATGTGAAATATCCAAAAAGAAGAAAAAATGGGAAATCATAATATACTGGATTGTGAACCCAGTATTAAGGATCAAATCTAAATGTGAATGTATGACTACACCTGTACCTGCTGTTTATCTTTACAGGAATATTCCTGAGCCACAATGGAAGGTCAAAATATACTCAAGTAAAATGAATATAAACTATAAAAAAAAGAAATGAGTCATTTAATAAAATGTGGCAAGAGTTTCAGTTAAAAGAAACAGTCAAGTAGTTGCTTTGCTTCAAAGGATCAATTTTAATATACAGGCCCATCAGAAATGAGAAGTCACAGTTCATACAGTCTGCATTTATCAGGCCTCTCTTTCTGTAAAGCTTTTCTAGTCTTTCATTTTTGCATGTGAACTACTGTAAATAAAGGGCCTTGCAGTGAAGATAGCAACAGAAGATAAAAAAATGAAAATGACATGTACAGAAGTTCATTTAAAAAGAGTTATGAAAGTTAAGTGAATATGCAAGTATAGAAAAGGTACTTTAATCAAGAAGGATGTTCACAGAATTGTCTAAAATTCTGTGTAATTCAATCATCCATCCATCCATTTTCTAAGCCGCTTGTCCGTCAGGGTCGCGGGGGGGTGCTGGAGCCTATCCCAGCAGTCTTCGGGTGGAAGGCAGGATACACCCTGGACAGGTCGCCAGTCCATCACAGGGCAGGGCATAATTCAATCATGACGTAAATAATGTAATTCAAATTAGTTTGATGGGAAGTGCTGCTCTACAGAAACCTGCTGACATTCATAGTGGTGGTGTGACATAAACATATACATTTTGAAAACAATTGGTGGACTACTCCTATTAAAATTGTATTAGAAAATTAGTTTTATTTAACACTGGGCTTTCCATTAGGATAAAAAGTATTTGCCCTGAATTCACTGACCTTTAATGACTTGAGTGATTGTTGTTCATTACAGTGATATATATTGAGACCAGATGTTTTCCAGGGTGTATTCTGCCTTTCATCCAATGACTGCTGCGATAGGCTCCAGCTCCCCCATGGCCCAGAAGGAGAAGTGGCTTAGAAGATGTGCATGTTTTCCTTTATTATCTTTGTTATTATTAATACAACAAGTAGAAACAAGAACCAACAATAAATGTCATTGTGATATCATAAACATATTTACATTTGTGTTTGTCCTTTGTTTGTAATAATCCTTTTCTGCATAAATTATGAAATGCAGGTACATTTTTTAAAGATTATTTTTATATTGAAAATTAATTGAAATAAAATGAATAGAAATATAAAAATGAACTCAGAATGGAAAAAATTAAATATTCGGTGTGTCAAAAGGAGGTGTTACTTTTCTGATATTGTATATTGCAGATTGCATTTTCATTTTCACATGCTGTTGCCATTTGGCAACAATTCTGTTTTATTATTTAATTTGAAACCAATAAAATCAAAATTGGTTTCATGTATGGAAAATAAATTTTAACCCACCCACAGATTGTGTTAAAAAAGGTGATATAATCAAATAAAAGTATACCTTCAGTTTCCTAAAGGAGAAAGAAAAATTGACATATATTATAGTCAGGCAAAGATAATGAATGAACTTATTGTTAACATATGGCAACACAAAGCAATAGAGGGCAGTAGTTAAAAGACTTGAATCTCTAGTTTCTGACACTGTATAACATAGTTACCTTCAAAAATAATGAAACAGGAAGGCATATGATCAAATATATATGTACATCATGTTACTCAGAAAGCCTTCTGTTTCTCAAAGGAAAAGATAAAACATTCACTTTTACATTGTAGTCAGACAAAAAAATGTTACAAAGTCATTGTTGCCACATGGCAATATCATGCATTAATGGGTTAAATGAAAAATATTTGTCCAGTGTTGGATCTATATGCACAAATAAAGATCTAGCTAATGAAAATGGGTTTAACTAGGACACAAACCACAAAATAATCACTTATATACATGTATCTGCTTACATATATTCACAGTCTGACAATCAAATTGCTTTATATTTTTATGAAAGATCTTACTCAGTTATAGTGTACACTGTAGGTGTCTCAATTACGTTTGTATCCTCAGTCTTTTTGATGATGCAGCACTTGCAACAGTATGCTGGACATCTCGGCTGCTCCCTGGACAGGTAGAGCATCGGCTGAATGCTGCTGCTGATGTCCATGAACCCAAAGGCTATGTAGTGGATGTAACATTTGAACACTTCGGGAGGGAAATAGGCCTTAAATGGAAAAAGAGCAACAGGTGGGAAGTAGTTGAAGACGATGATGGCCAAAATAATGAGGACCATTTTAAAGGCTTTTTTCTTCACCGGATGCATCTCATCCCGGCCTGGACCGGACTGCTTAAGGGCCCAAAGTATGGAGATGTTGCAGAAGACCATGAAGGTGAAGGCCGCCAAGATCATGACTGTAAAGACCTTGTCGAAGTTGGGGATGGTTCCCATACATTTTAGCACTGCGTAAGCTAGAATGATAAGCCACATGACACCAGCGCAAACCGGCCGATGCGGACGGTCCTTCAGTCTGGTGAAGGTTATTGGGTGTCGTACAGCCATGTAGCGGTCCAGGCAGATGCAGGACAAGAAGAGCGGCGAGGAATCCTTGATGCCATAGAAGAAGCGCAGGGCATACCAGGTGTTGCTGGTGGTGAGGTACACCAGGTTGGCCAGCTCCATTGGTGGGATGAGGCAGAAGAAGGTGTCCAGCACAGCCAGGTGGACAATAAAGATATCTGAGGTGGACGAGTCACCCTTGTTCTTGTGGAAGAGCCAGAGCACCATGAGGTTGGCAGGGATACCCAGGAACATGTTGACAAACTGCAAGCCCAGGTAGGAAAAGATGACCTCAGGCATGTGCTGGCACATTTCGTACATGGTCTTGTCCACCAAGGAAGTGTTGTGAGAAGGGTGAATGAGGAGCAGGGAATTGTTGACATTGTTTGGTGTCTCCATCTTGCTTAACCTGATGGAGCAGATTCTGTGGGCTCCCAGAAAAGGATGAAATAGAAAAAGAATATTAATCGACAATACAAATGTTGTCACTTTGTTAATGCCTCCACAACAGAGGTGCTTACTCAAAAACTGAATGGCTGTTTTGTGTAACTTCATGTTCCCATGAGGCAAAAGGCACTGTAATCTGAGGTGAACATGATGTTATTATCTTTCATCTTAAAAATATCAACAATGCATTTTATCTAAGACTTTGTTAGGAATAAATATTTTTATCATGAATAGAACAGAGCAGCAGTCCTATGTTAAGGCTAGAGTTAAAATGTAGCCACTATTAACACAGATGTCAGTTTGGGGCAAGTATGTGATTTATATGACCTTAAACACTGATCAAGCGCTTTATTAGGAACACCTCTTTTTATCTACACTCATTATCTATTTTGTCAGCTCCTCTTACCATATAGGATCAGTTTGTAGTTTTACAGTTACAGACTGTAGTCCATCTGTTTCTCTGCATACTTTGTCAGCCCCTTTCACTCTGTTTTTCAGTGGTCAGAACCCCCCAGGACCACAATAGAGCAGGTATTATTTGGGCACTGGATCATTCTCAGCACTGCAGTGACACTTACCTGGTGGTAGCTTATTAGTGTGTGTTGCGCTGTTCTGAGTAGATCAGACACAGCAGTGCTGCGGGCGTTTTGAAACACTTCAGTGGCACTGCTGAATTGAAAATAGCTCACCAACCAAAAATATTCAGCTAACAGCTTCCTATGGGCAGCGTCCCTTTGAACACTGATGGAGGACTAAAGGATGATTAACACAAACTGTGCAGCAACAGATGAGCTACTGTAGAGAACAGGGTAAAAGGGGGCTAACAAAATATGCTGAGAAACAGACGGACCACACTATATGATAAGAGGCGCTGATAAAATGGACAAGGAGTGTAGATATAAGTTGTTCATAATAAAGTGCTTGGTGAGTGTATATTTGCTTTACATTTAAAGCTTATGTGTGCATGTGTGTCTTTTAACATGCTAGATTCACACAATAATTTATGCAGTGCCATCAGGGATATTAGGTGAGCATGATAAGCCTGTATTTGTAATGAGAAATTTGGTTTTGAAAGAATGAAAGAAGGAAGGAAGATGGTTAGAAGTGATAAAAGAAAGGCACAGAGGAGTAGCACACCAGCTGGTGTAATGTAAAAAAAATTGAAGCAGGTGAAGTTACAGAAGAAATCGATCCAACTACAGCTAAGACCGTTAACATGACTGTTAACAGTTCACAGTGACTTGGTTTGTGTACTTACTTGCTGAAAAATCCAGCATTACAACTAACCCAACATAGTGTTTCCTACAGAGCACACCCAGAGAGCACACCTTCTATGTAACTGTCTATAACTCTATACTGAAAGAACAAATGAAGATGCATTGAATACAAAAAACTGGAACTTATACTTATATATTTATTACATTAGTTTAGCTTGTAGCCAAGAAATATAAGAAAGTGTGACAACATGTCCAGTTTTCCCTCGCTGTGCAGAAGTCTTGCGCATCTAAGAATACGATGTGAAAAGCTATATATTACGGCAGTAACAGAATAGTACAAAACAAAAAAGTATATACAAATAATAAACAACACATTGTGATTTTATGTACATAAGCTTCAGCTAAGCAATCCTATATTACACAATCATATGTGTTACTGATGAAATTTAATAAATTGGCATTGGCTGGAACAGAACCTGTGTTCTAGCTATATTCAAAGAAATGTATAGCTTTTTTTCTAACCAAAAAAACTTTGGTAATGTTGTATTTATGTTTAATCACACTTCCTGAGAAGCAATGCCCAAAACTTGTTCAATGTTATGCACATATTTTGTATTTATGCAAAACTTCCATTTACTTGATACTACTGCTAGTTAACCCCTAAAATCCCAAGCTTATTACAAACTACAGCTGATTATTCAGTAATACATTAATTAAAATGCAAACCCTTTGCGCTTTCCCTAGGTTATAGAAGTGTGTAGTAAAACTTTAGACATGCCAGTGCAACCATACAAAGGGTTGGAATTCCACTGAATTTTCAACATTTATGCATTATAAAAAGGTTTGGATTCTGCAATTTAAAGAAAATTATTGAGTCATAGTGGTGGTTATAGGAACCAGAAGATTGAAGCATTTATTGCCTCTAAAATTCCCCTTACAGAAAGATATTATATGAAATGCACTTCCTGATGACTGAAACATTTTACAATAGTTTTGAGATAAGCTTTGGCCTAAAATGCTTTTAAAAAAATACATTCAGAGTGGAGAGGTACATGTAAGGCAAAATAATCCCCAAAGAAAACTTATTTCTTTCAGATTTACCACAGTTTTATTATTATCAACATAACATAAAAACTCACAAGACTTATGTAGGTTCACTGTTCGTTTTGGTTGGTTAATAAAACTAGTTTGTTCAGTTTACTATAGTGGTTTTATAATGTACCATTTCACATTAAACCACTCTGATGTTTACATCTTAAACACTTAATTATGCAGAAGATAGAGGAATTCTCTTTAAACCATCTCCAGCTATGTATTTCACATGAACCTGTACATTATTGCACATTTTATGTTTTTTGTTTGTTTTTGTTTTATACAGTTCATTTGAGTAGTGTCACTATGCAAGTACATAAGAAATAATTTGTGATGTAAAACTTAACACTTTTAGTTTCTTAGTAGTGATCACTAAAACTGCACTTTAGAATAGAAAGCACATCTGAAAGTATTTTTGCCTTATTAAACTCTTTTTAGCTCTAAAGTAATAATCTCCACTAATATGATGTGAATTTAGGTAATAATAATGTGTATTTTGCATCATTACCGCTAATAATGTAATTATTATGACCTTTCACATAACAGGCCTCCAACCATGTACTAATACATGCTATACTGAATAAAGCGTAACACATAGTGAACAAACCATGTGACAGTGTGTAATTTTGTCTTTTATGAACAAAGGGCATGGTTCTAATAAATAATAAACCTTCACCAAATAAAGTGTTACTGAAAAGCACATAAGTAGACAAATGCTACAGTGCTGTGTCCTGTCCTCAAGAGCACATACCTTCTTGTACATAGTTGATACATAGTCAACTAACCATCTACAGCTGTCTATTCTAACTGAACAAATACATCATAGTACATTTTTATTATGTAGATATTTTTATTTCAATCATTTTCATTAGGTCTTGATTCATTAAAGTGTTTTCTGAAGAAGAGTACAATATTCAACATATTCTCTTTATTAGCTTTCATCCAAAACCTACCTCTACCATCTTTTTGCTAACAGCAAGCAAGACAGTTGTACCCTAACAAGCTGAAACAGTCACACGGCTATTACAACAGCTTAAGCTCACCAAACTATGTTCTCAATTAGTCTTTAATGCCTTTGTATGAATAAACATGCCTCCATACCTACGTGTGACCTCTTTCCGATTCACTCCACTGACTGAGACCCACTGACCTGCAAATGAAAACAAAGCCGCCACGGCTTGCGACAACCATGCAAACCAACAATATTTCCTGCTGACTGTTTCCAAGGAAATGTGCTCATAACCACAAGCCTTTACAGATATGGATTATGACTCTGTATCTGCTCCACAAAATCATGAGCCACAGGATCCCTTTCCATCCCTAGGCAAAACAAATGCTTTCATTGTCTCCAACAGCTTGCTGTGTAGGCAGAATTGGAACTACCAAATCATAATTTATATGTTCCACAATACATTTAAGAGATACGAAGTAGTACAGAATCCGCTGTATTTCCAAATACAGTGCAATGTCAAAAGCTTTCATGTAATGTTCTGAAAAAAAAAAAACACACATTCTTGGCTTAGTTTCAATTAGAATGTAATTAGTATAGTATAGAACTTCAAATAATTGCCTTTACATTTGAAAATATTCTTCACATTCAAAATATCTGGTTTACAAACAATTCTTTAACAGTTCTTTATGGAAGCAAAAGTGGTTCCTCTTATGAAACCACTCCAAAAACTCTTTCGATACTTTCATTTTTGAGGATGTACTTACAGGCGCCACTTGTTACAGCTGAAATAAGATGTGCAGCAAGCTTCTGGAATACTTTTAGGACAGAGAAACCAGAGAGAAAAAGCTGCAGTCTCACCAGTGTTATGGGAAAATATTTCTCCTCTGGCTTGAGGTCCACACACGTGAAAATGGTACTCCAGTTGTTAGGATAATTGCCTGTTGGAATATGCACATCTGATTGTCTGTCATAGGACCTCTTCAAACCTCAGCTAAAGAGGACAACCCAGCACCCATGATACAACACCATGGGGAACCTGAGCACCCAATCACAGTGAAGTCTCCTGCAGAGAGGGGGGAACATGGAGATTTTCCAGCCCAGGCCCTCTAACCATAACCACTATGTTTGCTCAGCATTGTACTGTCTCCCTAATTAGTTATTATTCACTGTTTTCTTCTAACTGTTTAGGATTTGACCAATTTATGGGGTCTATGGAATGAGACACTGCACTGGTTCATTTGGAGAGCATGTTCTGGCAAGTCCTCATCATTCACACCGATTGGCAATGATGCAATTTGCCATTGGAGCCTGACGGAAATTTGGAGGTAAACAACCTGATGCAACCGTCCAGTGGCGCCCTACTGAAATTTAATGTAACAAAGTGTAATTTGTTACATGGAGGTGATGAAGCCTGCTGACTAATTTCAAGTCTCAAAGACATACGTCTTTGCACATACTGTGCAAAAGTCTTAGCATTTAAGCAAACTGCTTAAAACCATTTATCTCAGCAGTGAGTGTGTTTTTTGTCATTAGAAAGACTATATGACATTTAAGTAAATGCAAATAATAAATATTAATGCGGTAAAAATAATGCAGATATCTTGTTTTGTGAAAGTAGCTGAGATTTAGTAGTAGAGATTTTTTCAAATACCTCAGCAGCACAT
Source organism: Pygocentrus nattereri (assembly GCF_015220715.1). NCBI lineage: Eukaryota > Metazoa > Chordata > Actinopteri > Characiformes > Serrasalmidae > Pygocentrus > Pygocentrus nattereri. The sequence continues at coordinate 15,041,723 of NC_051233.1, forward strand.
CTAATTTAATTTAACAAAGCGCTTATTAGCCAATTCAAGAGTTCAATGATTCAATGAACATTATATTAATGTTATTTGCTTTTATTTTAATTTTAGTGTTTGTCCAAGGAATAAATACTTAGTGCTCATTTAAATATCAATACTGTAGGCTGAGAGGTTGTTTTTCAAGCAGATGTGAAAAATATATATTTATTTAGTTCAGATCTAGTGAAAATTTGGCATACCTCTTCAAATCCTCTGACATTTTAATAGCACATAACCAATATGTGTGACATGATGCTCCCAGTTTACTGAGAATCAAGAGTATTCATTTTAGCGAAATGCATAATGTTGTAAACCTAAAGTGGAATTTTGTTTACATTTTTGCATAATTAAACTATTATGATGTAATCAAACTCATTCAGAGTGGTTTGATGTGAAATGCTGTTCAAATTAGTGTTGATAGGAACCAGACATCTGAAATACTCAATGCCCCTAAAAGCTCCCTCACAGAAAGCTATTACACTAAATGAGTAAGAATATGCTGCCTGATGCCTGAAACATTGTGTTATGATGGTTTTGAGATAAGCTTTTGGCATATTTTTAAAAATCTGTTAATGGCCAAGATAAATGTATTACAAAAAAACAGATTTAGCTGTATTTTACCATTATTAATATTACATATAAAACTCCTGTAGGTTCATGGGTCATTTTGGATAGTAATTGTGTTGTAATCATTGCAACTTCTGGTTCCTATCACCACCACTATAAAGAAAATTTGATGGAATTCTCCTTTAAAGAGGACTTTCACAAGATTTAACTATGTCATCGAAGATTAGGTTTCAACTATATTCAGAAAACCATTCCAATCTTCATAAAAGCAAGATGGCCAAATTTATGGGATGATTTTTGAGTATGTAGTTAAAAACCCATGGTTTATATTATGTCATATAAAACTGAGGGAACTCCTCACATCACTGCCTCTATGCCCCTATAAGGAGAGATTCCCATACAGCTGTTACATTCTGTATCAGGACATGAAACATCCCCACCAGAAGAGAATACTTATATATGTGACTGAACAAGCACAACTCAAGATGGGATTTTGTGTTATATAATTGTTCTTTTGGCACTGTGAGTCCAGTCAGCTCTGAGCCAAGTGGTTACTCAAAGCTCTGTCTGTCAGACAGTTAGATACAGTTAAACTTTGATGGGGCCGTCTCTTTTTCAATTGGTCTTGAATAGCAAAGGCCTTTTTCCTCAAACAGTGGTGAACTTCTTCAAATTGACAGTGTCACCTTTCGTCTCCCAAACTCAACACAAAGGAGGCCAATTATGCTGAATCCTAACTGAAGAACCCCATGGGTCTTATTAATGAACGCGTGGTGAGTTGTGGGTTTTCTTAAATAGTCAGCCATGGCAGCTGATACATGTTCTCAAGGGTCAAGGCTTGTTCTTTACAAGAAGATCAAGAAGACCTTCTTTACAAGAAGACCACAACAAGATCAACTGCAGGCTAAAAGACTGTGATGGTTCACCCAAAACAGATGTAAAAGCCCTTAAATAAAAGAAGAATTTCATGTTTTTAGAATGTTTTGAGTCATTGAGATGAACAAAGTCACTATGAATGGTTTGATGTGAAATAGTGCATTGTGGCCAAAGTTACAGGCTTAGATGTCTTTACGATGGTGGTGATAGGAACCAGGGGTTGTAAATGTCTACCATGCAAATATAACCACTGTTTGAAATAAAAAATGACCAGTGAACCTGCAAGTGTCTTCTGAGTTTTTATATGTAATATTGATAATGGAAAAATAGAAGCAAATCCTAATTTCACTTTTGGCATCGTTTTGCTTTATAATGCCTTGCATATTCCTCCCTGCCAGAAATGAATTTAAAAAATACGTTATAGAACAAAACTTTGTAAACCAAAAACTCGTAGAACTACTGTGAAACAATGTCATCAGGCAGAATTTGTAACCATTTTGTGAAGTAGCCTTTAGAGAAATTTTCCTTTAAGCCTAGCATCCTGCCCATTGACTTCATGGTTCATTGTTTATTATCAAATCCAGTGTACTGGAAATTAAAATCAACAAATATTGTGACTCTGCATTTTCTTGTAGACTGCACTGTAAGTACCTGACATTCTCCACCAAAAGCTGGGATATTTGAATATTTGTCTACAGACTTATTTCCATTCTCCTTTGTGGTCTGCCTAGGGACTAAAAAAGATCTGTTTCTTCATTTACATAATGTTAAGGTGGAATATTTGTGGTTGACTGCTCTATTCAGAGATAACATCTGGAAGCCATGCCTCATGATCTTTCGGTAATACTGTCTCAAGCATCCTCAAGTTAACAAACGCTAAGCACAAAGCTAGGCACTTTAAACGTGATCCTTCAAAGAAGAGCATACTATTTGACATTCATATGCTTTGTAACAAGAATTCTTCAACCATAATTTTGTAGTTTGATGCTTTAGATGATGTCCAGATTAATCTCTTTATTACTGAGATCCCAGAGCAGCAGGTCAGTTTAAAACATCTTTTTATCAGTCTTCCATTTACAGTTTATTTTTTCTGTTTACCAGCAAGATAAAGTACATTATATAGACATAAGTATGTGGACACCACTCATGATGACTGAGTTCAGTTGTTTCAGCCATACCTATTCGTAAGAAAGTGTGTAAAATGATGGAACAGACAAACTTAAGTTTGAGTGCCCTTTCAGTCAATCTACTATTGTTATAAATAACAGCTTAGTCGATTCTTGACCCCTTAATTCAAGTCAGATTTAGAGAATTCCAGAGCATAATAAATTATGTGACCCTTAAAATCTCTCAGATTTTCTCTCCTAGGGGCTTATGTATTTGGATGACTGAAAATCAGAAACTAAAGATAACTGACTCTTACAAAGCAAGAGAGAACTATAAAAGATATTTTAGCGCTTTGTGCTGTTTTCACTGTCTGAAATGTCATTTAGAAATGGAAGTTAAGAACTGTCGAAGTTAGGACAAGATCTGAAAGACTAAGCTAAGAAAATTCACTGAAAAAAAAACTTGTAGGCTAGTTAGGTATGCAAAGTAAAACCCCCACATCACTGCCAACGACTTGCAGAAAGATTTGGCTGGCCCAGGAATAGTGATGAACTAGTCTACTTTCTAGTCTTGTTGCACAAGCATCATCTACATGCAAAGGTCAGGAGCAGCATTTGATGAAAAGAATACTTAGCCAACTCTTAAGCATGTGGGAGAATTTACAATGCTTTGGGCTTCTGTGACACTGAAAAAAGAATACAAAAGTCAATAATCCAAAGCTTAGATGGAACTGTATGTTTGTTCATATTTGCATGACAAATTTCAGCTCACAATGTCTTCAATATGTAATGCAAAACCACAATCTATAAAGTTCACCACACTTGCTTATGTTGCCATCTGTGAGGAAAGAGCTGCTTTTCTACTGATGCTAGCATATAATCACACATACAGCAATACCTTAGTCAAAGAGGCTTGGTGTACACAGAGACATTATACAATCTGAATGGGGCAGCTCATAATGCACAACATAGCAGCTATATTACAGCCCTCTCAGATGAGTGAGAAGTTCCACCAAAAAAAATTCAATAAAAAAAATTCTGCTTTCCAATAGATTTGGAGCATTAGTGGGCACTAATGTTGGGCAATATGGCTTTGCTCATAGTAGGCAGTGTAATTGATCCAAAAAGTAATGTATAGGGTTGAAGTCAGGACCATGCATGTTGTCATGCTGAAATAAGGAAGGAGCCCCCAAAATGGGTAAGCACAATTCTAAGTTAGTTAACTGTTTGAGGGATGAGTATTTGAATACTGAAATCACTATTAGAGTACTCATTGTATTTAATCACAGGTACACAGAGAAAATATACACACCAACAATTCAGTGAAAAACTGATTTTAAGTTTTAACAGGACTGTAAAATGTTCATGTTTATGAGTAACAGTATACATATAATAAACCTCCGTAATGTGAATGCATGGCCAAGGACATGTTGTTAAGGATGTGTGTGAGAAAGCAGAAATGGTCGCAGCTTTATTGTTTTCTAGGCTAACTACTCTAGCTGATGTTAGCTAGAGCCAGAAAAACTGAAAATATACACCATAACAGCCACTTCATTAAGTACACCTCCTTTTCATTTACAGGTATGATCAGCCTGTCTCTCCTCTCTCATAGAAAACAATAAGAATATTCCTAGACTACTATTTAGCACAATTTTTAAAATAACAGAGAATAAAACAGTTACTCAACCCCAGATGCCATTACCCTATAGCAGCAATGATTTTATGAATTTCTTTAGTGATAAAATCAAAATAATTAGGCAGAAAATTCAAAACGCACAGTTAAACTCTACAGACCTGCTGCCTAATAATGCTAGTCTAGATTCTGAGAATATTATAATCACTGCAGAGAGGCTGGAATCATTTGAATTACTTCAAGAAAATGAACTAGTTAAAACGGTCTCTTTTGCAAAATCATCTACCTGTATTTTAGATCCGATTCCTACAGGTTTACTCAAGGAAATTTTACCAGAAATAACCAAGCATATTCTGTCAATAATAAACTCTTCTCTTAGTCTTGGATATATCCCAAGAACCTTTAAACTTGCAGTAATTAGACAACTGATTAAGAAAGCAAACCTCGATCCCTGCAATTTATCAAATTATAGACCTATCTCAAATCTCCCCTTTATATCTAAAAGTGGTAGCAAAACAATTAACCCCTTATTTGCATAGAAATCATTTATTTGAAAATTTTCAGTCTAGTTTTAGACCACATCACAGTACAGAAACAGTACAGTAAAAATTGTAAATGATCTTTTATTATTCTCTGACAAAGGAAATGTGTCTCTGCTAGTTCTTCTTGATCTTAGTGCAGCATTTGACACAATAGACCACGCTATCTTACTAGATAGACTGGAAAACCTTGCAGGGATAATAGGAATAGCTCTTTCCTGGTTCAGGTCCTACCTCACTGATCGCTAACAATTCATTATGTCACGATTGGCCCTCCCTGTCCTGTCCATGTGTTCGTGTTTTGGTTTAGCCCATGTGCGTTTGTTTTGGTTCTGCCCCTCGTTTCATGACTCCACCCCTGATTGTCTCCACCTGTGTTTGTACCTCTCCCCCGTTACCCTTATGTATTTAAGCCCTGTGTTTGCCCCTTGTGTTTGCTGGTCTTTGTTATATGCTGTGTTGGATGTTTTGTTAGTTCTGCTCTGCTTGTTCTATTGGATTCTGGTTTGTCTGTCATGTCTGTCCCCCGATCTTTCCGTGTTGACTATGTGAACCTGGACCGTTTAGACTACGACTCTGGATTTACCCTTAATAATCTCACTTATCTCAGCATGTGTGTCCGCCTCCTCGCTCCCCATCACACATTAATGTAAAGGGTGAATCATCTGTCCTTGCAAAAGTAATGTATGGTGTTCCACAAGGCTCTGTTTTAGGGCCTATATTATTCACAATTTATAGGTTACTATTGGGCACCATTATCAGTAAACACAGTATAAATTTCCACTGCTATGCCGATGACACTCAGTTATACATGTCAAGCAAACCGGATGATAAAATCAAACTTGGCAAGATTGAGGACTGTGTAAAAGACATAAAAGACTGGATGTTGAGTAACCTTCTCTTACTTAACTCAGATAAAACAGAGGTCCTGCTTCTTGGTCCAAAAGCAGCTAGAAATAAACTGTCTGACTTAACACTTAAACTTAACAATTTCTCAGTTGCATCAAGCTCATCTGTTAAAGATCTTGGTGTCGTGATAGACCCTGATCTGTCCTTCGATGCAATATAACTAATATCACTAGAACAGCCTTCCTGCATCTCCACAATATTGCTAAACTAAGAAATGCATTATCTCTACAGGAGAAACTAGTTCATGCTTTTATTACTTCAAGGCTAGATTACTGTAATGCCCTGCTGTATGTCTGTCCCAGCAAAAGCCTCAACAAGCTTCAGCTAGTCCAGTACGCTGCAGCCAGAGTCCTCACTAGAACCAGAAAATTGGACTATATTATCAGTTTTATCAACCCCGCACTGGTTACCAGTTAAATTTCGCATTGATTATAAAATTCTATTATTGGCCTATAAAGCTCTAAACAGACTCGCCCCTCAGTACCTGAGTGAACTTCTTTCCTACTATGAACCATCACGCCTATTTAGATCACAAGGTGCTTGCTCACTACTCGTACCTAGAATTAATAAAGTTACATCAGGGGGGAGAGCTTTCTCATACAGCTCTGGAATAATCTTCCTGTTAATGTTCGGGACTCAGACACAGCCTCAGTCTTTAAGTCAAATCAAATCAAATCAAATCAAATTTATTTGTATAGCGCTTTTTACAACGGATGTTGTCACAAAGCAGCTTTACAGAATTTCGGAAAAGACAAAGTTTCAACAGGACTGTAAGAATGTACAGAAACCCCCATTCAGTAACATACCACCATGTCAGTGTCACTGCTGTGCTAAGAATGATCCACCACCAGTAAAAGGGGCTAAAAAAGTTGGCAGAGAAACAGACAGATACAGTCTGTAATTGTAAAACTACAAAGTGCACCCATAATTTGCTTAATGAAGTGACCGATCTGTGTATTTTTCGACAGGCTAACGTGCTGGAACATTGGCCACTTTGGATAAAAGACCTGGTGTAAAAGATGTGAGTCCTCACCAGCATCCAAGGTTATGCCTGTTAGCTCTACTAACTTAGCTCATCTGAAGCAGCCTCATCATGAAAACCTACCAATTTTCACAGCGTTTCTGAATTAAAAAACATAAAAAGTGTCCATCTTCATACTGATAAATGTTTGTGCAACACAGATGCTGTCATCTAAAAGGATAAGCATGTAGCCCTACATTTATTTTGGCTGAAACATCCATTATAGTTTGAAAAGTCTCCACATAATGTAAAGGTTCTAGACCAATTTATCCTAGAACTATACCTCCAAGCCAAGAACAATTTGGAAACCTTTGTTTTTCAAGACAGCAGCTCATCCTCTACTGTACAAACGGGCAGGTCAGACCAGAGAAGTAAAATCCCTAAGGCACTCGGGAAACATTAGCAAATTATTTTGTTAGAGAGGCTGAAAATAAAGGATGATGGATGAGCAAAGAAAAGAGGGACAGGTAAGTGCTGAGGGCATTGCTTGTTTTATAACAGAAAAAGAGAGAGAGATTGAGAGAGAGAAAGAAAGTGGACTCTCTCAAGACAGACAAGACATAAAATGCATATACCATGGCAAATGAATAGTTTCAGTCTTGTACATGAAGATAAAAAACAAATCTGTGTCTGTTAAATTAAGAAATCATGCCTGAGTTTGCCTGAAGAGTTTGCCTGAAACTTGTGTAATGATTACAGGGATTGTTAGTATTTTATGACTTTGGTAATAATAATGTTTCAAATTAAAGGGCCCATTTTAAGGAAAATTGAATTTTCTTTATGTTTTTGAAAAGTATGATGTAATGTCTGAAAATTATCAACATTTCAAAACTTTCACTCCTCAGTCCACATGGTCCAAATATGAAAACTATGTATATCTTATTTCCAAAAAAACTGGGACGCTGTGCAAAATGTAAATAAAAACAGATTGCAATAATGTGCAAATCATTTAAGCCCTAAATTTAATTGAAAATAGCAAAAGGCAACATATCAAATGGTGAAACTGATACACTTTCTTGTTTTTGTGAAAGATTAAATCATTTTGAATTTGATGCGAGCAACATGTTTCAAAAAAGCTGGGATGGGCAACAAGGACTGGGACACACTGGTAAGCCTGACTGCTCTTTGAAGGAGGCACAACAAAAAGGCAGTCAATCAGAACAGAGGTCATTAACATAAATGGTCTTATGGTAATAAAAACAGACTCTTTAATTAAGGGGTGTCCAAATTTATCCACAACAGGTAAATCTGGCTGCAGGTTTTGATTCCAACAAAGAAGGAGCACACATGATCAATTAAATAAACACATCAACCGATTAAACCTGTGGTGTCAGGTGTACTCTTGCTTGGTTGGAATGAAAACCTGCAGCCACACTGGCCCTTGGCAGACTTAAAGGAACGTGGACTATGAAAGTTGCTAAGTTCTGTAATGTATGGATGTGCCAAATCAGCTCCCTTCACATTGTGATCACTGTAATACAATAATCATTAAAATGAGATTCTAAAAAAAAAAAAAAACAAATAAGGTTATGTAAGCTCAAGCAATGCTCTATGCAGTTTTTTTTTTCAAGAAATATCTTATTTCATGTACTTTCAATCTTTAATGGACTTTTATTTGCTATCATCTTTTTGCTTATATAAAGTATAAGCATTTTGACCAATAGAAGGCACCAATATAGAAATTCTGGGCTGATATGGATAACTGATCTTTAATACAGTTCATGAACAAAAGTACTGAGACACACCTCTTAAACATCGAATTTGGGTGTTTCATTCAGTCCCATTACATCAGGTGTGCAAAATCAGACACCTAGCCATGCAGTCTGCCTTTACAAACATTTTTGAAAAAAGTTGTCAGTTTGCAAAATTTCTTCAGTTCTTAAAGCTTCAGGAGACCAAGACATTTTGGACAATTGTATGCTTTTCTGTTCCAGCATGACTGTGCCCTGTGCACAAAGCAAGGTCCTTGTAGGCATGGCTGGCTGACATTAGTGTAGAAGAACTGAGGGCCAGGCTCTCTCATCCAAAATCAGTCTGACCTCACAAATCCTCTTCTGGATATATGGGCAAAAATTACATATAGAGTCAAAAATCTTATAGAAAACTTGTAGAAGTTTGTAGAAAAGTAGAAGCTGTTACAGCTGCAAAGGGAGGACCAACTCCATATTAACGACTACGGATTCAGAATGTGATTATCATAAAAGCTCCTGGGGGTGTAATGTGAAGGTGTTCTAATACTTCTGCCCATACAGTGTATCCTAATATCAGACCGATAATGATACTTAAGATATCCCATTTATCTGTGAATAATATATCAGGCACTAGCCCTATCAGGTATCTTGCTGAACCTCTAACTCTCTTCTGTCTAGTTTGTGTGGTTCAGAACTACTACCCACAAAGACAAAATAAAGCATTTTATTAGGTGAGGCCAAGAACAATTGTGTTAAAAAAGATGCAAACAATCTTTAGTGCTTGACTGCCAAAGTATGTAATATTTGATCAATCACAATTTGTAACACTCTCAGAGACCACACAAGGGTATGTCAACATGACCGGCTCAGGAAGGATGAAGTATATTTCTTTGAATTGATATTACATCTAAACATACCGATCAGTTAATTCACCAAGGAGCAATTTATGTAATCCAAACTAAGGCATCCTTCTCTAAATACCTAACTGAAGTGGAATAAATTCCAATTTTAAATTTTTCAGGCTTACATGGTCCATACTGACGCATGCTAGTAGTGTAACTGGAACTGGGTTTTGCCACCTCAGAATGGTTATCAAAATACATCTCCTTTAACTCTGCTCACACCACAAGTCTCTTCCACATGCAAACATCCTTCCTGCCTCAAGCCTCTACCTCCTCAGCATTAGTTCCAGTTTGCCATCCAGCTGGCTGTAAGTTCATTTGGCTGTCATTTTGAGGCCACTTGTTCTTAACCTTAAGAACTGAAAAAATCTCTTAAAAGGTTTATCTTGTGCTTTCCAAGACTAAGATCAGTTTGTGCTTGGTCACGTCTACCCGAATATGTACACATTCTAAACTACAAAATGTAAATCTTCCTTAATATCATTAGCTTTGGAACCTGGATATATAGGTGTATAAATGACAGCTAGAACCCATTCAGGAATCCACATACAAAAGATAAGCCTGTCACCTTCAGAACCTGGCTCCTTGCTAAAAAGATCTTACAGAAGAGGATCTTAGAAGAAGAGTCTTTTACAGATCTCTTTCAGAAGAATCCTGGTGTGAACAGGACATGCAAATTACATTACAGTCTCTCTTGAAATGAATCACACTACAAACCCAAAAAAGCTTATTCACAGGTGGAGCTCTTTGTACTCTGGTGTCAAGTCAAAGTTGAGGAGCCATTGAAACAGAATAACTGACGTATGGGTGAAAATTTTATGTAGATAATACTATAATGTAAGTACCAGGTTTTGCAAGGAACAGAGTAAAGATTCAAATTTTAAGAATCACAAATCAATCCAAGGTTAACAATATCTATCTGTTAGGAGTGGTCTGGGTATTCATATTTGCAGGGTGCAAGGAACAAGTGAAGAGTTCATACAAATTCTATTTACACAGTTATTGCAAAGTTGCATTATTAGTCAATGGATAATTTATGTTCTGATAGTATTAAATAGAAATTCAGAGTGTTTTCCATTCTTTGTCACATGCCTGCTTAATCCTTTCCTGGAGTGTCTGGGATCCTGAAAGATATATTTGAGATGGGGGAAACAAATCTTGGTGCATGGAGAAGATGCGGGTCCAAAGTCCTGGAGCAGTCCTTATCAGTCTTTATGACACCATAGCTTGAGTTACATTAAAAATCAGTGACACGTATGATCCTAATTATACGGTGCTTGTTCTTGCTCATTCTGTGGTGCTATCGGGACTCCAATGCTATTGTTCAGTGCATGTAGAAGGTAAGTTGTAGCATTCAGGTCCATACATACTAACCATTACAAAGATGGCTGGTTGGTTTGAGTTTTGAGCCCAGACTGGATGATAATGCTCCAGTTCCTTTGACACTCAAGGTCTTAATTTTTTAAGTCTTAATCTTAGCTATTAATGTGTCCTTGTCAAAATATTTAGGAATATAACAGTTGTGGAGTGATACACAATCAATCTCATTAAATCATGGGTAAAGGAGTAGTCATGGTCAAATCACAGTCAAGTGAACCATGGTTTTGGAGTGGTTGCAGTCACTTCAGTGGTTTGGAGTGCTTGTGGTCAGATGTTGGTTGACATCTGCTCTTCTCATATGAAAGTTGAGTCGAGCGCACTGCTGTCATGAGCACTACGAGCTCGTGCCTCAAACAGCTGCTTAATCAGAGCAGATTTCTCCTGCTCCAGCTGGGTAATGCGCTCACTCTTTTCTGTCACCTCCTGAGAGATCAGAGAGAAAATGAGAGATATTAGTTAAGTTTACCTGCACAATAGAGTAAATAACTGTACAGTCATATGCAAAAGTCTGAACACCCTTGGGCAAACAAACACGTCCCCTACAGGGAACTTAAATAAGGCATCTTGCTGTAAACTTAGTGCACGATTTCTTTCATGTAAAGTTATCGTTTTGGAGACACAAGGTTTTCTTCCAACAACAGAAATATATATATTTATACATAGCACTCAAGAGTTGATTTTGCGAGCCCTGAGCAAACGTTGATTTGCCTCTAATCTGGAGCTTTTCTCAATAACTGGTATGACTCCCCTGTAGAAGCAGTGATTTTAATCAAACGGTTCCTGTAACTGTTGATCAGCCCCTCCTTGTTGCTCAGCACCTACCCCAGCCTTAAAATAATCTTGGCCTATTCTTCCTTACATTCCTCTTCCTTGTAGACGTTGTGGTGTTTTTAGGGTCACTGTCTTTCTAATGGGCCCAACGTCTGTTGAGGTTCAATTACCAGATGGATGCCCTAACATTGTGCTGTAGAATATAGCAGCAAAACAGCCCCAAAACGTGATTCTGCCACCACCATATTTCACATTGCAGTCAGTTTTGCCAAACGTAACATTTCTCAATTAAGGCATAAAGATCTGTCTGCATAACATTATTTCACTAGTGTTCCGGCTTATCCAGGTGGTCTTTAGCAAATTTTAAACATGCAGCCATGTTCTTTCTGGAGAATAATGGCTTTCTCTATGCTGTAAGTCCATAAATACTATTCTTCTTCACTGTTTGCCTGATGGCAAACTCAAAGTGACATTACTCCGTATAAGAGAGGCCTGCAGAGCCTTAGATGTTACCCTGGGTTTCTTTGTGATCCCCCAGAATAATACATGCTTTACTCTTGAAGTCATTTTTGTTGGATAAACCCTCCTGGGAAGGGTAAGAACTATATTTCTTCCGTTTGTACACTTTATGCTTGACAGTATATTGGTGAAGTCTCATCCAGCCCAATGAGCTTGGGCATTTTCAAATACTTTTCAGAAGACCCCTGAAGTTTCTTTGACTGGGACATGGCATGTACTAACAAATGTGTGTGGTAAAGACCAGACCTTGATGGTGAAGACTTTTTTAAATTGGGTAGGGTCAACCACAATCACTCCTGATTGTCATCCAATTGATTCAACCTATGGACATTACGTATCACCTATACCAAACTGATAACTCTAGAGGGTCACATGTGGCTTAAATACATTTTTACCACATTTTAAGACACATTTATTAATCCTTTAGTATTGTGTGAATTTATGTACAAAATTACATAAATACATATTTACAGGACATACTTTGTGCATGTAAATTGTGTGCCTGAACAAGCTAGATTAACCTACGTAGAAACAAAACACGGATTAAGGTTCCCTGATGCTTTAAGTACTATTCCAATATGATTAGTTTAACATGGGAAGGAAAGTTAATGGAATTTTTACCAGTGTTTCTTAGTAATTTTAGTGCTATTAGAATGACAGCAAATTTTATACACTACTGACTCTTATATCCGTAAATATTCTGGTGGTTTGTGCCTTCTACAAAACTATAGAAATAAGTACATGCTTGTAAAATGTTCATCATATTTTGTGAAAAAGGAGTATTTGTTATTTTTTCTTAGTATAGAGGCACCAGAAGAAGCAACTGCATTCTCCATGGGCCAAATCAAACCGAGGTACATACCGCCCCACTTTGTGTATAACTCCAAACATTAAGATATAAAATGACAGAAAAATGCTTAATCTTATGTGTTGGTGGCACTAAATTCCCAAGCTAAAGACAAAGCTACTGACACACTGCATTCACTTAAGGCAGACAGGCAGATGGATATGGCTATGATCATAAGCAAATTAAATGTTTGGACATTTCTACTGATCAGTGGAGCATATTGCATATGGAACCTCTTTTGGTCTAATGAGAATGTGGAAATAATGTAGGCACTTCCATCTCTATAGTAAATACCAATCAGTCACAAACATAACAGATGTCCTGTGGTAAAATTACATTACCCTGCCTCCCCATGCGAAAAAATGTCAAATGTTGTTTTATGATTTTCTGATGAGATAAAGTGTGGGTATGCTGACTACACCAGATTCAAATGTGTGGCTTAATTAAATTACATTCATACAACACAATTTTCTTCAGTGCTGGAAATGGGTTGTACCTGTGTGAGAAGGCGGTTCTGGTCCTTCAGTCTCTGGATGGCCTTTGGAGGTGCTTGGACAGGCTGGGCACTCGGGGAGATGGAAGACGGTTGTGTGGTCGGAGAAGGGAATGACTGAGCAGAAAAAAGAGGAAAGAGATTCCATTATTCTTCATCAATTTAGATGAACGACGTGCATTTATATTGACTAGGCAGTTGAATGGAGCACAAAGGATAAGATGAAAAGAATTGCTGCCTTGTACTGTTTGAAACATATTCTTAACATAGCAATGTAGGCTAAAATTGACTTAAAATGCTTTTCTCAAATTTCAAATGTACAGAGTCTTCTAACTGGAAAAGTAAGCTTCAATTTTAGGTTTTCAAGTCCTCTAGTGAAGAAGGGAAGAATGAAGAAAGATGAAATTCTTTTATCGTGAGTAACATCATCATTCCATCTTCAACTCAATCAACTCACTACTATCCTAAATACTTTAATTCCAAACTTATTCATCAAACTACCTTTTGTTAGTGTTGCCAAAATCTAATATTTTCTGAACACAGTCAGAGTGCTGGACCTAAAGATGTGGGAGACTAACCATTCCAGAGTACGATATGAGATCATTAAGGCAGCGGTTGACTTCCTGTAGTTTGGGTAGAAGGACATTCAGGCGACTCTGACTGGATTCTGTCAGAAAATCCTGATGACACAAAAAGAAAAACAACAAATATGCAGTGTTGCCTAATAGTAAAAAAGGCCAGGTGTTGATATAAGTTGTGTGCAGATAAACACCTTCAATATGTATACTTAACTTATTATTATTAGCTTATTAAACCATATATATATATATATATATATATATATATATATATATATATATATATATATATGGTTTAATAAGCTAATAATAATAAGTTAAGTATACGTTAAGCTTATTAAGTTAAGTATAAGTATAAGTTAAGCTTATTAAAGCTTATTAAGCTTATTAAACCATATATATATATATATATATATATATATATATATATATATATATATATATATATATATATATATATATATATATCCTCTCCATGGATCACCACCTTATCGTGGTGGAGAGGTTTGTGTGCTTGAAGGACCCTAGGAGCTATGTTGTCTGGAGCAAAAGCTCCTGGTAGGGTCTCCCATGGCAAACTGGTCCTAGGTGACAGGCCAGACAAAGTGTGATCCATAACCACCCCTATGAGGACAACAAAGCAGGACTCGTGTACCCTGCCCGGATCAGGGTTACCGGGGCCCCACCCTGGAGCCAGGCCTGGGGGAGGGGCTCGCCAGCGAGCGTCTGGTGGCCGGGCATTCACTCATGGTGCCCGGCCGGGCCCAGCCCGAAGGAGCTACATGAGTCCCCCCTCCCATCGACCCACCACCGATGGGAGGGGCAGTAGTAGGGGTGCGGTGCATTGTGGATCGGGCAGTGTCCGAAGGCGTGGGCCTTGGCGTTCTGATCCTCGGTTGCTGAAACTGGCTTTTGGAACTTGGAACGTTACCTCACTGGCGGGGAAGGAGCCTGAGTTGGTGCGCGAGGTCGAGAGATACCGGCTAGATATAGTCGGGCTCACCTCAACACACAGCTTGGGCTCTGGGTCCAATCTCCTTGAGAGGGGCTGGACTTTTTTCTTTTCTGGAGTTGCCCATGGTGAGAGGCGGCGGGCAGGTGTGGGCTTTCTCATAGCCCCTCGACTCGGCGCCTGTATGTTGGGGTTTTCCCCGGTGGACGAGAGGGTAGCTTCCCTACGCCTTCGGGTTGGGGAACGGGTCCTGACTGTTGTCTGTGCTTATGCACCGAACAGCAGTTCAGAATACCCAGCCTTCATAGAGTCTTTGGAAGGGGTGCTTGAAAGTGCTCCTCCTGGAGACTCGATTGTCCTACTGGGGGACTTCAACGCTCACGTGGGCAACGACAGTAAGACCTGGAGGGGTGTGATTGGGAGGAATGGCCTCTCTGATCTGAACCCGAGTGGTGTTCAGTTTTTGGACTTCTGTGCAAACCACAGTTTGTCCATAACGAACACCATGTTTGAACACAAGGATGTCCATAAGTGCACATGGCACCAGGACACCCTAGGCCGCAGTTCAATGATTGACTTTGTAGTCGTGTCAGCGGACTTGCGGCCATGTGTACTGGACACTCGGGTAAAGAGAGGAGCTGAGCTGTCAACTGATCACCACCTGGTGGTGAGTTGGATCAGGTGGTGGGGGAAGATGCCAGTCAGACCAGGCAAACCCAAACGTATAGTGAGGGTTTGCTGGGAACGTCTGGCAGAAGAACCTGTCAGATTGATCTTCAACTCACACCTCCGTCAGAACTTTGACCAGATATCGGGGGAGGTGGGGGACATTGACTCAGAATGGGCCATGTTCCGCTCCTCCATTGTTGAAGCGGCTGACTGTAGCTGTGGTCGCAAGGTAGTTGGTGCCTGTCGGGGCGGTAATCTTCGAACCCGGTGGTGGACACCCCAGGTGAGAGATGCCGTGAAGCTGAAGAAGGAGTCCTACCGGACATGGTTGGCCTGTAGGACACCAGAGGCAGCTGGCAGGTATCGACAGGCCAAGCGATCTGCGGCTTCAGTCGTTGCCAAGGCAAAAACCCGGGTGTGGGAAGAGTTCGGTGAGGCCTTGGAAAGTGACTTTAAGTCGGCTCCGAAAAGATTCTGGCAAACCGTCAGGCGACTCAGAAGGGGAAAGCAGTGTGCCACTAGCACTGTATATAGTGGAGATGGTGTGCTGCTGACTTCGACTGAAGACGTCATTGGGCGGTGGAAGGAATACTTTGAGGACCTTCTCAATCCCACCAACATGTTCTCCAGTGAGGAGGCAGAGTCTGGGGACACGGGAATAGGCTTGTCCATTACTGAGGCCGAAGTCGCTAAGGTAGTTAAAAAGCTCCTTGGCGGCAGGGCTGCAGGGGTGGATGAGATCCGTCCCGACTTCCTCAAGGCTCTGGATGTTGTGGGGCTGTCTTGGCTGACACGCCTTTTCAACATTGCATGGACATCGGGGGTGGTGCCACTTGATTGGCAGACTGGGGTGGTGGTGCCTCTTTTTAAAAAGGGGGACCGGAGGGTGTGTTCCAACTACAGGGGAATCACACTCCTCAGCCTCCCTGGTAAGGTCTACGCAAGGGTACTGGAGAAGAGAGTCCGGCTTATAGTCGAACCTCGGATTCAGGAGGAGCAGTGCGGGTTCCGCCCTGGTCGTGGAACACTGGACCAACTCTTTACCCTCTCCAGGATTCTCGAGGGTTCATGGGAGTTTGCCCAACCAGTCCACATGTGCTTTGTGGATTTGGAGAAGGCATTCGACTGTGTTCCCCGGGGTATTCTGTGGGAGGTGCTTCGGGAGTACGGGGTACATGGCTCTTTGCTACGAGCCATTCAGGCCCTGTACAAACAAAGCAGGAGCTTGGTTCGCATGGCCGGCAGTAAGTCAGACTTTTTCCCAGTGAGAGTTGGACTCCGTCAGGGCTGCCCTTTGTCACCGATTCTATTCATAATTTTTATGGATAGAATTTCTAGGCGCAGTCAGGGGATGGAGGGTGTCCGGTTTGGTGACCTCAGGGTCACATCGCTGCTGTTTGCAGATGATGTGGTCCTATTGGGGACATCAGGCCGAGAACTTCAGCTTTCACTGGATCGGTTTGCAGCCGAGTGTGAAGCGGCCGGGATGAGGATCAGTACCTCCAAATCCGAGGCCATGGTTCTCACGCGGGAAAGGGTGGAGAGCCCTCTCTGGGTCGGGGATGAGCTCTTGCCTCAAGTGGAGGAGTTTAAGTATCTTGGGGTCTTGTTCACGAGTGATGGTACAAGGGAGCGGGAGATTGACAGGCGGATTGGTGCTGGGTCAGCAGTGATGCGGGCTCTTTACCGGTCTGTTGTGGTAAAGAAAGAGCTGAGCCATAAGGCAAGGCTCTCGATTTACTGGTCGATCTATGTTCCCACCCTCACCTATGGTCATGAGCTTTGGGTAATGACCGAAAGAACGAGATCGCGAATACAAGCGGCTGAAATGAGTTTCCTCCGCAGGGTGGCTGGACTCTCCCTTAGAGATAGGGTGAGAAGTTCAGTCATCCGGGAGGGACTCGGAGTAGAGCCGCTGCTTCTTCACGTCGAGAGGAGCCAGTTGAGGTGGTCCGGGCATCTTGTTAGGATGCCTCCTGGTCACAGGCAAGTCCACCGGGGAGGAGACCCCGGGGAAGACCCAGGACACGCTGGCGTGAATATATCGCCCAGCTGGCCTGGGAGCGCCTCGGAATCCCTCCCAGGGAGCTAGTGGAAGTGGCTGGGGAAAGGGAGGTCTGGGCTTCATTGCTCAGGATGCTGCCCCCGCGACCCGAACCCCGGAGAAGCGGAAGATGATGGATGGATGGATGGATGGATGGATATATATATATATATATATATATATATATATATATATATATATATATATATATGTATACACACACACACACACACACACACACACACACACACACACACACACACACAAATATATATATATACTGCTCAAAAAAATAAAGGGAACACTTAAACAACACAATCTAACTCCAAGTAAATCAAACTTCTGTGAAATCAAACTGTCCACTTAGGAAGCAACACTGAGCATGAGACGGACCCACACAAGTGGCTCAGGCAGTGCAGCTCATCCAGGATGGCACATCAATGCGAGCTGTGGCAAGAAGGTTTGCTGTGTCTGTCAGCTTAGTGTCCAGAGGCTGGAGGCGCTACCAGGAGACAGGCCAGTACACCAGGAGACGTGGAGGAGGCCGTAGGAGGGCAATACCCCAGCAGCAGGACCGCTACCTCCGCCTTTGTGCAAGGAGGAACAGGAGGTGCACTGCCAGAGCACTGCAAAATGACCTCCAGCAGGCCACAAATGTGCATGTGTCTGCACAAACGGTTAGAAACCCACTCCATGAGGATGGTATGAGGGCCCGACATCCACAGATGGGGTTTGTGCTTACAGCCCAACACCGTGCAGGATGCTTGGTATTTGCCAGAGAACACCAGGATTGGCAAATTCGCCACTGGCGCCCTGTGCTCTTCACAGATGAAAGCAGGTTCACACTGAGCACATGTGACAGAGTCTGGAGATGCCGTGGAGAGCGATCTGCTGCCTGCAACATCCTTCAGTATGACCGGTTTGGCAGTGGGTCAGTAATGGTGTGGGGTGGCATTTCTTTGGAGGGCCGCACAGCCCTCCATGTGCTTGCCAGAGGTAGCCTGACTGCTATTAGGTACCGAGATGAGATCCTCAGACCACTTGTGAGACCATATGCTGGTGAGGTTGGCCCTGGGTTCCTCTGGACAATGCTAGACCTCATGTGGCTGGAGTGTGTCAGCAGTTCCTGCAAGATGAAGGCACTGAAACTATGGACTGGCCCGCCTGTTCCCCAGACCTGAATCCGATTGAGCACATCTGGGACATCATGTCTCACTCCATCCACCAACGCCACGTTGCACCACAGACTGTCCAGGAGTTGGCGGATGCTTTAGTCCAGGTCTGGGAGGAGATCCCTCAGGAGACCATCCGCCACCTCATCAGGAGCATGCCCAGGCGTTGTAGGGAGGTCATACAGGCACGTGGAGGCCACACACAATACTGAGCCTCATTTTGATTTGTTTTAAGGACATTACATCAAAGTTGGATCAGCCTGTAGTGTGTTTTTCCACTTTAATTTTGTTTGTGACTCCAAATCCAGGCCTCCATTGGTTAATAAATTTGATTTACATTGATGATATTTGTGTGATTTTGTTGTCAGCATAATCAACTTTGTACAGAACAAAGTATTCAATGAGAATATTTCATTCATTCAGATCTAGGATGTGTTATTTGAGTGTTCCCTTTATTTTTTTGAGCTGTACATATATATATATATATATATATATATATATACACATACATACATACACACATATATACTCTACTTTCCTAGCTTAAGCAGCCAGTACTATACATACTGTGCAGTGGCTGCTCTGTCCAACCAGCCTCTGTCTCTCAGTGATGTTGTGGATCTGGCTCTGGTACCAATCTCTGGCTCTCTCCACCACATCCAGCCCAGCCAGGAGAGTGTCCTTCTCTTGCTCAAGTTCCTTCATCTGCTTCAGCTGTGGGGGACACCAGCACACTGGTTCAGTGATTTGGTAAGGATTTAGTACATGAGCCCTCCTTTACAAAAGAAACCAAAAATAGAATCTCTTTTTAGGAGAAGATGATAGTAACTGTCACAAGGGTATATTATGGAGGCTAACAGGAATGCAAGTATTATGGAAATTGTGGGCCTATGCCAATATCCAATATTTTTTTATGTATGTATATGCTGATGCAGGTATCAGTGACAATACATAACATTTATCTATAAATGGTGAACCTGGAACTAGATCCACTTGGATTTACATTACAGAGTACTGTAAGACTTGTTTGCAGAATGCAGTAAAATAAATAAAATGGAGGCATTTTATAAATTGTGCTCTTCTGGAGTACAATAAATATGTAATTAAATATCAGTTTATTTAAAAATAATAATAAAAAATAAATCTAAGCATCTGTCTGATGTCAATATTTTTGCAAATATAAGCAAGTATCTGCTAAAACCATCATGTTTCCAATATCTTTGTGCATCCCTTGAGGCTAATAATCCAATGATCCATGACCTTCAAGCCACACACAGGATCTGGTCAGTTTGTTAGCAAGGCAACAATCCAACAGTCTGCTAAACATAAGATTTAAAGCCTAGAAGTCATAGTTCTTTCTTATCTATAACCAAAGCATGTTATGATTTGATCGAGTTTTTGGCTCATAGCTTATTGAAATACATGGAGAAATTCAGCCAGAAGTGTGGACTATTTTTATTACTTTTATTACTAGTCTTATTACAATCTGAAAAAAGAATAAAAGTTATTGTTATGTATAGAATCTTGTTTTACATAAATGCAGCTACAAACCTGTAGAATGTCAATTCCTTGCAAGAAATTCCTTGCATAATTTATTATATTATTGACTATCTAATGACATAATTTAAAAAGTAAAAGCAAAAAAGCAAAGAAGAAACTATTTCCAAAGGCTAACATAATTATGACGTATGATACATTGGCAAAGGTAATTATAAGGGAAATTTAAGTCATCTATCTTCAGTTTAGTAAGTAAAACATGGATTAATGTCATAACCAACAATTAGGACCAAATAATTATATCTGAAATTCATAATAGTAAAAAGCAAGTCTTGCTCCCTTGTGCAAATTCATACTAAATGCAGTTCCCTTTCAGCAACTCCTCATTTGAATGGGAGTCCCACGGAGACGAGGCATGCCATGAAAGCGAGAGAGAGAGCGAGAGAGAACTAAAGAAATGGGAGTGGGGGCTTTTGTAGCTGGATTGAAGCATGGTCCACAGTGTCAGGCTGTGTGTTTTGTGTGGTGGGCCAGGGAGAGGGTAAATCCTCTTTGTAAAGAAAGCGTGAGGGTGGGGGGAGCAGTGCAGGCAACAGTGAAGCCAATACAGATGCAGGCAAAGCGAGCCAATTCAGAATTAAAGTGACACGGCATGGCAGACAATGACATCACCTGACAGACAATGACAACTGACAGACAGCACTGGGACTTAAGCTACAGTTAGCAGGCCAGCTGGAATGAAACAGCTCTTGAGCGCTAGACGTACTTGAATGAGAGAGCACTTCACGCTGCAAAACAAGCCACGTAAACATTTGTGAGGTGTATTTAGTCTAGACTAAACTTTCAGAGAAATAGCAGGCAGGGTGTCAGCTGCAAGAGTGAAAAAAGAAGAAACAGATGTGCGACTGTATTTGCTTTATGTCCATTAATCGGTGCTATTCCACTGAGAAATAATCATCAACTATAATGCAACAGCCCAGTCTGGCACAACACCAGCTTCATACAGGTTAATCATCAACATGCCAATAGACCTTATACCTGCAGGTTTAACCATTCCATAGCAACCTGGCCATGAAAATGAGCACCATTATTCTCACAGAGAAATACAGGGTGCAATTCAGTGATATTTTCTAAATATATAAGTTAGCTTACATTAATAAAATTAATGAACCCATGCTTCCGATGTACTGCAAACCTGTGCAAAAAGAATGTCTTACAAACTTGACATTGCTTGTTCTGACTGGACTCTTGTTCTGAGTTCCTTAAAATTATATGAGGGAACTGCACAGAGTAAGCGTTTAGAGGTAAACGTTAACCAGACAGAATACAGATTTTCAGACAATGTTGATGCACCCAGCAAATGACATATCCATCAACACTGCTAAAACTGCACCAATACAGCATAAATGATACGATTGGCCAGCACTACCAGAAAGTATAAACTTGACACTACTCCTTAAACTTCACCACCACTCCCTTGTTCACTCACCCAGAAGAAAAAGTGAAGGGCCTTGCTGGAGTAAAGGCTGCTGCTGAGAGGAATGAAGACAGTAGTGTATGCTGCCCAGACAGCACTCCAGGCTGGACTGGCTGGCCTCAGTGGCTCCCTAGCTTCCAGGCCCCGGGGCCCGAGCCGGCTCACCACCATGGGGACGAGGGAGGGGGGAAGGAGGGGAAAGGGAGGAGGGAGGAGGGAGAGGGAGGGGGGAAGAGATCTGAGCCTGCCTGGTCCCACCGATGAGACAACGCAAGACACAAGAGTACTGCGTGGCAGGGAAAAGACAGATAGGAAGAGAAGCAAGTGCAGGGAAGGGAGAGAGGGAAAGAGAGGGGAAGGGGAAAGTGGGAGAGAGAGGAATGAGAGTTGAGAGAAGGGGAGCAGAATGGACGAGGGGAGGGACGAAAGGGGGAGAGAGAGGGAGGGGATAGAGAGCTATGGAAAGCAGAGTGAAAAGCGGGGAGTGGTAGGCTGTGGCCTGGAGAATGTAGAGCAGTATTGGCAACCCATACTCCAGTGTGAGAGCGATTTTTTTGGAACAGTTTTAACACAATACCCAGTCTATATCAGCTTATCCATCAAGGAGAACAGTTTAAAGACAACCTTATAAAAATCATCAGTGCATGCTTAAAGTAAAGGACTATCTAGGAGAAACCCAATCACTTAAGTCAAGTATAAAAATCATGATTTTTACACTGGTTTTGCCCCAGTTTGCCTCTTCCAACAAATTTTCACAACAAATTTCTAAGCTGGCAGCTTGATCGGAGGTGACTGATGGTGTGGATCATTTCCTAATGTGAGACAGGAACAGAGTCAAGACTTCAGCCTTCTGATATACTGCAGCTCCAGAGTGACCAGAGGCCTTCCAATATTTTGAAACATACTTGACTGTTATGACACAAAAGAGTCCTAAAGTACAAGATGGCCATCACTGTAAAGGAACAAGTGATTCAGGCAATAGCCAACAAAAGTTAGCAGGGAACAAAAAAAGCAGGAACATGGATGCACAGCAGTGGAGGAGTGGCTTGTTCAATACTGGCAAATGCTCAAGTGCCTCTATAACTTCAGTGCCTTTTGTAGTGATCAGAGCTTCAAGTGACACACTTTACAAATACCTTTACCCTTCTCACTGCAGAATCACTGTCTCCCAACCCTATGCTTATGCACAGACTACATTTTTTATTTGCACATTGTTTGTACATAAAAGTCTCATGATCAGCTTGTGTCATGTGATTACAGTGAGATTTGGCTGATTTCTGAGTGCTTATTCATAGCTGAAACGTGCTGTGTGTCCAATAACCTCTCTCTGGTGAAACATCTAGCATGTCTGTGATCGTGAAAAAAGCAAGGAGTAATGTTAAACTTCCTAAAATTCCTCTTATCTGCACCTTTTCAATCTCTCATTCTCCCCCTACTATCAGTAGAAACACTGGACTCCTACTACTCAGCTTAGTATTTTTTTTCTTTATTGGCATTTCTCAATTATATTTATATGTTCTGAGATTGTCTGTTTATGCTTCATTATTAGTACTGACTGAGGATTGTCATGGCAGGCAAGCAAGAGCTGCCAACCCTCCCAAAAAGGAAAAGACAAATATGACTACTTTTACCCATCTTAAAGCTGTTCGCTGTTTCTGTGTTTTGCAACATGTACCTCTCTCTAATCCATACACTTCTCGCAAACCTCTAAGACATTTTCATCATCACAGAAACCACAATACCAGTTATCTTATCTATCCCCCACAGTCAACATAATCTCAGACAGTGGTGGCAGATGGGTTGTGGAAATGCAGACCTCCTATTCAAGAAGCTTCAAACTTCAAATCTCAACCCTGGCATCCACCACACTACTATTCCTGGCTCTAAGAGAGATAAGGATGACTCCAGGGAACTTGGCAATACTAGCTTTTCTGTATGCTTTTACCTTCTCTCATTCTTCACAATATATATTAACAACTGTGGTGGTACAGGTTTGTTTCCCGGGAATGTTGTTCATTTTTCTTGCATTTCATCCAAGCGTAGTCTTGGAGGTCCTTTGCCCTGGACATTTACATTTTTTCCCTGCTCTTATACACCCGTTTCAACTCAAAGGCCTTGTGGTATCAGATGACCTGTTGAATCAAACGTGATGAAGCAAGAAAATATCAGGGACCTCCCAAGACTATAGTTATAATTATATTATAATTATACTATATCATAGTATAATATATATATATATAATAGTATAGTATAGTTATAATAGTTATAGTTATAATATGTAATATTGAGAACCACTACCCTACGAAGCTTTCTCGTCCCTCCCCTGTGTGTGCATCACTCACTCAAGTCTCGGTGCTCATCGTAATGCACAGATCCGATTGGCCGAGTAGTGTCATGTGTGATATTTACAACACATGTGATTGGTCTGTTAGTCTCCCGGGCCACTTAACTGGTATTGTAAAGGCTAGAAACGATATGCTGAGTAAAATAGCACCACCCCACCGAAATTAAAAAAAATTCTTCATAGTTTAACAGTTTTAGGTCCAGGTCCACAGACCACAGCGTCTGGTATGGACTCGGACCTGGGTCCGCCTATTAGTGACCTCTGCTCTAATGTCTCTTCCACAATAACGGAACCCTGTCCTTCTCTCACTTCCCATAAGAGTGCAAGCTGCAATCCTCCTTCCTCCCCCTAAGCCAGTTTCCTTCAAGCCATACAGCAGTCAATGTGCTTGAAATGATCTTCAGAAGACTTAAATAAACATCACAATAAACCACTTCTAAGATCAACCCCCACATATACTTCCCCAAATGTTCCGCAACCATGACATCCCTCCTTTATTCCTTGCTTCAAGCATCATAAATACACTAACACACCATGACTCGTTTTCTTCCTTCCCTGGAAACCGCTATTGATACATTCCTCTATTCCTCTTGTTTCATCTAGTCTTCTTTAGTTTATTCTGCTCGCTCTTCTACAACACAGTGTTTTCCACTTATTTCTCGGCTGTCAGTTCTGGCAGCAACTGGACAGAATTAATTAAGGCTGAGAAAAGGTGGAGAAATTCACAGCTAGTCTCAGATCTCTTCTTAAGCTGCTCTCTTTTCAAAGTTCACCTGTGAAATAATTGCTGCTGCAAAAAAGACGTATCTGCAACTTTCTCACAAATGCACCTTACCAGTACTTGAAACCAGTTGACTCTAGCCGCTTCATGCTCAAAAATAGGGACATTATTAGGATACTTTTACCCGTAACGTTTGGGGTTTGCATGATTCACACATGCATCCCTAATAAGACTTAAAAGCCTTATGCTTGTCTACAAAGCCAAAAATGGATTAAGTATGTAGGTTTCACTGACTCCTGTCGGACTCCTTCTGTCAGACTCTTTAGACTATAACCTACACTTAAAAAAGATGCTTCTTCAAGGGTTTGTTAGTAAAAAAAAATGGTTCTATATAGAAGCACAAACACTCAAATAACTGTTTTCATGATTAAAGCGTTCTTTGCATTGTGAAATAGTGCTTCAGATTGGATGAAAACTATGCTGCAGATGGTTCTATACAGAACCTTTTTGAAAAGGATTCTATATAGCACCAAAAAGGGATCTTCTATTGTATACAAGCTTGACATTGTAACAATAGAGGAACCCTTTTTTGTGCTATATGGAACCCTTTTCAAAAAGGTTCTATATAGAACTATATACAACTCATTCTCCATCAACCTAGAGAACAGTTTCATGATGCAAATAACCCTTTAATCATGTGAATGAATTTTCTTTCAAAATATCTTGAAAAACCATTTTTTTAACAGTGTATCTGCATAAGCTTAAGGACAACACCAGCCAAGTTGCTGTTAATGGGTGTCTGCAGCCTAGAGAAATCATTTCATCAGTTCACTCTACTTGTACTATAAGGCTTGTAAAGGAAACGCATCTCACATATTGTATTTTTAATGTCCCTATTTCATAGTACTTGCTGTATATTAAGAAGTGCATATATATAAGTGCAGCACATATCAAAAATCAATTACACTCATTAAAACCTGACATCTAAGAAGACAAACCATTGCAACTGAATTGAAGGTCAAAGCCTATCTGGTTTAAAACAGTTGAATACCAGAATAAAGCTATTTAGCAAAGCAGAGATGATTTTGTACTAGACAAGTCAGATATTTTTTAGCAAATCATACAGCACCAGTGACTTTACATGTTTGGATTTACTGCTGTCAGTCAGGTTTTCAACCAGTGCTCCTGTGAACACTACCAAGCAGCATCCCTCACCTTAACAGTGAAAATATACCATATCCATATATTCCTAGGCCTGCCATAATCACAAAATTTTAGCTGATGATTAATTGCCATATAAATCATTTCAATTAACAATCAATGTATCTTAAAGAAGACCTATTTCACTCTTTTTTCAGTTTTCTGCATGTTGATTCTATGTTCAAATGAAAAGAGTCTTTATGTCTGACTAGACATGACTCACTGGAAATCCAACTACTGTGCATTTATTGTTATTTTTGTCCAAAATGGTGTTCGCTGTGAAATCATGTTGTAAACAGCAGTGGCGGCGGTAAAGGCAGGGTTGGTAGGTGTGGTTATACTAGTGGAGGGCAATGTTCTAAATTGCTGTCACGTAGAAATGAGAAACAAATCTCAACAGCCTATTGAACTGCACACCAGTATGCCAAAATAGCAGACTTCAGGTTTCACAATTTGTCGAATCGAATACACACTGACAAGTAACAAATATGTTTACAAATATTTGTTTGCTTGGTTTCCTTTAAAGTATAAGCCTAAAGTGGCCATATTGGGGCAGCTTATATAATTGCAAAAATTTAGGATAAGTGTGATCAGATGAGTTGAATGGAAAACAGTGACATTTAAATCAATCTATGAGTTTCATACCATTTCATAGTCAACTCCATTAGTGATAGTGTGCCGTCTCTGCTCATCTCGAGTCCTCCCGTGCCTTCTAGATCCTATGAATCCTGTAGTGGTCTCACTCTGTGATCGAGGCAGGCCAGCTCTTTCACTGTGAGGACCTGAGAGGAAGGAAGGAAGGAAGGAAAGAAGGAAGGAAAACAGAAAGAATAAGTGCAATAGTTCTAGTAAATTTCTTTTAAGAATGTATACAGCAATTGATACTTAGGAGTAACAGGAGTAACTTATATTGGCTCTGTTATATCACTTAGAGCCACAAGAGGGGGCTGATCTTGCCTTACGCTCCACAAAGGAAAGACAGATCTGGGGAAAGTGCTATGACGATGGAATAATTAGAACACACAAACAGAGGTACAATTCCAAATGTACAAAACACATATTTTAGTGCATCATAGTAATATGAAACAATACCTGTCAACATATGCTAGTATGTAGAATGTAGAATGTAATGATTAAGAAGATAGCTTAATATAAATCCTATTTTAAAGTTCTTTTGACGGTTAATACATTTAGTTAGAGTTGGGGTTAAAAGGCCTATATGCATATCTCAGGGAACACTTTAAAACTACTTATCAACATGACTGTTTTTAAAGGTGCTGGAATGTGAAGACAGTGTCAAGGCATACCAGGAGCAAAAAAACATGAAGTACGTTATTTCAATTGGTAGGGTGTGAGAGGCAGAGCTGCTGTTTACTTTTGAGCTAAGGGAGGGAAAATGAGCTCCCTGCATCGTGGAAGGAATCTTGGAATCAACCAGAGATGTAGGACCACTGACAAGTTACAGAAACTTAACAGAAGTCAACACTGACTTTAACAGTCAAATTTCAGTGTGAACAACTAATCTGCATAACTGTGACAATATTTGTGCTTTATAAACAATAGAACATGAGAGAAGTGTGCTACCGCGAGATAACGTCACATCACAGCCGTAGATCATCACAGCTGTGATGTTATAGCAATAACACATGATCACAAGTATTCTTTTGCTTTTATACAAGTTAAATCAATGAAGTAAGAAACAAATAAATCGGGTCGTGAACGTAGCATTTAATATGTTTAAATGTTAGCAATTCCTTATGCCAAATTATAGCTCCTTAACAAGCAGCCTATTGCTATGTCAGAGTAATGAGCTCCGCTCACTCGCTGCAGTTTGCTGTAAGCCTTGCCTTTTGAAGTAAAGACTGAGCCACAAAACTGCCAAAATATCAAATTTAGCTCAGTTTTGTCAATTTTTTGTTAGATCAATATTATTGTTGTTTTGTTCCAGCCAGTCTGTAAGGCATCTTACAGCCCAGTTTTTTTGGCGGTTAATTTCTGGCTAATTCCAGGTTGTTTAAGTGTTCTTCTGTCACAGTTGCTGACTGAAAAGATAGCTCAGTGGTAATGACAGTTTGGGAATTTAGTGTAGTCTCATTTTCAACATCTGACCTAATCGGCTGTTGGTCAAATGTGATCTTAAATTTATCCGTGTATCACTCAACGGAGTGAAATATCACTCAACGGAGTGATACAGAGTTTGTGAAAAAACATAATGTCATAACAAAATAACACGCTTAGAATGCTTCTCAACCCATCAGCTTGCTTGGCCAGAACTAAATGTTGTACAATGCTTAATCTAGCTTTGTATCCAAGTATAGAATCTAACCAAGCTCCAACCAAGCTCAACCACCCTTAAGAAACATCTATGGTTTTTAAGATCTTTAAAAGAGCTACATTACTCGTCAGTCTAGAAGCCTCAGCAGTATCTTCTCTCACCATTTCTCTGAAGAGATAATGTCTCAAGCTTGAGATGACACCTCCCAGGACACATCACACATTCCTTGCGGTGCAAATGCTAATTTCCACTGACAAATGGCTCAACCTGGAGTTTTGGGTGTGAGAGAACTTTCAAATGTAACACTTACAAAAGATCCTCCACTCCACCTCTAAGGCGTTAAAATGCATATTGAAAAACAGAATGTAGTCTTGGGTGAGGCTGTTTTCCTGGTAATCTCACAATTGTATGTGACTTGTAAAGGACAAGCACCAACAAGCTCCACTGCCTGGCCCTTGTCTGTCTGATCAACACAGTAGTGAAAGTGTATCAGCATAAAGTGTCTGTCAGTTGGGCCAATGAAGGACACATCAGGGACTGAGCTAAACAAAAGTACATTGCATATCTAAAGACAGTAGTAGCAGCCACCCTGAAGCCATTCTACTAAAGGTGTACACTTCAGACACAGTGCATCTTGGCTAACAGCTTATTTTGGGAAATGGGAAAATTGTGCCCAATTTTTGCCAAACTATGACTCTCAAGTAAATCTTCAATGTTTTTTTTACACTATGGAGAATTAGATATCGGTCTGTATCCAATCATCAATCAAGGTATATCATTATATTCAACACACAATAATGCTAATATGGACACTGAAAAACAAGCTTTTTAGTCAAACAAGTTCCAGAGATTTTTTAGATACAAAGAAACATCTCTTGATCCATAAGTACCCACTATGCTGTTATACTGCGATCCCAACTTTATTCAACCTTTATTAAAGGTTGCTATCCTTACATACTCAAATGTGCTATCTAGAGTACTATGGCTCCATCAATTGGCCTGAAAAAAATCTAGAGGAAACAAGACATGGTGCCCATTAAGACAAAAACAGGAGTCAAGACAAAACACAAGATTCCAGAACTTAAGAAAAACTGATGTGCTACTACACAAAGTGCCATCAGGGATATTTGTTCAGAAAGAAATCCTCAGAATGTTTAACCCCAACACATTATTGCTATTATAATGACCTTACATGTATCTACATGTGTTATTATAGACATACAATGTTGTTGTTTAAATACAATATCATGATAATAACAAGAGGTTAAGTGATGATTACGTTTTTAGATCAACACATGCCTACTGAGGATTCACTGACAAACAAGAAAATATGTTTTAAAAAAGATGCATCTCCAACGGCATTTTCCTTGCCACGCCATTACTGTGGCCAACGTGATCTCTGATCTTTAAATGCCATTTTGGCCACTTTCCCAAAACCTGCAATGGACCACGGTTCCCACTGAATGCAGTCTTCCATGGCTGTCGGGCCTCAAGTACCAAGCGTGCAGTAATCTGCTCAAATCCACAGCCTGAACCGATAGGGATTACATCACCCAGACCTGATCTGCTGCCTCCCTCCCTGCACGCCTGCCTGCTAGTGATGTAAGTGCCAGGGTTTGCTGTTGCTGGGGATTGCCTCTGGCCATGTCACATTTACAGCTCCAGACATTTGTAGAGAAGATAACACAGCGAGAGAGAAGGGAAAAGAACATCTAGTGAGTCAATACATGAGTTGACTTGAGTGAACATGGGACAAGCTAATGAGCAGCCCGATGTTTATATGACTGTGGACTAGCCTCCATCAGCCTCCATCCATCTCCACTCTCTTATCTGAACAGGCTTTAGTGTTCCCTAACAATCTGGGTAAGATCACCAATTCTGAGCATGGGAACTTTAGTTTACTGAGCTGTACATGTGCTCTTATGGGAAAGCACCAAAGCAAGCGCTAAGCAGCTAATGGGTTAGCTAACATCTCCCTATTGGTCAGTTTCTGGCAGCGTGATAGCCCTGTAGTCAGCACAGCAGTAATTCTGCAGAGGTTTGGAATGTTACTGTTTCAAAGCTGAACTGCTTGTCACGTAGATGCATGACCATCACATTCCAAGCATTCACAGAATGAACATCACTCTTTACCATAGAAAAATAGGTTTAAAAAAAAACATTTTACCATTAAAGCAAAAAACCTGGAGAATTCATAAATTAACTTAACCATACATTTACAATTCTTCAAGTTTCTGTGAAACATAATTCAGAGATTATGTCAAATGCCTGCCAAAGAAGTTGCATTAGCTGGTCTTGCTGCTTAAGGCCTGTTACTGTGACATCTGTTTAAGTTACAACACAATTAGCAGTCTGCTTCATTAAAATGCAATATAGGTTTTGTTTGTCCTCTCACAACTTTCATAAAGTTGCACTTGTGAATGAAAGGCTCAAAATGTAAAGTAAAATATGGGAATGCTTTTTGAGAACACATGAAACTGGTGCAGCTGCCTTTTGCTCTCAAATGTGTTCAGTTTTAAAGATTCTCAAAATCTGGGCTCAGACCTGAACAGCAAGTTTAACATGTCATTAATGCACTGTAATTAAGGTCTGCAACCAAGAAAATGAAAAAAAAAATGGGAACATTCCCATTCTTGTTTGCACCTGTCAAAAAACAGCATAACGTCTTTCTCTATTTGTTTTAATTTTCAGATTCCATCACCAGCTCAACTCAATGCACTTGTCTGATAATAACAGCTTAGCTATCTAAAACAGAGACAGCATCCAGTACAAACATGCCCTCAAAAGTCTGTGGGGGTGTCATGGACTTACACTCTAGGTGATACGCATGATTCTTTCCTACTGTACTGAGGCCAGTTTCATCTGTTTATCTTCTAATCGTAGAGATTAGGATTTGTATAATAGCTACTGGTCCTAGAACAGGGAGAAATAAAAAGCTCTACCCAGAGCAACAGACAGTGTGGTCTTAGCAGCAAAGATCTGACCTCCTAGTAAGCAGCATTATCCTATTACTAAGGATCACTAAGTGTATTTCAGTGACAACAGAGAAGACTGTCTTCTTACAAAAGCTCTTCAGGGAAGTGAAAGTACCTGGCAGTAAAGAGAAAAACTGGGACACAGTTGGGGCACATTTTCCTCTCTCTCTGGCCACTAGCAGGGCTCAAAAGTGTGTTGCAAATTAAAGTTTTGTCATTCATAAAAAAAACGGCAAACTGCTGTAAATTCAACTTTCACTGAATTGGGGAACTTACTAAAAAAGAATAATTCCTCCTTTAAAAGAACAGCAAACTCTGCTAATTAATAATATACTGATATATAGTTATCATAGGTATGTAGCATCATAATCACCATATATAAAAACATTTTACATACATTTTTATATACAGATGTCATTAACTAGATAAAACCACATTCCCTTCCATATCAAATGCATAGTATTATAACAGAATTATTACCTTATTCATATTCAACTATTAAATGCAGTACAATTAGAAAAAAAAGCTACAGATTTTAATTGGTCAAGTAATTTATACAATTTTAACCTGGATCTAAATGTACTAATCTGGTTTCTGATTTGACTTTTATTCACAATCAAATCTGGATTTTTTTTATTGTAGAACTCTGGTGTAACTGGAATTAGTGCAGCACAGTGTGAAAAAAAAGAATGATCATTTTGATGACAGTTCTTGAATGTAGTGCTATAAGAGCATTGAGTCTGTGTGTCAAAAAATTGGAATACATATCATGTCAAAATGTATTTAGGTATCATATTATATTTTGCCATAATGTCCACCCTTAATATCAGATATGGACATCACTGAGTTCATTGGATTGGATTATTACAATAGGAGTGTTTTAAATCAGTACTAGGGCTGTGACAATACACCAAAAATTGATTTCGATTCTAGGTTTAAGATTCGGAATTCTCGTGATTTTTTTTTTTTTTTTGAATGCAGAAAACGAATGACTATGATACAGTTGACACCTGAGCTGCGAGTGCAGCAGGAGTGCTGGAGGGAGGTGTCGATGGATGCTGATAGTTTGTAAACTTGGTGCTCAAACAACGCAGCTGCATTCACCCCATTCTCCGGGAGGCACCTTCTCATTTTTTTGCATTGAGATATGACGATTCACTGTTACACCCCTAATCCGGATTTGTTAAGCTTAAAAGAATTCCAATTGCAAACTGCAAATATAAGGTTTTATATAGTTGATTTTTCTAATGGTGACGTTTTTACAGTGTATAATGTGTAAATCTAACTCACTCGGCTTTTGGAAATAAGACTCGAGCGCCAGTGACTCGATTGATCGGACTTGACTCTGCTGCTGCTGCTGCGGCGGCGGCGGCGGCGGCGCCTTTTTGCCAGCGTGAGTCGAATCAGGTCTGTGAGCGGTGCGCTCGTGCCCGACCTGCGCGCGTTCCAGGCTCCTGCCGGTACGTTCGTAGCCTCCGCCGTATCTAGGAGCAGCGTACGTGGAAGAGTCGCTGGAGGAGGGTTTACTCGAGGTAGAGTACAGGGAGCCGCTGTCCTCGTGTCTTGTCCGGCTCTGTAAGGAGGAGGCGCGGCTGTGATGAAGGTTAGCTCCGTTGCATGGCCCGAGCGGCCGAACCTTCCCCTCATACGGCCGGACCGCCGCCCCTTTATGCGAGTGTAGGAGCTGCGGCTGCGCTGTGGAGCCGTTGGGGTACGACAGCTGGTTGGAGGAGTGCGCTTTGGTGCTGTTTTCGGGGTTCAGCATCGAGTACCGGAGCCCCGCAACGAAACGCTCGAAAGTCAGACAGCCGTGCGGAGGGCTCACCCGCCTCAAGCACTCCAGCACACCACCAGGTAAACCCTGGGTTTCCGCGCCTTGCCACCGGCTTTCTATCTCCGATATGTGTACATACCCTCGCCTGCCGTCGTCTAGGATGTCGAACAGTGTCCGCAGGCTGTGCAGAAAGGCTTTTGGTAAACCGTCCGTGGCAAACTCTGTTTCCTTCGGCTGCATGTTCGTTAGTTTCAACCCACTTGTTTTACTTTGAATGGCCTCTTTTCTGACAGCAGTCCTGCAAGAGTTGGTCAGCCCGTTCCGTTTGCAGTTGGGGTCCGTCGTAGCCAAAGCCATAAGTTAGCGACGATTCACAGCTGCGGAGATTTTTGTAATCCCTAGTTTAGCACTAAACAACTATTTCTGACCAGAGGTCAAAGCCTATAACCACGAAAGACAGAGCCTTTAACTCGAACTATACAGTCTGGATATTTCAAAACTATCTTTTGTTTACAGTCTCGCTTCTTTTTCCACCCAGCAACATTTCTCTCGCAGTAAATTCCCTCACTCAGTTCCCGCACAAGTTTCTGCCAGACTTTCTTTTTTTCTTATTCGCTCCGCCCTTTGGAGCGTTTGTGCCGCTCCATTCAGCTGCACCGCTATTGGTCACAGTGAGAGTCACTTCACGCTGATTGGTTATAACAACAGCAACCCTGCGTTTGAGTTTTGTTCTTTATGTATTTGAATATCGGTTAACCAGTGATTGTTCACGAAAATGGCTCCCGGCTTGCTATAAAACTAGAATTGGTCAGAAAAATAATTCTAAACAGAATATATTTTTCAGAAATACACCTTTCAGTTAAGCTTTGAGTTGTGCAAGGTAAGGGTTTGAAACACTTAGTATCTCTCAAGTGTTTGTATAGGCTAATCAATAGCAGCCCTTCGTAACGGTTGCGTAATTTGAGTAGCTTGCGGTTTGAGGTAAAAGCCTACTGAAGAACTGGCTTACTCATGGTGTCATGTAGATAGTGAATAACCTCTCACTATGTTCAAATATAAACCCTAACGTGATATGCTGAGATTTTCATTGCAAATCGCCTCCTCAAAAATCAGTAACCTGCCATTAGAAACATACTTACTCATTGCCCTTTTATGAGGCCCCCTATATAGGTGTACAATTACAGACTGGAGTCCTTCTTTGTCATCAACGATATGTCAACCTCTCCCTGCCCCATTTATCACTGCACATTTTCTGA
This sequence comes from Pygocentrus nattereri, assembly GCF_015220715.1. Classification (NCBI taxonomy): domain Eukaryota; kingdom Metazoa; phylum Chordata; class Actinopteri; order Characiformes; family Serrasalmidae; genus Pygocentrus; species Pygocentrus nattereri. The sequence continues at coordinate 15,075,935 of NC_051233.1, forward strand.
CCACAGGACTGCTGCTGACCAGATGCTGCCACAAGTGTATCAGCCACAGCAGCAGTGCTTGGGTTTTTGCACAGTGACATTGCTCACTGGTGTATGAGTGAAATATCCAGGTAAAACTGGTTCTGTAATAAAAAACTGGACATTGATGAAAGGCTAGACTATGCCGGTTAATACAATCGATGCATTACAGATGGGCCACAGTCTCTAACTGTACACCACCAAGTAGGTGTTTTTAAAAAAGTGATGTCCATGTAGATGGAAAGGTTACTGAACATGCTTATGCCAGTAGTAATAGTAAGGATATTCACATGTTTAGCCTGGTCCTGAAGATACATCCCCGAGTATTCTGGCCCGACTCTGTTTACTTGGATCACAGAAATCCATCAAATTTACAGATGTAGAAGTCTGGCATTATGTGAACACTTCTAGATTCTTCAAGGCCTTCAAGACCATTACGAAATGTTCCTTCTACCACAAACACATTTGATCAGTTAAGACATATTTGGTGTCAAAATTTTGCTTCTTTGCTTTAGAACTGGAGCTGTGCGGCTAACGATGCTAATAAACGCTGGAAGTAAATAATCACACAAACCGGTTCCGTAAACACAAACCTAAAATTCCTTTCAACTGGCTCAGATTGAGTTCAGGTCCAGTTAAAGTTATATAGGCGAAGTTTCGGATAACTGAAATTATTTCTTTCCATAGCACCGTTTGGTATCATTCCGCACAAATCAACCAAAGACGGTGCAAAGGGAATTCACAACACAGATGCACGCAGGTAGAGAAGCTAAGTGAATGTGCTCTGAAAATCAATACAATGTCTGTTTGGATGCTTCTCCCACCAGTGACTCACCAGACCCACCTGAGAGTCCTTGTATGACAGAAACCTGGTGGTGTACTTGTGCTGGTGCCAGGTGATGTCAACCATGTGATGCTACTTCTCATTTTTGTAGCTTTATCATTATTCAACATTCAACGTCTAACTCTCTTACACTATGCAAGTCTATTCATGTCATTTTCCCAAATCAGCAGCTCCAGGTCTATACTAAAGTAGCAAAATTTGATCATCAAACATGTTTTGGCTGATCAGCTGCATTTTGGCTATAAGGAAAATCATGTAACAGATTTTTGCAAAGCTATTATTTTAAGCACATGTAATATCAGTTATTTTTAAACTTCTTGAGTATTTTTCTCATCAGTTATTTTAACTTCAGCTGTTGCCCATAATGGTACAGTACAATGCTTTGATCAAGTATGAACTATTGTGTGCTTTCAACAAGAAGTGACCACTGTAAAGAGCTGTCTCTTTGTCTCGCCTGGTCAGACCTCCTATTCCGTGCTTCGTGTGGCTCTCACTGTCACATGCAATCGTACATGCCAGCACACACTTATACTGCAGATGTAGCTGAACTGCATGTCTGTACTCCTTCTAAAGCTACATCATACATTGGTTTTTACACTGCCTCTCTTGTTCTCTCTCTGTCCCTCTCCTTTGTCTTTGCCTTTAGCCACATCTCAGTTCAAGTTGAGAGCGATGTGAGAGCTGGGTCACTGCCTTATCCTTTTTTTTCTTCAGGAAGAGCTTCAGATCTGCAAATCGCAAAGCTTCTAATCAAAGATGAGTAATAGTGAAGGCAGATCCGTGTATAGATTAAGGCCAATGAAAAGGGAAAGGCCATCGGATCCAGAATTACTTACCCTTTTTCCTTACACAAGCATTTCTGTTTCCCGGATGTTATGCATGAATTTTGGACAACTGAAATATTTGTAAGCCATTGTTTCATTACAAGCCTGCATATGTGCTATCCAACTATCCAGGCCATGGCATTAATTCTAAGCTCTAAGAAGGTTTTTAATCACTGTCAGACCAGACTGGACTTTGGACCCTCTGCTTAGCCAAAGAGTTAAGCCTAAAAAAAACAGCCTTTTGTTTTTCCAAAGCTGCCATGGACTGTTTCATTAAACAATCGTATCACTAAGTAGAAGGATATGAAGGTTACTGTGCAATTGGGTCATGGCAGGAAGTATTTGTGTTCAGATTTAGGATGGTACATTTATACTGTTCTTCCTCTCCTCTGTACTGACACTAATGATGCATCAGTATTACTGCAGGCCTGATTACAGTAGCACATTGCATTCACCCAGTAAACATTATATTGCACTATTTTGCACTATATTGCCTAATTGTTCATTCCTACTAATTAGCATTCCATTGCAATGAAAAGGTCAGTCCTGTTTTAATCAACCATTCAGCATGACGATGCCCTTTGTCAACAGCAATCTAATTATGCTCATAATCAGAAATGACTGGGATGTCTTCAAATGCAGCTATAGCACACTTTTACAACAAGAAGCATCTTTTGGGTTTGATTGACATAAGTAAGCCTGGCCTTTTAAAGCAGTCAATGCACAATATCAACACTTTGTGGATTTTACTTTTCACCATCCTATTTCACTAATAATCCCTAGTGGCAGTAGCTATTATGCCATTTAGATCGTTCTTGTTTGAGAACCCCCTACTTTAATCCCACTGTGCATGATTCACTTTACAGATTATCCTTTGTGTATAAACAAGTCTCACACAATCCTACTGGGACAAAACATGCATGTCATGTTCACAGCTTTTCTATGTACAGTGCCGTGCAAAAGTCAGAGACCACCCTTCATTTATTAGACTTCCAGTCAAAATGGCCATTAAAGATGTCATTTTTCAGCACCAGGAGGAAAAAGCAGGAAAGATATTTAACAGAAAATTACACAGAAGCCTAAAAAACTAATTATTACATGAAAATGTTCAGTTTTTAGAGTGTCTATTTTTTCAGCTCTTCAAAAATTGGCCTTAGAGGTTGGCTGCACTTCTCACAATCCAAATAATGGCCAACATATTTAGTGATGTTGAGGCCTGGACTCTGCGGTGGCCAGTCCACTGCTCTGAGAGCACTGGCAGCTCCTTTGACTGATTTGAAAATTTTCTTTATTTTTACTATTTCCTTTTCTCAGTAATGGCTTCTTGACAGCTACTCGTCCTTTCAAAACCATAGCAGTGAGTCTTGTCGCAGTGGAAGGATGTCATAGAAACACCTGTGGATTTTTCAGATTAGGAGTAAAAGTGGAGCTTGATGTTCTCCTGTGTCTCAAAGCCGAAAGCGTTAAGACACTCCTAAAGTAACCAATTAAAACACAAAAATCATGTATGTTGAATAAAGAATTCTTAAACATTTGCATGTATTTTATGGAGCATCAGTAAATCTTAACAATTATTAAGAACGTGAAGTTTTAGTGCTGTGGGGTGTAAAGCTGTAGCATGCTATGCTACTGTAGTAGAATGCTACCTGCTACTAACAGTTCTACACACTACATTTGACAGTTTATTAGATAGATGTGAAATATAAAATCAACACTATCACAACTTTAAATACCAACTTCATTTATTAATTTTAAACTATGTTAGTGTAGGCATGTTGTGTAGCTGTAAGCAAGTTTCCTGTCACATCTCATTTCATTATTTTTTTTAAGGCTTTATGTATGGTTTATCTGATGGTGACAGTTTTGCTGGGCCACTAGGTCTTGCACAGATGTTAGAAATATATTTAATGTATATAAACATATAATAATATAATATTAGAATATAAAAATATGTAATTTACTTGACTAACATAAATCAAATAATTAATGAGTTTTTACCATAATTTTTAAAGGTCATGCTAATGTACCAAAGGAACAACTGGGACAGTGATTCAGCTTAGCTACCATAAGATGAGTAGATGCATAATGGCATTCTTCTAAGTTGGTGTACTACCCTTCACAAACTGCTTTGTATGTTTTAGCCAACACAATATTTAGGACAGCACAAGACTTTTACATCACTATTAAAGGGGCCTACTTTTCATGTCTTCTTATGATATTCTTGTGGATAATTAACTGTATGGCTTACAACACACAAGAAGATATCATACACAATACACCCACACACACACACACACACACCCACACACACACACACACACATCTTCTAAGCCGCTTCTCCTTCTGGGTCACGGGAGGTGCTGAAGCCTATCCCAGCTGTCATCAGGCGAAATGCAGGATACACCCAGGACAGGTCGCCAGTCCATCGCCAGGCAGACAGACATACACATTCACACTAAGGGGCAATTTAGCATGTCCAAACAGCCTGACTGCATGTCTTTGGGAGGAAACTGAAGAACCCGGAGGAAACCCACGCAAAGGGAAAACGTGCAAACTCCACACAGAGAGGACCATGGTCACCCGGCTGGGGGCTTGAACACAGGCCCTCCTTGCTGTGAGGCGACAGCACTACCCACCACACCACCGTGCCCCCCTCATACACAATAGACAACTTATGTTTTTAAAACTTTGTCAGGAAATGCTTTCTCCAAATTGTCTCTAATTTTTGTTTCTGATACAGGTTTATTGTAAAATATTGCCCTAAACAGCATATAACTATTTTTGAAAATACTCAATATCTATACAGAACTGCTAGTCATTACGTTTGTGTAGTAACATAATGCACAAAAACAGGATCAGGCTTTTGAAATCTGATTACCCTGCCAAATCCTAATGCATAATATATAAGCCACACATAAGCACTAACATCTATGGACATGCTACTAAATTGTACTTAATCTACTAACATCTGTGAGAAAACCATAAAACATAAACATTTTAAAATGATCACCATGCTGTAGCCCCCAGTACACTGAACATTCTGTTTAAACAGCAAGACAAACTGCAAAATTACTGACATGCAGGTTTGCATGACATATTTATTGACAAATATGCAGTCATAAAAAAGCTCAAAACAATATACAGCATATATTACATTTTGAAACATTCAACCAAAAAGATGCCAATATTGACTCCAACTATTAAAAACTCCTAAAACATGTACCCAGAATAAAAATTGTGATCACTGATTTAAGTGATATTACTGATATTATCCACTATATTACTAGCTGACACTTACTCCATTGTATCTCCATATTTTGTGACTTTGGGATCTGCAGGTGTTGTTAGACTAGGCCCATCCTCTGGATAAACAACAGAAAAAAAGAGAGTTAACTTTCAAGCTTTTTCACAGAAACTAATAAATCACAATTACATATGACAGATAATATCATATCACTACTAAAAAGACACCTAAAATCTCTGTCATATTACACATTTAGCTAAGGGGCTAAGATTCAAAAAAGATTCCAAAAATGATAAAAACTTATTTACAGTGGTGTGAATTATATTAGAATGTAGGAAAAAATTCTGGTTAACTATAGTTATATCATTATTTATTTATATTAATATATTATATAGTTACATTTTAATTATAGCTAATTATGTAATAGGAATCTTGTACACAAAGTATTCAAAGCCTCTTCGACAACCTTTCCTCATTTTTGTCTTTACCTCCTCACTCATCCTCAGAGCTGTTTTGAGTTTATTGCTCTGCTGGTCTACCACTTAAAAGGTGGGGGATAAACTTAAGTCATTTATCCACTACTCACTGGATGGATTTTACTTTGTCTTGCTAGGGCAATATTATAGCTGTTTTTTTCCCAACAGAGTTCAACAATAGAGTGAAAAATAAAATTATTAAGTTATAAGTAATTAGTGGCGGCAATACAGTGGAACGTATCCACAAAGCTTTTTTTTTTACATGGATCCCAAAAGAAATGTTGTAGGAGTGTATTTTGTATATGTTTCTAGTTCTGACATAAAACTACTGACTTTTTAATCATTATTTTGTATTGTGCAAAAGCATGACATACAAGAACAATACCTGTTTTTCTCTGGTTTCCTTCCAACAGTGATATAACTAATGAGTAGGCTTTTGAAATGAAACCTCTTGAGCAAAGTGATAATTCTAAATGGCAGTCTACCAGGCTATATGTGTGTGTGTGTGTGTGTATATATATATATATATATATTGCAGCACATTCATGTGAATACAATCCACCCTGCCAGCTAAAGTTATAAGTAAGATGCTCCATTCATGTAGGTCAGATTAAGGCTTTGTTAAAAGAGGAACACAGTTTTTTTCCCTCCACAGAGGCCTTTAAAAGTGTGTGTGATGTTAATACCTAAGTATTTAAATCCAGATTTTGTTATGTGAAATGGAAGAACATCATCATAGCTAAATTATTTATTGGTAGGCATTTAATCTGAAATATTTAGTTACCAGCTTGAAAATGTACCAAAAATATGCAACTGTTGAACAATGTCAGCAACACGTGATATGGGATATAGAGCAACTGGTCAATCACAAATAAAGAATCCTTGTGCTCTAAACCTCATCTAATTATACCCTGGCATGCAGGAGTTGCTTTGAGCATTAAAGACAGAGGTTGCATTGCAAGAGGGAAGAGGAGATGACTTAAGGGACAGCCTTGCCTTGTGCCCCTTGATAGGTTGAAACGCATCTTATTTGTGATAACGGATGCTTTAGGATACGAGTTTAGGAGACGTACCCCTGAAATAAATTGTAACTAAGACCAAATTGCTGACAATGGGGAACATAAAACAGAATGTGTCATAACATTTGCATAGGCCACATTTTATAATATGTTTATCATATATTTTTTTCCACCAAAATATTAATTTAAGCATCAAATTGTGTTGATGTGTATTTATTTTTACTAAGAAAATCAACAAAGCATGTAAATTGGCCAGGAGCAGTTTTTGATATATGACCCAGCTCTAAAGGCAACTCACACACACACACACAAATACATACTGGATGAGTTGGAGTCTGGAAGGCCTCCTTTCTCAAGGAATACCCACAAGTCTGTGCACTTCATAGTCTCCCAGCGGGTCACTGAGTAGCTGAACACTGAGGAGGCCACTGACAGAAAAAGAAGACAGAATTATGGTTTTTCATTCTAGTTTGTGCATTAATATTTAACTCGACAAGCTTTGAATGCAATAGGCTGAAAACAAAAGCAATACAGAATGTAGCTGTAATTTGCTTGGTGATGCTCTGTATTGTGTAACACTGACTTACGAATAGACACTAGAAGGTTCCACTGAAGAGGATAAGGTAGTCTCTTTTGAAGAGCTTGCTGTGCAAAGAAAAGGCTCGCTGTACCTGATTAATCAATCAAGGATGATAAAGGAGGGCATTCATTAAACAGTTTCCACATAGTTTCTTTCTTAATTAGTAACTTACATGAGTATTCATAAATGTATATGCATGAGATAAGCACTAAACTGTAGTAGGACCTTTACTAAACTTATCATTAATATTATACTGTGACACTATAAACAATATATAGTTGGGATGCCAGTGAAAACACACTAAATGTCCAACAGTATCATACCAACCGATTATGAAGCTTCCTGTTCCTTTCATAAACGCACGAGACTGGCAGGCAGCATACGTTTGCAAACCCTGAAGAGAGTGAGAGGAAGGTAAGGACAGTGTGGTAACACAGTGTTACAGCACTAGGTGACTCTACTCACATGTGCTGAGCAATTAAGAGTTTTCCTGCTTGAATACACCATCAAAGACCTAATTCCACAGATGTTTCAAAGTTTCCACATAATTAAATAGTTTAGGTGTAAACGAAGTCATTCAGAGAGGTCTGATGCAAAATGTGCCAATTTTGAGTACCTTACTGAATGAGAATTTTTCAATGTTTGTGATAGGAACCGGATGTCCAAAGCATTTAAGTCTACCATTTCAAGTCAAACCCCTCTGAAGGAGTCAAATTAATTATGCAAAAGTTGGAAAAAATCAATAGAATTCTTATTTAAATAACGACAACCTTTTGAATACTGTGCCGTTTTTATCTAAATGTATTTTTATGTATAAACACTGATGTGGTCATTTAGGCCATCAAAATATTCTACGGTTTTACGTCGCGCACTGTATAAATAAGCGCTATGGCAAGATAGCACAATTCGTCAACAAATCTAATTACGTAATAATTTCGATATCTTTCTTTAGAAACTACAAATAAGAAACGAATGAAATATAAGAGCCTATAGCTCCGTGCAGCGCTCAGCGTGGCCTCAGATACAGATGCTATTAACTTAGCAGAAGAACTCCATCAGCCGAGTTAACGAAAAGTCAAAGGGCGCACCGGGTGCTTCCCCGCGAGTGCGTCGTCCACTTTGGTGAGTCCTAGGTTGACCATCCCGTTTGTGATTTTGTTTTCTGCATAAAATTCTCTGTTATGTATTCCCAGGTCTTTCTACTTCTGCGCTTGATCTCACGGATGTTACTAAACAGTGAAGTTCATGACTGAATGTCTCCCCCTCGGGGCGCGGAGTCGTCGCTGTAGTTTTACTCCAGCTTTTATTTATTTATTTTTACCGCAAATCACATGTAAAGCTGTCATTTAATACACATCATCTTTTAAAATAGTTTTTAAAAGACAAATTCATGGGAATGGAAAATGTTATTCATCTAATGTAGCTTGAAACATCAAAATTCAGAGCAAGATGGTTTTCATTCTTGTTTTAATCTGGAATTCACATTTTGTGCCATTTGAGACTCTGAATGCACACTATATGAGCAATACACCGTTTACCCAAAGACATTAAGATGAAGATTACATTTTATAAAAAAAAAATACTTTATTTATGCAACAGAAAATGTAGTTTATAGTATTTACTTGAAGTTTTACCTTTAAATCTGACCATGTTCTTAGCACGCAAGATAAATGTTGAGCTACTGGCCAGACACACACCGTGAATTCACCCAGTATATAACACATACAACTCATCAAGTTACATCGAAAAACATGGTGCAAGTTGTCAGCTCTGTACAACTAAGTTTTTGTCCAGTTTGCTGTAAGGTAATGTCTTCCCTTTAATTGACCGTGCTCTCTTGACCCAGTTGCAAGCCTAAGCATGAGACAGACAGAGAGAGAGAGAGAGAACACAGAAATGAGAATATGCTTTATTTATTTATTTATTATTATTTATTATTTTCTTCATCTACACCAGTGGTTCCAGTGTTACTCAAACCAGACGACAGACCACATTTTTGCTCAAAATTCTTGCAACAAATATGGATAGAGCAAAAATGTGGACCATCTGGGTGCCCTAAGGACCCCAATTACCAATTCAGAAGGCTCCACAGAACATACTGTGGTCTTACACTGTGAGGTGTTTAAAAAGCCCATGTCATGGAAAACCCAATCTGCTTCATTTGTTTTTAAGTTTGATGTAGTATGTAAACACTACCATTCAACTCTCCCGTCCTAAATAGATATCCATCTATTTAGTCTACAACAGTGCTGGTTTAAGAGGAGCCTGGCTGCAAATCAGTAGCAGATGTCTGCAAACATGTGACATGAATGGGGATAAATGGAGCTAAATGGCAAAAAAAACCAAATGTTTCTAACCATCTTTAATTTGGGAAAAAGAAGGGCATATTCCATTAAAAATCTGGGTCAAATGACCAATCACTACCTGTTTCTGTGTTTTTCGTTATGATGGTGGTCTTTCCGGTCTAGATCAGGCCACTTATAAGAGACAGGCTGGAGCAGTCTTACACTTTCAGCTAAACCCCAAAAAAAACAAAAAAAAACAAAAAAAAACTGAAGTTTCCAGATGCACAATTCACTAATCTGCAATTCTGCATTGTTTAAAGTCAGGGATATCTGACTGAGTAGTCAGAATTAATGTATTGTTCATGCAATATGGCAAGAAACAGAACACTTATAAGGGGAACTCACTTATCCGCTGGCCAATGAGAGGGAGCCTTCCTCTGTCTGTTCCTGTCCTGTCAGAACCCCACTGTAGCAGCATGGCTAAAGAGTTGTATACACACACACACACAGACACACACACACACACTCTACTGTAATAGTGTTATTGAGGGCAAATGTGACTGATAAGTTTTGAAGAACATTTTTTATGGTACTACTCTAAAGCATTGCCTCAGAAGGCAGAGGTTCCTACCTGGGCTGATCTTTGGTGTAAAGTGTGTATCTAGCAGAGAATCTGACTGATGGTGTCTGAGTGTCTGTTCTTGATGAATCATAGGATGGTCAACAGCAACTGGAAACACTCCTGCATCTGAACGGTCACTGGCACGGTTCCATACTGCATTGACATCCAATTCATTGACAAGACCCATTAACCTCTAAAGAATTTGAATCAAAGTCACAAAGCAACCATATTAATACATGATGATCTTCAGTTATAAAAATGTTAAATCTCAAGGTTATTAGAAGGCACTGGCAGTACTATAGTATTTAGTACAAAATAGCATAGTATATGTCAGAGAACACCCTTAATTTTGTGTGTGAGATAAAAAGCAGAAGACATATTTAACAGAAAATGACCCAAAAGCCTCAACAACAAAATGCATTTCCACCCTTTGTACTTTTTGTTGGTGTTTTTTTCTGGAAGACTTGCTTTTAGTTTTTAAAGAAATTTTCAATTTGTTTTTCTACAACTCCAAAGATCAGTCTTATAATATAAAGCGTGTTTCTGCAGCTGAAAAAAACATATAGCCATCTAACATCTCATAATAAAGAATTAGAGAATTACAGAATTATGATTATGAGGTATGGCATCTCATAGTTGCTACTTAGTATCTCACAGTTAAGACCTCTTTTCTCATAATAATGAGATGCTGTCTGTCTGAAATGTAATAAATGCTGCCTACTCATACAGCACTCTGAGACAGGAAGGCACCCAGTCACATCTGAGTCGAATGTTTGAATAAAATGCTTTATAAAATGTTTTATTGAAGGCAGTGTACAAATATCCTTCGCTGCCTTAAGTATGCCATAATACTGTGTGTTTGCGCTGATGCAGTTATAAAAAAAAAAAAAACAGCATTAACACAGTGGAAATATGTCACCTTCTAAGGCACTGATGTATGAGACAATGCTGCCTTCAGTTTTGGACACAGCCATGAAGTCATAATTATGACTTAAGATCTCATAATAAAGACTTAGCATCTCAGAATTACGGTCAATAAGTCACTATTATGAGATCTTAAGTCATAATTATGCGGTACTCATTTACTCATGATCATTAGAAAGCAAGCCATAATTATGAGGTACTATGTCTTAATTATGAGAAAATTTCTCATTATTGTCACTTACTATATGGTCTACAGCAGGGGTGTCCAATCTTTTCCACAAATGGCCAGTGTGGCTGCAGGTTTTCACTCAAAACAAGCTGGAGAACACCTGATTCCACTTATTTAATCAGTCATTCTTCAAACTGCTGATCAGGTGATCTCCTGCTTTGCTGGAAAGAAACCCTACAGCCCTCTGTGGATGAGATTGGACAACTCTGGTCTATATTTTTCCTATGTGGCGGAAAACTGCTTCCATATTAGAAGTTGGTTGCATATTCTATTATAATGATCCAAGTAATACCCTTTACCAATTTCAGCTCATTGGCCAATTTCTAGTAATGGGTTCTTGACAGTTACACATTGTTTCAGACCCACAGCTTTGGGTTGTATGGATACAGTGAACAGAAACTATACAGAAGCATAAATATGATATTTAATACTGTCATGATAAATTACATCACAATATGTCAAAATATGCTACTTTGAGTATGTCACAGACGTCATCAGTAATTAAAAAAAAAACCTAACCAGCTGTGTATTTCACCGTAAATAAGAGAGCACAAGTTGTGTAATTGGAATTATTGTAGCACAGAATGCTAGCCTCGCTTGGTCATTAGGAGTCCCAATTTCTCTATACATGTTAATCATGTTTTGACCCTGAGTTTTGGAAACTTTTCACTAGTTTATCTTGAACTGTCTTTTTCCGTATGCAAGTAGATTATTTTATTACCTTATTATATCTAATTTCTTCAGAAAAATCTCAGAAAAAAAGAGTGGTCTCTGACTTTTGCACAATACTGTATGTATCGAAATCTTGTCAATTAATATTTTATAATTTAGCTTTTGGTCACACCTGCACTTCAGACGTCAGCTTAGATCTGCTTTTCGCATTACTGTGGGTCTGCACTGACACAGAGGGCAGCCTGCCAAACAAAAAATAACCATCAGCTCATTCTACTGACAAATTCAGATGCACAAAGACTGCAGTGAAAAATGTCATAAACCAATCATTGCCTATTTATGTTATTGCCTAGTATTTTAGTTCCCACAAACTAATCTCTCACTTTACCAGGACCTGTGCCTGACTTTTTTAAGGTCAGAGTCTGTGTAGTGATGAATGGTCAGCTGGACATCGGGTAGACGTCTGTGTGGGGATGACTTTGTGGCCTTGGTTTTGACCTCTTTCACTTCTCGGACCCCTGGAGGAGACGGTAAAGGCTGTGTGATGGGTTGATGGCTGGGAGTGTACAGACACCTGAAGATGTATTACAGACAGAGATCAATTAAACCACAATCCAAATTTGTCTATACAGTCACTGTCCACTTTAATATAAACTAAGGCTCGATCAATATATTGACTGGCCAACAACATCAGCCGGTAATCGGTATTAGCTGATATTTCCTTTTATTTCCATTAACTGAGAAATGTGAACTCACAACCATACCAGTTTAACCAGTTTACTAAAACTAGTTAAATACTAGTGGAGAATATAATTAAAATCTAAATTATAAATGTAAAATTACACCAGCTGTTGTTTTACAGCCTGATGTAAAATGTTGATTACATTGCATTCATTGTTTTTTGTCTGTTCCAGCATATCAGATGTCAGAAAAAATAAATATTGTGTCTGAACCTTTCACAGTACACAATACACATCATTCAGACAGTGGTCAAATAAGATCTACCATTGTAAAATGTCCAGTACAGATGGGTTCTAAGTGCATTAGTGGAGGGGTGCCCTGTCCACCCAAACTCTTAAAGCACATATAATGAACTTGCTAATTTGTTATTTATGACTGTATTGTTAAATAGTGATTGGATGGTTAGTAAAAGATTTAAAGCAGATGTTAACCAACATTTAAAATAAAAACATATGCACATTTCTGTTTTCGTTCCCTCAAAGTAGCTTTTCAATGCCCCCAGCTTCTGAGTTCCTCTGAGCAGTCACTCAGATTGGCCATTTGATAGACCCAGCCATGGCTAAACATAAATTATGCATAAACAAATAGGCTTATCTCTAACTGTTCACCAGGAAGGTAGATCTACAAAGCATGTGTTTCTAACAAAGTGGCCATTAAGTGCATCATTTCTTCATTTGAGATCAAGTTCTCAGAACACAAAAAACACATTTTTCCATTAAAAACACATTACTTCATTACTTACTAACTTGCCTGTTTGTGTTCAGATATTCATCCTTTGCTGTCCTTTTGGTAACAGGCCTGCTCTGGCAGCGCCCCCTGGAGGTGATGGCTGTTACCGTGCAGGTGTAGCTTGTGCTAGCAGTGAGGCGACGGGCTGTGTGCACCCTTTCTGTCCCCAAGTACACCACACAGCCATTTAGACACAGTTCATAGTTGAAAAGCCGCCCCAGCGGCACAGCTGGAGAGCCCCAGCTGATGTGGAGTTCGTGTCGTCCCAAGACGGCCACCGTCAGGCCACTGGGAGCATGGTGCTGACCCTCATCAGTCTGTACAATGGTGCTGCACCGAGAACCCACTGTGTTCCCAGGACCCAGCGCACACACACTTAATGTGTAGGTAGTACCAGGACACAGAGAGCTAATTGTAGTCCTGAAGAAGAGAATCAGGATGGTCCTGAAGTATTTGATGCCATACAATTGCTCAGAAGTATATTCTTTCATTTTGTTTTATTGTATATTTCCAGTATCCTGCCTTTCACTCAATGACAGCTGGGATAGGCTCCAGCACCCCCCGCGACACAGAAGGAGAAGTGGCTTAGAAGATGTGTGTGTGTGTGTGTGTGTGTGTGTGTGTGTGTGTGTGTGTGTGTGTGTGTGTGTGTGTGTGTTTCCATTTCTAATCCTTGTTTGGTTTTATGTACTAGCAGTTGTAATTAATTACAAGATGACTACTTTTCAGTCTCTCTTTAGAATTAAAGGCCCATATCATGGAAAACTGGATTTCTCTGGCTTTTTAAAACAAATCAGTTTAATTTTTAATATTGCTAAGGGATTTCTAAGGGATTCTTAAGGGCACAGTAACAAAAACACAAAAATGTGATGAGAACTACTGTAGTAATGTATAACCTTGGCCTAGAACACTGTCCTTTAAAGGTCCCATATCAAGGAAAACCAAATTTTTACTTTCCTGAAATATGTTGGAGTAATATGTAAACATGAAGTTTTAAAACATACTGTTTTTAAGTTTCTGTAAAACTGGTTTGCACCTATATAAATAAACTTTGACTTGATGTCATGAAAAAAAAAAATAAAAATCAGAGATCATTTACATACAAAAGTAATCTTAAAATTAATTATGCCTGTTTTTGGTGCATAAAACAATACAGACATTGTAGTATGTACTAAAATAAGACCTCAAGAGAAAAATAAAATATAAGACAAATATGATATAACCACCACAGTAACAGAAAAGAACTTACCCCAGCTCTGTGGTGGTTTCAACCAGTACATCATCACAGTAGACTTGGAATGATTTGGGCTTGACCTTTCCGTTTGGCTCTGCCCACCTCAATCGCACCCGAGTTGCTGTGCAGTCACTTATACGCAGCTCCTGTGGTGTACCTGGCCTAACACTTGTCCTCTCCACGGTCATTTCCACAAGGTCACTAAAGGGACTGGTGTCACCATCTGAGGTAGACAGATTTAGGTGTAGAGACAGGGACTGTTTAGACTGGAGGTGGGATTGAGGTAAAATGACCTGACACTGAGAGCCTCGGTACAACACAGTGTCTCCATCAAAGAGGCTGCAGACCAGTAAAAAAGAAGGAAAATATATAATCAGTACATTTTTTTTATCAAATGCATATTACAGATTGAATTTGGTTGATGCTGCATCCTTGTTCGGGGTTAAATGGACTAGCCAAGCTGAATTTGTTTTACTAGGTGATGTTCTGTAAGTTACTTGTAAAGTCATTTGTAAGGTATTTGACTGGCCAATACTGGTGGAAAGTGTTGGTGTAATTTCTCCAAATTAGCAAAGACAGCCTGGAAAGGACCATCTGGATGTACATATTAGCATTATGCAACAGGTGCCACACTCAGTAGCAATAACAGCACAGTGCACTCAAGCTTAGCAGAGAAAAAGAGACAGAAAAAAAATGTTGAAGCTTACAGTGCCTCTGTGTTGAGAGTTAGGTCGAGATGTGCTCCATTTGAGTAGTATATGATTTATTTTGCAACTGACTTACAGAGGTGTAATTTTCCTAGTTTTGTGATTGCAATTTGAATAGGGCCGTGTTTTCTAATGAAACTCTAGGTTAAGCAAATGATGGGCAACCTGTGCTAGAATTATTAGATACAGACTATAAACTGCAGACATTGCATATTTATACATGGATCTCATTAGTAAACACTTACTGTAGTACCTTTACAGGTAAAAGTAATACAGCTTGATCTTTGCTAAAAAAACTCTCACCCATAAGTGACTTCAAGGCCACTCTCAGGCTCCAGTCTTTCCCATGATGCAATGTAGGCACCTGACTGAAGGTGCTGGATTGTAATGGGAGATGGTTTAGGAAGGCGCATCAGCTTTCTCAGGGAAGCACTTAGCTCCTCCTGCAACTCGGGCCCCGTTGATGGAAAGAGAGAGAGACACTAGAGATGAACATAAAAATGGAGAAGTAAGGGCAGGCTATAAAACAAGATGACCTGCAGAAAAAAAATGCAAAGTACTAAGGTATGTCAGAGAACAAAGGAATCATCACCATTACGTATTTACTGATTTTCTGAAGACAAACATCATTTTGATTTTAAAGATGTAAATAAAAAAAATAGTACTAGAACCTTTAGCTGTTCCTCCAAAGATCTGTGCTCTCTAACTTGAATCACTCCAACTGGCCGAGACACAAACACTCTGACAGTCCTGAGAGAAAGAAAGAGAAGGACAGGCAGTTATAGAGTTAAGAGAAAGACAACAAATCTATATCACTGAAACAGATATGCCCTGCGATGGACTGGCGACCTGTCCAGGGTGTGTCCTGCCTTCTGCCCGATGACCGCTGGGATAGGCTCCAGCACCCCCCCGCAACCCTGACGGAGAAGCGGCTTAGAAAATGGATGGATGGATGGATGGATGGATGGATGGATGGATGGATGGATGGATGGATGGATGGATGGATGGATGGATGGATGGATGGATGGATGGATGGATGGATGGATGGATGAAACAGATATACAGTCTTTTGCCAGAAAAGGTAAGGCCAATTCTTTTGTTTTGCTATACACTGAAGACTGGCTGAGTTAACTACTAGACCTTAACTCACCTGAGCACTCATGTCACCTCTTGATAAAGAGAGTGAAGGGAGAATCCCCCCAAATCAAACAATTGAAAGTGGCTTTCTGGCTTGATGCAGTTATTGCAAGTTGAGTATATGGAACCAAGTATTGTGTTCTTTACTTACTATTTACTTTAAAAGTATGAGTTCCGGTACTTTGGCTAACCTAAAAACTGGGTGTTTTGTAAGCAGGATAATGCATATCTTATGTGGTGAAATGCAACTGGTTCAAGGGAACTCACATCGCAGCAAACCAAGTACTGTCTGGATCTCCACTCTTCAGTAAGCTAAGCAGACCATTCAGTAAAGCAGGGCAGAAGGAACTCTCCATCAGCAAGGCATGTCCATCATCCTCAGATGCCAGACAACTCAAAGCATAGCAGGCCGTTTGTCCCGCCTCTGGCCCTGCTCCATTTGACAGTAGAGCTTGAAGGCTACTGGCCTGAGGGAAATAACAGAAACTCAGTGGAGGAGCACCTAACAGTCCTAGTACATACAGATCACCATCTGTCATTCTGACTATTAATTTGTTCTTGTAAGTAATATATCTTTTACAATCACTGGTGCAGCACAAAATCTGGGGGCCTTCAACAAAAATAGAATTCATCCTGCCTTTCAATTCAACTCTTAAACCCCACAAAGCCAGCACCAAAAATAATTTTGAAAAATAAGTATACATTTTTTTTTCGTCAGATTTCATATTTAATAACAAGATACTATCTCAAATAGATGCTCAAAAGTCTCATTATTATGAAGATCTCATTGTTGTGACTTAGTGTCTCATAATTCCATAAATATGATTTAACATTTTCTCTCAATAACATACTCTCATTAAAAGGAGATTCTCAGAAATACACTTATTACAGTAAAAATCACTTAGTCTATGAGCATCGATTATGACTTATGAGTCACAGTTATGAGACAGCAACTCATAATTATGAGACACCTCTTCATACAGGCTTCCATAGTGAGGAGTTTAAATTGTTTTGAAAATATCAACTGCTTGCACTGCTAATAGATTTCCTTTTTTTTATCATTGTTGAGTTCTCACTGTTTGCTTGAAGCCACACATCTTGTGATGACTGTCTGTTGACACTGTGAATGTCATGATCATTCTGTGATGCCATGCATGATTTTCACTCTATTGTTTAGCTTTATAATCCATAAAATACACTTTATGACCAAAGGTGTGTGGACACATGACCATCACACCTACAGCAGAGCTTGTTTGGACATCCCATTCCAAAAGCATGAGCTTTAATTTGGAGTTGTCTCCCCTTTGCGATTGTAACAGCTTCCAATCCTCCAGGACGGCTTTCCACAAAATTTTGGATTGTGTCTGTAGGAATTTGTGTCCGTTCAGTCAAAATAGTTTTTTTAGGCTAGGCACTGAAGTTGGACAAGAAGGCCTGGCTCACAATTGATGTTTTAATTCATCCCAAAGGTGTTCAGTGAAAGTCCTCCAAACCAAAATCTTGTTTTTATGGACCTCACTTTGTGCACTGGGGCACAGTCATGCTGGAACAGGAAATGGCTTTTTCCAAACCGATGCTGCACTGAGGTTGAGAGCATCTAATTATCTAAAATGTCATTATATGTTGTAGCATGAACATTACCCTTTACTGAAACTAAGCAGCCTAGTCCAAACCCTGAAAATGGCCCAATTTGTGGCTGAGCTGTCATTGCTCCTACATGCTTCAATTTCACAACAATAGTATTTAGAGGTGACTGGGGTGGCATTTTGTGGCATGTTTAAAGTTACTCAGCTCTTCAGGACAACCCAATCTACTGCCAATGTTTGTCCATAGACATTGCATGGATAAGTGCTTGATTTTACACTCAAGTTTGCAGTGGGTGTGGCAAAAAGACAAACTCAACAATCAGGAAAACGTTTATATACTTTTGGCCATATAGTGTATTTATATCTATTATCAACTATTCAAAAATGTCTTTTTTGGGCTGAGGTTGTAAAGGCTCCTTAGATCTCGTAAGGGCTATGTTGTGATGGTTGTGTTCTACACCAGTGTTTACAGTAATGAAAATAAAACAGGTATTTCTTACCAATCTGTATTCTTTGGCTTCAGCCAGAATGATCCTTCTGCCCTGCCCACTTCCACACAAGCGGCCAATAGTGAAGGCTGCATTCATAGCAGTGTCTTAAAGCAAATTATACAACACATACTACATTCAGCACAGAATTCTACACATTCTATATTATATATTATATATATATAGCATGTCTGATGAATTTATATATATATATATATATATATATATATATATATATATATATATATATATATATATATATATATATTCATCAGACATGCAATCAATTCTCAAACTTCAGCCCTTTAGTATTGCACAACTCAATGTTTTCTTAAAGAACCATAACTTAAAGGGTTAACCACTAACATATCTTTTGCTTATTGTAGCAGTTAACAAAACCATCCTTGTACACTCAACAATACACTATGGCCTGAGGGTTTCATCTCATTAACACTGACCTGTGTGGCTGTGGGCCAGACACTGTGCTAGACGACGGACGGTTCTTGAGGCTGAGGAGTAAGATATAAGCTTTCGGCAGGCCATCTCACACAGAGACAGTCGTGCTAGAATGAGAGCAGCTGAGTTAACTATGTTCTCTCGCCCATTGTCCAGAAGACACACCACATTCTCAAGGACTTGACTGAACACAGTGTGGTCTTGTTGCAGCCACTCACGTCCCAAAGGGGTCACAACCTAATGTTAGAAGATCATACACATACAGGTGTCAAGACCAGACAGAAAAGCCCTTAACTTGATCATTTCAAATCAACTGGACTATTTCAACCTTATGGGCACAGCACTAAAACAGTATACAAACAAGAACTTGTTTTAAGGGGTTCAGTTTTTTTTCTGTGTGCACTACTATGGAGACCACTCTCCATTTATTTAATGTCCAGCTAAAACAGCCATTAAATAGTAATAAAGGGTGGTCTGTTGCAGGAAGTGTAAGATAACTTTTGCAGTAAGTGTTACCAGTGATGCCATGGCTCCAGCAGCATTCAAAACTACATCAGGGTCGTCTTTCAGCAGGAGTTGTCCTAAGGTCCAGCAAAGATTGTTGTCCTCATTTGTCCACTCCAGAAGTTTCTGCACCACAAGTTCATTCTCCAAAAGCATCCCAAAGATATAAAGTGCCATACTGCACAGCCTGAAAAATCACAGAGAAGAATCCACACACACCAGACATTCAAAAACGCCTGCTTATCAACACAGACCCTCCTGGTGCTTGATTGCAGGCAATAAAAGTGGCTCTCCCCACACTGTAGCTGACAGCTTTATGAGCATTTCTCTGTGCTAGTTGGAGTTCAAATTGAGGCCACTCTGTGTCTGCTCAGAATACACTTTTCAGCTCTTAGAGGTAATCAATTTTTTTTTTTGTGAGGCAGGTAAAAATTGTGAATCACTCCTATAAAGAACCATTCATTAGTCTTTAAACCACTTGCCAATTGATTGGCAGCTGTGAAGACCCTTTTTTTTACTAAAAAAAAAAACCAACAACAAAGATTCTACATCAATGAAAGCTTTCTTGGCATTGGCGTTGAAATGGCACTAACCACACATCCTGAGAATCTAGTAGTCGCATAAGCGCCCTAATGCATTTTTCTCCGTGACTCTCCTGAAGAACCCTATCAGCGAGGGAACCGTCTCTGTCTTGAGCCTCTTCGGCCAAAACCTTCACTGAAGCCGCCACATGAAGGAGATTCGGACACATCAGCCAGCGGAGAGCGGTACTCCTCTGACACGGAGCCGGGCAGCAGGTCATCCTTCGGCACTGCGAAAGATGGAAGGTAAAACAGGACAGACATAATAAAGAGACGAAGTTTCACGCACACTGCGGTTACTAACTGCCGTTACATGATCACTCCAAACGGTTTAACGCCAAATACAGCGCCGTATTGTTGCCACTCGCCGCCTAACGGATGTCTTTGTCACATGATTATTTGCTGTTCCGAATCACAGAGACAAGCAGGAGAGCTACCGCAAGGCTTTTACTGAAGAAACTAGATTTCAAATAAAGCACCAGCAGCATTCGCCAGTTTGTTTTCGAAATCTTCGCTGCACCATTTAAGGTGGAAAGGAAAAACACTCCAGCGCTTAAGGTGGAACGGGGAATTCGAATACGAAGTTAATCAATTCAGCCTCACCTTCCGATAATCTTCAGACTATGTTATTAAATGTACAACGCCAGCGTGCCGTGTTCATACATGCAGGCTTTACTAGAGCAGGTTTGAGACTATTGGGTACAAAAGCAGTACATATTAGCGCCCCTCTCCCCCACCCCGCTGGTTCCTATGGAGCCGTTTGGGTAAAGGTTACTCACGCAGTCCTCGTCAGGAAGACGAACTGCCCAGCCGTCACTCGTTTATAAGCCCGTAGCTCTTGCTGTCCTATTTGTAATAACAGCACTTTACATCTCGTTTTCATAGAACTTAGATTTGCATGACTGTACAGCACATGGTTGATTTACAATTTCGGACGCAGATAAATCATTACATTAACCTTCACACTTAAAGTGGGTGTGTGGATTTTGTTTTATGTGCTGTTAAGACGTGCCATTATGAAACTTTAATCAAACTAGCCTGAGGCTAACAGCACAGTCTTTATGAAAAAGAATAGTAAGATTAATCCTTATAAACATCTATAGCAATGAAAAAAGTTGCCTACAGTGCTGCTTATTACTTTTATATATATTTTCACCTTCACACAATTATTAGGCTATTACACAAGTATTATATGAAGAACTACTACAGGAATAAGTAAAAATACATTTAAAAAGTACTATGCAGCACTATAAAAGTTACATATTTTATATCACTACACCTCTTTTTGGATTTAAATGTACCCAAGATACTCAAGGTAGGTCAGTTTTGGTCAGTTACAATATTACAATACCAAAAAAATCTTAAACTCTCAGAAAATAAAAGTTCACCTGCAAATGAGGACAAATCAGTTTTAAAGGTGCAAACCTTAAAGCCATGGAATAATTTTACGTTATAAAAGCAACAAGCTATTGAATATAAGTTGTCATTTTCATAAATATGCAACACCAGGAAAACTGACACAAACATGCATCTTCATCTATTAGATCTTCTCACTTGGGTAGGTTTATAGTTTTTTTTTTCTTGCCCCACCCCAAAAATAAAAAAATAATTCTGTATACCTGCTTCCCTAGTGTAAACATACTTCTCTCACATCATTACTTTATTATTTTATTGTACAGTGACAAGAGATGGTCAGTTATCACCAACATTATGCCCTTTCACATATTTCATACTTCTTTCTATGCATTTAAATGTTTGTACTGTAATAGTCTTAGAAAAAAAAAAAAAAAAAAGGACAGACAGACACCCCACCTTCCCCCCTAAACTCAATCATTCGGACACATCTTCCCTGCCTAAATGACAAAAGATAAAAGTGAGGATACTCAGTGCACAGTGTTCAACCCCATCCAGATAAATAGACATATTGGTACACACAACCATCAACAAATTGCATGTATGTCTGCAATACATGCTAATTTGTGTGTATGTGTGTGTGCGCATCACAGTTCGGTAGAGTTGCCCTTCACATAAGAGGAAGACGCACTTTAGACATGTGTGCATGTATGTTTTTTTTTTCCTTGTTTTTGGGTGGAGGGTTATACAAAAATAAAATAAGAACGCATGACTACATAAGCAATGCTTATGTGGACACAAAGGACAGATTTATAAATTAATAACTGGGAACCCAAACGTCAACTTGAAGACACATCCAAGTACACGTTGTCCACATTAGTAAGAGACAACTTTTCACTGTGGATTTTCAAGTTTTTTCCAGGACGTCCCTCGAAGCTGAATGCTCGTGATGGCGCGTGAACATAATTGAAGCTGGAAGGGTAACTGGGATTGTAATGCAGCACCGAGAGTAATGCATTTTCAGAAACTTGACACAGGAACATGGAAACAGTTCTACAAGCAACAACATCCCAGCTTCAACAAAAAACTCCTCCCACCCCACTCTCCCCTGAAAGAAAGATAAAAACAAAACCAAAAAAAATATTCTACCACTTCATCCATGTCCTTCAGTCATTAATGGCATCGCACATACACACACACGAACAAATACTGGTAGTGTGAATTCACGCAGTCCTCTACTGCACACTTGTTGGGGAACATTATGGCAAGTAGGTGAGCATGTGCATGGTTATGTGCACAGGAAGTTCAACCAGGAGAGGAAAAAGGGTAGTACAGTGAAGAGGTCCATTACTCCATTATTCCGTCTCTTCGTACAGCAGGCTTGTCGCTCGATACCAGCGGCTAACACTTCATGACGGGTGCGTGGATGGAAGGAAGGAGTGAGCTTATGAACTGTCGACAGTCCACAGAGGAAGTCATGACGGCATGGCGTTTTTCTTCACAAAACACACATCCATAGCAGCAGGTAGAGCCTTTTATAGCCTCCCTCCAAAAAAAACAAAACAAAAAATATTTAAAAAAAAAATCCCCTAATTTCCCATAACCACCTCAGACACGCCAAGGAGATAAAGTTCTGGGAAGCAAGGTATTTTTCCCCCCTGAACAGGCCTGTTAGCCCACCAACGTCACCCATCCTATTAGTCAGTCAGCAGATTTCATTTTGCATCTTAACTGTAAGTCTCACCCGAAAACCCCCTTCCCCTAGGACCTTTCTTCAGAGTGGTGTTCAAGGGATCACCGCTCAGGTTCAGACTCTAGGGCCAGGACCCTCTTGCGTTCGCGGCACTGCTTCTTATGGGCTGGCCAATCCCTCTGCTGACACTGGGAACCGCAGTAGCGCGCCACCTGGCATCGACCACAGATGTTGAACTCTCGCAGCTGAAGAGAACATACATTTATATATATATATATTCAAAAAAAAAAAAAAAAAAAAAAAAAAAAAAAAAAAAAAGAGAGAAAGAAAAACAGTAGTTAACACAAAACAGTACTGCTGGGCAGTTACAATAAAACCACAGTATCATGGCATCAGATGATTTACACTGAATACAGTTAATATGTCTCCTGAGTACTGGTAATCTCTGCTAAAACAATGTCTTACAAACCTGACATAACTTGTAATAAGGCCATTTTATTTTGTTCTGTCTATTAAAATTACACTGAAAGGAGCTTCACAAGTACTGTAAATGTTAACCAGATATTCATGTATTTTGAGTGCAGATGACATGACACTTTTCCGTTTTCAGATCCCAATCAATATACTGCAAGCTTGAAAGAAAAAAAAAAAAGCTTCAAAATTCAAAAGATGTTTAAGTAATATTTCTAATTACACTACTTATGACCATCTAAAAGCAGGCTTAAACTGCTCAAACACACTACTACTACAAAGGAAGAAACACTTAACAACATCACAGACTAACTGATCCTATAACAAATAACTGATTCTGAACTGATGACTTTTCTCTGCTGTTTTCGATCTGATATTAAGTTAGTCTCAGATCAATGCAATGTTCCATTTGAAACTGCTCTTTCAAAAAAAAAAAAAAAAAAAAAAAAAAAAAAAAAAAAAAAAAAAAAAACCCACATTCTGAAGTATCCAGTAATTAATACACACAATTTTGTGAGGTGAGAGAGGTTTTAGCTTGTCTCTAAACTTCATTTTTAAGGTAGATCCAATTTTTTGAGAGAAATTGGCTCGGTTGTCCCTGGCAGCAACCTTAAATGGTCAACATGGTAGGCATGCTGAAATAAGGCAATATTCACATCACAAAACTCACTTCTCAAGTCCATTTTAGATCCAGTCTTTCTAATGTAAAGGTACATTTTAGCACGGTAAGTGGCTCATATTGGTCGCAAACTACTAACCAATCACAAAATAACCAGCAAAGAAGGCCTTTGTCACCAACACAATTTTCCATGAACTGTTGTCAGTTGTTTATTATTAGGTGCAAAACATGAATTCTGATCTGATTGCTGTGATTAAGGTTGCTGGGCCACAAGGCAAATATGATCAAGAAACACACAGGAAAGTGCCTCAGATCTGATCTTAAAAACAATAAAATAAAATCTTAAGTTATGAAAAAAGAATCAGATCAGGACTTGTTAACGTAGCCCAAGACCATAGCGCAAAAACAAATGAGACATACTTCAAAGAGCTATTATGCAAAGTTTGGACAAAAGTTGTGCTTTTAAAAGCCTTTTATTATACCTTCAAGACACCAAATAGCAGTAACGGAAGTATGACAGTACTCACCCTCCTCTCAATAAGCGAACAAGGGGGATAATGACATTCGTAGTACGTGCAGGAGCACTCTTCCTCCTCCACAAGCTCTCCGTTAGCGTTGTAGTAGCGTGTGCGGCTCAACTCCAGATACTGTTCCTCAACTGGGTCTGCTGGCACCTGCTGGATGGCCAGCCAGTACAGTGACTGCTCTCTACAGAAAGACCACACACAGACAAACAAAGTAAATCTCAGATGGCAGATGTGAAGTAAAAGGCTTAAGGCTTTGCTGAGTGTTAGCTACTTAACTACTGCCTTTTCAAAACTGTTATAACATGCCTAACAGCATTTCCCTAAGTTGTATTTATGCTGGAGAATGGCATTCTTTGATTCTATGTAATTCAAGAGACACAGTATGAAATTAATGCGGTGCCACCAATCCTCCAGCAGAGTGTCCTGTAAACTCTGTTACCTTTGCTTGCTGGACAGCTCCTCTGGTTTGGGACTCCAGCCAACAGGAACGAGGCGCAAGTTGTCTAGACGGTTGTCCACTGTGACTGAGTTTATGTGGACGACTTGGAAACTAGGAGCGATGCCACCTCTGTGTTTTTCCCTGCATACATACAACATATACATATATAAGCATTCACCTTAATGTTGATTAACTATTTAAGAGAACAAGGCCAAACTTCTTAAAACGCAAACTCACCAGAGTAACTCATGCAGGGGTCGAGCAGCCCAACGGCCTTTGCCAATGTCAAAGGCATAAGCAAAGATTTTTGCTCCGTTGCCATCAGCATCAACCTCCATGCGAGCCTGAAAAATCATTACAGAGGATTTGAAAACTTATGCTTGAAGCTCAGGCTTCAATGATAGAACTAAAGCCCAAACTACACTTCAGCATCTGCAAACATGCACAGGCGAAGATGTGCTTACAAGCATGTTGGCAGAAGTATACGTCAACCTTAGAAGTGTTGAGACACATTGCAAATTTAATTCTTTAGACAAACTATATTTGCACACAAAATAGCAACAATTACTGATTAATATTATGATGTTCGATGCACAGAACGTAATGCAAAGAGTTCCTTATTGCCTTGTTGCTTTCATTACACAAGGGGAAAAAGCATGCCAATATTCTTGAATAGAAACTCAAAATCACATAAAAAGGTTTAAATACAGAGGCATCTGCATGCTTCTCTGGGTATCGACAGCTAATGATAAAGTCAATTTAGAAAGAAGACTAATTTCTCACCTCAAAGGCATAGTTTTCCACAAGTGGTATGTCCTGTTCATCAATGAGGGTGTACTTTGTCTGGCAGAGAACAGAATGATATATAATGGCTGTCAACAGCATGGCTTTTCTTTCACAAGTCACAATTGTGATATAGTACACAATATAGTTGTATATAGTATACAACTATATAGTTTAGACACTTACCTGTCTAAACTTCTAGAACAGGCTGCTTACACTACTTCCACTGATCATTTTATTCTTAAAAATATATACATTTATTCGTTTACTTCACATAGCAGATAAAGCAGAGTGTTTCAAATGGCCACACAGTTACTGGATTGCATGCATGCCGCTTAGCCCAGTCCAGGAAACACGAACGTGCAATGGTAAAATTACAGATTATGATTGCCATTGTCCCCCAACACAAGCCCAGTCATATGACAACAAGAGTTCCTGCATCATTAGGCTACGAAGGCCTTCAGTCATAAAGCCCCAGCCCACACCTATTCCAATTGATCTCTGTTTACCGGCTGCCCTCTAGTGTCACGGCACGAGAGGCCTGGCACACAAAGTGGACTTGCCTGGTTCTACCACCAAGTTGGATGTCGAGCTGTACGGATAACGCCAACAAGCCCGTTTCGCCGATTACAAGCAGTAGACACTGGAGGTACATCGATATCCTAAATTAACTGATTTAAAGTGTTGCCACATAGTATAACGTTACCAGTCGGACAACAATAACCATAACAGCAACTTCGATATACAACTAACGTTACAACGCTTCACAGCTCTGTCAAATATAATGGGTACTTTGTTTAGTTAGCTAGCCAGCTAGCTTAGCTGGTTAGCTCGCTAGTAAAGCTCATCACAGTCGACATGCCGGTTTGAGTCACGTTGCGGCGGTTCCTGGTTGAGAGATCTGCCGACGTCTTCTAATTACATGTATGCTAATTAAATTAAGCCGGCAGCTACGGAACACAACGAGTACCACATCAACATCTCCTGCCCCGAAACGTTCAAAGTATGAAATAAAGTTACTGAAAGCTTCACACAACACAGTCGGCTTCATAAACCAGCTCATTTATTTTGCTAGCTGGCTAGCTGTGCTTAGCCTCGGTAGCTAGCGCGGCAAAGTAGGCGGCTCGAGCGACGAAAAGACTCCGGAGAAATTGCTCGTTCCACCCGAGCCGCTGTGGAGCTGTTATGTTCAAATAAAAAACTATAAGTGTCGTAATGCCAACGGTATAGGTGTCACGTTTTAAAGATGTTCTCACAAACTGCTAGAAAAGCCATTTACTAGCTAACCTAGCCAGCTAATGGTTTGTGATCCCCTCCCCTTCGCACATGGCAGTCCAAAGGATTCGGCTCACCTTCCCGGCCACACGGCCAAGTCGAACAATCCCAAGCTTGAAATCCGACATTAGACGAGCTCACAGGTATGGAGAGGAAGGTAAAACCAGGCGTGGTGGCTTGTGGGTTTGAAACTAGTCTGGGCAACCCCTAACCCCGTGTTCCGTCCAAGTTTTGCTGTATACGAGGGTCAGTCGTTGCCCGACTCTTCCCCACCCGCTACCAAACCACCGTGATGCGCCGCTGAGTGGCGTTGGAAAACCTGCCAGCGCTAAGAATGGGTGGGACTCAACCCTTGTTGAGTAGACTCCAACCATTGAAGAAGACCGAGCGGCTTGTCCAATAAAAACGTTAGATATTTGACAGTGTCTGGCATTGCGTCGACTGCGTCATAGATTTTGATCCGAGCGGCCAATCAGAGAGCTGAATCTCACCGCAAGCTCCGCCCGCTCGCTTCCTTGCCTCACGCCATTGGCCGTTGCTTCTCAAAGCGCGGGAATATTTCGTCATTTTAGCGCGAAACTCTGAAGAAGCCTGACAGACGGGATTGTATTAGAAACATCGTTTACACGACGCATTACAGTTTTTTTCCGATGTCTTAGACAAAAACATCGAATCCTAACTTTTATAACCATGCCTTAAATAACGACACCAAAGTACAAGATTGAGTGCAATTTCCAAACGCGCTTATACAAAAACTACACACAGTTACTTTGTTCAAGAATGAGAGTTTTGCAATAACTGGAAACGCTCATATTCAAACAGCAAAACGTACCTGAACTTGGCAACATCCGTGCACACACCTGGATACCTTTATACAGTAACTGAACACAAAACTGTCTGAGCCTTTAGCAGTACAAAAATCTGTCACCTCTTACACTCCACTGGGCTGCTTTGGTTCAATAAGTACAATAACTTCACAGTTTTATATTTGCCCCCTTACTTCTCATTTATCAATCAAATTCAGTATTTTTTCCGACTGGCTATAGCGCAGTGTATGATCGCCAACCACATGCCCGCCGGCTTCTTCAGAAAGCAGAGGCAAACGGAAACACTGAGGTCGAGTCAGTCCATGGTTGGATACTTTTCTCGTTGACTAGACAGGGATGACATTGCTTGCGATGTGGGTGAGGTGATGTGGCCAGCCCCTAAAAGAAAGTTGGATCCTAAAACAATCCACCCCATCCCTTACAATCTCATAGAATAATATGATTTATTTTTATGCCATTGTGCTATAATTTTACTATTTTTTCGCGAGTATACAGTAACATGTTGGTTATATATTGTATTGCCATTAATATTTTCTTTCTTTCTTTCTTTCTTTCTTTCTTTCTTTCTTTCTTTCTTTCTTTCTTTCTTTCAGAAAAACCTGCAATGGCAAAAAATGAAAATGTTTTCAGGAGCCTTTCTTTGTCTGTGTTCATTGAAATGTGATGAACTGAACTGAAACCATCTTTCACAGAGGCCTGAAAATTTTAAAAAGGTGTGCAAAGTGCTAAAGACAGAAATGTTTGGTATAAAGGACATCAGCACGCTGCTGCTGTTTTGAAAGTGTAATTCAAATGGTGCATGTGTGTAATTTTGCTTTCCAAAAATGCCATTTTGAAAAAATAATATTAGGTTTTAATTGCAGAGTTTCATTTTGAATAGAAGTGAGATGTTTATCTGTAATTGTTGTCTTATTTAGTTTATGTGTAGAGCCAAATTACTCAACCAGTGTGTAAGCAATTGCAAAAAAAAAATTTTTGTACTTAACGTGTTTGGACTGTTGTGCCAATTAGGTGCATCAGTCAAATATCCCATTCTGTCAAAGCAGGCAGTTCTTGGCCATGTTAACAAAAAAACTCACCAGACTTTCTGAAGGTAGAAGTCTGGCTTGGGTATACCTTTGCATAATCTGGAATATTTTAGCTCAAGAGCCAAGGACCTTCACTAGTCAACCGGGTCAAACTCACATTAGTATATTCAGGTATGAAAAACGTCATGTGTCAAAATGAGATCAACCCTAATGTTCCTTCTCTGGTCAGTCACATAGTGAAATACACTTCAGTGCCACAGCTAAAAGAAATATCAGAATTTTTAACATCAGTTCAATCTTTGACATTTGTATGAAATTGTAACAATTTCTCCAGGTGAGGGTATCATTCAGTATTATCATATCACAATGCAGATGGAATTTAATTGAATTTAATGTGAGCCTTTGCTAACATGCAAGACCAGTATGTTGTTTATTTTATCCACTTAATGCGAGCATGTCGAAACTCAACAGATGTGATCTTAAGAATGCGTAATACACACCACACCCACCACACACCAGTAAACACTAACTACTAATAAAAGCTATAGGAAGAGGTGAAACTGTGACAAATAGGCACCATTACATCTGGGTGAATCATCCAAGACAGAGACTGAGACACGACTATATAACATTTATTCCTTGTCTTATTTCATGTAGGAATGACTATAGAGAATAGCTTAAAGCAGTTTTGTCTTACTGCAGTTGTTAGTGGAAAAAATCTTATATTTGATCTTCCTTCTAAATATGTGCAATGATGATACTATGAAAACATTTCAAGAAAATTAATGCAAATAATAATTATATCTTATACTTGTCCTATAATTAAATATCCATTTTAAACATAATGCAAAACAGAAAAAATGATAATCAAATAAGCATGTTAAAGTGGCACAGAACATTACAATCATTACACATTTTTAGTAATAAATATAAAATGGCACACATTACTTTTTTACACTCTGAACAACATTGCATAGAAATCATTCCAAATAAAACACAAGCTAAATAATACCAGGATGCAAAGACATCTGGCACAAATCAATTACTTCAATCTGATCCATCTCGAAGATCTGAATTTTTAAATCATTGGTTAGTGTCTTTTTTCCTTCATAAATAAGCTATATGATTGTCTTGAACTATTCACTTTTAACAGTACACATTACAGAAATATATCCAAAAATATTCTGTTGGCATATTGTAAAAGTTGTAATAATCACATATCATATTAAGTATTAGTAGTGTGTACAATGCAAGATGAACACAGAAGAAAGTTTCCGTTATATCTAATCATTGACATCATATGAAGTATTCATAACTTTACACACACATTTCTTTGGATTTCCAAAAACTTGTAACCTTTTTTGCACACTCTTTGACACCACCATCTGCCCTTTAAATTGTGTCAACTCTCATGCTGAATAGACCAACAGAACTGCTCCAAAAATTACTTGGAATATAACCTTATTATGTTAACCTACAGTAAAAGTTAAGAATTTTTTTTCCTTCTCTTTACCAATCTGTTACAACAGTGACAATATATTTCTACATTCTATACTTCCTATGTATAAAGGCTACATATTCACTGCATTTCGGCTCTCCTACATTAAATCATTCAGAATACCTGATGCATTTAGTGCAATATAGAGATGCTTTGATCAGCCACGGCACAAGCAGGCAGGAGTGGCTCAGTAAAAGCCTGGCTGACAGTGTGCAGCACGGACATAGTGTCTGGATCATAAAACAGCAGAGTCTGTGTGGTCCAGTCCAGTAGCAAGCCCACTTTGGTGGGCCTCTTCACCACTGCTATAGTCATGTTCTTCCCATTGTGGCAGAAGGAGAAGTCTCCGTCGTAGTGTGAAAACACCCAGGACTTGGTGTTGTAGCCCAGCCGGGTGTCATTGCCTGGGCCTTTACGCTGCATGCTGGTGTAGCAGACTCCCACTTTAAAAGCACCGCTGGTACCCACCTCCAATACCCAGCTGTGTGTTCCTGAAGAGATGGAGTGGGAGCAGACGGCATTGGGCCAGCTGTCAAAGCGCTCTGAGTTGTTGGGGGGTGCCTGGCGCTGGCGTTTGGGAAGGAAGGTGAGTGTACAGCAGTCAGACGAGAGGGAGAGGAGAGGGCTGACGCTACGTTCATCAAAGTGCAGGTGAGCTGGACCACGAGCTACAAAGGAAGCAATGTGGGGAAAAGTATGGAAAAACAAAAACAGTCATAATTAATTTTTACATTACATTTTCCAAACAGACTGCTTTTGTTACTGAGCCTTTAAGACCTATATATATATATATATATAAGCAGTCTGGAAAAGGAGCTGCCTCAATCAAAAAGCAGTTTTTATCATTTTAATGTGGTTTAATATTTAAACCACCTGCTTGTTTCTTCACTTATTTTTCTCAGCTCCACTAATTATGTAGTTGTCTTCTGTAGTTCTGCAATTACAGACTGTAGTCCATCTGTTTCTCCACATCCTTTGATAGCCCCATCACTCTGTTCTTCAATGGACAGGACCTTCACAAGACCATCACAGAGCAGGTACTATTTGGGTGGTGGATCATTCTCAGCATGGCTACCTGTTCTGTGGTGGTCCTGTTGGGGTCCTGACCATTCAATAACAGGGTAAAAGGAGGCTAACATTGTATACAGAGATGCAGATGGACTATACAGTCTGTAAGACAAAGAAACACAATTCAAGACAGAAACAATTCAAACCAACTAATTTAGTAAATGTTATGTTTTGACCTTGTTATATTATAACCTTAACAAAATTAGATATACTGCAACAAACTCTTCTGTTTCAAATAAGCCAGGAAAGTTCCGTTTTCCATGATACTGGCACTTTGACTACAATGTGATTGGAAGAGCAGGGTGTCTGTGTGAGAACATATCATTGCTGTTGTACCTTGTAGGTCAGAAACTATATGTATGACTGGATTAGTAGTTGAAGGGTATATATTAGGTAGTTCACCCTCTGCAAATTAGAGTGCAAATCAGAAAAATTAAACATTTCTTGAAAGATTAAAGCATGCTGTCAGAAAGCAATGCTTCATACTAAGCCCCATGATACAACTGCATGTTGTAATCTAGGAATGACTAGATGCTGGAACATTGCTGTGATGATTTGACTGCCTTTAGCCTCAAGAACATTAGTGTGGCCAGATATTAATGTTAATAGATTAGTTATAGATCACAAACGTCACTCCAACTCAAACGAAAGTACTCTAAGTAGATCTTATTTAGTTTTGGTGGTTTAATGCTGGGGTGAGGTTATGCAATTATTGCCAGAGTATCTCTGTAGTTTTAGTTCTATCTGAATCTTTCATTGTCAGTAACATTTTACAGACTGTGAATAAAGATTACAGCAGCCACTATATGCTCTAAAATTAATTGTAAAAATAACCCAGGTTACATCAGTCTCTTGCAAATAGCCAATATTCCAAGTAACCTGGTATTTCATAACTTATGGAGCCACTTAGAGAAGTATTTTATTCTTTGCTGTTCAAATTCAGCCATTAAAACATCAGTAAAACATCAGGAAAATGACTCCCCTTGTAGATTATACAAACCCCATTTGAATACTGGGAAGAAAAACACCAGCATGAATTCAGAACACCTTTTGTGATCACTTGCCATGGCAAATCAGCTTCAAAATCAGCCTCCACATTTGTTGTACATCAATATTGTCACTGAATGACTGGAATTCTGTTAGGTGGACTGCTATTGGTTTTCCACACTGCCACGTGCACAAATTACCTTGAAGTCTGTACATTAAGTTTTTATCAGTCTAAAAGGAAAAACTTTTCTTTATCAAACTTAAGTCAGGCTGGTCTCCAGTTGCTGATCTGCTCTGAGCTTTTTAAACAAAATATTTTGAGTTTTCTTTAAAGCATTTATTAGCAAGCAAATGAGGTATCCTTGCATGTTTATTGACAGGCTTTCCACTTGTTGCATGTGAGTGTTTTTTGTTAAAGCATTATGTTCACTCTCATGTAGAAGCAGCCGCCTGTGACTTGCATGTCAGTTAAATGGGTTCCTCCTGTAAAAGTAAGTGCTTATTTGGCATGCTGAGCGATGAAACCTACCAGATTTAATTTTTTTGCCAGGGTCAGCATTAAGCTATGAAATACATTCCCAGGTCATTCGAATACAAATATCTCTATG